>NC_139051.1:8323105-8923105 GCF_965140915.1 Aythya marila | reverse complement strand
AAGCTTCTGTGAAGTTGGAGGTACAATATTTTATACAGGTCATTCCTGTTCACAAACTTATCAAATCCTTCAAAGTATGTTTGTGAGTCAAGAATTTTTTCTTCTAACAGTAGCCATTTTAGCAGTTTCTTATTGTATTAAATTTATTTAATTGCCTGCTAATTCTATTCTGTTTCAGCCAACCAGTCAGATTTAATGGACCTAGCTCCTTCATTCTGCGAAGCCTTTTAAAAACTGCTGTCATTTTTTCACTTTTTCAGTCTTTAATACTGAGCTGAATGCTCAGTGATAGGGTACATGCCACAGTAAGTACTTTGGCTATTTCATATCCAATACTATCTTGGTGCTGGTGACTTGTTACTAGTAATTTTATTCATTTATTCTGAAACTTCTACTGACATTTCAGTTTGACACGATTCCTCAGACATATTTCCTGTGTAGAAAAGAAAAAAAAACAACGTGAAAAACTCACTGATAGCTGAACATCCTTAATCTCTTACATCAAGAAAGCTGATGTAAAGAATGCAGTTAGGGTTGGATTTTTCTTTTTCTTTTCTTTTTTGATTTTTTTTTTTTTTTGGTGATGGTTTTATCTTCCTTCAATCTTTCTTTAATAGCTCAATTTCTTATCAGTACTGCAGACTCTTTTGGTAGGATTCTTTTTTGGATTGTGGATTGAAAAAGTTTCTGTTATTTACTTTTTTTGTCTATAACATGTTGACTGTTAGAAACCTTTTTTTTTTTTTTTTGTCCTACTTATATCTTCTTATGTAAAGCATCAGAGTTTCAACTCACCTCTTTTATGGTTTTGGATCTGATTTCTTCTTTTAAAGAAGGATGTCCTCTGTCTCTTACTGGACATTTTGATTGTTGTCAGTTGTTGTTTGTTTTTGACTCTGGTTTTATATCAAACTTTCTTTGACCATTTTGAAAGGATAGGTGGCAAGCATTTCTTCTGAATATGTCATTTAGCTTTCTAAATAGTCCCCATGCAACCCGTAAATGTCTTCCCTTTTTATCTTCAATTTCTTAGTTCCCTATTAATCATTTTTAGGTGGCTCTTCTATTAGAGTTAAACATTACTATAGATCTAATCATCCTTATCACATCACTGTCACTGTCTCAGTTATGATCAAGAATAGTACTGTTCCTCATATGCGTGCATGGAATTTCAGCTCATATGAATCCTTTACAGTAAATATTTTCACCATAAGTATTTTCTCTACTAGGTGTTGAACTTCTGCTGTCTTAGGTCTCACATTAAGAAAAACATGCTTTTCTGGGCTGGACATATGCTGTTTGTCTGTAGCTTCAGTTTTGCCTCTTTGACTTCCCTCCTTGCCCTTTCAGTCTTGTTGATACCCAAGTTGGCCATCATTACAAGCTTTTCCTCCAATACTCAGCTGATGTACCTACGACCAACTGTAAAGTTTATTTATTACTTTTGAGTCTGTGTTTGTGTGTATAAAAAAATGTGTAGTGTGAATACACCATTAACCTGATACAAACCAGTAAGGGAATGTTTGTTTGAAGTATGGCTGAGGAGGGAGAGCCAAAGGTATACTGACTTCTAGCATGGAGAAATTTTGGAGGTGTTAGGAACAGTGTTTTCTTTAGAATTCTCTTTAAAAGCATACAAAGCTAGGGTTTTTATCTAAGAAAAGGAAGGAAAGCTCCTCTTTTCCTGAGCAACTCTACTTGTAAATGAAAAGAGCTTACCCTAATCCCTGCAGCAAGTGGTGATGAAAACCAAGAAATCCAACAAGAAAAGGCCTTTTTCTGCAGCAGCACAAGAATCCCTGGGCCAGTTAATTGTTCCCTTTTTCAGTGGCTTAAATTACAAGATCTCTTGCATATTCTCGACCTGTTGTAAAAGAACATGACTAGTCATCTTTGGTATTACAGTTCCTTATGGGATGCCCCATCATCCGACAGCAAAGAGTCATTGTAGGAAACTAATAGTGCCTGAAGGTATAATAACCTCTGAGGGGAAAAACAGCTTGAAGATGATGATCATTAAAAGCCAGAGCATTTTCTTTGACATACTACACCAGATGAGACTGGACTATGGGTGTTATTGAATTACTATTGTAGAGGAAGTAGCTACGAAGTGATGTTAATTTATTTAGGAAATGTTTTAATGTGACTGTATTTTTGTTTGATAAATATACATATATCTATTTATTTATATATATATATATTATATTTATTTATCTCTTTATATATATATATATATTTATCTCTTTCTAGGTAGCATAAGCCACTTTAGAAATTGGGGGGGGGAGTAGTAGAATTTCTTTTGTGATGTGTCTATAATAAATCACAGTATGGCATGCACATTATCATGCTATAAAATATTGTGGCTGTTTTTATTAGAATGTTTTGAGTCTTGATTTTTTTTTTTTTTATGATGTATCAGGACTGATCTAATTTTGGAAAAACAAAACCTTAAGGTTGTCCAGACATGCCCGATCAGCCAGATGGTTCTCTCTTTAATGGGAAGGCTTTGTGTTTGCTTAGTATAGATACATGTTCTGGTGCTCATTATGCTCCTATTCACATACTTCATAAATTGTGGTAGCTTGAAGTTTGGGTGATGACCTTTTGAACAGAGTGTTTTGGGCAGTTCAGGTGTAGAATGCTAAAACTATGGTAAAAGCCTTGGGATTGTCTCAGGTTGTGTGCTCAACATCATATGTTCCTTCTAGCAACTTTGGTCTCATTCAAGTTGCATTTACCTGGCCTCATGACAGAAATCAATCTAAATGCAAAACTCATTTTCTCATGTTGTGCTTCCCTCAGTAATTTCTTTCTTTTGCTGTCTCTTGCACGCACACCTGCTCATTTGCACATGTACAGACAACAGTCCAGTAGGTACAGCTAATGTATAAGTCAATCAATCTGTGTCTGGAGGAAAATAGATTGTTTATTTCCATACCTAATTACTTCTTATTAAAGAGCAACAGAAATTTTGACAGGGCAAATTATTTTCTTACATAAGTAATGAGAGAGTGATAGACGCTCATAGGAAATGTGGAACACAACACAATAACAAATTCTTTAATAAAAAGGATAGGTAGTTTTTGTGGATTTTTTTTTTTTTTTTTCTATAGAAATATGAGTGATACTACCAATGTTCAAAAGATAGAAAAGGGATATAACATAAGCCCCTATAAGTAAGAAATCTGTCCTCCATCATGGTGAAAGTACCATGGGGAAATCCTGCAAGACAAAATGAACAGAATGATCAGTTAATGCTAGCTCTAGGCTGCTAGATCCTGGGATGAAAGGGACATTAAAATCTGTGTTTTATGGCAATGAGAGGCAGCAGGTTGAACAGGATCAAAACCACAGTATATATATTCACAGTAGTAGAAGTCCTACTGTAAAGAGATAATACTCTCCCTGGATGGACAGTGGCTGAAATACTGAGTAGGTGAACATAGAGAAATACCTTCTCTGCTTGATGGATCTGATAGGAGGGAGATTCTGTACCTTTACCAAAAAAATTAATGGTAGAAACAGGAACTGAGCAATGCCTTCCTATATGTAAGCCCCTGCCCACTGAGCTGTTCTCTCTCCTTAGAGAACTCAGTGATGCCCACCTGTTTTCTATGTAAGAAAATGACTAAACAAACTCTGCAGAAGTTGCAACTAGATGGAGGACTTGAAAGAATAAACCACTTTTCCCTCCCTTTTCCAGGAATCAAGAGGACTGAAAATATTACAGTTTTGCTAAGTTGACTTCGGAGAAATCTTGAATTCTGTGTCTGACAAATAAGAAGAAAACTGAGATAAAGTCTGATAGCAGGTAGGGAATGCATAACGTGTTACAGAAATGTAGGAACAAACAGTGATTCACTGTGGGCTGTTATAGGAAAGTGACTTACCAATTCATAAATTCACAGTAAACTTGCTTTTGCATTATCATCTCTGTTATCTCTGGTCCTAAGGACTGATAACGCACAGCACAAACAATCTCCAATCCTTTCACTCTCTGTCACCTAAGTCACAGAGTTCCCTTCTTTATGCTCATGCTTCCCTTTCCTCCTTCAGCAGATGTTTGCTGTCTGTTCCTGTGTTTCTTTACATCAGTGGGGGCACTTGGGCTGAACACAGGAGTAAGGACAAAGACCTGTGAGCTGCTCCTGCAGCTTGGTGAAGCCCCAGCACCTTTTCTTTGCCTCTCATTGTAGCCCTATCCGAGGGTTAAAGAGAACGGGCATGCTGCTGGGGGACAGGCACGTCTGCTGTCTGCCCTCAGGATCAGCTTGGAAGAGAATTGCTGCAGTGACAACTCCTTTCCTCTTATTTTTTTACATCTCAGGTCTTATGAGCACCCCTGAGCCGTGGAGTACAGTGTGATACTTCCTTTGCTTTTTCACATGAAATCAATTTTTAAAGCAGACCAATTACAGGAAATGTTTACAGTGTTTCTCCACTGCAGCTAACATTAAACATTTAGCAGTTCTCCTCATGAAGCTGTACTGGAATCTGGTCCTGCAGCGTGCTGGAAGAGGTCAGTCACTGCCACATGCCAAAGTGGTCCTTTAGGAATCAGCGCAGAGTGGGGGAGTACCAGTGGCTGCAGCACTGCTGAGAGCTGTAGCATGCCTGTGGGAGGGAGACTGGGACCCCGTGGGCTGCACAAGAAATGGGGTGGTGTGGAAAACACCCGACTACCCTGCTGCTGCTGAGACTGGTACAATTCCTGTGTACAGACTCAAGGAACCATGCTCTGGTTTTCCACATGCTCTCTGCCTGGCTTAGCCAGTGGAGAGGCACGTTCAAACACTGCAAGCGGCCCACCATCATTTGGACTGCCTTTTTTGTGCTCTCCTATTGTTTAATTGCATATGAATTGTGGATGCCCCATTCCTGGAGCTGATCAAGACCAGGCTGGACAAGGCACTGGGCAACCTGATCCTACTGGATGGCCTCCCTGACCATAGCAGGAAGGCTGCAACAAGATGATCTTCTAACCCAAGCCATTTTATGAATTTGTGATATGATGAGGACTTCCAGATCTTTTATGGGATGGAAATTCACCTAGCCATGGCAGGTAGCTTAAAAGCAGTGCAAACGCACAATGTGCTGTAGGATCTTACGGAAACATGAGACAATGCTGACTGGTGTCACTAGCTGAAGTGTGGTGGAAGCTGTGCTCACCCAGCACCTACGTCTGCTACCTTCTTGGGTGGGGCTTAGTACCTCAATGCTGCCTCTTCTGAAGAGGGAAGGAATTTTGGCCAAAGTTTAAAAAAAAAAAATAAAATTAAATTAAATCCACCTTACTCAACTAAGATTTGAGTCACAGCTCTGCACAGTGTTTAGCTGATTTCCCCTGAACTTTAGGAGTGGTGCTGCAGTGGGGAAGATAATTACTGAAACACAATTTTGGCTTTTTTCTTGTTAGCAACCCATGTCTGAGAGGGATGAGCATAGAACAAATTTCAGCCCCTGCCTATGTGCAGTGTTACACTGCCTCAGCCTCACACTGACACTGAAATAATTGCTACAATTATAAGTAGGCCCTCTTATAACAGCGTGCTGATTATTTACATGGTGCAGAGACAAGCTTTCCTCTTGCATTCTCATACAGGATTGGAGTAAGATGAATCTTTCCTGCTGTTTGGATGAGACAGCAAAAGCAAACACAACATCACCTTTAATTAGCAACAGATAGGTCTGATTCTTTAGTCATACTGATTTTACAACATTGTAATTTTATAAATTTTCATCAATGTCCTCTAAATATGTACCACCTGAAATGGAAAATGCCTGCTTGATGTGCAGATTAAGTCTTGGAAGCAAGAAGCACGGAAATTTAAAGCAGAAGCTGGTCCATGAGAAAGGAATAGAAATGAGAAAGAAGAAGAATTATCCTGCTTTAACCTAATGTTGTTAATCTATATTGCCCATTATAATCTCGAGTGTCCTGCTTAGTGAAGTATGCAATCTGTAGTGCTGGTTCCTGCACAAGCAGTGTATCTAATATAAAGGACTGGCTCAACATCCATCATAATAATTACTGTGTCATAATTTTCTGCCCTTCCTACCTCTGCTGCAAAGAGATAGAATAGGCCTTTCATGTGTTTGAGAATTTTCACTAAAAAATCTTTTTTTTTTTTTTTTTTTTTCTATATGAAAATCTGTATTTCTGCCCTATTTATTTTGCAGATTTGACCTGACATAATGAAATATACTTTATCGGGGGTGGAGAAAGTATATTTGAATATCTGAAAAAAAAAAAAAAAAAAGCTTATTTCATTTAATATCTGAATTTGGTTGACTTCATTGAAAGGGATCAGTAAGCGTATTGGAAGTTACATTTAAAAAATGCTCCCAACAAAATCTTTCATTCAACCACCCACAGATTCAGTTTGACTCTAGGGTTAAATATAAAAGAGCTCAGAGTTGTTAAAATGTTTCTCTGCTTTAAGTCTTTTGTATTGAAGGAGATGTAAGCAATTTTAACAGAAGAATGTGAGCTCTCCCAGGTCTGTGAGGTGACACTGTTTGAAGTTGATGGTTTGGTCCCACTTCCATGTGTGTGTTTTTGTGGCAGCTTCATGGTTTTATTTTTTATTTTTTTAATTTACATTGTTTTTTCTCATAGCTGTGGAGTAAAGTTTGAAAGCATGATGTGTGTGAAACCAGCCCAGTCAATGTTCAATAGAGTCTGTAGGGAGGCTGGAAGGAGACCGCTGAGCTGTGCATCTCAAAGGAAGGTTTCCTTCTCCATAGGTGACTTCACCTGTGCCGACAGGATTGTGTAGCACCACCCAGGCATTTTCGTATTGCACCCAGGCAAGATGTGTCCTTTTGGGCAGCAGAAAGGTAGTGCTGCCCTGTTCCTGTGTGTGTAGCTGATGCCCAGGACTCTCTGGGTTGCTCTCAGTATCTTGGTGTTTTGTTATCAATGCGCTTTCCTGCAGCGAGTACCCCATGTGATTCTTTGATGTTGCTGATAAGTGATGCTTCTTCTCATGTTTCTGAGGTGCTGTCCTCAAAATTAATGAGCTTTGTTACAGATAAGATGCTAAAAGCTGCAAAGCAGTGATTTATGCCTACTTTTGGGATGCATTGGAGAAGCCCAGACATGAGCTGATGGGACCGTAACCACAGGACACAGGGCAGTACCTTCAAAGACCCTAGGCTGTACAAAAATCAGACGATAGCTTTTGGAGATTTAAGAAGGTTTGTATTTTTACATTAATACTTTACTAAGAGAAGTCTGCATAAAGGGCTTTATTACACAAGAAAATAATTCGGTCACTGAAAAGCAAGAAAAAGATTTCTTTGTAAATGTACCGTAATAAGTGCTACCGAAGAAAATATAAAGGCTTAGTTCCGCAAAGGGATCCACTTGACAGAAAATGTAATTGAGATCAAGACCTGAAGTGACCTGAGTCTACACTCAGGTTTTGTGGCTGTTATTGTTTATACATTTTGTTTTTATTTTTAATTATAGAAACATTTTTTTTTTTTTCCTGCCTCCTGATGTTTTACAGATTCCATCTTTTTGATGTGGTATTGCACAGGAAGCAAAGAATAGCTTTGGACTCTACATAGGACAGCCAGTTAACATGCTCAGTTTTCAAATGGAAAAAGAATAGAGTGATAGCACTAGATCTTTTCATTTAGTCTGCATAGATAACTGATAATTTCTTTGACTTTAAGAATTGGCACCTTCCTCATGTTCACACTTTTTTCTTTAATATGCTTTTGTATGCAAGAGCTTTGGAAACAAACCTGCCTACCTACCTTTATACACGTGAGTTTTTTTATTAAGAGTGATGACCTGCCTGGGTAGATTCTCTTGTATTTCTCTTTCAAATCTGAAAATGTTTGCAGGATGGCTGTGGGGAGGAGCTTGTGCCAGCCTAGACAGCATTCTGTCACTGCACAAAGCATACTTGCTGCAAAACACACAAAAATAGTTTTGTCTTTCATCTCTTTCAGCTACTGGAACCTTAAAAAGTACAAAAAAAAAAAAAAAAAAAAAAAAGATCAAATAGGGATGTGATGTTTAAGTAGATGATGTCTCTTTTAAAGATATAAAAGATGATTAGATTGAATATGAGCCCCAAGGATCTCTGTTGCAGGATGAGCTGCCATCCCACAGTACAACCTGGGAGAGATTTTCTACCGCAGAGGAAAATTCAGCAGCCTCAGTAGCAAATGTTGAGCTCAGCTGCAGCTGGCATTAAGACTAAATTTTTGAACATCTGAATATTGAAAGCCTTTTAAACTCGCCCAATATTATTCTATTACTGGAACAAATCTAACAGTAAATTGAAAAAAAAAAATAGGAACCTTCTAAAAAATATGCCTTCCCCATCCATTCTCAGCCTCAGTATTATGTAAAGATGACAGTTATCAGCTATGTAGAAGAGCAGCTATATTAAATGTTAAATAACCTTTAACAGCACCAAATATTTAATCATAAAAAATTAAATTGACAGTGGTGTGGTTCACATAGTATCCCCTCGAAAGCCTGACAGCATCATTTCTCATATATATTGATAAGTACAAGACATCCATAAAATCGTAGGCTCTGTAGCCTTCTATTTATGAGAGGCTATCTAAAACTCATTCATTGCAGGTAATATCAGTAAGTCAATTCAGCTTAGTCTGATAGCTCATAACTTTTCAGACTGTTGTATTTACTGAGCCATAGACTATCCTTTCTTCGAGTGTACTTGAGAAAATGACTTGTACTGTAAGACTATTTCTTCTCAAAGTATAATCAAGTGCTTTAAAACGGACTCCATAACTGCAAATTCAAAACAGTATTAGACTTTGGTAATAATATAAAAAATATTGCTTTAATAATGCTTTGTAAGTCATACAGAGTATTGGCAGTATTTTTCTGACTCTAGTAACCCACCCAGAAAACTGCCAGTGGGAGTTTGGTGCTGGGCTTAGACATGCTTCAAGGGGTGGCAGAAGCCCCTGTATCAGAGCTAGTAAGGACTCATTTAAAAGTGGGAGAAATTGCTCAGCACGTGACATACAGGACTTGAGGGTGGAGAATCAGCATTGCAGGCAGCAGTGGGGATGGCAGACCACCCCATCCCATTGTGGATGTGATAATGCCTGGGCAAATTCAGAGCTCCTAAACAATAAGAGCAAGTCTGTTGGTTCTGATCGCGTTGACTGTCCCTGTATCAGTTGCTGTCTTGTGGGGCTGACTGCTGAGTATTTTCCTGATACTGCAGGACTGATGAAATGTTAATTGTGCTCCTAGAGCAATCCCTTACTGAAGGACACTTCATGTCTGAGGTTCTGGCAGCACAGCAGAAATGCAGGTAAAACTTCCTGTAAATAATTTCACAGGTAAAACTGTCCTGTAAATGCTCTGGTAGTGCCTTACTCAAATTCACTTGGATATTTGGGTTTAGGAAATGGAATCAAAAACCCACAGAAAAACTGCTGTTGATTTTAATGGTCTCCTCACTCAGGATCAAAGCTGGTATACAGAATTTGCTTGGAAACACACTGAATTTAGAGGAGGCTCATAAAAGTATTAGACATTATTCAAGGGAGCCAAATATAGTCACAAGCGCCTTGAACTGAAGCTTAAAACTAAAACAGAAATTGGGCAATGATATTCTCAGCAAGGGTATCTTCCCTTGATTTCCTTCACTGCTCATTCTTCTCATTCACCTGCATTTTCTGGTGCTGTCTGGGGTTAGAACTAAAACCAAAGAGAGAGGCTGCATTTCCCTTTCTGTTGGAAATGGACAAATTTGCTCAGCAATCACTTCTGTCCATAATTCAAGCAGTGAATTGCTGTTTTGGAGGACTTCAGGGTAGAGAATTGTGTTACCAAGCTGTTTCATTATTTTTAAATTTCTGTTTCACTGCTTTCTGGCTTCTGCTGTTTAGACAGCATCAGCTTTTAGTGCTGAAAACAGTTCCCCTGGAGCCTGGGCTGCATGGGGAGATGCCTTGAGCTACAGGGAGCTGGACTGCCTCTTTTGGGCGGTGTGAGTGGCAGAGTTTGGGACATTGGTGGCAGTGACAAAGGGCTGCTAAGTCCCCAGACTGCTGGGGAATAGAAGCTGGGGCTGAGGGCAAAAGCTGTGTTAAAAACATTGGGGGACTAGCAGGAGGTAGGTTGAGGGAATAGAGACAGATGGAGAGAGGAAAGACGGAATGTTTTTTGGGGTTCTGTCCAGTGCAGGGTGGGTGTGGAAGCTGGGAAATGAGTACTGGTCTCTCCAGGAAATCTTAAGTAATTTGGATGTGAGAACAGCACTCAGAAGATGGAGCAGTGCTTTGAGCCATGAACCTGCAGTTCATCAGCCTCAGCCAGAGATGTCTTAGTCTGTGCTTCTCTTGGAAAAGGAAAAGGATTTGGGGTGTGGGTGGGCTTTCATGCAGCATTTCTTGTTCCTGGGATGAAAGTGCTGGTAATAGCAATTTTTTTCCCTGAAAACAGAGGCATTTACAACAGTGTGTCAACCTTGGTTGGCTGAGCTGTGTGTGGCGTACTGCTTTAGCTGTCCGTCACACCATGGGTTGTCACAGGGCCCCACAGATGATGTCCCTGGAGGCCCTGTGGCTGTCCCTTCACCCAGGTGGGTTTCCACTCCTGTGACTGCCCGAGGGCCCTGCTGTGGCCTGTACGGGAGCCCATGGCTGATGTCTGTGCTGTGGAGTCCAAAGGAGGAGGGGAGTTCCAACATTTGGTTATGTTTTTGTCTTAATTCGGCATAAAATGCAAATTAAGAAACTTTTCTACTGCCATGGATTTAGAACAGTGGTATAACATAAGTGCACATGGTAACTGTATATAATAAACCTGAGTTCTCGTATCATGCTCGTCATGATCTTAAAATACTTTGCCAAAGAGAAAGCCTGCTGACTCTATCACCATTTTATAGATGTAGAAATGAAGGCAAAGAGAGATGAATCGATTTAACCTGCAGATAAATTGATTTATTGAGACTGAGCTAAAAATGGTCACAGTCCAACCGTTTCTGCAAATCTGATAGAACAGTACACCAGGCGAGCAAGAATCAGGTGTTTGCTTAATGCTTCCCCCAACCATATTGAGATGTTTGCCTTTCTCTGGGACAGGGATGTCACTTGCTGACAGCTCTGGTCACACATGCAGGTGTCTCTCGCAGCTGCCCTGAGTCTGTGGTGGCTTGTGCTGGATATTGCTTTGCGACAGCCTCCCCTCTTGCTGATCTGGTAGCTCTTGTGCTTGCACGCAGGCTTTCTGTTTCAAAGTAAGCTGCCTTTTGGGTTGCAGCTGCCCTCTGTGCTGTGTTGTTGGTGCATGGCCAGCTTTGAGTGGAGCTCAGCCAGGGCATGCTGCTAACATTGCTGCAGAAGTGCAAAGTGTTTGGAGATCTCTCCTGACCACAGGGGTTGAGATCTTGTTTTCCATCCTCTGAACGGCTGTAGCTGTGGCAACACCAACATCCTTGGTCAGGGCAGGCTCAGGCAGAGCTGTCATCTAGGTTGACATGCTGAGACCTGGCTTCGTCTCGGCGTACAAATCAACCTTTTGCTGTAACAGGTCAGTGGAAGTGAGAGATGTTTGGATTAGAGCTGACTGACTTTGGGAGAAAATACTATTGTTGACAACTGCAGATTTGTTAGAATGAGTGCAGGTTGGAGGGCTGTGCTTGGTTCAATAATGGCCTCACCAGGGAGAGGCTACATGGAGCTCCTGCTCACAGCCGATGCTCTGGCGGGTGAGTATAGCACTGAATGGTAAACATCAAAACTTTTGGAATTTAAGGTATCTGCAGCAGTTTGCTGATAAACTTAATTAACTACAAAATGCCTGCTGATCTTACTGGTGGGACTGGGAACTGCTTCCTGGATCTTGACAATACGTGTAGTGAGAGTATGAAGAGAAAGTTGCTTTGTGCTGTTCATGGGGTAAAGTATTTCTGTGTCCTGAAATCATCCTTTCCTTTTGAACACAGTCCTTCTGCACAGTTCACCTTGGTGCTGTTTGTGTTTCTGCAGCATCCATGTTCTAAGCAATAAAAGGATTAATTGTTTTCCAAGCTGGTAGTACATCTTTTAACATATGTGGTATGCAGGAGGCAGGCAATAAATAACTAAAAGAAGCCTACAGTGCAGTGGCTCCTGCTGAGGATTTTACTGAGCATATAGAGAAATTGATTCTGTTAAACTTCGCTTGCTGGAGTGGAAAGTTAAAGAAGAGAGAAAAAATGCTAAGGAATAGAGTGGTGCACAGGACTGTCATTTTCATTTTAGGATTCTCTCTATAAAATGTGCACATCAGAGGCTTGGAAAGGCTTCCTAAGGAAAAGGAGCTGTGGTACAATGTCTCAGGGGCAGAGGGAATACAGCATTTGACATGCTGTTTAAAAGGCTGAGGGAAATGCTTTAAGGAAAGAATTGCTGTCTGTTCCAGACCCTGGTTCAGGATCCGTGGTGCAGCCTTCCCAGGCAGCACTTCTGATGGAATCAGTAGGATGCCAAACTGAAAATGAAATGTCTGCAGGCTGTGAAATTTGGCCCTGTCTAGGCTGAGGCTCTGTTCTGGAGCCTGGCAGCATCTGGACAGATGGCTGTCCCCATGGACACCGCAGCATCTCCAGCAGTGCCCTGGCAGTCTCTGGGAAAATCCCCTGACTTTTCACAAAGGAGAATGAGTGAGAGGACCAGAAAGGTAGAGGACCAGAAAGGTCCTTAATGGCTAGAAAATCAATTAATCAAAGAACTAATCTTTCAGTTGTTTCTTTCCAAGGGAACTCCCTCTTCCTTCCTTAACGACAGCTGCTATAACAGGCTTTTTTCCAATATGTAGTTCTCCACATGCCCCTCATTGCTCTAAAGAGAGACCTCTGCATGGTATGGAGTTCAATTCACAGAGTAAGTGCCAGAAGCCTGGCTGGACACCTGCAGGTGTATTTTAAGGACATATATTGAATTAATCTCATCCCAAGGCATTCTAAATAGGGAGAACTATTTTGTTGTTTTCTCTTACTGTGCTTTTAAAGCAGGCGATAATAGCAGTCACTCACAGCTATGACATGCTGCTGGAGCTGCCAGAAGGACTTTTTTCTTTCTTTCTTTCTTTCTTTCTTTCTTTCTTTCTTTCTTTCTTTCTTTCTTTCTTTCTTTCTTTCTTTCTTTCTTTCTTTCTTTCTTTCTTTCTTTCTTTCTTTCTTTCTTTCTTTCTTTCTTTCTTTCTTTCTTTCTTTCTTTCTTTCTTTCTTTCTTTCTTTCTTTCTTTCTTTCTTTCTTTCTTTCTTTCTTTCTTTCTTTCTTTCTTTCTTTCTTTCTTTCTTTCTTTCTTTCTTTCTTTCTTTCTTTCTTTCTTTCTTTCTTTCTTTCTTTCTTTCTTTCTTTCTTTCTTTTTCTTTTCTTTTCTTTTTCTTCCTTCCTTCCTTCCTTCCTTTTTTTTTTTTTTTTTTTTTCCTCTGAACTAAAAAGCAGTGAACTAGATCTGCTACAAGCAGGTCTATAATTTGCTGTTCTCATATGACAGGTCTCCTTGATTTCCTGGGGCCCATTCCAAATCCTAGGATCAAAGGAGTGCCCTTTTGATGTTCTCCCTTCCTCCTCTTCCCCAAGACATTGGTTTGCAGTCACTGCACTTAGTTTGTAGCTTATCAGATGGAGAGGATGGCCCTGAGGACAGTGCTGTGCTGGGGAGAGGCTCTGCTGATCACAGCAGTGTGTTCCCAGCTTCCAGGCCCAAGCGGATCCACACCCAGCCAGTATGGGCAGAGGAGTGTGCATCTGCCTGCACCTCTCTGTGCAGGCGCACCCTTAATCTCCCCTTGTCTTGGTTCTGTCAGAGGGGGCTAATAGCTCACGGCATCATGGACACAGTATGGGATAAAAAACTATTAATCATTGCACAGTGCTGAGACAGATGGGTTTCATTCCCAGGATAAGTACATATACCATGATCCTCTAAAGCGAACATTAACACTTTGGTAACTGTGATTTACATCATTCCTGAAACTACAGTTGCATGGTGGTAGAGAAGATCTTCTCGCCTATTAAGTGTTTAATTTGGGAGATACAATTCAATCACAAAGTGATCTGTTCTGAAGTGCAAAAGCTGAAGGACTTGCATTGTTTGGTTTGCAATACAAGAACAGGAAGGATTTATGTTAAAAATAAAGTCTCTGAATGGACAGGCAGTCAGGGAGATCCCTTCAAATGCAGAAAGGCTTGGCCGCCTTAATTTTCAATCTTTCTAATGTCTAGGAAAATCTTGCCCTAGCTACAGAACTTACTGGCAAATTTTGTCTCACATTCAGCAGGAAGAGATTTATCTTGGAAAGGTATTAAAAGCTTCTGTTACACAGTTGTCATCTGGGAAGATACAGTATTGATTGATCCTGGAGTTTCATTTGATTGGTTGCATTGGTGATTACAGTATTGATTCGTCTCACATGCTGTGTTTGTTCCGTGCACTGCTCTGTTGCAGCAAGAATTAGTCCTACCAGCAGCTTGCTGCATGGCTTTTTTTTTTTTTGTGAGAAGAATTGGGCAGAATTCATTTTTCACTAGACGGAGTCTTACAGAGTAATTAACTGAAAGGAGGCTGGCGAGAATTACTGAATTACCCAGGGAACGCAGCACAGCCAGAGTTTTTTTCAGGCATGTGTAAATAAAGAAATTTGCATTCTCCAAATATTTAAACCAAATATTGTATTCAAAGGGAAGTGTGTAATTTGAAAAAGTACAGAAATATAATAAGAGCTGCAAGCAGTCTCAAAACCTCATTGCCACAGCTAAGGCAGAAGAAATATTGCAGTATGGCTGCTGAGCTGCCCCTTGAAATGCTGTGGTGAAGGAGGAAGAGGAGGATGACTGCAGCCTCTTGTCAGCTCAGACTATGGCCTTAGATTTGCTAAATGGCTTGTTTTGCTTTGGCTTCATCTGCCCCTATCAGTGCTGTTGCCTTGGGCCAGAAGAGGTGATGTTTGTGGGGATGTACAAAGGAGCTGGTCTGAAACCAGGAGTCATTCTCTTCTAATCATGTAACTGAACACAAATGAATCCAAATGAAGCCTCCACCACTGCAAGGTCCTGAGTATTTCCTCAAAATCTTGTGAATTGTCTCTCTAATGACTGCCTATCTTCCCAAAAGGGAGGGTTCCCCTTCCCATGGCCAACAAGGCTGACATGTAATTAGACACCACCATAGGCTTCTCCAGAAGAAAAGTTTTGAACATGAATTTTAAATGCTTGCTCTTAGTCATGTCATCCCATCTGGTATGAGAAACTAATTAAAAAAAGTGAGACATTTCAAGGCCTACACGTGTAATTTGGAAAGAAATAAATGTACTTAGAATGTGAAATAATGTCGCATGGTGTTGCTGTTGCACTGAACCAAATTTTCATCAGTTCAGGATACCAGAGTTAATTGCTAGTTGAAATACTCCAGAGCAGGACTATAGTCCTTTTCTCTCTCTCTCTCTCTCTCTCTCTTTTTTTTTTTTTTCCTTCCCCTATTGGTAAAACTGAAGAAAGGTGAAAATGACTCATTTGCTTGACTTTCTCCTGACTGGAAAGAATTAAGAAAGAGCAAAGCAGTGAGAGCCTTAGAGGTGAAATTCAGACTTTAAATAAGCCTATCTTCAGTAAAGTAGAAAAAGGTAAACAAAGCAGTAAGGGAACATGCTCATTTTCAGTGCTAAAATTGTGTGTGCGCATGTGTACACACACATGCTGGGGTGCAGGAAGGGGTTAAAAATGCCCAGAGTTCAGCAAAATTAAAAAAGAAGTTAAAGCACTTTCTTTCCCTTAACAGTGAATGAGATGAATGGGACAATAATTCAATTGCTGTTTTTCTTTGCAAACATGTCTGTGGGACAAATCCCCAATTCAAACAATCATGCCTTTTGCACAGGGATTAATCTTAAATTTAATACATAATTTATAATTATCAGCCCACCAATAGTATTTTTATGTCTTTGGTGTTCAAAATATAATACTTTCTGTGAATTTTTAAAGTAGTCATAATATAAATTCATAATGAAGATTGTTAACATCAATAAAGGGCTACTTGCTTCTCTGTTCTACTAATTCTGGTTAGCAGAGGACTGGGATGAAGGAGTTTTGTAACACTGAAGGCATTGCTAGAGAGTCATGGGCAATTTTCTGCTGTCTGCCAGAGACAGAAACAGGACTCATTAGTGGTGTCCTGTTTCCCCTGCCTTTTTTTTTTTTTTTTTGCATTTTTTTGCCACAGATATGTGATATTTTGCTGGAAAAGTAAAACTGAAAATTGACATTGAGTGTTCCCAGATTAGTTAAGAAAACAAACAAACAAACAAACAACAAAAAAAAACAACACAAACGAACAAACAAAAAAAACAACTTGAATTGTGATTGGATATCTGAGAAAAATGCAAAAAAGACATTAGAGAAGCAGGAACGATTAATGAAAATTTTAGTTTTTAAAAGCCCTACTTTTTTTAGTAAAAATTTTCCACTGAGCTTATTGTTCAAACATGTCACGGCACTGAGTGGTGGCTGAGCTGGGCACCCTGAAAGCTTCAGCACCATTGCCTCATAGCGTTTGACTGGGGGCTGTCCTGGCACTGATATCTGGAGAAGACCTGGATGTTGGTCACAGCTGCTCTTCCATGGAGATTATCTACTTTCCTGCAGTCTTCAGAGCATCCTAGTCTAATATCCAAATGCTCACCCCTGCAATCTGCCTATAGATAAAACTATACAGATTGTATCCCTAGGTAGGGCTTGTATAGAAGAAGGAAAAAGTCTCATAATCTCTACATAAACTTATTTGCTGCAGAATAGCTTTTGGGTACCTCAGTGCACATCTCCTTTGCTTGATATATATCGACTATCTAAACAGTTGCATGTTCAGTCACCCAACTGGCAGGACAAATGCCCAATTTATGGACAGATGTGGGTATTGCATCTGGGTATCCTTGAAAACACGCTTCATCAGAGAGAGCTTTTATTGTTCTGAGAAAGTAACTGCATTTTAATGAAAGTCACCCCTATGGAAGGTAAAACTGCTGTGTAGCATCTCTCCAACCCAGAAATCAATTCATATTGCTACTTTCCAGGGCAACTACAACTTTGGTTTGAAATCCATTCTCCAGATCTTTCAATCAAGCTTTGCAGATCATTATAATACATAGAGATCTGCTATGCCATGGCTGTATGATCATTAAATTGGGGAAAAAACTGCTACCGTGCATATGTTGACAACCAATTTATTCATTGCAAAATAGCGAAGCATTGAGTATCCATTCAGTGTCAGTTGGAGGGCACTGTGCTATATTTGTTGCCATCATCATTATAAGGGTTACAAATGATCTACCTGGAGCTCAGCATATATCTTCTAGGATGAAGTGTCAACACAAAGATAATAGGGGTGAATTTAGAGTACAGCTTTAGGTGTACGTTTGCCGCTTTGCACTGCAAGGCAATAGATGTTGGTTGGAAAGAGAGTAAAAAGAAAGCCAAGGAAGAAAAGTTCAATTCAGTAACCTTACTTTAGGCATTTTTGTTCGGCAACTGATTGCTTACGCTGCCCAACACTGACAGCAGCTAAGTACAGTAAAAATGATCTTCTTTTGAAGAATTTTTTTGTCCTAATCTTCCTTTGTGTAGTTGTCATGAGGAAGTACATGGAAGGAATAATCAGGAGACCAGATGGCATTTTGAATAGTGGGTCTATTCAGACATTTTCAAATCCCTAATTGGTCATTGGTTTTAAATGTTAATATGCTTCACTAGTAAATCATTTCTATTCTCTCTTTTTGATGTTTGCAAAGAATAATGAAAGAAATAGATATATTGCCAACTGTGGTACCCAAAAATCAGCATTCAAGCAATGGTGCGAAGTGGTGACTGAACTTTAGCAAATATGAATAGAATGATGGTCATTCAAACTGATTAACTAGTGATAGGCTGAAAAGAAATGCGGGGTCATATTTTGTGTTGGTGTAAAAAGTATAATGACTTGGCAAAAGTATAATGACTTGGGTGGAATTATGCTGATTAATATCAGCAGAAAATGTAGTTTGATGTCTATAGTTACATCCTTGTTTCATACAGCATTTTTTGCCTGGAGGAGAAAGCTTCAGGAGTGTCTCAAGCAGTACAGCAGGAGGCAGGTTGTACAAATGGATTTAGATCAAAGAAATATATCTGAACTTTCACTGCACATGTGTGATATTAGCTGGCGGATGAAATGCTGCACCATGTGACTTTTAGCTCACTTAACATGCTGGCTTAAGTAGGAAGTCATGGTGAGAAACACCCTTAAAGAAGGCAAGTCAGGATGCATTCCTAAAAAGAGCTCCCTTGTTACGTTATTTGATGGTATGATGATAGGTTATGTGATGGTAGCCATCTGGTTCATCCAGGTTAAAAATATTATGGGTGGTGGAGGAAGAGACATTACCTACAGAGGAGGACACAGGTCTGGCTGAGATACAGCATTTCTGCTAGAAATAAAGTTGCAGACATGAAGCTGTGCTCCACTGGAAAGATAAAAGCGAGGAAGCAAAAGGAAGCCAACCACAGGATGACAAGGGAACTCAGGCTTGCATTGCTGAAGGAACTTGCTTAGAGTTTCTCTTTCTTTCTGGGAATATATTTTTTGGGGAACTTTTTGGTGAAATACTGTTTCTGTGCCCTGTTGTAACCTGGATTCTCACTTACAATATCTTTCTTTCATATTTTTTATCTTTTACTTATCAGTATTTTCCCTGAGAATAACTACTTGAAGACTTAAATGGAAACCATCTGTAAAGAAACATTTGGTAAGGTTTCTGCCTACAGACGTTATGAGGCACAAAAGAAGGAAATAGAGAAAGAGAAGGAAGGAATTGAAAAAGGAGCAGGGGCTATATACAAAGGTACAGAGAGGAGAAGGTCTGCATTGGTGCTGCTTATAGAGTGGCTTTCTGACCACATGATGGCTTAAGAGTCAAAGCAAATACCAAATATCAGATTGGTAGCTGCAGATCTAAAGTTGATACCCGTGCCCTTACTGCCAGCATTTGGCATGGAGAAATACCTGCAGCACCTCCAGGAAGGATGGTGGGCACTGACATTACTCTAAATAAGGCAGGTAAAAGGAATAGCATTAATACAGTTCTGAGGAGAGGCAGCAGATCCAGAGTTAAGCTACGATTTATAGCAGAGGAAAAGCGAGGGAGGGAAACACCAGATAAGGGTCTGTCAGACTTCTTTGAATTTGACATGCATGTCCATCACTGAGAACCATGTCTATGAGCTAGTCGAGACATACCGGCAACAGCAAAGTCCATGGTGGGCTTCAGAGAAGCTTTGGCACCAGTGAACATCAGACAGCTGGGCTTTCTTGAGAGGGGTATCAGTGGTGGATGCAGTAAAGGGGAGATGGCCATCTAGGAGGTGCTGCCTGCACAGCACAGAAATTAAAGCTTTGTAAGCACTTGCATTTTTCAGTTTCTTCAGCAAGCAATTCTTGTTTTGTGCCGGCCACGACAATCTCCAGTCAACTGGTGCCAACGTGTGCGGAGCACGTCAGTGTCTGGATTTAACACTTCTACAATTTAAAATGCTACTATGTATGTGAGTCAACACTATAATGCCTTAAAGAAGCAAAAAGCTGGTGTATGTACTTGTTAAAGCATCTTGTTTCAGACACATTTGGAACAACAGGGGTTCTTTGCACTTTTCATGAAGCGATTGACAAAATAGGATCAAGCTATACCAAGAAACAGCATCAGCTCCAAAAAAAAACATCACCACTATATGTGGAGCACAGATGGTGCTTTTGGTACTCGATATTATAGCTGTTTTTAAGTTGATTGGAGAAAAATATGGATTTTTAAATCTTACACCTGCATTCTGAGAGGAAGCATATGTAGAGACTTGCTGAATCCCTTGGTGTATTCTGAGTGGATATTTGCACGCTTGGAGTTGACGTTTGCCATTCTCCCTTACAATGAACGGTATTTAATTCTGGAATGGTTCTGCTGAAATCAGACAAAAGCACAGGGGAAGATGAAAAGGACATAAGGTTTCTGTCCTGTGTATTAATGATCTGGTTACAGATAAGAAAAGCATGTACACATTTGTCTTTTATGAACACTGTGCTTGTGGACACACATACACCCAAATGTGCATGGTGACTGCTTTTTTTTTTTTTTTTTTTTTTTTTTTTGCAAAGAGACAGTGAAACAGTGAGGTAGTAGGCACGTAGCAGGGTAAACAGAGCAGCTTACAGGGATTAGATCAGAAGAACTCCTAAGAATGTCTTCTCTGCAAGAGTAACAGATCAAAGCTAGCTGAAAGTTTAAATACGACTTCATGCAAATGTTGAAGTTTTTGTCCCATCACTGCCTTTGTGCCTTGTGTCAGTGCTTTCCATAATGCTGAGCCCAACTGGTCCCTTACCTCTTTTTCTGCAATCATGCCATGTGTGTTTTCCTTTGATGTTACTGTGGAAGCTGTGCCCCCAGTTTGTTGCTGGTACTTTTGGAATTATTTTGTGGTAAAATTATTTTATTGGAGTTATTTGGAATTATGGAATTATAATGTTGATTTTTTGGTCATCCTTTTAGTTATATTTATTTTTCCTGTTTCCAGACTGCTTTCTCTAGGATGCTCAGATAGCTAAGCTATCTTAGAGCAGGGCTTATCTCTCAGACCTGCCACAAAATTTGCTTCCAGGTGGAGAAAAACATCACTTCTGTAACTAGCAGGAGTGCTGCAGGAGTAAACTCACTGAAGCTTGTGACCCTGTGATGGTGAGAATTGTGGGAGCACACAGGCCCACAGGTAGGTTGCTCACTGGAGTCCTGTATGTGTGGATGTTTTTTCCCATTCCTTGGTATTCTTGCTGTGATCTTTCTGCAGCATTTGAAGAACGCAATTTCTCTCTCACAGCTAGTCCTCCTCAACCATGCGTGTTATGTGGAGGATGCATTTTTTAAAAACTTTAATATTAATACATAAAATACATAATTAATATTAATATTAGTACATTAATAATATATATATATATAATAATTTAAAAAATCCTTATTCTCGGGTACATCAGGTGAGCTGGCTTCAACTACCAACAAGATGATGCAAAAGAGTTGAAAATCTTTCTTCTACTATTAAGTGTGAGATGTGCAGTTTTCAGTCTTCCCTCTCATGAATGCAGTGGGAGACCAAAGCAGATTTTTCTTGTCAAGTTTTTACCTGCTTTGTGAGCTTTTAGATGGCTTTTGGATGCTGGAAGCTAAAGGGCAGAAATATCAAATAGCAGCTCTTCTCATGTGCTGGAGTGTCACATTCTTTCCACCTTGGAGTGTGCAGTCTATAAGCAGGGTGTTTGCATAGCAAGTGCCATGTCAAGTCAAGGTTAAAACAGGATTATTTATTCCTTTTTTTCAACTTGGGATAAAAGTACAGGGCACATTGTATGGAGATCGCATTTGAAACAGCTGAGTTCAATTACCTTCTCAAATAATTGTCAGCAACATGCAGTTGCTTTTGAGGTGCAATGTATTACTTACAGGGAAAGCTGACCTTGGACGTACTCACACGGCCCTCTGATTTCAATGCACAGCTTTTCAGGCAGAATGTAAATCCCACTGAGGGTTAGATTCAGGCTGCTGAACAGCAGCTTCAGTCAGTTAAAGGCCAGATCCAACCAACGAATCAGACATCTTGCCATGGGCATCTCAAAAAAATGGCTTGCACCAAGCATGCCTGCGTGGAGCTTGCTGCTGTATTTTAGCTTCTGTGTGCTGGTCATGACCATATAAACCCTGGGGAGATGGCAGCCTGGCTCTGCTTATCCCCCAAGCCAAGGTCTGTGTGAGGGCAGTGAATGTTTGCAGGCATTGGGTAGCTCTGTGAGAAACCAGCTGCAAATATCTGCTGACTTTGGCTGTGCCTCCTGCATCTAGGGGAGCATGGCTGCAGGACCCCTTGTTAGCACAACTGCAGAGGCATCTCTTTCCTGCGAGTTTACCTCCCAGCCTCAGAATTGAACTTCTCTATTTTTTTTTCCTGCCAAGGCCAACTTTTAAACTTCCCTGCTGTGTGTTCCAAGTGGGAGGAGCAGTGGCAAAAGAAGCTGCTTTGATTTAAGTGAGTGAGGGGGCAGTGCTACTCTGTCTGCCTGATTATTTATCTCCCTAGTTACACACAGCACTTGCTTTCTCTGGAGTGATTCAAGCATATCATAACCTCTTGCTTTAGCTCCTTTATCATACCGGTTTGCTGCTTGAGCTCAGTCAGAAATCTGTCTTGGCCTCTGCAGAGCAGAGGATGTCACCCAGTTTTATTGGGCTCCGATGTGCCTCCCCCATGTTTTTTCAAGTTTCCCATCTATCATGCGGAAGACTCTGAGAACTGTACTGGATGCTTCTGGGCTGGGCAGAATAGGCTCTAACAGCATTAAAAGCCTCCCTCAAATGTCAACTAGAGATAAATGGGTGTGAGGACAGGTGCTCAGGAAGCCTTGCTGAGCATGGAGCATGCTGTCTCTGGGAATGCAAACAGCATCTCGCTGTGCTCAGGGATTCTCAGAGAGATTTTTACCAAAACATCCATTGATTTCAGCATGAGCAGCAGCAGACTCATGGCTTTTCTCCAGCCCCCTGCTCTGCTCTGGATGATTCACACATACAAACACCAGAAGTGATGCCTAAGAGATCTAAGCTCAGTTTCTGGGTCAGTGGAAATCCTGAACTGAGTATGCCATCTGAATTTTGCATTAATACAATAAAGCCTATTTTTTTTTCTGTCCTGCTCAGGCACAAGTACATCTCCCACACCTAGTACATCTCAATAGTCCACAGCACTTTATTTTATTTTATTTTTTGCCACATATGGGAGATACGCCTCCTCATCACCTACTCTGGGTAAATTTGGGATTGTCTGAAGGAATGTGGGAGACAGTATATCCTGGATGGTCTTGTCAGACATGATTCTTAATGAGACTGGCTCATGTGCTAGGCAGAAGAAAAAAACACATTGTCTAGACTGTGGTTGAGTATTTGGGAATAAGTGAATGACATAAAGAGGGGAGGGGAGAATCATCTGGCAGTATAGTTTATCATAGGTGTCTCAGGAATTATTTGTTGCACTCTGAAGTGCTTTGTGACCACAGAATTTCTTTTCATTGGGCAGGAAGAAGATCCATGTGCTCCAACATGTTATAGTTGGTCCTGAGTTTGGGATTTGCATTCCCGGCTCTGTGCGAATATTTCTTCTGGAAACACAGCACTTATATTTGGGGGCTGAGGACAAAGTGGTATTTAGGTATTTAAGTCCTTTTAAAGTCACTGGGAGCTGGATGTCAAAATGGGGATAGTGGCTTCACAAGTTCCCGATAAAGACAGATACACTGAAGACTGAGGCACTTATGTACAAGGGTAATGAAATAATAATAGGTACATGAAGAGGCCTTGAGAGCAACCTTCAGGTCTGTAGGAGCCTGAATGTGAAGCATGAACTTCCCCTTCCCTGCAGCATGTGAGCAAGAGAATAATGAATTCAATATAATGACTTTTCAGAAGATTGTAAAAGTTTGATGTTGAAGGCATGAAGAGGCAGACTGTGTACTTCTCAAATTGCTAGATTAAAGGACCTTGAATAGAGCATCTTGTAAGTTTGGATTT
Source organism: Aythya marila (assembly GCF_965140915.1). NCBI lineage: Eukaryota > Metazoa > Chordata > Aves > Anseriformes > Anatidae > Aythya > Aythya marila. The sequence goes on along the minus strand of NC_139051.1, from coordinate 8,899,487 downwards.
GCTAAGGACATTCTGATTCTCCTGCTGGAAGGTGTTGAGCCAGGGCAAGTTTTGGAGACTTAGTTTGCATAAAAGAGCATGCATGTGTGTGTTTGTGTGTGCGTAAAGGGGGAAAGGTGGCAGAAAGAGGTGGTAAGTAGCTGGGGCCTATTTCTTGTGGCAAATCCTTCCAGCAGCAATGTACTCACAGCTGGGTTTTCACTTTACAGATCCTGAGCTGAGGGTTGTGAAGAGTTGGTTTCTCCCTCTTTGAGTATCTCAAACTTTAGGGAGAAGAATTGATTTAATTTCATCTCGTCTGATCCTGATTAATGAAAAGTCATTTCTGCTAGTTCTGGGCAGAAAAAATAATCTTTGTCTATTTTGTAACCTTGCAGATATATGTAGGTGCATGGCAGGAAGTTCTATAATTCTAGAAATTATGACAAGGCATCCATAAAGATGAAGCTGAAACCCTATGCAGCAGCATTGTAGCTTAAAGGAGCGTTATTTAATACCTATTAATGGAACTGCTGAAGCATAAACACTCTCAGCTCAAACAGATACTGTTAACTCTGTGCTAGCAGTCTCGGAGTGGGATGGCAGGTACTTCACTGTTGCCAGGCAGGATGCTCTTCCCTCTGTCCAGTACAGGGTTAGTGTCCATTCAGCATGAGGGTGAGCTCATAGGGAGGAGGAATTACAGGAGCACGTGGGCAGGCAGCAGCCCTACCAGGTGGTAGGAACCCTTTTACAAGCTCAGCCTTGATGTCTCTGTGCCACAGAAACATCACACTTGTGGCTGGTTCTACCACAGATGTTTCCAGGATGGTTTTTGGTCATCATGTTTAGTAGGGAGGGATTTCAGCCTCCTTGTGAGGGATGCCCAGTGTGGGGGCATTCTTTCCTTTTTATTCTAGTTTCATCCTGCTTACCTACATGTTCCAACAATACTGGGCACAGTTCCTGTACATCATGGGACTGGCATAATTACTTCTTAAAAGGAGAAACAATTCATGTCGGATAATTTGCTTGTAAGTTTGAGTAGTTATGGAACTCCAGAATATTATATTTTTTTGGCCTTTCTTTGAAACAAAGGATTACAACAAATATAAAAGTTGAATTTCCTGGTCAATAACATGATTCCTGAAGTTAGGGCTTAAGAACAATTGTTTTCATGAAATTGATAATAAATGAGAACAAGTAGTTTTACAATCCATTTGCTTCTCGGGCATGCCTACACAAGAAAGGTAGTCAAGTTGTTCTGGAGACTGGTTTAATTAAAATTGGTACAACCCCTCCTGTGTGGACTCTAGGCTAGGTTTGTGTTGTGATGTGAAGTGTGATTCTTGGCATGTGCAGACAGCCCACAGATTGCTAATTAGAATAAGAGGTGAATCAGCCTCAGGTCGAGTTTCTACCACACAGTATCTAAGCACAAGCTTGTATGGCACGCAGCAACACCTGTGCTGGCCTCTGCCTGCCAAACCAATCATTTAAATGTAAGTGTCATGCTTCTTTGATCTTTAAGGACTGACGTAAAAGCAGCATCAAAGAGCAGCAAAAATATGATGATCATGGAATCGGGGCTTGTAGGGCCAGACCTTCACCTCAGTTGGTGGCAGCTTGTGCAGAGTTGCTGCAGCCAAATAGGAACCTTGTGTTTCTCCACAGTGGAACTTTGGAAAACTGAAGAGATGCTTTGCCTTCCTCCCACTGCCATGTAGTCCTAAAGGACTGCTCTGGAGCCTGGCTCAGCAGAGCAGGATGCTGGCTCTGGTAACATCCAAGACTCAGATTGCCCCTTTTCAGGCTCAGAAGTCCCTTCCACATCTCCAGGGGATTGTCAGAGGAAGCAAGAGCTTGTTGGCATGATAAGGGGCTGGATCTGAGTGTTGTGCTCTTGTTTTCTCCAGGGATGAGCTGCCTCTGTCTAGTACTGGAGCACTTGGGATCAAAGCTTTCCTTACACAGGCTGATGCCTGAGCCTGTTCAACAAAGCGTGAGGATGATTTCTGGCTCATCTGTTCATTCAAGCTTTTAATTAGTTACCAGCTATCCTCATGGTGAGGAGTTGACGCCTGATGTTATTGAGGTACTTATTCAAGCGTTCATGTTTATGCAAACGCATTCTTTTTATATCGGATTTTGGGCAATCGTAAGCCGTGGTAAGGAATTAAATGACATGTAAAGAAGAAATGTGACCCATTGATCAAAGATGCGCTGGCCCACCAGTGAACAGTCTATCTGGGATGTGAAATGGCTGGTCCCCAGAGACGCCCATTCAAAAAAGAACTGGTGCTTGCATTTTCCAGCTTCTATATGCAGAATCCCAAGTGGTTATACAACGCGCACACATGACTTGAGCTGCAAACACACATTGCTGCAGTCCTTACGCTGGTCCTATTTTTGAGTTAGTGTAAAACCTGTCCTGGATGGGTATGCGCACTGCTTGACTACTTGCAAAGAACTGGGGTGTTAGTCCATAGGCAGAGGAGGGTATGTCACACTACACAGAAAAAGAGGTCCTTAGCAAAACCACAGGACACAGAAGCACTCAGCAGCTCTTACCTGCTCCCCACTGCAGTGATTCTGCAGTTGCCATTGCTGCACATTCATAAAAGAGGACAGGGCATGACCAAGTAAACAAATAAACTCAAACCAGACTCTAAGATGTAATCAAAGAATGTATTTTAACTGGAGAGTTCAGACAAAGATAAGGGGCATGTAAGACGATCTATTTTTCCCTTTAAACTTGTCACATGCAAGGGAGCAGATCTTCCTATAATGTAAATCAGCATAGCTACACAGTCTGGAGGGAACAATTGTAATTTATCCTGCCTGAAGGCCTGCACAGAAGGTGCTTGAAGTTTCTCGCAATTCATTGGAGACTTGTGACATTGAGAGCAGGCATTTGAGCTCCACTGTCTTCTGGAGCGATTTGCAGTGTAGGCAACTTATAATTACAAACACTTGATAAATCTTCTTCAGAGAAACTGGGGAGTTTGGTAGGATGCTTGAGTTAGTCGTGACTGATTTTACTTCCTGTAAGAAAGCTGTGCTTCTGCAATTTTGATCTCAGCACAAAAGCATCCCTCAGCAATACTGTGGAAGAGGTTCTGAGGGTTCAGCCAAGCTTCAAAATATTTCAAGGATCTTCTTTGTCTTGTAGAGATCAGTGGGTTCCTTTCCTGCCAATCTGAAAAGCCTGGGGGAAACAAAAGGAACCTGTTTCAAGCCGTTTTTGTGAGAACAATACCTCTCCCCAACACCTTATGCAGCTGGTAAATACCATTCCTTTATCAGGTACCTAATCTTTTTTAGCAATGTTCTACCACCTACACCTGACCACCAACTTTCCACTCTGTTTGCCTTGGCTGACATTTATATAACAAAGAGCTGCTAACTGTTCTTTTATCTGCACAAGAAAGTCGAGCACAGGAGGAGACAAATATGATGGGCACCATACGGCAGCACAGAGCTTCACTGCTCCCTGTATATCCAGACTCTCTAATGGTTATATTGAGCCATTGCTCAGAAAAAAAAATGCTGTTGGTTGCCTGGAATGATTTAACTCTCATGTTCCTGGTTAAAAAATAATAATAATAAAAAATGCTGTTATATACCAAGTCCTTTCTCTGCTGGATGTCTTACTATTGTTAAAAATTTCAAACTACTGTGATAAAAGGAAAGAGGGATTTGGGCATGGGCTTTTCTGTCAGGCTTATCTAGATCTCGTTTGTATTGCCCTGTGATTAACAACCAATGTGCAAGGGAATGGAGCTGATAGCAAGGTGACGGTCAGGCAAGGAAGAGATTTTCTCCAGTTATGAGTGGGGACTTCTGGGTCTGAACATGAAGATGAAAGAGGAAGAAGAGAAGGTCCTGCTTGCAGAGCTAGCAAGTGAGTAGGGTCTTGCTTGGTCTTTCCTTGCATCTTCTGAGTCTGGATATCCTAGGTGGCAACATAAAAATGCATTTCGCTGCTTGGTGTGCAACACAGGATATTACTGTGGATGCAGTTTGACTGTGGTCTGCTGTTCTGCTGGTTGGCCTATGTGAATTCTTGCATTAACAGCCATGGAGACTCAGAGCCATGCTGTCCTGTGTAATTGAGAATCACATTGTGTAAAGGTATTGTGGTCATTTCTCACTTGATGTCTGATAGTGCTGGAATATGGCTTTTTGTTAGAGTTCCTGTGATCTGCCAGCTTCAACGAGCTGAAGAATTTAAAGCAGGTCAGCAAAGACTGCTCCCTCTCTGGGGACAGAGCTGCCCTGAGAACCAGTTGACAGTGAATATTTTAGACTGTGACTTGAATATCTTCAGAAGCATTGGTGTTTTAACTGGGTCTCTAGTCTGGAAAGTGGTCAATAAGATTACCTCACCTTGTTCACTTGTGATGCAGAACAAGACTTCATAATGATACGTCCATGCCTATTAGAGCTGATGTTTATTGAAGACGAGTACAATTTTGCTAAGAGGTTGTTAGAGTAAAATGCATAAAGAAAAAAATTATACTGCAAACAATAACAAGATCCCAGAATTACCTTGAACTGTGCAATTGAGATTCTCACCGGCTGTCAGATCATCTCTGCACAAGACTGAACTGCTGACATTTGTTTAATTACAATGTATTTATGAAATGAGGCAACATTCCTAATCACTCGTGCATGCTTGCATTATGTCTTTTGTACAATGTCTCTACTCATTATGAATTAATTCTCATTAAAATGATGAGAAAATGATATATTTTGCAACCATAGGACACAAAGATCACACTGTACTTTAAGCTTATATAGAATTTTGGAGTCCTCACATTTTCCTGGTAAAAACTAAAAAATAAAACATTGCCAAGTAAAGGCAGTCTTTCTGGGAAGAAGAAAGACTGTGAGATGGTTGTTCAGCTAAGATAATGCCATTTCAGTGAGGTCAAGATTTTCTTAACAGTAGCAAGTGAACTTCTCCTGGTGATTGTATTTAAAGGTTGTTTTAGGATTTCCCAGATTGTTTCCAGTGTACTGTGTACAGTCTGGAAATCCATGATTAAAATTTTAGCAGACTTGCCTAGCTTCAGGTCACTGTAGTATGAACATTTCTGAAACTTCTTAGAAGCTGGGTTATACAAAAAAAAACAAAACTCTAGTATGGAACAGAGCATGGAATAGCCTTATTATTTCTGGACTTCTTAGAGAGTACCATTTTGCTAAGGGTTTGACACTTTCTTTGGTGTCAGAGGCAAAGTGAGACAGGTGCAAATAAAGTCATTTCAGCATCATTACAGCCATTGATTGCTCTGCAAACCCCATGTTGCTGGAAACCACAAAAACACAGGGATTGGGATGAGAAATCTGCTGGTGAGTGACTGGCAGAATGTGGCTATGCCTCTGATCAGAACAAGCACTGAAAGGTAATCCATAAGATGATTCATGCAATAAGAATTTATCGGGATGATTAAGTACGTGAGGTCCGTGTGGTCTGTTGCAATTAAGACCCTATGAACAAGCAAGGCAGACTATGGCTGTTGGTATTCATAGCTGCGTTACATGGTGCATGCATGTCAGTGCTGCTGAAAGTGTGGAGATTTCAGCAATAATCAATAGCTTCCAATTATTTGGCTTGAGTTCTTAGCATTTAGAGAGACAGAATAGACTTCTTTTGCATAATTTAAAGATTTTGAAAACATTCATTATGGAAATACAAGATTTACTCTTGAGAGCCATGTGGTTGCAATATTAAATTACCCATCTGGGTTGTCAGGCTGTGGATGCTAGCATTTTACACACCTGTACCACCCTTCACATTCCCTACTGGGAAGTCTTGGAGGCTTTAACAAATTTGCAATCATAGTAGAAGGAACAAACCAGAAGCCATTCCAGGCAGACCTTTGTGACAAACTGAAATTGCAGCTTGGAGCTAGGGAAGGGCAGTAAAAAGTTAACTTTGCAGTAAAGTATTAATTCTCTGGGGAATTCTAGATGGAGGGTTTGGAACTGCAGCAGTTGAAAGGTGGTTTTTTTTTTTTTTCTTTTCTTTTTTTTTTTTTTTTTTCCCCTCTCCAAACAGCGATAAAGCAGCACTTCGAGTATCTGTGTAACTTTTGTGAAGAAAATCTATCTCTGGAAGCTGCTGCACTTTGTCTTTGAATGAGTTATTATCTCTCAGCAAGCTTTGGTGATGTTGAAAGCCTTCCTCACAAGGCTCGATGGACAAAGACATGGGTTTAAGGATCATGCTGCAATCATCCCCATGAGGCCTGGCACTGGGAAACAGGAGAGCAAAGACAGCCAGTGTTTTCTAGGTCCAGAACTGCTGTCCTTGTTTCCTATGATTTCCAACATAATGAGCACCTTAGTGCCAGGTAAGTTTTAAAAAGAAATGTTCTCTTAAAAACAAATAGTCACTGCCAGCAGGGTTGCAAGCTGGGACTACTTAAAAGATGATCCGATGAGAATAGTTAACTGAAAACAGGATGTGGATTTAAGTCTAATAGTTTATCAATGGGAGTTTTCTGAAAAGCTCTTAAGTGTGCTGTCAAATCCAGCTTCCAAAGCAAGGAAAGTAATACAAGTCCAATATTGTTAATGCCAGTGGTTTCTAGTTAATTATCTTCCATGTGAAAAAAATCACTGAAAACCACAAAGCTTTGCTTTATGTCTTTTTATTCAGGTATTATGCTCCTTTGTTATAAATATGCTTTCCTTCTCAAAGACCTCTACCTCTCGAAGTCGACTCTAAAGGATATAGTATTCTTTTAATGCATCTAGAAAAGACTTCCATAGTTGAACAGAAAATATGATTTCAAAAATGTGTGTGTGTCCAGGTTAGTACTTGCTGAAAGAAGAGAAAACCTATAAGGAAAATGATAATAGCTTATGTTGCTCAATTATTTTGTCTGCCTTCTCTTTTATTTTGAACTTCCATTTAAGCAATCCTATAAGTCTTCTAATGCTGATATCTACTCTTCGGTTGTAATGTTTCCCTGCTGCCTAGTTAAAGTAAGGAGAAAAGAAGCCTCATGTTCCATATGTTTATTGAGGGAATTTTTCGTGTGTGCAGTTCACATAAAATTGCATCCATTCGGCTCATGATCCAAAGTGCAATTCCATTAACAAAGCAGCACTCTACTTTTTGTGTGAGCTGTTATGCTTAAAGCCCATTCCAGTTGCTGTGCTTCCCATAGAAATAAAGAGAAGTTTTGCAGGTGATTTAGTTTAGTTTATTTCCGGTTCTGTTATATTTTCTTTGTTTGTAGTCTGAATAACTTTTTAGAAAATATTTGATAGAATCATTTTCATTTCACCATGTAAGATAAAACATGTACTGAAAATAGATTGCATTTATTTGGTTAAAATTTGCAGTTACATAAAATGGAGAGTTATTTTTTGCACTTCCTTTCATTCCATCATCCTCCCTCCACTTTGAGGCCTGAATAAATGTTTTCTCTAGAATATGAAGAACTCACATGGCATTGTGTGTCATTTTTGTGTGGCCTCAAGAGCACAGGGACCCCTGTGCATACAAGTTTTGAAAAGAAAAGGAAAAAAAAAAAGAGAGAAATACCACCTTGTTTCAGTCTGGAATTTGTGTATCCTTTCAGAGCAAGGACAACCATGATGGCCTAACTCAAAACTTGCTAAGACAAGCATAGTTTTCAGAGGTGCCTCACAATCAACAGTTCTTCCAAAGTCAGTGGCGGCTGTTTCTGAGATTACTGGGTTTAATGTGGGTGCTGTGTTGTTGCTTCCCAAGGATGTCCCTGAGGAAGCCCTCCATAATTTGGGCTACCTTGAAATGATACATTCAAGGTAAAGGATTCCGGCTCAGCAGACCGATGTCAGCAAGGACACTCTGTGGGACTGTTGAGTTTAATAAATAGACCTGAGTTCTCTATTGCAATTCATTGGCCTGACCAGAGACCCCAGAGTCAAGCAAGCTCATTTACCATTGAGTTTGCAAAAATCCTGTCAGTGTTTAAACTGCTTACTGCCTGATGTACTGGCCAACGTAGTCTCATGCTCCAGCTATCTGCCCACAACCCCTTAGTTTCTCTCTGACAGGGTCTGGAGCAGGGGCTGTCCTTTCTGCTTGTGTTTCTACAGCACCTAGTGTGGTGAAGTCCTGGGCCCTGGAAAAGCAAGAGACAAAAATGACAGTAATCAAGCTACCTCACTGAGCCTGCTGGTTTGTGCCTTTATGTCAGAAACCTTGTGATTTTTTTTTAGGGGTAGAAGAGAAAACTGGAGGAAAACAAAAGAAGTGGAAAAAAATATGTATATTCAGGAATTCTCTTCCCTGAATTGTGGCTGAGAATCTACCTGAAATGTGAGAATATATGCATGGAAGCATGCAACAGAAAGACATATAAATGAGACTTCTTAGTGTGATGAGAAGAGTTTACTGGTCCTCATGTGTCACACATGTGGTTGTTTTTTCAGATGAAACCGGAAATCAGCAGCTGCTCTTTCTGCCAGTACCCAGTTAAATAGACTGCTGGGTTTGTGCTTTGCTGCTGGCCTGGAAAGGTCAACACGAGCTTTCCTCACCCTTGCCATTCACTGCTGGCATTACATGCTGGCACAGTGGAGAGTGCCCCTTTTTAGATACAGCAGCACTGGACATTTGCTAAGGCAGGTTGCCAGATATAATAACTGATGGGCAAGAAAAAATCCTGCGTGCCTGTCTTTTGACCTCAAGAAACATTATAATTGGCACGTAGCAATGCACAACATGACCCTTTGGAGGTAATTGCTTGGTACTGTGTTCCATTCTCACTCTATCATCTCCTCTTCCTCCTTCTCTAACCTTTCCATTCTCATTTACTTCTGTTCAGCCTGTTTGTGTATCTTTTCACATGGCTTTTAGAAAATATTACTTGAGTTTTAGGATATATTGCTATTTCTTAATTCCAAAATTAAGATATCGTTAAGTGTCTGCATAGATAATAACATAATAGTAGATCCCCTTTTCGAGAATGTGCTTTTAGGTATTACCTTGGTCAGTAATTTAATTGAATTGGATAGTGACAACACACTGACATTGTTAAGGTTAATGACCCAATGATTTACAAGACAAGGCACATTTACCGGCAAATGGATTTTAGTAATTGTTCTTCTGAACAATGAGAATAACAATTTGTACATTGATCCACAAAGTCCTACAGCAAAGCCTCTGTTCTTACTTCGCCAATGCCCCTATCCATAAATTCAGTATCACTTGGAGAATGTTTTTTCAGCCCTGCTGTATTTTAACTGCATTGCACTGAAATTCAAATGATTTCCTTCAACATGATCCACAGCTTTTGCTGCCTATATGAAGTGCAGCTGGGTAAGAAGATGGCAAGAGAGAGGAAGATGGGAGGACATGACCTGTCCAGGTAAGGTGGTGTTCATCTTGGCTAGCCTGGTCTAAGTTGAGCTTCTCCAGTCAGTGGTAAACACATGCATCTCTTTGAAACATGTTTAATGTCAGTTTCAATAGATTTGGATTGGTCTGTTGTCTTTGCCAAAATGCTGTGGGAGGCCTTGCCAAATTTTGTAAGAGAATTCATGTTTAGTCAGGGCTATTATCCTTATTAAATAATTTTGTAATCTTATACAACACAAAGCAAAAATATCTTTTCTCCTTGAATTGATGTTCATTATCATTGATTAGAGTTTGCTTGAAGTACTTTTTGTTAATTCTTTATTAGGTAAATCCTGGATCATCTATTTTATTTTATTTTATCTTATTTACAATTTGGTTACTTGCTGTGAGGCCTCTAATTATTCCATTCATAGTGCTCACATTTTTTTAAATATTGAGACAAGAGCAACTTTACTGTAGCCTGGAATTTTGTGCATGTCCAAGACTGACTAGAAATGACCACAGGAACTCCTCAGTCAGAGCCTTTGTGCTCCTGGATATAAATTATCTGTATTGCTGGGTAAAGATTCTGATTTTAAGAGATGGTATTTAACATCCTTATCAATTAATTATTATTGGAAAATAAAATATTTAATCAGCATTGATCTGTTATAAGGCTACATCATCTGGCATTAGCCCAAACACAGAACAGAAGTGTTTATTGAACATGGTTGTCTTTCCCTGCAGTATTATTGACAATGTTATCATTTCCATAGTGGTAATGGGTCAGTAACTGTTGGTTAGATACTCTTTGTTACAACACACTTTATAAACTTAATTTTATTGTCTTTAGCTTTATTAAGCATTGATTTCTTCAGTTGTCCTTTTGCTTCCTATATTACTTTTGTGTCATTCCTGGCTTTTAGTGTATTGCTGCCAACTTTCTCTCTTTTACATTTGATGTTTATTATCATTTTCCCCCATTTATAACTGCTTTCAGTACCCCATAATGCCACGATAAGATTGCTTGTTCCAGGTTTTGTTGCAGTTATCAGCCATATGTTCTTCATTACATTGCATATGCTATACCCAAGGATGATTGCAAGACTTCTGATCTTCAGCACTATATTCAATATAGCATTGTGCTTAGAACTCTATCAGATCTGATAGCATTTTTTTAAACTAAATAAATATGTCTCTTCTTATTATCAAAAGTAAAAATGAAAAATGGAGAAGAAAATGATATTTTAAGATGATTCTGTGTTAAAATGACATAAGTATGGACTAAATGGAATTAACTTAAAAAAAGAATCTTATTTAAAGAACATTTTAGGTGTATTTATCCAGTGCAATGATGGTGGTGGTACATTGGTAAGTTTTTCTGACAGGTATATAGGTTATTTATTTTTCTCCGTGGGCCCACAGCCTGTAGTGCAGGAAGATACTGAGGCTGGCAAAGGTTGGGTGGGAATTAGGTCCCGTGTTCGCTGAACTGCTGGCTGTAATTTCAGACAGATCTTAGAGACCCTTAGAGGTTCCAAAATGAGTAGGAAGAATGCAACAGTGGAAAATACATTCTGTCTCTTGTCAAAGTAATACTTTTGGGTTTAATCCTTAGTAAAATGTAGAAGCAAATAATAGGAAAGAATGAGTTGTAGATGTTAAGAGAATTACAGAGTGATAAATAAAGACTTTGGTCTTTTAAAGAACAAGTCATAGCAAAGAGTTGAATGAAGACTTTGAAATTGTGTTTACAAATTAGAAAAATAAGAGAAATGATTAAAAAAAAAAAAAAGTTTAAGAAGAGAGGAAAACTGTGTAAAGAGAAGCTTGAAGGATATATTAACCTATCTGTCAAGTGTTTGGCTTACTGTGCCTTAAGAGTCTGTGCTATATGTAAAAATCCTGCATATTTCCTCATTTTCTACGGCTCAGGCTTTTGCAGGAGGAATATTCAATGAATTAATCTCTAACTTTTCTGATTACATTTTAAACATTTATGTTGTTAGCCTCAACATCTAATAAATATGAGACTTTTAATGGACTGTGGCTTATTAAATCGTATTTTTTCTGTCAGTCTCATCAGTGGAATGGTACTGATAGTATTAACATCAAATGGGACCAAACCAGCATTTCATTCCCTTTTGTGCTTGAAAATATCTGAACCACAGTCCTCTTACATTGATGGCTGTATTTTTGCTATATTCTGTTTCAAGTTATTTTCACATGGCTCTTGTATGGTCATTAATTTTCACTCTTGTTTTTCCAATTAAGCAGTGTAACTGAAAAGCAGGGGTTAAAGGTTTTATTCTGAGGTCCATACAATTAGCTGCACATATGTTCATTGTTACAATTACTTGCCCAATCTATTATAAAAAGATGTGTTGCCACTTGAATGATTGAAGGACATAGTGTGAGGCAGTCTAGTTGCCAATTGAAAAATAAAACTATTGGAAAAAAAATTACAGATGGGATATCCTTGAGGAAACTATAAAAAGTGTATAATTTCATAACTAATGGGCATTGAAAAACTGTCAGGAAAACAATCAGGAATAAGTTTACAGATACTTTTCAATTCAGAATTTTCATATTACTTATCAGATCACTACGAGGAAAGCTTTGTCTTGCTCACAATCACAGGGAAATGAAAACTGGGCTAAGAATTACAGGAAAAAACAGCTTATGGCAATTACACAAAAGAGGAACCTAAACAATCATGCCCCTTTATTTTCACTTGGGATGTTTACACTTTTAAATTTCAAGATACTTTAATGTGGGATTAAGTGTAGCATATCAAGGTAGTGCAAAATTCAGGTCCAAAGAAAATAATCCTTTTACTTCATCTTAATTTTTACTTTTAGCTAATAGGTAATAAAAGTTTTTAGCTGATATGAAGTGGCTTGTGAGGATTTGATACAAAGACATACATGCCATTACGGTTTTGCTTGAACTATATTAATATTCTTTTTTGTTCTTCCCTGGGCCTCTGGAGTAAAAGAGAACACCATACCACCTATATTGTTCTTTAAACGTGGCTGATATAGGGCAATTGGATTTTCATTTCTTGTAGGTCTTCTTGCATACTGTCAGGCAGGGTGTGGCAAGGTCTCAGCACAGTCTGAGCTGAGCTGGATCTCCAAAAGAACTCAAGAGCTTAATGCTTAAATAGGCAAGGTAGAATATTTATTTCTTATGCAGCTCTAGTCAGCAGCATCAAAGCAGCTGAATGCTCAAGGAAGCTGAGCTGGACAAATCCCCAGACCTGGTCAGCAGAGACTTCAGAGAGGGTGATTTCAGAGGAGTTTGTGTAAGGTTTGAATAAGAAGAGGAAGGAGCCAGAGGAGAAAGATAAGGTCAGATCTGAGAAAGAACACAAAGGCTGTCCCAGAAGATGAACGCAGAAAGGTTAGAGAGCAGCATTGCTGTTGACTCTGCTTAGCAGGAAATGTTGTGCCCATGGGGTGAGCAAGACAGAGGTGCTGTAGGAAGGATGGGTTGCAGGGAGGAAAACGGTGTTGACGTCTTTTGCCTTTTCTCTTCGATGAAACCAGACAGCAAGAACAGGTGAACTGCATGCAGTGTGCGGGCTGGAGTTTTACTACTGGCTGTTTGCTGAGCAAAGCGATGCTGCTGCTCTCATAGCTGCATGAACCAGAAAGGAAATAGGGGGAAAGGCAGATTTTTTATATTATTATTATTGATAATTTTGTGGTGGTGGTGTGGACTCAAATGCCCATGAACCAGATATTGATCCTGAGTATTCAGGAGTGGGCCTGGATTTTGTACCAATTATACAAAACCCTTCTATCCCGGAGTGCCATGGTGGGTTGCTGTCATCATTGCTGGAGTCTGGTGAGTTCTCTCTTCAAAGACACAAGCCAGTCTGGTTCTTCCTGCTTGGTGATTTTCTCTCTCTGCCCCAATAATCAGTTCACCATTTCCACTGCTGCTTTCCCAGGCTTGTCAGCAAGCAGTGCAAATCAAGAGATCTGTACTTGGTCGATTTTGAATTAGCGAGTTTGACAAATGTTTTCATTTGAGAAGGCAAGCTGCCTCATTGTGCTTGGTTTAACACGAACACATTAGAGTGACAATGCTGGATTTAACTTTAGTTATCAACACTTTCAGCCTACATTGGTCTAAGTAATTGTCCTGTTTGTACTCTGACAGGTTAAAATAATGTATTCTAGAATGAGAGTGCTTCTACTGAAGATGAAAAGCAGCCCAAGAGGGTTATCAGCTGTTACTAGCTGTGACAAGCAGTGTGAGCTAGATGTATGGATAAATTGCTATTGCTCCAGAGGTTATTCCTATTAGCAGGAGACATAAGAAACTCTAACAAGGCATTAATACAGTACAGTTACTAAAAAAAACTTGTCTGTCCTATCCAAGCCCAGGACTAATGGCACACTGCAGCACGTTCTTGATGCTGCACTGACAGGTGGTGATAGACCTTTAAATAAGCCAGAAGCTCCACTAGGCTGTTGGGAAGTGATGGGCAACTGAGAAGATTTAAAAGCTAATTTTTAAGAAAATAAATAAGTAAACACATTTAGCCGAGATCTAAATGCTGTTAGGAACACTTCTGCTGGATTCTTCTTTACACAGAATCAAATAATGTTGTACAGATGGGATCTTGGCAAAGTCTGTAATTTCTGATAAAATTTTCTGTCCACAGAGAAGCTTTTTTTTTTTTTTTCTTTTCTTTCTCTTTAATAAGTGTTTTTGGGATCAACATAAAGCAGTTTTGTAAACATGAAGTATTCAGTTCCTTTCCATCTGGAAAATGGTACTGGGAGTACTGAGGAACAGAATTGAATTGCTGAGCACTTTCAGTGTTTTTAAATGACAGAATTGAGCTCCTGCTGTGGACTCGGTATGAGTGGGCTCCCATGGATTTCATGAGTGTGGTCCTATTCATGCTGTTCAGTGGGTTACCAATCTTGTGCCAATGCAGTTTGCAGAGATGTATTTAGGATGAGTTCACTCACATAAGCTATTTCCTCTATAAAAGAAATAGGGTAGAAATTTCTTCAGCAGCAGAAACACGCTCCTCTGGAGTCACACAGTGGAACTGTAATTGCTTGTGCAGAGGAGGTGGGGGATTTTTACATTATTTTCTAGGAGATGCTATGTAGGACTTTGTTTACCTTTCTTAGGTTTCTGCTTGTTACCCGACGTCCTAGGAATCATTTCCAGAGGCACTCAGTGGGAGCAAGCAAACAAGGGATGGGAGCGTGCGCTTTCCATAGTGGTAATGATGGAAGTTAAATATTGATGGCCTAATTTCAAATGGGAGTTTCATGTGATAATAAGAGGGCTAAAGCTGAAGGGGAGATTGTGACAGCCTACTCAGTTCTTCTATAGGGACTGATTTTGGAGAACTGAAAATCCCTGTGAAGGACAAGAAAGCAGTACTGTATTAACGTCAGATGCAGAAGCTGACAACTTCATGAAGGCTTATGGTGGGCACACATTAATTGGGGGTTTGAAAAGGAAAGGAGAAAGAGGAGAATGTTGTACATATGATAATTTCAGCTGCACAAGCAAAAGGGAAAACCACCCTAAAATGTAGAAAAACACTAAATAGCCATGTAAACAATGTGTGGGAGATTGCTCTAATTGGGAAGAGTGGTATAGTTTTAGCCAAATGTCTTACCCATTCCTTAATGTGACAAAAAAATCTCCATATCAGCTCATATACTCACCTCCCAGAAGAGAAAACCTATTTAGTCTGCTTATTGCTTGAGTTCTACTTTGCAGTAATTAGAATACAAAGCTCTTTTCCCACTGTAAGTTGGCTGTAAGGCAAAGGAACCTTATAAATGTAATTGTATGATTATTTTGACGTCTTCTTAAATGGTCGTGCTGTCTTGTCTTGATGGAGTCTTGGGGAGCTTGGACAGAAGTGAGGCTGATGCATCTGTTTCCTGGTGCATGTGATAATCCTGAATTGCAGAAGAATAAAAATGGTAAATGGTGAAAATAACATCAGCAGCCATCATATATATTTTTAAATCCTTCTTTTAAACTTGAAATTAAAATGCAGTGGTGTAAAAGCTTTGCTTTGGGAAGGAAGGCTCCCTGCTGGCTGCAGCTGCTGGCAGCAGCCTCACAGAGGAGCTGAGAAGCTCTGGGCCCAGTCTGTGCATGGGTGAAAAGGCACCTGGAAGGCTGAGAGTCCAGGGTTTTGAATGCATGTTCAGAAAATATGAGGCCAAACATGAGGCCTTTCCATTGACAACAAGGGGCTGTCTCAGGATCAGGCCCTCGTAGTTAACAGGGGACTCTTCTTCTAATTACAGAACCTCTGTGCCGCAGAGGTCAACCTGTAAAAACCAGGGGAGCAAAGAAGAACACCAATGCTAACCACTTCAGTGAAACGGGAACTAGCAGAAATGGGCAATGTTTACCAAAGTTTACCAACAACGCCTTAATTTTAATTCTGTATTTTTTTTAATAAGTGGCTTGGGTTGTAACATTTTATAATGCAAGGCTTGGGTTTGTTTGTTACATACTGCCAGGATGGGCCTATTTAAGTATGTCTTCTGGCAAACACAAAAAGCTCAGGTCAGGTATCAGGGTCAGTGTTGATTTTAAATAGCTGTCATGGGGAACCTGGTATTTAAATGTGGAGGAGTGTGAAGAGGTCAGTTGCACCCTGCGTCCTTCTGGAGGCTGCTTGTTGTTAGCCTGGTGCTTATTCATGAGGTGATGAGCATTTCTAGGAGGCACACGATATAAATATTTAGCACTGTCAGTGGAGAAGGAAAATATTGTTGGAACAATGTCTTCATTTGTCAGAGGAAAAATAGGGAATAATTTTTTTTTGAGAGAGATCACAATTAACTGCTCCTCATGAACTGTTTCTCTAAAGATTTCAGGCAGACGGTGCTCTTGCAGTGAGAAGAGTGAATGCCAATTGAGAGGAACACGGATCCATTTATACAGCCAGAGAAATCATTCTGTCAGACAGGATATAGGTACACAAATTAAGCAGGTATCAAAATTATATCGTCTCTTCAGCGGCAACTGCCTCTCAAGAACAGGCTATGGACAGGAATAGGTAATGATCTTAGCAGTCTGTAATTTAATTCTGCCAGCAAATGACTACAGCAGTAGGCACCTGCTACTAACAATGACAGGCAGCGCTGCCCAATTGCCCAGCAAAGCCCCTTCCTTCCCATCACTGGAAAACTGCAGGCTGTGATTCCCCTGCACAGGAGCCCCGAACCTCCAGCATGATGGTATGGGTATGGTGGCCAGGCTCTGCAAATAGAAAAGGCTTCTTGGTCCACAGAGATATCTTCTTTCAGAGTAGTTGCCAAGATGGCCTCCCCTATGTGAAGTTTACAGTTGCCAGAAGAAATTCTGTGCTGTGAAGATGCCTGCACCCTTGGAAGCATGGGCTCTCTTGCATGAGTCCGTGTTCTGGTGGCCAAATCTGGGGGATTTCAGAATTTGTATGGGACCCAGCAGTCCATGGTGGCACCCCTGCAAGCCACAGCCTTGTGCCTTGAATAGCATACAGCATAAGTATGCAAGGGATGAAGGTAGGCAGGGGAAGGGAGGCAGTGGTGAGCACAGGGTCATGTTTGGAGCCTGTTCATGAAGAGAATGCTGCTGTTTGGCCCCCAGCCTGAGGTCTTGCTCACCGTGCCATGCAGGCCTCACCCCAAAGTGATACAGGGCAGCCCCGTGCTACTGAGTCTCCTGCTTTGCCCTGAAGAGTTCTGTTCCCCTCTGTAATCAAAGAGGTGGTGTTATTTCCACAGGGAACTGAATTGAACTTTAAAGTGTAATTAATAGCAAAATAGCCTTCAAGTGTTTTTAACTTAAGAACTTGATGAGCAACAAAATTTGAAATGTTTTGTTCGCTTTCAAAATTGTCAGTGTCAGAAAGATGAAAAAATACACTCCAAAAAACAGTATGCACTTAGTATTCTTAGCCACAGTTTTTTGGCTTTTGACATTTGGAACTGAAGTTGAAGGTTGCTGATGAAAATTTCAGTTATTGCCCTCTAACTTTTGACAGCATTTTCCATGGACCCTGCTATACCCAAACTATTTTCTACAGACCTAATTCTTTAAAATTCAGTCACTTCTGATTTTTCCTCATAAACATGTATGAGTCTACGTCTGGCCTTTGGTAAAATAAGAATAAGGCCTATTCCCAGCTTAAATCTTACTAACATCCACATTTCTTGCTAAGCCTCTACTGCTGCTGAATTTAATCTACTGTGAATTATCAGAGTTCAACTCCTACTATAAAGTAAGTCTGACCTTTGGTTGTGTGCTTTTCTTTATTATCATTTCTGCATGTTTGTTCATGGACATTTTATTGTCCAAAACTTCTTGATGACTGGATCAGGATCTCTCTCCTTGTAAGCAAAGGTTGCTGGCAATTGAAAGGTCCGAATAGCTTATTACTTTGACATCAAAAAATAAAATAAAAAGTCTCATTTTAATCCTTATTATTTCCCTCATTATTAATTTTTCATCTTCCTGAAAAGTACTGGAGCTGTAAGCAGTTTCAGAAATAGGTTGAAAGTTTGTGTTCTTGCATTGTCCTTTCTCTAACCTCTGCTGAACTGCTGTTTTGTAACTTTTAACAAGTACAGTAAATGACAAATGATATCCCTCGAGGTTTATTCATTCCTATTCTCATATACCACCATTTAACTTGATTGATTTCAGCACAGACTCCAGCTCCTGGAAATGCTCCCCAACCAATTGCTCAAGGGAAAGGGCAACTCCATAGGATTTTTTTAGAGCCAGAAATCACAAAAGGGGTCCTATCACCAGGATTTCAGGCATGGGTTAAGTAGGCAGTTGCCTAAAGTGGGGTCCTACCCTTGGAATGAATTGAGATGGCTGTGGCCAAGCATCTTTGTGCTCAGCCTGGTTTCTGCACCTGTCCCTGCCTTGTCCCTGCTTGGTGAGTGCAGATCTCCCCTATTGCAGTGCCGTTGCTAGATGATTCCTTGCTTCATCCCCTTCATAGCCAAAACATCTCTTTGAAGATGATTTCTAAAGGCTCCTGAACCCACAATGTCTCCTGTACTCCTGCAGGAGATCTGCCCTTCTTGCCATCCTCCCAGTTCCTGAGGAGCAGCGCAGGTCGTGTTGTAGCCCTGCCTCCAGATAAGATGGCTGTGGTAAAATTTCCTGCTGGATGCATGAAAAAAGGGCTGAGCTTGAGAGAAGCTCTGTTGTAGCTGTAATGTCCTGGGCTGGAATAGGAGAATGTTTTATGGATGCTGCTTGTGGACATTGCTCATGTGGGTTGTATGGGTGCAAGGTAGGAATGGTGCCTTTTTTTTAAGGGAGTGAGCCTTGGGCTTCCATTTGTTTACGGACTGATGTGTTGCTTTGAAAAAAGCATTCACATCTCCATGGGATACAACAAAAAAAGTGATTTTTTTTTTTTTTTTTAAACTTAGGGCTATATTGTTCGATGTGCCCTCAATGACTTCTCATTCTGCCACCCTTCAACCCCACTCACTCTTTGCAGTATTTCTGCACTCATGCTGGGTGCTCTATAGGGAGGATGTGGAGGGAGCTGCTGGAGGGGTAATATTTGCTTTGGAAGCAACATATATTTTCAAAATAAGTTTCCCTCCCAGATTTTTAAGACATCTAAATAATTATTTTCTTTGAGATGGATTTTTTTTTTTCCCCTGTAGCATTCCAGCTTGAATTTATTTCCTATGAAAGAGAGAGAGACTTTTCAGGTCTAAGAATATTGCCTTGGAAATTGGTTCATTTGCAGTTAGGGCTAAAGAGATTATTTTGACTGTTCAATCCCTCATTCTAGGGGGAATTTCTCTCCTCCATGAAGATGGAGCACTGCGACCTAAATGCACTATTCCATTTATGTCTACACTAGCAGCTATGGCTGATTGTGCTACTTCTTACCTCTGTAGGGAAGCCTTTACCTTATGGGATCTGTCCAGCCTAACCTTTGAAGCTTGGACTTTAGGTGAACATCCTGGTGTGAGGTTTATCCCTGCTTCCACAGAGCTTTCAGCCCTTGCCCTCTTTGCAGTACAGTAGCAATTTCCCTGTGCACTGTGGGTCTGAGTGCAGGACACCTGCCAAGAGCAGTGCCCTAACCATCTCCCCAGATCCCTGCTTTCCAGAACATAAATTCATCCCTTTTGGCTCCAAGAGGGAAATAGCTCAGAGAGATAGGAAACCTGAAAACATTCCTAGAAAGTGTTCCATCATATAACCAAGCTGCAGTGAGTTCTTTTTAATGCAAACCTGAAAACAGGAGCTTTGGAAAACTGTGCAAACAAGCAATACCTGTCCCACACCTTCCTAAGAGTAATGTTATATATATATATATTATATATCTCACAATGTAGAATTATATTGAATATAAATGCATGCATTGCTCTTATGCTCATTCTTTAAGAAAGGTTCAGAGAGCAATTAAAAAAAAGTGTCTTTAAAAAGTCACCTACTTTGTTAGTAAACTGAATTTAATCTTACAGAAGAGAATAGAAAAAATCAGCTAAGGTAGCATTGAAAATAAAATCAGTTTTTTAACTATGAGTGTAATTAATTATTGAAAAAGCATAAAGGAAAAAGCAGCAGATTTGCCACCAGTAGGGTGTTTAAATCAACAGGGGATATATCCTAAAGACTCAGAAAATCAAAATGCAGTTATTGTTCTATTAGAAGGTAAACTGAAAAAAAAACAACACAACAACAACAAAAAGAAAAAAACAACAAAAAACCCACAAACAAAACCCACCATAATACAGTAAGTATCTCTTTTGGCCTTCAACCTCTCTATATTACATATGCTTTCTCAATCTGCAGAAGTTTGCAGGATTCTGAAAACTTCAAATAATATCCTCACAATTGTAAAATATTATAGTTTTGTGCTAAATTCAAAGATTTCAGTTTCAAAAGCATTTTCTTGAGCACTCTGCATCTTCCCTATTTATGTATATTTTCCCCTTGCATGAAATTCTTTTTATAACTCGGTCTTTTATATTGTTCTCTTTTGTACCCTTTCTACACTGTAATCATTTCTTCATCATAATTCTCTCGTTGCTATGTGATGTTCCACTACTCATGTTTTTCTTTGATTTAGCTTAGTATTGTTTTAACTCTTTACCTTCTGTGCTTCCCACTACTCTTCAGTAAACAAGTGAAAATGAAAACAAACCATTTTCTCAACTAACCAGAAAGATTTGTAGTTAAATACTGAATGAGTTGCAGTTGCACTTAGAATTGTGAAAAACAGCTGAGTTCACCTGCAGTCTGACTTGGTTCAACTTAGTTGCTGCTTCCTGAAATAGTCCATTTACTGTCAGCTGACTAAAGCACTGTACTTCATTAAAATTAGAGAGGAAACTGTTTGGGTCAGCTTAGACAAGGCTGGTGACAACTGACTAGCAGCAGGGCTTTGACTTTGCATTTCTGAATCTACTCTGTGAATAAAATATAACAATATCTGAAGCTTATTGCTTAGAAAAGTCAATGAAATGGTAGATTTTCAGCCGTATGAGTTGATCTGTGAGTTGCAGCTGGGCTAAATCACTTCTTCCTGAGAAAGTTTCTGGGAAACTCAATTCGACTGAATTTTCCGATCCTAGGAGAGTTTGCAGAAGGAAGCAGCCTTCCTAGGGAGCTGCAGCTGTGGGGGTGCTGACTGCAGGCACTGCACAGGTCTTAGCCTGGCTGGGATTACTGTTTCCCTACAGGGAATCACAGGTTTTTATCACATCTGTTGCTGATCACACAGGTGGCTAGCAACTGTCCAGGTATTACTGACTTAACAGCCACAACATACATTAAGTAGTTCACATGGATCTGGGCATTCCTGGTGCACTGGTTGAAAAGTGCTTTGCAAATTGAGTATAGCACTCGCCTGCGTTACATGCAGAAACAGAGCACCAGCTGCACCCAGGTGAGATAAGGAGGTACCTGAGGCTTCCAGTACCCTACCCAAGTAAAGGAGGCAGTAGTAGGAGAATTTTTGAAACTCTTAAACATAGCACATCATCTAGCGATGTTGAAAGCATGGCATGAAAATGCCATAGCAATCCCAAGGACATGAAGAAAGCAGAGCACACAAGTTCCTGTGCTGCACTGACCAACAGCTCTGTAACAGTATTACAATGCTCTCTGAGAGCTGTTACAGCTGTAAATTGTCACCTGTTCATTTATCAGCTGAGGTTAAGGACATATAATAACAACCAGCTCACCTGTGTGCAAATTTTTGTGAGGGTAGATGATAAACAGACTTATGCAGTGCTCTTGCTGTGCTAGGGCAGATCTTTTCAAGTTCTTGCTATTTCATTTGGCTGCTTAAAAAGGGACTTAAGGTATTTTAACAGTATTGCTGAAGCCTGTTCAAACAGCACTTCCTTATTTTTCTTTTTTTTTAATATTCTCCTACTGCAGGACTCTTTTTTTCTTGGAATCTTTTTTCCTCTATTTGCTTTTCTAAGGCTTGCTCTTTACGCAGGGGAGAGCTGCCTAGCAGACGCTATTTTATAACTGGCTGTGGTTTCTGTCTCTTCAGCTACTGAGTAGTGCCTAGCTTCATTCTTACTATTGTAGAGGGTTAATGTAAGCTTTTAGCAGTTGCCTTTCTCTGGAAAACAGAGAATACTGTGTTACTTTTGCTAGCAGTAAGCACACTTCATTTTTCCTCTGTAATCTCATCATCTTCTTGCAGCTCTCTTCTGTGTACCGAGACTGCTTGTTCCTTACTGTAGTGGCTGACCTCAGACCTGCGTATCTCCTTCTGATAATGTACCTTGCTTTGCTTGCTTAGTGTGAATTACCTTAGAATAATTGGGCTGACAGTTGCTTGGCAGTGGAAGTGCCTGTTGCTGCAGGACTTCTTTCTCCATAAACTCTTACAGCAGCAGAGCTGCAGCGCACACCCCAGTGCAGACAAATGATTCAACTGCTGCTGAGTCTCTCCAGTAAGTAAAACATATGAATGCTCTGTGTATTGCATTGCTCTGGCTGGTTCAAATAGCTGCAGAAGTATGCCCTGGGCTTTGTCCATCTTTCTCTAGATTCACTCTTTCCACAGGCTCATTCACAGAGATGCCTCTGAGAGAGCTGGATGTTAAGGACTGGCAGCTCAGGCTGTGTATCCCTGGGACTTGGTTCTTGCTCACATACAAAGGTCACAGTGGCTTTGAGCACTTCTGAACAGCTCAATCAATGTATGCACAAGCTTGTATAGAAAACATTTCTCATTTAGCTAATGGGAAGGTTGTGGCAGTCACAGTTAGCGCTAATTGTTATTTCTTTTGCTAGTTAATTTTCATTGTTTAAAGAAAGATTTCAAGTTTCATGTTCCTGGAAATGTTTGTTTGCAGCAATTTGCTTCATATACATATCATCCCAGCTGCATTTGTGTTTCTTTAGTGCAGTTGCAGAAACTCATAAACATCCCTAAAGTGAAGATGTGGATGCTGAAGTACAGCAGGGCAGCATGGAGGGATGGCTGGTGTCAGCACAGCCATCAGCTAATGTACCAAAGAGGTCAAATTAGGCCTCCTTCTCTGCTGTGTTTAAATACAACTTGCAATATTTCCCCACCATTTTCAGGCATTATTAGCACTCACTGTATAAAGTATTAAAGAGGTGCTCTCCATTTATCCACATTAATGATTCAGTGCAAACTCCTGCCTTCCCATTAATATCCACTAACCTCATTCAGTGATAAAACTTGATTTAGTCTCCAAATTACCTCAGCACAAAATTTCTTGGAGTAGCACTGCCTAATAGTTCAGGGCTACGTGAGCTGTTATGATAGCCAAATAACAACAGTGGCAGCATCTTTTTTTGAGAGTTGGTGGAAAAAAGAATCAATCCAGTGCATAAAGAGAGACACAAATAAATTGCTAAACAGTATAATCCAATGATACCATACATCTCAGAAATGAGTGTCTCAAAAATCAATAAAAATTGAAATTGAAAAGGGAAGAATTGTGGTTGGTGAGATGCAGGTACGTCGATAGGAGTCAGGGGAGAAGGCTCCAGCCGGCTGGGTGCCAGGCTTGGGGAAGGGAGGTTTGATCTGGGTGAGGGGAACTGCACTGCCAGGGCATAGCATGGCAAGGAAAAGGTGGTGCTTTCTGTATTGGTGAGGATCTTGGGGGGAGCAGGACAGGGAATAATGCTCCCTGGGATTTGAGTGGCTGCTATGCTTTTGCCTCTCAAATGCTTTCTTCCATCTGGAGGGGGCTGAAGGGCAGACTGCTCAGCACTTGGGCTCTCTCTTGGGAGTATGGCGTGGTGCTGGGCCTTTGCTTGGGTGGCTGGGTAAGGTGTTGCTTTGGGGTGTCTGTAGCTCCAAAAAACTAATCTTATTTGCCTAGGCTATGTCTGAAGTGTCATGGTACCTCAACCCCCAGAGATACTGTGTTGTACAGCCCTTCTCTGTCCCCATTCTGGACTTGTGTGGGGACTGGTTTGTGCTCTAGATGAGGCACGTTGCACTGGGTCTCACTGGTCCATGGGTTTGTGGTGAAAGAGCCTGACTTTGCTGCATTATGCAATGTACTGACCCACCTCCCCAAGGACAGGTTTGAAGCTAATATAATGTGGATTTTGGTGCTTAGTTTTTCTCCCTGATTTTTATTTATTTTTTTTACCTTGGCTTTCACGTGCGCTGGTTCATGTAGGTATTGGTGCTAAGAATGCTGAGTCGTGGAAGCTATGGGACCCATCAGACTTCTTCATTTATTTATTTATTTTTTTTTTCTGGTTTTATATTAAAAAACAACCAACCAACAACAACAATAAAACCTACACACATTAAAATCCCAGTCTTCCTACAGAACATGAGCAGACCCAAGCTGTGCTGCTTGCTGGTACAGATCTGTTTTCTACTCTGTATGGTTTCCTTATTGCTCCCTTTGGAGTCTGCTGGCAGCAGATCAAGCATGGCTTGTCCTTCTTGGTTTGCAGCAGCCTGCTGTCTACAAAGGTTTGTGAGAAGAACAGCAGGGACATTGCCTCGCTCCAGTAGCAGTTCCTCCGTGTATCCTCGTAGTGATGCGTGCATTTTAAAACAAACAAGCAAAAAAAAAAAATAGGCAGAGAAACGGACAAGGTAGACAACCGCCAATCACCTGGCAAGGGAAGGAAGAACTAAATAATCCAGAGAGTGACAACTAGGACAGCCTGAGCCTAGTGATCCTGTTGAATTGAGTCTGCCGTCTCCCAAATGGTATAATTTAAAATCATTTGCTGCAGTTTTAGGCAAGAATTATTAAATGAATATTAATCAGTCATTAAATTCAGTGAAACTGCTTCTTCATTCTGGGCTGAATGAGGCCATTTGGCTGTGGCATATTCAGCATGTTAATAAGTCTGCATGAGAGCAATTTCGTCTCCACCGCAGCCATGAGATGCGCTCAGCCCTGGTGATGGCGGCAGTCACTCAGACCAGGCGAGCGATGCTTTTGAGGCTGCCTGTCTGCAGTCTTTTCAATTCCTACAAGCAATGAATAACTCCAGTTTAATAAAATGCCAGCATATCCTTGACTCTAAGTCCTTCCCCACCTGGGCTGAGAAAAGTACATTCTCTTCTAGTTAGGAAAGATTTGGTGAAAGGCCTTCCTCCTTCCCTTGTCATGTGCGCAAGACCAGAGTTCATCTTGCCTTGTTCCCACTGCATTCTGCTCCAAATCTTGATTACTGGGATAGGAAAAAAACCTTGCCCGATTCCTGTGTCATGCAGAAACTGAAATATTGAGGGGAGAACTGCAGACATGTACATGGTAAATGAACTTCTGCCAAGATGCCAAAGACGCTGGTCATGAAGGAGGGGGTGCGAACAGTTTAGGAAATAATCCATAGGAAAAGCATCTCTCTGACTTGACCTATAACATGTCCATCTGCACCAGTTAGCACCAAGACTGCTCTCTGAAGGTGCAATGCAGGAGGCAGCATGTTCCTTAGGATTGGCACAGGGTGGGGGGGACTGCCTGTGACCCTGACCCTGTGCTTACCCAAGGGTACAGGCTGCCACCCAAAACACTCGGGTATCTCTCCCTGCAACTTCTGTTTCTTTCTTGGTCTTGGAGAAACGTGAGAGAGTCCAGAGCAGTTTACATGTAAATTATAGAGAGTATCAACATAAAACCAAATCTATTATCTTTCCAGAGCTGCAGTCCTCCAGTTTTCCTTTTTGTGAATGCCTTTTCATATTACCATATAACAGCAGAGAGGGAGCAGAAAGGAAAATCTGGAGGACTTCTTTCAAACCTCTTTCCCTCTAGAGGCTTTGGCAGTTGTGGATAAGATCAACAAATACTAATTAAACTCCAGTGTATGTTACAGTGAACTCCAGGAAGAGGTGACTAGTCCTGTGTTTGGACTATATGCCAGCAGCAATCATCACTGAAACATGTAAGAAGGAAGATTTTTCATTTTTCTTTTTCTTCTTGGATGATTTGTGTCAGGGGATGTGGAAACTGTTTGTTGGAGGGTATTCAAGAGGCAGCTCTTTCCTGCCTACACGTGACTACATCAGTCCATGCTAAACATGCTCTCCAGGCTGTGTGCTCGCAGACCAGGGGCTGGGGTTGTCTGGGGAGCTGGGCTGTCTGTTTCCTTGCTGCATACAATGCATATGCTCTTTCTGTTTGCTTTGTCCTCTGTGATACCCATCCATCATGTCCTTGCACTCATCAAACCTGGCATGCCTGGTGAATGAGGTGGCTCAGTGTTTGCTCTTCTTACAGAGTACAAGATGAGAAATGTAAGAAGGTCCCTGATGCCTCACTGGTGGCTTTGATGCCACAGAAAAGGTATGTAGGTGTGACATTAACTCCAGTGAGATGTGCAGATTTAGAAGAAAGTGTGGAAGAGCTTTCTGGGTACCTGTGATGCCGTTAGCATCTGTGACCTTGCTTATTTCATGGCTAAGTGTTTTTTTTTTTTTTTTTTTTTTTAGATGAATTATTTTATTACAGGGCTCAGCCTTAGCAATGCTGACAAATTATCTCAGGACGTGGTGTTTTTAATTTTTAAATTTAATTTTATTTTTTTTTTCTTGGTGCTTAGAAGGATGATGCAGGACACTGAATGAGGCCCAAAGCTTTCTAGTATAAGTTAAATGTATATGTGTGCATGTGGTTTATATGTGGGGGTAGTGGCAAGTTTTCATTTGCCTAGTATTTTTGAAGAGGGTATTTTGCATGGAGAACTGTTACCCTTGTAATTGTTCTCCAGGTTATTAGAGGCAGTCAGATTATAATAGCATTTTTAAGCTAAAGAAGTCTCTTTTTTGTATGTTTTATTGAGATTTTTTTTTCCTTATCAGACCTTCTTTTAATGATATATAGAGAGAATAAACCAGAAATAAACTACCAAGCTCATGCAGGGAAAAAAAATTAACACATTCTCTTGCTCTCAGGTCTAAAAAAAAATAATGAATCATTAAACCTTGAAGTCACATTGACATTACCAAATGGGTTTGAAATCAGCTTGGGTGCACGAAGCTATAGAAAACCTGCCAAGTGACTAAAACAGATACTGATGGCGATGTAAGAAATTGGAAACATCTATTAAACAGACGCAGCTTTCCATTTCCTAAAAGTTATTGGTTGGGGTAGTGCAGCACTTCCCTGGTGCGCATGTGCTGCAGGGGGATGGCCACGGGCAAAACCTAGTTAACTGAAAACATCACAATCGATACAAAGCACTATGTTTTCCATTTACTTCTGGTTTTAAGGGGTTTATTTTGTTGCAGCAGCAGAAGGCATCAGTTCAATATCAATTCACCTTCTGGGTGGGGAGAGGGATACAGATATCAGCTTTTAATGTGTGATGAAGTTTGTGACAACACTAAGCTTACTAACATTTAGACCGAGTGCTGTTTGGTACAACACAGGGCACTGACTAATCCTGTGTTCGGTAAACAGGTGGAGTAAGTAGAGATCTGTTCTGATATTATGCTTCCTAGCCAGGAACAAAGGGTTATTTTCCATTTAATCCCTTCTCTTGTCACATTACTGCATACCAGCATTTCTTACTTAGTGACTGAATTGGAGCCCAGCCTCTGAGCAGGGTGATAAACAGACGTCTTGCTGATCGGAGGGGCACTTTGAGCCAATGGAAGTATTTCCTATCTGTGTTCATTATGTGGATGAGGTGGAGCCATTACCCATCTTGAGTACCTCCTCGTCTGGTGTTTGTTCGTGTCCTGACATTTGGTGCTGCTCAGTGCTGGCAGTGCAGCTCTCTGAGGTCCTTTCCCTTTGGGAGGGTTGAGCTCCTCGATGCCTGTTTACAGCTGTGTGTTCATTCTGCTGTACGTCATAGTTTTTAGAAAAACAGCAGAAATTCTTCATGAGCATAATGCACTTGTGTGAGACTGCATCACATAAAGTCAGCAGGATGGCACTGGACTGGGACTGGAACATCTTCATAGATGTGCACTTTGTGCCCAGACCCCTGGGACTGCTCTGCCTCAGTGCCAGCTCTTCCATCAGGCGCATTAACCGTGCTGCTTGGCTGGCTGCAGCTATTATGGCCTTCTCATGACAGCCGACAGCTCTTCACGTGCAGTAGAGTCTATTTTGACCTTCTCTTTTCGGAAGCTGATTGCCAGTTTAGTTGTCCTTTTCTGCCCATTTGAGATGGTAATGTGAGAAATGAGAACTGACAGTGCATTTTAAGTGTGAGACCTGACAGAAATTGGGCATCTGCACATCTTTGTGGAACAATTCCAGCTGGGAGCAGGAAGGGGAGTGCTGCCATAACACTGACCTGGCTCTCGGGTGCTGCTTTTGAGAAGGAAATATACTGCACCCGAAAGTGAAGTCAGCAAAGCTTCTCGTAACCCAAATTCTAAAGGGAAAACCTGAGGCAAATGATTGCTGGGAAGAGAGGTTCATCGAAGGCAGAGAAATACAATATTCCTCACCTCTTTCACTGCAAGAAAACCTGTGGTAGAAGAAAATGTAGTAGAGGAAACATTTTGCTGATTCTGGTCCCTGAGCAGCGGTGCAGTAGCAGCCTGGCTCCAGCTCTGGTTGTGCTGGAAAAATATTCTCCTGAGTAAAGCAGTAAACGATCAATTTTCAGAGGCGAGAGCTGGCAGGCCATATCCAGCTGGATCCTGGGCTTCATGTGTTGAACTATGTTAAAAGGTATTAAATAAAATATGTGAAATACTCTGCTTCATGCTGTGTTCTTCACTTAAGTAACTACAGTGGCTGTTGCAGAGACCCTGCATGGTTATGAAGGCACAGGGTGATGGGAGTTTTTTTTTTTTTTAATTTTAAACGAACACCAATTGCAACATGGATTGTCTAGGAAAACCCTGGAGCAGTAATCTCATAACATATGAGTACAAGGTATCATCTGGTTTTAGGAAATATCACTTGCTGAAGGCTGCTAAAACTTCTTTCCACTGATCTAAATGTGATTTCATTTAGTTTCTTCCCTGATCTTTGCTGGCTGCCATTGAAATAATCAATCATCATTGTTTTCCTTCCTTTGTTACTAGGGCAATATCAGGCATGGTACTGTCCTGCTGGTTGGTTGCCTCCTGTTTAAGTGCCAGGTGTTGTACTTGTCCTAGCTGTTACATGGTTGTCAGTAAACTCAGCTGTGATAGCGTTTTTCCCATCTGGTCTAAGCTGTGACTTCAGATTTCTCTTCCCTTCCCTGCTTTTATGCTAGAGGACAGAAACAAGTGAATTGTGGACTATGAGTTACAGACACATTCACTTCTGGGCATATTTGAAGACGTTGAAATTCTTTACATTTAAAGAAACACTTTTGAAATGTAAATCAAGTGTTTTCCCTTTAGGTAGCATTTTGGCTTCTCCTAAGACACTTTTCATTAAAAAAAAAAAAAAAAAAAAAGATGCTGTTTACAGAAATTGAACTTTTCTTATGGAAAACTGTCTCAAAAATGTCACCCTGTTGTATTTGTCCAGTTTTTATTACTGACCACTATATTTTGTGAGGACATCCTCTTGCATTCCTGTCTCAGCTTGTGTTATTCTTCCACTAGAAACACAGGAGGGTGAAGGGCAGAAGCATTTAGCAGCTGTTATCTTA
Organism: Aythya marila; assembly: GCF_965140915.1. Classification (NCBI taxonomy): domain Eukaryota; kingdom Metazoa; phylum Chordata; class Aves; order Anseriformes; family Anatidae; genus Aythya; species Aythya marila. Next base: position 8,870,095 of record NC_139051.1, on the reverse strand, counting down.
TAACTTTGCAAGATTTATTGATTTCATACCAAACCAGACCTTGATCATTATCTTTCAAAAGCAATTGAATTTGCTTTATTTTAGCTTGGGAATATGCCTTAAATTTAGTTGTCTTCCTCCTATCATACTTTGTATGTCTTCTGGTACATGCTTTCAAGTTTTAAAGTTTGATTTATTGTAATTTATTACCTAGAAGGTGTTCTTAAATTACTGCTTCAATAATATAATCTACTAAAAACTCTGAGGTTTTATCACATCACACCTGTATTTGACAGCAAATTGATCTGACAGTATTATTACATGTTTTTGACAGGCTTATTTGAAATCCTTAAATCCCAGTTCCCTTTTTGTTTCATTACCATAACATCACCGGCTTAGCCTTGTGATCAATTATCCACTTAGAAGGACCCAAATGTCTGCCAGTTAGGTTTCCAGAGAGGTATTCACTTCAGCTTCTCATAAATATGTTCATTTAATCACAGCTTTAAAATAAATAAATACCAAATTTTGCCCCGTCCCTGCTGGAGAGTCACATCTTTTTTTGCTTGGACTTATTATCTGGGCAGGTCTGGTGGCAGTGGAAACACTGCAAGTGGCCCAGAGGTGTTTCCACCTGCCAGAATATTATGTTGCTTTATGGAAACTGAAAAAGGACAAGCTTCCCTATGCTGCTAGGGCTTTTGGGGAAAGCACTGCTGGTTTGCTTGTGTTCAGATTCAGTTTGGGGGATGGAGTTAGCTCTCCTCTTGCAAACTAGGCATCGTGGTTGTGCTGCCCAGCCAGGTGGATTGCACAGGCAGGATGTTGCTGGCAAGGACGTGCTTGTTGTTATTAACAACTTATTATTAGGGAACGAGGAATGTACATGTTCACAAATAGATATCCTACAAAAGGAATAATATTTTATCACTGCTAGGTAGTCTCAGGGACTATCAACTAAAATCAACTACCTTGATGGTTATTTTTTTATTTTATTTTATTTTTTTTCTCTACGTTATGTCAATAACTTGCACCAATAGCTTGTGTTTGTGATGCTTATGTTACTGGATCATTATTATACACTTCTAATGTAATAAGAAAAAATCTTGGAAAAGAAAAAATACTGGAAAATGAATTTGCCTTTCAGAAAAAAGCATATTGTTGGCAACATGTTTAATGTAACACCTAGAGAGTTTAATAATCATCATGCATCTATGATAATAGCATTCACATTGCTTATGGCATTTGGATCAAGAACAAGGAGGGGGATAATATCTTTTCCATGATTAAAACTTAAAGCTTGTATTTTGTTTGATTAAAACAAAATCAGGACCTTATTGTTACACCATTCTTTGAGTTCTTTGCGCTCCATGCAACATTTTAGGTCATGAAGCAAGGTGTCACATTATGTGTTGAGCGTGCACAGATAAGCAGGGCAAATGACCAAGTGGATTAGCAGCTGGAGGAACAAAACCTCAAGAGGGGCACAGCCAGTGTATTGCTATGTAAAAAGGAAAAAGTATATTTTAACAAACACTGATGCTTCCCTACTGGAGAGGCAATTTTAACTTCAAGTTCTGACTCTTGGCTCTGAAATCTGATATAGATCAACTGAATCCAGGGTAACTTTGCAGTTTTAAATAAAATCAGGATTTTACCCGAGAAGCTTTTCCACCAGTCCTGCTAATATGGAAGATGAAATATGTTGTGTTTTAGCTTGAAATCTGAAAGCCAGCTTCACATCTGAGGGATGTTCTCATCAGATTTCGTTCTCCTGCAGAGTCTGACAGAAAGGTTAGTGTGAAGATAGTTGTGAGCACCATATGCCTGACAACTTGGCATAATGGCATGTGACTTCAGCTTGTGTTTCTCTTTAGATGATGACTAATGAGTCTTTGTCTCACAGAAGACATTAAAATACAATTACGTTATGTTAGATCAGCTCTCACAACTGCTAAATTACGGCGTGGTAGGCATATTATAGTTCTGGGAGATGTATGTATGTGTGGGGGTTAGTTTGTTTTGTTGCGCTTTTTTTCCCCTCTGCACTGGATTCCAGTCAAACTTCTCCTGACACAAATGTATGTGATAATTCACCATGTGGACAGAAATGTATTTACTCCCGTATTTTACAAGGCAGATTTTGTCTTATGCTTTTACAGGTTTTTCTAACTCTGGTAAAGTCTCTAATGAAATTCCAATCCTGTAGTTGACTCATTAAGCTTTCCCTCAATCCATCACTGTAAAACTGATTATCAAGATGTTGTCTTTTAGTGTTATCAATCTTGAGTGACTTTTTTGGAGATTGATGCACATTCGTTCTTATGACTGGCTCAGATGATATCTGCTATTTATCTTGATCTCCTTTTATTTACTGTTTTAACTTAGAAGGTTCTACTGCCTTTTTTGATTGAATTTTAATGATGAGGTCTTGACTGCAAGACAGACCTTCTACAGATTTCAGACACATTTTACAAAATAGTATCCTCGGGCTTTCCCTGCTGACACATTTCCAGATTGTCTTTTTCATGCGGTCCCTGGGGCTTTTTGCTGCTCTGTGTGTGTGTGTGTGTGTGTGTGCAACCACCCAGGTGGGTGTGCTGCAGAATTACAGTGAGCTTTAAAGACGACTTGGGAATTACTTGACAGTATAAAACAATTATTTGCCAGTTTCCCAGCAGGTTCTAATGGGTCTGCAAGGGGCAAATTCAGGTCTAAAGAAAAGTAAGAGCAGCAGCAGGACGTAGTTTTGTCAGCAATATCATTGCAAATAGACCAACATGTCAGCGAAATGCCAGGTCAGTTGTGGCCAGCAAAGTCAGACTCTGGTTAAGCACAGACAAAACCAAACAAAGAAAGCCAAGGAGGAAAAGAAATGAAGAAAAAAATAATATTCGTAGAAACATGGTGACAGCATCAGAATCCAGTGATGTGATATTTTAGAGCAGAACTGAAGCCAGACATGTCGGGGATATTTTTTAGAATAGTCTCTGAAAACATTTGAAGGGCAGGACAGCAAAGCTTTGAACTCTGATGACAAATTTGTGGCATGTTTGGAGATCAACTGTGGTTTTACAGCTCCTGCTGGCCCTGCGGCTTTTCTGCTCTCTGCTTCCTCCAGCTTCAGGGCTGTTTGGCTGGTCCCTAACAGTCGGTGACCCCTGCAAGGGGGTGGACTGGGTTTCTTTTGCTGCCTTTGGCTTGTGGCACCTCCCTTTTGAGGCCATTCATTTTGGGATCTACACTTCTCTTAATGAAGAAGACTGCAACCTAGTCATTGTGATATATAGATATATTATCATCTATATTATCTCCCTATATATAATTTCATATATAATAATACATATCATTATTGATGATAATAATGCAAAATTTAATTTTCCTTTTTTTTTTTTTTTTTTCTCCTGTGACATCCTGTAGTACCTGGCATTAAAACTACCAGCAGGTGCCTAGGACATATTAACAGCAGCTCATGGACATCCTTTTTCAATGGTGCAGCTATAAAGCCCAGTCCTGGAGTAAAGCTGCCAGCCCTTTTCAGGAGAAAAATACTGCTGCAATCCTGGACGTCGTGCTGGTTGTCTTCTGCAAGACACAACAATTCCTGCTAGCATGGAGACAGACAACCATTTGCCTTTCATGGGGGAGCAGTGTGAGGCTATGGAAGCTCAGGAGCTGGTACCTGTGTCCACACCATTTAGTCACTTGATGGAGGCTCCTGTTAATCCCTGGGGTGCTGGATCTCCGTGTTGAGGGTTTGGGATTGCTCTTTAAGTGCTGCGGGACCAGGAGGTCTGCATCTTCATAAATGTCCGCTTCTGTATTTATCTGGGCTTTTGTCTGATCTCTTACAGTGGACAGGAGAAGAGGTATGTTTAGGTCAGTGCTTGACTAGCAGTTAAAGTATGCCCCCACTGAATACCTCCCCTTCCCCAGCCTGGACACACACACACCCCCTTGTAACATGTTCTCATGGTGCTGTACTCTGGGCTCAGGTCCTCTGCCTGTTCCTAGCTGTACTCGAGTATCCAAGAAGGATTGTAAATTAGCTGATGCATTTTAATGTAGAATAATAGATTTCTGGTGAAGAGCGTTCTTCTCTGTGCCCCCTCTGTGGAGTTATTTACACCTTTCCACCGTGTCTGCATGTGCACCAGTAGTTCTGGAGATTAACCTTAATCTCTAATTGAAAGCAAAGCAAAGTGACATTAGCTTGTGAAATGCATTCTGTGTGAGCTAAATTTAATGATTTTTTTTTTCCTTTGGTAGTCAGAGGTAAGTTGCTACTACCAATGTTATTGGACCTGGATTTTTTTTCTTTTTTCCTCCCTCTTTAGAAGTTTTACCACTCAAAGATGTGGAGTTTTAGAAAGCTTTTGGATCTAATCTGTAGATGCTGTGTAGTTACTGAGTGCATCCTTCCTGGTAAGGAACCAGTTGTTTCTTTGAAAGTATTGTCTCAATAAACAGGTTCAACTGACTCTCCATGGCTGTTTCTTGTGCCGAACATCTATTTCCTCTTGGAGATGAGGAAGAAGAAAACACGTAATAGAGAAGCTGGGTACTTTGTGGCATCTGTTTGTACAGAGACAGTACATTACTTGGAAAGCCTTGTGCCTTGCCAGGTCACACAAGTGTGCAGCTGTTCTGGGTGATTCATAAACTTCTTAAATATGTCTTCAGCTCACAAAACAAGAAGCATAATTTTTTTTTTTTTCTTTCAATTAGTGTGTGGGCGGATGTACTGCATCTGTGCCCTGTGCTGTTCTCTGTCCAGGAGGATAACTCTGTTATGCCTCTAGGACACCCTACAGTCATGCTGCAGTATTTGTCTGGGTCTCGGCTCCCGGTTGGCAGCAGTGTGAGGGAGCAGGAGATGGAGCTGATGGGCGAGAGGTGTCACTTGCCAAGCGCAGACACACTCCAAAGCGGAGCCTTGACAGAGAGGCAGTCATTCTGCAAGCTATCATGAAATGCAAATTTCAGGAGAAGTTATTTTTCATAACTGCTGAAGAACTGAAGCTGAAGGCAACGTTTAATCTGTCAAATACTTATTGGAGAACTACTTCTTCATGTGTACGTTATACTCAGGCAGTGCCTGACTAGTGGGGAAAGCAATGACTTGAGTGCAGGCGGATCTGTATGTGCTGTACTGTTTGTAGTTGGTTCGTGGCTCTTGCCTGTGGTAAAGATGAATGCTTTTGGTGGCTGAAGTCAGCAGAGACCATGCTACACTTTGCACATAGTTGATCTCTCTCGGATGGTCCTGTTTCTTTGTCAGCTGTAGCTCAGGCTACAGTGCACGCTTGTGCAATGGCATTATCCTCTTACGCTCACTTTGCTCTCCATATCTTCCTTTTCCAGCTGTTTTTCAGAAGGCAGCAAAGAATTTTCTCTTCTTTGCAATAATATTCAGAATGTGAGGAAATTACCCCACTAAGTTTTGGAGACAGTCCAGCACCTGTATTTCCTAATTTCCTCCTCTTATTGTCGTAATTTCAAAGCCATTTGAAACAGTCCTTAGTCCCTCTTTCTACAGCCAACCCTTATAAAGATCTCCCATTAATTCTTGTGTCAGTTCAGTGGGAAGAGGGAACATGGCCTTTCTTTAGCAATGTGCTATAAGTTTTAGACTTTTTATGTGCCTGCTGCTGTTCACCTCCTCAGCCAAACTGCTTTCTTTGGCTTTCCAGTTATTTAAACCATTGTGGTTTGTGGACCTCATGCTGTAACATGTAAGTTAATGTCAGGCTGAATGCCACCAGCTACTTGTAAACTGCTGATAGTCTCCAACAGATGTTCTGTAGGTGCCATTTTTCAGATGCGACAGTGATATATCCAAAGAAGGGACCTTGCACCTGGCAAAATGGTTTCCTTCAGCTCTTCCCCTGCACGAATGCTTAGGAGAAGTAGCACTGTCTCATCACTGCTGGAGTAAACATATCTCCATGACTTTACTTGTAAAGTTCCTTAGTTTTTTACGGCAAAGATCCATTTATTAAGTTCTTTGAATGACGAGTAGACTGCTTTGGTTACATTACACCACTGTTTGTTTCCTACATTCTTTTTTCTCCCCCTTTAGCATCACTATCTCTAAAGTGATTCAAAGAGAAAATGGCAGTGATTGTTTGGTACTGCTGGCCAGCTGACAGCCCTGGAAAGCTCCTGACCCCAATGCTTTCATAAGCCCTATGCACACATAGTGCAGCGTCGCCTTGGCTCTGCGGAGGTGATCCAGCCAAAGTGTGCACCATCTCAGCTTCTTCCCACCCAGTCTCTGGTGCAGAAGGTACGAGAATTTACCAGACACTGGTATATGACCTTCTTGCAGGTGCTCCAAGTTTCTCTGGGCTTAAAGGTTTGAGAGCAGTCTTGAAACTTCCCATGTGGGTCTGTTTGATTATGGAGGAAAGACGGATGCTGTTCTTATGGGTTCACTTCCCATAACAAATGCTTCATTGATCTGTGCTGGAAACAGTCAGCCTTGTTGACTACAGGGAGCAGAGTACAGCTGGGGAACTGTGTTTCCCTTTCTCTGTGAGCCGAATGGCATTGATTGCCTCTGAACCAATGCATTTTCATTAGGCTCATTTTATTTTCCAGATTTTCATCGTTCATAGTGTTTATGAAAGGAAGAAATAAATGGCCCTTGCTAAATAGTGCAGAGAGGAGCTGGGAAGGCTTCCCAGGGCTTTAGTCTGATCTTTACTTTCCTGAATTGTATCCTTGGGCTTTTGCAGGGCTCATTCTTATAGCAAAGACTGGGGACTGCTAGGTCCCCATGGTCCCTTGCTGCATTGCTCCTTGTGCTCCTGTGTGTGCTGGAGATGGTGAAGGTCTTTAGGGGACAAAACCACACTAGTTTTTCCCTTTCCTTGCAGACACTGAAGATAAGCGTCCTGGAGGGCACAGGTATATGCAAACTGTTAACACAAACTATATCAGATGAGTTTGCAGTGTTTTGTACTTCTGATGCTGCACTCTGCAAAACAAGGAAGTGCAAGCCTGGTGTTCAGAGGTGCTGCTGCTCCTGGCTGCAGGGATGAGGATGATGTCTCCTGACATGTCCTGCTGCCCACCCCACTGGGGGTGGGAGACTTTAAAGATGCAGAGAGAGAAGGGGCTAATCAGGGTCTTTCTGTGGGATATTTGGTATCAAAGCCTGTGGATGCACCAAGGCACTTGCAGGTGTATGTATCCAAGTCCTGTCAGAGCCCCCAAGCCTGGCCAGGGTCTCATGAGGGCTTCTAGGTGGGCAAAATGAAAGAAAACCCAAATGAGGCAATGCTTGTATCCCTGGGCTGGGAATGGGAGGCTGCCTTCTGAGCAATGTGTTCAAATGCAAGTTCTGTGCAAGGCTGGGTGAGTCCCTGGGCACATGCCATGGCAATCCCTGCCCTCCTCAGTTTCTTTCCCATTGCATTTAATTTCCTGTCTGCCAGCAGTGTGCTTTCCCTTGCAGCCCTTCCCCAAAGCAGCTCTTGTGCCCAGGAGCCCCCAGGGAAGCCAATGTCTTGTCCAGCCCCAGCGCTGCTGGCGCAATGGCAGGGGCCGCTGTTGGATGTAACCTTTCTGCCCTCCAGCTTCCCAGATGGGCAGAGGCTTAAACATAGAAAACCAAACAAAGCTGTCCCCAGATCTGTTATCTGTGGTGTTTCCCTAAAGGCAGCATGGCACAGCAGGCAGCTGGGTGGTGGTGGTTGCTTTGGGGCTCTGGAGAGAGCTGATTTCTCTTAGTAGGGTCTGGATTTTATCATGTACTTCTTATTCTGTGGGTTTGCTAGTCTAGATATATTTACTACACGGTTTCTTGGCTAATTATTTCTAGCGTGGCACTGATTGAGCTGTTAATAAAGTGTGAAGGTGCCTCGCAGGCACATTTTGAGTCTTAAAGAAATGATCTACATCTAAATTGCAAATAGTAAAATTTCCTTACCCACCAATATTAAGGTGATAGCATCTCCACTATTGTAAAATTAATCAAACTTCTCTTGGTGACAGAAACGTTAATTTAAATTTTTCGTCACAATTACAGAGAGAGTTATTGCAGCCTCTGACTTGTAATTAATTTCTCTTTCTTTTCATCACTGTGTTACAGCCCTTTGTAATAGTGATAAATGGAGTATCTACCTGACCTTTTTTTTTCCTTATATAATATAAATTACTTTTAGGTTTTAAAAAAAATTACTTCTGGTTAATCAGTGCTTTTCCATAAACAGGAGGATGGGAGAGAAGAGCTTGTGTGGTTGTTATTTTAAATAAGCATTGCTGCAGTTAGGATGACAGTCAGCAGGGGACCAGAGTCAAAAGAAGCAGGGTCAAAATCCAACATTAGGCATTGTTCCTGTGTGAAATGCTGTCCCTCTGCTATGTGTTGTCCCAGGGGAACCATGTTTGTGGGAAACGGACAATGAGAAGAGATTTGCTGCCTCTGAGGAAGGTTTTAGAATAGGATTGGCAGAGGATGGTGGTGCATCAGTGAACAGCTCCCAAACTGGGTGGAGGGAGGGCTGGGGCATGTTGAGCTATAATGGTAACAGGAGGAAAATGAGCAGATCTCTTGGTCAAATTTTTTAAATGTGTCAATGCAAGGAACGAAAAGGAGGAAATTCAGAGCATCTCCTCTTTGCTCTCTGGAAATGAGTGCTCTAGCAGTCCCTATAGACTTCCAGATTTCTGCAGCTATTAAGATACTGGGTCAAACTATGTGTTCCCAGCTCTCAGAGCTCTTTGAGAAGAGTCTGAAACAATTTTCAGGACCAATTAGCAGTTATCTTCAAGAGTGTGAGGAGATCAGGGGTGGTTCTGTGGGAAGAGAAAAGATGAGATGTGGGTAGCACAAGCCTCTAAGAGAGATGGAAAAGCAGAGCCAGGCAGGTCTAGATCAGTCCATTTGACTTCACTGCTGGGGCAAGTGATCCAGCCTTCTGTCCGTGTGCAGTCAGGACATCCTGGGTGATAAAGAGCAGCCAGCACAACTGTCAGGGACACATCGTGTCAACCCCACTGACTTCCCCTCTGTGACAGGGTGGAAGGAGGGGTGTCAGCTTGACGGTGGTGAGGCTTTTCATGCTGTCTCTCATGTCAATCTCCAAAGCAATAGAAGGAAATTGAGTCTATAACAGAGGCTGTGAATGATTGGCAAATTGTGTTCAGGGAGAAGTTATCAGTGGTTTGCTGTCAAACTAGGGAGTGCTTTAGGTGAGGTACCTACGGTGCCTGTCAGAGGTCTGGGGCTGTTCAATATTTCATTTTTGACTTGGGTGGTGGAGTTAAGGGTCCAAACACGATGCTTGGAGGCTGACAACAACCTGAGAAAGGTGGCATTACTTTGGAGATCAGTGCTAGAATTTAGTGTCCCTGGAAAAAACTGAGAAATGATCAGAAAGGAGTTCAATTAAATACATTTAATATATTATTTATATATAAATGTGCATACGTTGCACCTAGTTTGTGTTTGCATTCACAGGGCTAGCGGACATGTGCTTTGTGGAGAGGCTGGGGGGTGAAGGTGGGATGAGGTGGTGGCTTTTTAATTCTGCAAATGACTGCAGCGAGAGAAAAAGTAAATGAATTGTTCTCAAAGCTCACAGGGCCTTGAAAAAGGGGGGTTGGCCATTCAAATGTATTATTCGTTTGTTTGAGTCTTATCCAGGGATGTGGTAAATTGTTTTAGTAAAATCACTTGGGCATCATATGTCAGAAATGGCTGTGTGTCCAGCAGAGCTGATATCATTAGCCCCTAATTACAGCCTATCTTATCTGAATTACTTTATGACATTCAGTGATCTGTGCTACAGAGGAGAATAAATTATGAGAATACTGCCTCAGGCTGTACAATCTCAGAAATCAGTAAATATCAAATTTTGTACGTATCTTTGATAAGCATCCATTTCTTTCGGATGCCTGTTTGAGTCATGTTTTCTTTACAGTTACGTCTCCCATCTGTAAAATTTGAGTCTGTGTTGCTGTCTTCAAGTGTAACCCAGAAGAGCCTCCTGTTGGAGGCATTTGGCCACCAACCAAGTTGCCAGACAAACTACATTTTTCACTCAAATGCAGTTAATGACCCGAACAAAATGAAATGCTTGTTATGGCTTGATTTAAACAATGTGATCTAATGACAATATTCTCTCCTTTCTGCCCACTCTCAGTAACCATTCTGCCTTATTTCAACCAGGCAAAAAGGAAACGAGCCCTTTAAGCAAGGCTTGGAGACGCCTCTGTAGGCTGGAAGAAAGGGGGGCATGTTTAGCAGGGGATTTTTACTTTGAAATTTCCTGACAAAAATTAATTAGAAGAATCATGTAATTACAATAAATGCATCTCATTGGTCCCCAATGGCTTGTTTCTAAACACAGGGTTATTATTTAGCATTCATGACAGCAACAAAAAAGTACCAAATAAATGTAATGGGCTCTTTTTATATACAATAAAAATGACATACAGTAGCTGCATGTTTTACTAATTTGGCAACAGGATCTTAAAGAGGTGGGTATGGTTGTGCAGTTGTTTTAATCTTTAGATGCAGAGGCTGGATGTGTATTAGCAAAGGCTAACATATGACCCGTGTTCTTGCCAGTGCCCCATGAGATACTGGGGAAGACAGGTGCCCCAGCACCCAAATGTGGCTGTGTCCCCTGTGTTGCATGTAATGCCACTAAATGAGAAATGTAAAAGTTCCTGAAAGACAGAGTAAGGCTCTGAAATAACCCAAGGTGTCTGTATAGAGCAGCAATTGCCACCAGAGGATAAAACCCCATTGACTGCAGTGAGACCAGGCCAAACCTATGTGAGGAAGGTGTGTGTTCCTTTTTGCCTGCTGTTCCTTCCATTAAGGTAACACACAGATGCCTTTTGAATCCTCTTAGGGAGGGATTGCGATTTGGGGCTTAGTGTACCAGTGTAGAGACTGTTGTGCATCCTTCCCCCTCCCACCAGTGAGGCAGCCAGGACAACATTTTGGGCCTTGTAAGGCAGAGGTGGCTGCACAGCTCCCTTCTGCCCTCCTGGCCAGGCAGCCAAGAACTAGTCACAGCTGCATGGTTCCCAGACTGAGCTGGGCTGCAAAGCTGCAGGGGTGTGAAGGCAGCAATGCTTCCCTGAGGGATGCAGCTGAGCTCAGTGCCTGTTACACGACATGGTGGCTTGGTTTTCATCATGCCAGTGATGAACTCTGTTGCTGCTTCAGAATGAGTAAAACATTTCTCTGCACCAAAGCTCAGTGGGACAGGAGTGGGGCACGTGTAGGGTTGGGGAAGGATTTTAGTTAATCCTCCTCTGCTGCATCTCTCTGCTTGTTACAGGGTCTGCATTTGCAGAAGCCTGAGAATTGTGATGTGGTTTAGCCTCACAAATCCCTCGAGTTCAGGTCTTTTAATTTATTTTTGTTTCACTTGGTTTTCCAGGGTAAGTTAGGTTTGGAGGAGAAAATCATAAATCTATCATAGAAATTGGACCATAACAGTCACTAACATATACATGTGCATAAGGTGGGGCTGAGCCATCTGAATATATATATAATTTTTTTTCATTCCAAGTTAGGTTGCTTACAGGACAGAATTTTACTGCTCTATAGCATGAATAATTCTACCCTGTGATACTAAACATACATAGCATTATCAGATAAGTATGTAACATCACTTCGGCTCAGATTCATTAAGTAGATTGCTAAGATAGGTAGGAAGGGTTACAATCTGGAGATATCTTTTCCTTTTTTGTTGACCGAAGAAAGAGCCTATGTAATAAAGTGGGCTAAATGCCTGACTTTGGGATGTCGTTTAGGTGAGATGAACCCCACTCTGTTCAGATCTTAAAGGTTGTGCATAAGAGCCATTGGTGGAGACATATGAATGCTGTAAATCTTTTTATTGCATGTACCAACCATAAAGAGGAGTGATCTTCAAATGACATCATCAACACAAAGGGCACTAGGAGAAGTTCCAACTTACGACACAATAAATTATCAAGTAGTCTAGTAATGGACATTGAGCCTAGACAGTTTTGCAAAGTGAGTTCTCTCATAAAATGGTATTCTGCCTCTAAATGGGAGCTCCAAACCTGCTTAGCTAGTACCACTTAAGCTGCTTTAGTGAGATCATTTTGGATTTCCACAGTCGACCAATCTTCCCAAATTGCTCAGTGTCTAATGTAATCCCAGATGTATTTACCATACTTCATTGTATTTATAGAGGTGACTAGGCCATGAAGACATGGCTTATTTCCAGGGACATGAAGTCCACGTTCTTCAGTGCATTTTCGTCTTCTAAAAGCAATGCTATGGAGCTCTCAGAGCTTGCAGTGAACACATTTGTCTTTGCTCTGTGACGATGGTTGATCATTAGCAAAATGTGTTTTGGTATTTATGGTTACAGGCATATTGACCTTAATGCTATGTACAGCAGTGATCAGATCACAGCCAGCCACCATGAGGAGAAGGTGCTGGAGTTACTATAGACAGCTTTTTTTCTGAGCAAAGCAAACACCTCCAGGGCACAGCAGCTGCGAAGGGCAGTGTATAGGTGAAATAAGTCCTTGGTTCAAGTATGATAAACTGTCAGATACAGTTTTGTTCCTTTTTCTCTCTACTGATTCTTGCCCTCACTTAGCACACAGGGGCTGTGAAGCCACATGTTCATCTGTTGCTTTTATATGTAGCTGCCCTGCAGAAGAGGGAATTGTAGTAATCAGTATCAGTTAGAGGATGTGGCCCAGTCAAGTCTACTGGTAATAGAGCTGGAACTTGTACTTGAGAGAGATTCACTGCTCCAGTGCGCTGCTTTGTAGTGTACAGCTGTTGTTTTTCACCATTTTGTACATTTAGTATCAGTGTATGTATATTTGCATTGTGCATTCCTTTACTCTCAGAAGTGTCTAAAGTTAGGTTATATTTGCAAGACAAATGTGTGATATCCTGAAGCGCAATTCATTATTTTTGCCACAGGTTTAACATAATTCCTGGCAGCAAACAGGTCTGATCTAAGCCAGGCAAAAAGCATGTTTTTCTATTGAGCAACATGACAGTCTCCATGGCATAATGAATTACACACAGCTGGTTTTTCTCTGGCTTAGAAATTTTGTTTCATTATTACTACATCTGTGCAATTTCTTAATATTCTTGAATTTGGGCTCTGCTTGCAGGCATATCAGATTATTCATATGCTGGTGTGAAATGTGATGTGAAGAGGAACGCAGAATGTGTTTTATTTGTGGGTAACTGGGTATGTAATGGTGTATAAAGAGTTAGGAGCTGGGACTTAGCTGTGATCTCTCTTCTGCTTTCTCATTCAGCCCCAAGCCCAAACTTGAGAGTTGTCGTTTGTAAGTCTCCCCTGCTAGTGCTGCTTCTCTCTTCCAGCTCACCTTAGAATCACAGAATCAAGGAATGGTTTGGGTTGGAAGGGACCTTTAAAGATCATCTTGTCCAACCCTCCTGCTTTAGGCAGGAACACCTTCCACTAGATTGGGTTGCCCAAAGCCCCATCCTGGCCTTGAACACTTCCAGCAATGGGGCATTCGCAGCTTCTCTGGGCAGCCTGTGCCACTGCCTCACTGCCCTCTGAGTGAAAAATTTCTTCATAATCTAATTTAAACCTACCTTCTTCCAGTTTAAAACCTTTCACCCTTGTTCTATCACTTTCTACATGCCATTTTAAAAAGTCTCTCTCCATCTTTCTTATAAGTACCCTTTAATTATTGAAAGACTGAAATAATGTCTCCTTGGAGTCTTCTTTTCTCCAGGCTGAACAACCCCAGCTCTCGGCCTCTCTTTGTAAGAGAGGTACTCTAGCCCTTGGATTATTTTTGTGGCCCTCCTCTGGACTCTTTCTAACAGGTCCACATCTTTCATATGCTGGGTGCCAGAGCTGATAGCAGTGCTCTAGTTGGGGTCTTGTAAGAGCACAGCAGCAGAGGGAGACAAATCTCCCTTGACCTGCTGGCCACACTTCTTTTGATGCAGCCCATGATATGATTGGCTTTCTGGGCTATTTCTTGATGCTTTTATGATATCTTCCTCTTCATCTTCCTGTTCGTGTGATGGCCCAGTCACTGTGGAGTAGCCTATCTCGTTGCCATCTTCCTCCCCAGTCTGAATTCCTTTGCATTCTAAACAACCTGACTTTCTCATCTACTTTTTCATCTTGGTTAGAGGGGCAACTTGCACTGCTATAGTCTGTTTCCCTGACCCAGCTGCAGGGCTTTTGTCACACGGGTTGGAACAGCTGCAGGGCCTGTAGGGGTTGAAATGACTGCTGGGCCTGTTTCAGGGGTTGGAGAGGCTGCTGGGTCTGTTACAGGGGCTGGAGTGGCCATGGGGCCAGTCACAGGACTTGGAGTGGCCGCAGGGTCTGTCACTATGAATGACTTCTGTCTGTGTACAATCTTTCATCCACCAGTACCTCAAGTTCTTCTCTGCAGGGCTGCTTTTAATCCATTTATCCCCCAGTTTGTGCTGATGTTTATGATTGTCCCCAACCCATATGCAGGACTTTGCACTTGGCCTTGTTGAACTTGATGAGGTTCACACAGGCCTGCTTCTCAAGCCTGTCTAGATCCCTGTGGATGTCATCCCTGCCTTCTATCATATCAACTGCACAAGTCATCTTGATGTCATCTACAAACCTTCTGAAGATTCTTTTTGAGCTAACAACCTTTTAGACAGTTGACACTGGTAATTAAACTCGAAGGTGACATGCTGTGTGTTCAGCTCCATTGTGTTAACAAGCTGGGGGCCTTTGGGCTTGGATCTGTGATCTCCCAGGGTGTTAGTGGGATGGAAAAATCAGCCAGAGGCACTAGAGTTATGGGTCTGATAAGGTATATGAGGGGCCGATTTAAGTTCTTGTTCTGTGCCTCAAATCTTTTTTTTTTTTTTTTTAAACCTGAGACTGGGAGACTGGTTTACTCATCAGTGGAGTGTTACATTTCTGGAAAAGAAAGGCAGAGGTAAACGTCTGCTTCATTTTGTCTATGGTGAAATTGGTATGTATGACATTATAAAATACTTTGTCAGAAAGAGTGAATTTGTCTAACAGACAGGTTTTTAGTGTATTACTACTGATCACTTCTGATTCCTCATTTTCTTAATGAAGAGCATGAGCAACAATGACTTTGCTCCTTGGGTGCTTTTATTGGTCAATCACATTCCCCAGCTGTGTGCCCAATTGTATTAAATGCCAATGCCCAGCTCCCAATGCCCTTGAATTTTCTAAGTGATATTTTATTGATGCAACTGCATCTTGCTTGACCTTAAGATTTTATTACATCTTCACCAAGAGTGATGAGAAACCTCCTTTTGCATTTTGTTAGCACTTCTGTCCACCTCCAATGAAATATATCTCAATATAATCAAATACTCTGTGGTTTACTACCGAATCCACTGTGCCTGTGGGTTTTCATTTAGGTAATAGGGTATGCCCGACTCAGCTACCAATAGGTGGAGCACTTGACTGCTCTTGCTGATACGGGCTCAGAGTCAGGGTTAGATTTCTCTAGAGCAGTGTTCTGATTTAGTAGTTGGTCCACAGTTCCATAAATTACATCCAGAGAATTGTTCAAGATGAATGATATCACAAATGGGATACTTGGGCTAATTCAAGGCACTTTCTTGAGCATACTAGGTCAATTTTCTAATGCATCCAAGTAGGCGTGTTTTAGAAAAAGGCTAGCATATACGTACATACACTCCCACGCTGCATCACGTAGATCAAGCCAATCCTAAGTTCTCTTCTATTTCAATCTATTCACATTTAATCTTTTGTTTTTGAGACTTTTAAAACTGAACAAAGCACAAGCACTGGTGTTATAGAGAGGGACCTGAAATTGATAAATGAGTGGTCTAAACGTTTTCTTTCCATTTCTTCAATTTTGTGAAACTTAAATTGTGTCACAGGGAATACTGGTGAAGCATGGAGTCTCCAGGCTGAATTTGCAACCTAGGATGTGCCCCAGCCTGGTGATAATACAAAGTAATGAAAATGCATACAGCCCAATGTCTCAATACTTACTTCAAGTCTTTCTACTTTAGGATCCCTTTCTTTTTCTTCCACTTGATGAATCAGACTTGGGAAAAAGCCACAGCATGAATCCATAGTTTGCTATCAAATTAAGCTAAAGCAGAGCTTTTCCTTATTGCTTAGTTTGGCAATTTTTCAGTCCCTCTTCTAAAATTGCACAAACACAGCTTGCTTGTGTAAGCTTAAACATGCAGCTGAGGCCCATGCCCACCCTGACATCTACGGATGTGGCACAGTCAAAACCTACTGAGAGACAGGGATTTCACAGACATGCATTCATCCATTTAAGTGCATGAGCATCTGGTGGGCGTTTTGTGCCTAAACCTTTTCAGGTGCACAGACAGGGAGGGATCACCTGGTAGGCATTAGCTAGAGGTTGCATTTTCATGTTATGGCAGTGGTTCTTAAGCCAATTCATCTGGCAGATCCCATCATCTTCTCTTCAGTAACTGAACATGTTATACTTAATGTTCTGCTGATAGTCAGTAGAACAGCAGACCTAACATGCTGATTTGTTTTCATCTAGTTTTATACAAATGTGAAAGTTTTACACAGTTTCAATGAAAGATAGCAAGAGAGATTTTATCAGAATGCAGACTGTTGTTGTAATGAAATTTTCCCATTGCAAACACATAGCAATTGCCCTTACTGTACAGTCAGTAGACATAACTGGATTTCGTTGCCTGAGAATGAAGTTGCTTTCATATTTTATATCCTGCAGTAGGAAAGCTGGAAGGGATGGACTCTGCTTGGAAATTTATTTTCAGTTAATAATGACTTAAGAAGGCATGAGAAGAAATTTTATGGCATTTCAGTTAAACAATTTTTTTTTTTTTTTTTTAAATTTTCATTCTGACGTTTGTTACAGAATTTTCTACACTTTTGTTGTTTGTGAATGGGAGCAGTCATTTTTGAATTAATGAGAGCTGCTTTGTTTCAAGTACTGGTATTTTTTGCCAGGCTGACGCAGGGGCTTATTAATGAATGTGATATAAATTTAAATTGCTGAAGTCTGTGGACAAAACCGGCAATGGTATGTATGGAATGGTTTGTGAGAATGAGCTTGGGTCTCAGCAAAGCATGCTGCTGCGCTCTTCAGGTTTGTGTCCTTACACAGACAGGAATTCCTCAGACTGCGAGGTGCACTCTGGTTTTTGATGGGGCCCTCATTCACCACTTGCACATCAAAACAGGGGGTACCTGGCCTCTGGTAATTCTGGTGTAAAGGGATCATACCTGTCAACACGTACCCCTCAAGAAGCCAAGCACCAAGGGAATCTGGTAGAGCTGCTGGTCAACACCTGCCAGCCCCTATCACAGGGAAGGACATGACAAATGAGGGGAGGTATCAGGGGCAGTCATATTTCAAGTGAAGTCTGGGGACAGAAGTCTGTCCTGGCTTCATTTTTGTGTAACTTTAGGCATGTTGAGTGAAGCTGGCTTACGCATTTGATCTGGTGTGTTACTTTTTTCTTTTGCATAACTAGTTATTTGACAGCGTACTGGTTTTGCTCCTTTGATCTCCGCTCAGTTTGACTGTATTTTCAATAACTACTTAGTATAAAAATAAAATGTGCAGGCCGCATCAAATAAACTAATTAAGGATTAGAATGAAAAAGTGTCAAAATCCGAGACCTCGCCGAGGCAGATTAGTCACTGCATATGAGACACGATCTAATAACTAATGGGTTGCTGTAGTAACGGGGGAATCAATACCCCTTGGCTGGTCAGGGAGCTGACAGTAATTTCTGCTGGGTCATAGATTCTGGAAAATGAAGTGCCACCTACTACAACACAAGTAATCTCTATGGACTTTTTGACAACAGCACATCCTACAAAGTTTATATCAAAGAAAATATTAATCTCCCAAGTCTGCTTGTTTATCTCTGCAGAGGTTATCTGATATTGTTACAGCCACAGACAATTAAGTTTAGACTCCTATGTGAGCTCTTGATGGGTCAGCTTTGGAAATAAGCCTTTGGTTTTGCTTACTGGTGGGTTAATAGGACATATCTGTGCTGGGGCTCTTGGACTGTGGAAAAGGGAACCTGCAGGAATCCAGACTTGTATTCCAAATTGGTCATCTTACTCAAGGGAGTACTGCTATTGAAGTCAAAAGGAGTTTAGCTCAGGTGGAGAGGAGGAGATATGCACTTCAAAGAAAAAGATAGTTTGCAATGGGTTTGTAGTGCCAGGCCTGCTGTGGGCTGCATATGTTTGTGCCTCAGTAGCCAAAATTTCCACAGAGATAATCCAGCTTCCTCATCTCCTTTGTCCTGACTGCAATCCCGCTGGGACGGTGACACTTCTGTGTCTGAGCAGCACCTAGAATGGTGTCAGCTGTGCACCCTGGTTGCTGATGGGTAACAAAAAGGCACTCACTCTGTGCTGGGACAGGAATTATTGCCTTCACCAGCAGTAGCAGGAGGGGAAGACCCACAATTACAAGAAAGTGGGAGGGGTTCTGTGTAATTCATCTAAAAACCAAGTCAGAGAGGAGCTGGCAGCATGTCCATGACTGCGAGCTACCAGTGCGCAGCACACAGACTTGGGCAGGGAACCAGCAGGTGATAGAGACTTGGGCAGGGAGAGGGGGGTCCACACAGCACAAGGAGTTAATGTTAGTCAGGCAGCTATGGGGGGGATATTAAGGACTTTTTCCAAACATCTAGGGGGATGGTACTGCTGGAGAGAAAGTAGGCCACTCGCTAATGAGGGGAGTGGTGGTGTTAATTATGTCTTGAAATTGCCTGAGATACTGCGCTCCTGAAATTCATCTTCAGCAGAAAACCATCAGGAAAATAAGTTCGGGCAATTAGGAGGTGGGGGGAGAAACAGTGTAAAAATAGCCTGGATAATTAAGAGCAGATAAGGGAACATCTAAGAACTGGCAAGAAGTGCAAAGAGATCCTCCTGCCTTTGCTGAGCTTCACTAAACTGGTCTTGCAGGCGTGGGGCATGTGAAGGGCAGGTCCTCAGCCCTGCTCGCATGGCAGGGCGCTGGGCTGCAAGGGCACATCTCTCTTTGTACCATGCCCGTGGCAGTGCTGCTGACACTGCCATGCTCAAACTCCTGCTGAGTCCAAGGGACGTTGGCTGGGGCAAGTCTCAGCTGTGAACACAGGACAGGGTTGATGCAGAGCCGTCGGCAGTGACATCCACAGATCTGTGCGAGTGGCTACGTGTGGCAGGGTCAGCAGGGAGCAAAGGCAGCTCTGAATCCTTTTGATGGGCTGTGTTGTGCAAGGCATGGCAGTTTTCTTCTCTTTGCAGCCTTCTGCTATAGTATCAGGCATGAACATGTCTGTGTCCCACTTGGCACAGGGAGGGAGTGGAGAGATGTGTCCCCATCGGCTGCTCCTCATGTTCATGGGACCAGTGTGTGGCAGGGAAAAGCCCAGCACTACCTCTGATTTTCAGCGACAGCTCTGCAGCTGCTGCTGGCGTTTGTGGTGGTTGGTACATAATGTTGGTGAATAATAATACCTGACCTGGTAGAACAAGAGCTCTTTTATCAAACACATTTAAAGAAAAATGACAGTCCATGTAGCTTGTAATGGAATGGATGATAAATCACAAAATGGGGAAAAACAATTGTGTTACTCCTGCTGGTATGAGTTCCTGTTCAGAAGGTCCATATGTTATGTTTTTTGATGACATAAATTTAATGAAATTCTCTGGAAATGCTGACCAGAAGTCAATATACTTCTCAGTCTCAGGAAGTTTCCTAATATCTTTGTTTGTTTTAGGTAATAGATCTGTTGATGTGTATCTCTCCTATTAAGTGCTTGATAGGATGCTATAATGAAATTACAATATGGAATGGTAGCTCGACTAAAGTGGCATTATCAGAAATGTCACCCCCTAACAAATTAGCAGTTGCAATGTTTGCCCTCTGGTTACAAAACCTTGTTCCTTTTGTCTTTTACTGTAACTTATAATAACAAAGCCTGTGATGTAAATGTCTGCAGGGTATGTTTCCAGTAGCTAAGCGTGAAACGTGTTTCAGTGGGAATATAGGGATGTGGGGGGTGTGGGGATCAGACATTTTTTAAAATTCAAGACAAAGGATTTTTGGCCTTGGGCACTCCAGCTGCAGCTGCTGTCAACAGAGGGGAGATGGGACTGTGTTTCTATTTATTTTTTCTTTTAAGAATGAAAAGGTACCCAAGTACCTGGTTATGGAATCCACAATATTAACAACAACAAAAAACACCTACAGAAAAAGTGGTAATTAATTCCTCTGGAGATTGATTTGTGATGGAGAGGTTACATATATCAAATGAGTGAGATGTAGCTTGTATTTACAAATTCAGAGTTTGTGGATGAAAGAAGGAAATAAAATGAGATGTTTTTATTTTATTTCTAATTTCATTTTTAGTTGGAACTAGAAATTCATGGGGCTCATTCTAAAGCCCAGTGCAGAGATTCCCCATTGTCTCCTATAGTTTTTCTTCAACAGGTTGTCAGAAGAAATTCAAATTTAGAAAGAAATTTAGAGGAACCCCCAACACACATCAAAGCAATGACTGGACCCAGGACTGCACATATTGGAGCAGGGTGAAGACATCTAGCCACCTCCAGCTCAGCCTGGGGAGATATTTCTGAGGAGTTGCCCCCAGACTCCTACCCAATAGCAGGACATGTAGCCTGTCACTGGAAAGCCCTGGCTCTGAGCTCCCCCACCTTGTGTCTGGTTGTGCAAGCTGATGATGTGACAAGGGCCAGCTGGTCTTCTATACAAGTGGGCTTTTGTCTCACCAAGCCAGAATGTTCATGGTTAATAATCTTCACTGACAACTTTCTTGGGAGTCAACAGGTTGGCTACCCTGTGCTTGCTCCTCAGGAGCAGAAATTCCCTTCAGTTCCACAAAGGAGCCGGAGCCAGTCTTCTGCTGTGTGTAAGTGCTGGGTTTTATTTTTAAGATGCAACAGAGAAAACTTAGAGTAGAGCAGCTTAATACATAACAGTGACACTTCACTTATCCAAGCAACTGGGAAGTGCTTAAATACTGATGCCTGTGGCTTAATTATTTACCTGTGGCTTAATTGGGTGTAATTTTACAGAAGAGTCTGTTTATTTTCCTATGGAGAGGCTCTAAGATGCCGCTAAATGAAAATGTTACTGGTCCCTACCTGTGCCCCCTCACATCAGTAGAGTGGAGCTCATTTAAACCTGCAGAAACTTGGACTAAATCCTGTCTTCTCTGCTGCAAGCAGGCTGTGGTGTCTGGGTGCCTGTTGAGCAGATGGACCTTCCTGGTAGAAGGAGACAAGGTAGCAGGCAGACCACCTCATGCTCTTCTATTGTTTGTTGGGACCTCACTTGGTCTTAATCCCCTGCAAATTCAGTGTTTGGTAGCTGTTTCTGGCCCAGAGCTCAAAAGGTTTATTTATGCAGGATCAGATATTCAAAGTTATGCTCGTATCAGTGCCTGTGTCTATTTGCTGTTTGTATTCCATGCACAAAGCCCTGGTGAATACAGACAGACCAGAAGCTGTACCCTGGACAGTCATCCTTATTTAGACGACCCTTTCAACTTCAATGTGTTATTCTTGCATGCCTAAGAATAGTTTTCCTGAGTGAGAGGTTAGAGGAGTGAATATCAGGGCTTCCTATTTGCATGCCCCGGTTAAAAGCTAAACCATTGCATGTATCCAAGTGTGTGCAAAAGCTCTTCCTAGTGTTCTGCCAGTGTAAAGTGCTCTGCAAAGATGTTTATCTTGAATAGCCAATTTCACTCAAACCAAATGTGCTCGGAGACATTCTGGATAGGTTTTGAATTCAGAAAGCTCTGATTTTCTTTCCCTTGCCCCTCCTCTAGTGCAGAGGCTTGAACCAGGAGCCTCTTTTTGAATCCCTGTAGGCAATTTCCTTACAGTACTTAGATCTCCAAGCTTCCTTGGACATCTACAACAACAGAAGCTTTATATTATTGGTTTTTCAACCCAAAATGCTTAGTTTCTATTAACAACCTTACAAAAAGGGCAGTGTATTACTACTTGGTGATCCCAATGATAAATGAAGCACATTATATGTGAAGTAAAGGCTCTATTTATCTTTTTTTTTTTTTTTTTTTTTTTTCCCAAGTCGCAGCAGGTTTAATGTGAGTAGCTTTCGATGACCTTCATAACAAATCAAGAATAAACCTCAGTGCATTCTCACAAAGGTGAATGGTGTAGCAGACTTTTTATTGAAACAACAACAATAAGAGCAACGAGTTGCATTAGCAGTACTTGATAATGCAAAAAAATTAATGTTCACTGAAAGCCAGGTGCCAGCACTATTTGATTGTTTACCAACATAGTCATAAAGAAACAGAGTTATTAAAGGATCTGAAATCACTCAGTAATTCAGCTGCTGACGTTGATGGATGGAACTTGGCTGTTCCTCTTTGCTAAAGCTGCTGACTGGATAAATGTTTTATTCATGAAGCCCAGGGCAGGAAGGGATGCCAAAGGTTTAAGAATATTTTAAGAAACTCTTTGAGATGTCAAGCAAGTTATCAGGTGTTGTTAAGCAAAGGAGCTGAAGTACTACATTTAAACATAACCGAGCTCTCAACATATACAACAACAATACATCAAAAGCCAGGATGCGATTCTTGTCTCGAGCAGTATATGGATGATGAGTTAGGAATACAAGTCCTTTTATTTCCTGCACCTTTGTACCTTCAGTCGTCTCACAGCCCTGTCTCTTTGAGCATTGTTATACCAAAGGGAATTTTCACACATCATGTTGTGAATTTAGGCTTGGAAACAAATAAATATTTAGATACCGAACCCTACAAGGTCACATATTCAGATCAAAGACAAAATAAATGATGCGATGACAATATTCATGGACATTGCAGCCAGGAATGAACAAATGAGATCAGAGTGAGTGGATTTTGCCTGACCTCTTGGTGGGAGAAATTGTTCAAAATGGGAATTATTGAAAGAACCTTTATCAAGATACAGAATAAAGAGGAATTTCCTTCTGTCTTCTTTGACCTACCCACCTGCCTCTTTATTTAAGGGCAGCATATGTCAACAGGGACCCTATAGCTCCTGACCCATTTGGTAAAACAGTGCTGGTTTGCAGCAGTGCAGGACCTGGTCACGTTTTAAGTGATTATTTCAAATGCCTTTGAAATAATGCCTCTTGTTTTATAGGAATTCTTATGATTCAGACCTCTCCCCCCCACACACACACCTTTTTGTTAATGGAAAGAAGTGTTTTGTATTAAGAATTTTAATGAAGAGATCTGTAGCTGCCCCGCAAGCTCCTGCATGGACAAGTATTTGAATATTTCATAATCTATATTAATAAGTTCTTTTAAGTTTCTGCAGTCTCATAACAGCAGAACAGATGAGCTCTTGATGGAACGGAACTGTCAATTTGAACATAGTGACTTTAGAAAATAGTACTGTTTCCAAGTCTAGTTGCATGAAATGTCCCTTCTTGCCAAGGGAGCAGCAAAGTAGAGTTTAAATGTGCCTTATTATGACATCTCAAGAGTATAAAAATTGGGAAAGGTATTAAAAATGAGTAATTAAAAATGAAGACTGATAGATAATGGTGAATAAAAAGCAGGTAAGTACTGTGCTCCCACTGCCCTTTTGATTTGCAGAGATTCAGTGCTAAAGACCAAAAGCATATTTCTCATGGGCCCCAGTTAAAATTCAAATCCTATAGACTGACAGTGAAAGCTACTGTCAAAAAAGCTGTCAAGTTGTATCAAAATAAGTCACTATATTACCTCTCTTTATCTGTCAAACGCATTGATTATTTTCAATGGAGGGAGCCCTCTGACAGTTGCTGAAACTGAAGAATTCCGTGTTGAAACAATTTGGTTGACACATGTCACTATTTCCTAAAGAGATAAGTCAAATGTTATTTTTGTCTCTTTCTACAAGAAAAAGCATATTTATGTAGTATATTTATGAAAGATAAATAATACAGAGAGAAAGGAACATCCATTAGCACTTCACTTGCTCCACTATTTCTGTCCGTATTTTTATGTGCACATCTTTTTAAAAGTGTTCTTCCTTGTGTAAATTCTCATGTTCCTTTGGTGGCTGTGATACATTGCAGGGATTTGCTTAGATATCCTGAAGTAATTCAGATTGTCAGTGAACCATGTTGGTGCCATTCTTGATCACAGATGATAGTTTACTGTTGACTACACTGAACTTCTTTTTCCTACTACTCGCACGTCTGTAGCTGTGATGCAGACATTAATGTTCCGCAAGATGCCTGTTTATATTGCAGATGGACAAACTGACAAGGACAAAATAAGGACTATATCTTGGAACTGCTTCCAGCTTT
The DNA here is from genome assembly GCF_965140915.1 of Aythya marila. Classification (NCBI taxonomy): domain Eukaryota; kingdom Metazoa; phylum Chordata; class Aves; order Anseriformes; family Anatidae; genus Aythya; species Aythya marila. The sequence continues at coordinate 8,845,789 of NC_139051.1, read as the reverse complement.
TGGAAGCAAGCTTTGGCCAAGCCTGTCCAAACTCTTTGTGTAATTACCGCATTTTTATTTTTATTTTTATTTTTATTTTTATTTTTATTTTTATTTTTATTTTTATTTTTATTTTTATTTTTATTTTTATTTTTATTTTTATTTTTATTTTTATTTTTATTTTTATTTTTTATTCTTCACGTGGTTGTTGTAGGCATCCCTTGTTTTCTAGGAGCTGACTTTGCTAAAGTTGCCTTGCAGGATTGCAGAAGGGGAAGTCCAGCTCATCTCTGGATCAACTTTGTCATGTGTGCAAACAGGTGAAACTGTACCAAATGGAGGACATTTCCAATATTCTCCCTTGGGAGGAGGCGGCTGAGTGGCAGAGTTGCTGTGAATCACTAATGCTATTAAAAAGGTGAGAACTGGCTCAAGCAGCTGTAGTCAGAGACAGGCTAATACCCTTGTACAAAGTCTTTATTATTCATTAGCACATATTGTGCTTCCTCCTAAATATAATTCAGGCTACACTTGTATCACATTAAGATAACACTAAATCTTTCTATAATTTGAAGGAAATACTGCTCCCAGCTGTTGTTGCTGAAGAGAGCTAAACAAAATCCAAAGAAGTGCTAAGGGAACTACTGTAAAACTCCAAACGCGTTCAATACCAATATCCTCTGGTGTTGTTTGTCACAGAAATGGTTGCCAGTGGGCCTCTGCACTTGTGAAAACAATGGCTGTGGGCCTGTGGCACAGGCCTCAGCATCCCCTGCTGAAATGAAGCTGAGGTCCCTAATCCTTGAAGCACTTTTGCTGATTTTCAAGGAGTTGGCTACCTTGAGGACTGATGAACTGGTCTGGAATGTGTTGATAATGGGGGACCTCATGGTTCTTCCCTGTGCCCTGGAACATGGCACTGCAGTGCAGAGTGCTGCACTGACATAATTGAGGTGCTGCAGCTCAGGGAAGCCTATATTAACTTTTAATGAAAATAAGGTGCAGTGGGTCTGACAGCCAGTTCTTCAGAGACATCCAGATGCCTAGTTTTGGCTCACTGAGACAGAAGAGGGGCCCAAAACTCCGGTGATGACCTGACCTGTGGAGCATGTCTCTGTTTACACAGAATTAACCTGGGTGAAGTCCAGCATTTAAGGATCTTCTCTGTTGCTGCCTTCTCCGGAGGCTGGAACCTCCTTGGAGAGATGTCATTTTGGTTTGCATTTGTGCAGTGTTTTGCAGATAGGTTTCTTGTTCATGTGCCTGCTCAGGAACAGCCAAAATGACTTAATATTAATAATAATTCTAAAAATAAACACGTGTAAATATGGATAATGGCTCAGAGTTCTGACAGCTCTGGAAAGCTTTGATCCCACATTGGTAGAGATCACGATGTACCGCCTCCCCAGATGACAGACTTGGATGAAGAGAAGAATAAAGAGCTGTAAACACAGCCTGTAAAGAGTGCCTCCATTGTGCTTCCCAGGCACCCTCCCCCATTAGCTCCCATGATTTACTAAGAGAGTGTGTCTAAGTACCAGAAAAAAGCAACTGAAAAATTAACCCCAGCCAACTTACAATGTCACACCTGACCCCAGGAGTGTGTAGAGTTGGTCAGCCAAGTAGAAGTGGCTTGGCGTAAAGTGGAGAAGAAATGTGCCATTAAAAGAGAAGCATGGAGTGAGCTGCTGAGTGGTGACAGCCGTTAAAAGATACAAACCAAAGCGTGGCCCTGACAGGGCATTATATTCCGAAGATAAAGAGAGGCAGAGAGGCAAAAGCAAAACAAATGGGGTTGCTCTGTACAGATGGCCAAAAGGGAATCGCAGCATAAATGCCATCAGCCAGAAATTACGGCTGTGGATGGACTGCCTGCCAGGGAGAGAAACTCAGCCCTTGGGCTGGTGCTGGCCAGAAGCCTTGTGGCAGAGGGGAAAATCCTACCCGTGATTTGGGGGAACATCTGTCCAGCAGCGCTGATGACCGCTGGTGCTAATGAACTGAAGGCAACGAAGGAGCGTGATTTCGGGGGGAGTGGCAGACTGTGATTTTTTGTCTAACTGCAGATTTGGTTTCTGAGAAAATCAGATTTATGCTGCTCTCAGACAATTTTGCTAATAAGCAGATGAGTCAGAGAGCCCACAGCAGATGGGAATCTTTAGCTGAGGTAGAAACCATTGTTTCGTGGTTTTTTTTTTTTTTTTTTTTTTTTTTTTTTTTTTCCTAAAAGGGAAGTAACAATTTTTCTTTTCCAGAAAGCTGATCTCTGGAAATCACAATGATTTTTCCTTCCCAGCAGAAATATCGCTTTTTCGAATAACACCCAGCTATACTTCTGGACTTTTGTCTAATATGCAGAAGTTCTCTTTAGAAATAAATAACTTGTGACAAGTTATTGTGTCATATGCTGGGGGAAATGAGTAAACATATATATATAAAATCAGCTCCTGTAATTAATAACATCCCAGAAGCCAAGGCCAAAAGTTGCAGCACTAAGTGGTGATTTGAGGTCAGCTCTTAAGGTATCTGAAGAGCAAAAAGCTGGTGCCTGTCTGTGGCTGTAGGAGGCTGCTGCTTAGAATTTGGGAATAATTCTTTAGTAGGAACATGTCTTATCTAAATCCTTGGAAAAGGGACTTCTGTCTAGATGTGAAACTGCTGAAGATTTCCTTCATCTTCCTCTTGTGGATGTTCAGAAACTTGATTCCCCCTAAAGTAATTCAATGCTTTTTTTTTTTTTTTTTTGAGGGAAAAGCATCCACTCTATAGGAAGTCTCTGAAGGATGGCAGTGAGCATGAATATATCATTATAAAAGGACATTCTGCATTCAGAAACCACATGAGGTCTGGATTTCACTGAGAGGGGTATTTCTCTTCATAGACTGTAGAAGTGTGTGGTACATAGGGTGATGAAGCCTTTACTGACATAGTTTTGTTTAAAATGTCTTTGAAGAGTGTCATGTTCACCTTTCTTGAAAATTGCGTTACAGCAGGTAGAGAAAGTGGGTTTGTTTGGCTTAGTGCTGTGCATGTGAATAAACCCTGGGAAGAGACAGAAGCTCCTTCCCTCTGCCACTCTTTGTAGACTTGTGGTTCAGGTGCAGAAAGATGAGGTTTGAGATTCAACAATGCTTTAAAAATAAATTAGGCTCTTATTTATGCTTTAATACTTACATTCTTTAAAAATCATCTCTCTGAAGAGCTTGTGTAATCACAGATGTGGTTATTTGTGTGGTAGGCACTCATTGAGCCTGTGCCTGGTATTTTGTGATCATCTGAAAAAGAAAATAAATAGGAAATTGGAAAAATCTGGTGGTCAAAAATTTAATCAAATCTAAACATGATTAAGAGTTTCCTTTAAATTTACAAAAACTATATTATTCATCAAAATATTTGTAGAAAAAAAAATGTTGCAAGTGAAAAGAAGTTACTATTAACTAGATGGAACAGTCGATCTCCTAATGGGGTAAGCTTCAAAACAGAAAAAGATCTTGAGAGCTCAATAGAAAACATCTGCTCAGGTCTGAGCAGTGATCAGGAAAGCATAAATGTGAAATGGCATGACATTAATTTGCTGAATAGAGGACAACACTGAAAATATGACAGTGTTGTTCTAGAGATGGTGATGTGGCCTCACCTTGAGAGGCATGTTTGGTTTGGTTACCCTAATTAAAAAATGATAGAGCAGGAAATAGAAGAGGTTCATTGAAGGGCAACAAACCTAATCAGAGGCATGGAAAATACTTCAGTGGGAAGATTTGCATGCAAGCAGAGACTGCAAAGGTTAGGTCTGTTTATTTTAGGAAGAACAATACATGAGATGTGCCACTGAAAGACAGGCTATGATGGATATAAATAAAGCAACAATTCAATGACTCTTTCCTCTCTTGGATAAGAAAGAGACATCAAATTACATTTGAAGTAAACACATTGAACAGCTTTAATAGGAAGCACTTTTAACCTAAGTTTTAATTAGCCTATGGGACTCGTTGCCACAAGGTAGGATATCGAGACCGACAGATTGGCAGCATTTTTATGATTAGAAATATCATCTACAGTTAGGTGGGCTGGAGTTTCATTTTTTGTACTTCTGGCCATAGGCTAAGCACAAGTCTTCCCTTAGGCATACTGATGCATAATTCTCCATTATGGGATTTTACAGGGTCTTTTGAAGCAGCTGGCACAGGTTGGTCTCTAGGCCATTGCTTGACTTGAGCACATTGAATGCTGTGCTAGTGACAAGGACTGGGCTGCAATTCCTGGATGAAAAACCCAAGTGCAGAAGTTTGGCTTGTTGTTTTTATTCCCTTCTGCACCTTTACTCGCTTCCCTGTGAGTTGACTGTGAATACACCAGTCTGGAGGAGGAGAGATTTTTGTTTCCTGTGGAGGGTGTCTATTTGACCATTTTGGACTGGTTTGTTTTACTTTCTTTGTCCTTTTAATAGCTTGCATCCTTTACAGTCTTTAATTATTGCACATTTTGGACTTTCTCACTCCAAACCAGCTGCCATCAATAAACTGGTCTAGTAATTATTTCTCTGGCTTCAGAAAATGGCTATCGTGAATTCAATGGTGCTAGGAACAGGTGGACTGCAGAATGCCTGTTTGATTTTGGTAAACAGCATTACAGAATTGGCACTTTGACTTAGTCCCTGTAACAGACTAGTTGCACAGCTTTTGTTAATAAGATGCTGCATGTTTTCCAATGTCACAGCATACGTTATTTGTCATTGTGAGACGTTCATTGCCTTTTTTCTTTTTCTTTTGATAATATATGGAAAGTTAAAATGTGTATGAAACATCCATGGGCTGGAAATCCTTCCGAAATGTACCACGGTGTTTGGCTGGGGAGAGCCCTGTGGGAGAAGGGGAGGGTGCAGATGGGCAGGCGAAGTCGGGGCAGGCTGAGCCCAGCGCACAGAGCCGGCACAGATGCACTGCTCTGTGCAGTTCCTACTCCATGCCCAAAAATTGTGCTCTGAGGCGCTTTATGCTTGTAGGACAGTTTAGCCTAATGGAGAGCTGGTAACTTGGCATGTAGGAAACCTGCGGTCTGTTCTTGGCTCCACGCAGGCCTCCTGGGGGAGCTCAGAGAAGTCACTACAGCAACCTCCGTCCTCTGCAAAATGGGGCTTGTGATCCTTCGCCCCTATGTACAGGCTGCGAGGGCTACTGAGGAAGAGCAGGGTTGGAGATGGATGAAGTGGAGGCTGGGGCCATGTTGGGTGCAGTCAGCACACAGCTGGGGGTACCTGGGCTTTGAGCTGCCAGCTGTCCTGCATCCTGCCCTGCATGGCATTGTAGCACAACTTCTGTACCAGGCAGCACACTTGGACTTCTGTTTGTTGTCCTTTCGTACAGTCTCAGGTTTTATTCCACTTTCCCTGTAACTATCACTGATGCTTGGAAGCTCTGTTTTCCACTCAGGCTCTCGGTAATTAGGGTGGGCTTTTCAAGACAGACACCTACTAATGATTGGCTCAGAAAAAGCTGTTGCTAATGGGAGAAGCAATCCTATTTCTTCCATCTCCCTGAGGACTGACAGTGCCACAGATTTAGGGTGCCTTAGTTCCCTTGCTGCCCCCTCTGCATTGCCTGGTAGAGTGAGGCAGAGGCAGAAGAGCAACCTTCACCCCTGTGGGAAGGGAAGCAGCAGCTGCTCCTTGAGAGTGCTTTGTGAAATTCATCCTTCATCACAGGTTCAAAGGAGCAAGTAAACAGACTCCTCTCTTACTGCACCTCGGGAGTGGCTGCGAAGTGGTGACGGGAGCTGCTGCTTCTGCCACTGTTCAGCATGTTGTGGCACACGTGTGGGGACAGCATGCCTTGAAGGGCAAGGAAGGGGGAGAGACAGACTATTTATTTCCAGGAAGTTAGAGATTTGCTTCTTTCATGTTAGCAGCTCTTCTCAGCACAGCAATCTGGTGATTCTTCATCTTAAGGGCAAGCCGAGTGACAAAGGTGGGCTGATATCAGCTTTCTGTAAAGCCTGGTGGATTTTAAATGGAAGAGAGCAATGTCCCTGCACACATCGACATCCAAGAAGTCTGTTCTTCTGCTTCATGTGCTAGCAGTGCAGCTGTTAAAGCTCTGGAACATTTTCGGACAAAGAGTGCTATGTTCCCTTGAGACTTTAAAAATGAATTAATAGAACATTGATTTAACTTACTGGCTTTTTGTAGTGCCTTTGTTTCCAGGCAGTAAAAAGTCTGCTTGCCAGTTGTCCAGCCAGAAGCCAGTATCTATAAAATCTTGCCCCAGGCAGTTTGTGGAGGACCGTAGTTAATTAAGATATGTATTATCATCCCTGCTCTGGGCTGCTTGTGAGAGAATGTAAAAAGCACAACTAGACAACTGTCTTTTCCTCCTGTTCTGAGACTCATTCTTGATCCCACTGTGATTGCCAGCAGCAGACAAGGAACAGAGCCAGAAGAGTGAAAATTAATAGTGGTGGCATCTGAAATCCCCATCCGTGAGCTTAAAAACATGCCTGCTTTAGACTAGGACTTGATTTGCAGGGGGGACAACTCATTCCCTGAGTCTGAGTGCTGGAGAATTCATAAATAGAGTTTAAAGACCCCTGCTGCTATTCCACACTATGCTTCAGACAGCACATGGACTTCTTTGTGATTAAATGGGGTATGTCCTGTTTGTGTAACTGCATCTATTCAGCCATATGCATTTTACAAACTGTGTTCTTAATAGGTAAGGGTAAAATGGTATCTTAAAGAGCTTCTCCTTAACCATTAAAGGATTTTGATCTCTGATACACAGCCTTAGTGAAGCCGAAAGCAGCAGCACTTTGTTCTCAGTCTCCATCTGCCTGCTTTGTAGCCATCTTCCTCACATGTTTTTTTTTTTGCTTCCCTCCCCTTTTTTGCTCCTTTGCCATTGATATGTGCTAGAACATGGCCAGCCCTTCTTCTTCTTGCATGGACCTCCCCTCCCTGCACACTCCTTGCAGCCTGTTCAAAAACACAGAATGTCTGAGAAAACTCAAACGTGCAAGTCTACATCGTTTGTAAATGTTGTGTGTTGGCTTGAGATTCTTGCAAGGAATTTACTACAGACAGATATCTGGTGAAGGAGGATGGACTTTGTCTGCCATAGGGCAGAGTGGGATAACAATGGTACAAATCTTCCCCAGTGCCAAAGAAACTGGGTACTACCTGGTCTGGTGTACACACTTCAAGTATATCCTTGTTGTTGAAAACGGACAAATTGGGAAAAGTCACTGCTGGGATGTGGACATCTGGCTGCAGTAAGGTGCCCACCCCACTCTCACAGACCACCAAAAGCTTGTCTGGTGGTAGGTGCATCAGGCTGTTGTGGCTGTGTTGGATTTGACCTGAAGAGAGGTGGAGGATGGCTTTGAAGGTAGTCAGTGACTCCAGAGCCATCCATTTCCCCAAGGAGGAAGGTAAGCTCCTAAGCCCTGGATAAAATGCTCATCACTTAGACAAATGTGCAGAGATCCTCAAATCCTTCCTAGAAATAGGGGATTGTAATATTAAACATAATTATGAAATGTCTATAGAGCTGCAGCTACAGATGGGGCTTTACGACTGGTTTGAACTGATACTGCACCAGCATCAATTATCCCCAGAAAATGCACAGAGATATTTTTGGGGGTGGTATTTTTGTTTTATGGCAGCACTCAGTCCCTCGCAGCCACCAGCCAGGTGCCTCCCCATTTGCACCCCAAACATGCAGGGATCTCAGCAATGCACTGCCTGTCCTGTCCTATTGTCTCAATAATCAAGAGCTCATATGAACATTTTACCCTACTTTGGCACCTATGCTGTCAAAATTACTGTGAATGAGGGAGCCTGCCTCTCTGCTACTGCAGCTGTGAATATTAGCTACAGAGTAGCACTAAATCTTGTTTAAGCTACAGTCATTCCACCCCGTGATGAATGTCACTACCTGAATAATTTGGGTAATTTCCTGCAGCTCTAGTGTACTAGCAGAGGAATGAATGTTAATTTACTGCTAATTTAGTATACTAACCCTTAATTAGCAACGAGCAAGCTCTGAAATATTGGGTTCTGAAAGCTCATCAAACTTTTACTGAAAAAAAAAAAAATCACCCCTCCCAGCTGAACTCTTCACTCTATTTGAGGTTATTAGCAAAATGCTCTGGGAGTGCTGTTCATTACCTCTCACTAGGATATATGTGGCTGGGAACACCCCCATTTACCACTCTCACTGCAGAACTCCATTAGGAAGATTCTTGCTCTTATATTCAGTGTATTCAGCTGCCGTGTTGCAATGTGTAGGTATGTGTTGTAGTTTTAGTGACAGGCAGGATTAATGGCACAGATTATCAATGACTGGTGGCTAAAAAGGTGAAAGAAAGGCTGAGTGGGTTTAATGGGCTGGGTCATTACTACAGGAGGCAGTACATGGCTACATAAAAAAAGCTGGATGTGACATGACTATATCTTCTACTTTCTTCTCTGAGCTGTTTTGCCCTTTACAGTCAGGTCTAGTGTGTCCTGCTCAATAGCCCCATTGATTCTGGGGGTGATAACTGGCACAGTAAGGCACAGTGCAGCCTGACCAGGGGGCTTTGTGGCTGGAGCAGGTTAATGGGGAGCACGTGCAGTGTGCTATGCGGTAGTGGAAAGTGGTGGGACAGGAGGAGAAGGGATGCTCGGGAAATGGAGGGACTGCAGAAAGGAAGTCTGAGAAAGATGTGTGTGTCAGCTCAACTGCTGAAGCCAAACCAAGCACTGATCTGGGCAATGGGCCAGCACATGACTTATCCATGCCTCTGTGTCAGTGCTACAGTATTTTTGCACAAAAAAGTCCAAAGAGTCAGGCGAGACTTCGTATTGTTGGAGATGAAGTTGGACAAAGGCCCATAAGTCTGGAGGACTCTGCTAGTGTCCAGCACAGTTTCATCTGCTGTGCAAAGTTATTCAGATATCAACTGGCTCAATAGCTCAGTAATAAATAGAAGGGCTTTTAAATGTGAGGAAAGACTTTACCTTCCCTGTAACCCTCCCAGAAGGGAGAAATGGTGGGAATTCACTGTGTTCCAACACTTTCGGGACAGCTTACACATATCATTGCAACTTGTTTTCCCACATCTAAGAAATGATGAATTTTCTTGTTTCTGTATATGCAGGCTTGACCTCCCAGGTGCACTCCAAATGCGATGAGCTGCTTTGGTATTTCCACCTGGGACCCCATTATTTACCCAGTATCTCCTACTCCCCCGTATCCCACTAGCCTTTTGGTTTCAACTTTTCCCTTTTGCCTCTTAAGCTCATCTCCTGGCCTCCCAATTGTCACCTGGATGAGTGACAGGGACTCAATAGCCAGTGCTAGGATTGCCAAATATCCTTTGTAATATAGGATTCACTGCAGTGCTCCAGTCAAATCTTGTGAGAAGCCGATGTGATAGTCTTCTCTTGGAAATAACCAAAGGCTGGACGTTCAGAGACATGGCCTACAGTCTACTTGAGCTTTTTTGCTGTGCATGTGGGTGACTGGTTGCAGATGTGGCCTCCCTGCCATGCCAGGGCTGCCATGGCTCCAGCTGGGTCAAAGACACCAAACTGCAGCGTTGTACAGCCTTGTCTTACAGCCAGAGCCTGGACATCCCCAGGCAGCATGCAGCTCCTGGCTCCACCTTGGTGTCTCCCCACTGCCCTGAGACCAGGTCCAGCTCTCAGAGTGGTTCCTCGTGAGGATTTTGAAGCAGTAGAAAAGGTGTGTGCTGAGAAAGGAGTCCTTGCTCAGGTGAGTGGAGCAGCAGGAGGGCAAGCCAATTTTCATCCTTCCAGAGGCCACTTTGTTCTTCCCTTCTCTTTCTGTTCCCCACTCCCTCAGGTCTCACCAAATTTCTCTGTAGTTACTGGAGTTTCTCTTGTCATCTTCAAATGCCCCTCCTGCACCCAAGTACCCCTATTCAGCACCAGTGGACCCGTTTCATACCGAACAAAGCACCAATACATAGAGAGGAATCTTGCTCTCAATCCTGTGTGGCAGTGAGTGTTCAGGGATGCTGAGACGTGCAGGGATCTCTGCCAGATCTCCCTCTTCCCCATGGCAACTCATCCCTTGCAGACTATAGTTTTCCTGAGGAAAATTTGCCATTGCCAAAGTAGCCATTTCATGAAATAGAGAAGAAAAGTGTGACTGATATTCTCCTGCCACCTGGGCAGAAAAGGACTGAGATGTTGATATCTGGGTAAGAGAGATCTATCTTCCACCCTTGTTTTGTGGTGCTGACCATGTTGGAGAAGGGAATGACCATCTCTGTGTGCCCCTTTTTAGAAGGAGCTGATTCTACCCAGCTATTCATTACAAGGAAGGAGCTGAGAGAGCCCCTTACTCCCTCTTGTCTTGTTGCACACATGTAAGAGCAGAATCTGACATCAAAATTAGCACTTAAAATCCATTATTCAAAGAAGTACGCACTTCCATATTTATGTGGTGGTGTTTTGCTGCTGGAGCACTTCAATAAGGTCATACATGTTATGCTATATTTATCTGCAGTGTATTATTTAGACTCAAAGGGTGAGCTTCATCTAACCTGATGTAGTTGTGTTCATCTGAGTTTGGACACCTGCAGTTCTTGTACAGTCAGTGGAAGGAAACTGGCATTTTTACAGGTATCATTTGTTATCCAAAAATAGATATCTAAGATAGCTGAGGTGAAATGAGCCCTAAAAGCTCAACTGATCACAAAGGACACTGAGGGTGCCAGGCCTAAGTGGGTAAAGTCTGCATCAAGGGGAGTCCCATCCTTAGTTTTCTGCAGAGCTCCAGAGAAGAAAGGGCCCTGATAAACACGGGAAAATAAGACTCCATTTCAAGATGTGAAAACGTGAGTGTGTGCATTTGTAGTTATTGTTTCATTTAACAGGTACATTCTATTTAAGATCTATTTTACTGTGGTCCAACAGAAATCAGTAGACAAGCTTATGGGATGGGAATTGTGGCCCCTGGAAACAGCAATTAAAGCAAGACTTAGAGCACAGGTCAGATAATCTGTGAGATGGGAGAAAGTCTGACATGATGTTGTGGTTAGAAGGGATAGGGCAGGTTATTGCATGTATTAACATGACTCCCAGAAGATGATGCTGCCTGAATTTTGACGCTGGGTGCAACTATGTCCCAAGCTTGAGAAGAATACTAAGAAACTTCCTCAAAGGACCATGTGATAGCTCAGTGCTTGTTTCACACCCCTTCAATTGAGAATTTCCAGACAATCACAGTCCTGGTAATGAAAACTCAGTCACCATCTGTAAGTGCTTGTACAGGGACCGAGGGCTTGCCAAATTATCCTTGGTCCTAGCAGAAGGGCAGGCCAGCGGTGGGTAGAATGTGGAGCTGAGCAAATCGGTGGTGGAAGCAGGGGTTTTGGTGGGAGCTGGCCCCTGGTACAGCACACCATGGGTGATGCTGGCTTTTGTTTTGCTGCCAACTGTATAATCAGGACAGAGTGTTTTTCTAACAGAGCTGCTGTAGTTCAAAGAGGGATTAATTCAAGGAAGTTTGTGCTGTGCAGTAGGTCAATATAGCCGATCACAACAGACCGTATGGGAAAAAGGGCTATTTCCATAAATCGTGGTCATGGTTTCATCCAAAAGGTTTGGAAGCAGACTCTTGTTTACTAATCTGTAAAGTCTTTAAGCAGAAATTTAAATTTTCTTTCTGGAAGCTCTTTAAAATTGATTCCCACAGTAAACCCAGCTTCAGGAAATCCAGGACAATGCCAGTTAATTAATTAAGGCGATTAACAAGTAAACTGGTACTTCCTTCCACTGTGGGCGAGCAGTTGGCATTTTAGCAAACTTTGCCTCATAATAATAGCAATACTTCTTGGGGCTGTCACACTGTCCTCCCCCACCTCCACCCTTTCCCAATTATAATTCTCTTCTTTTGATCTTGGAAATGCATTTTTATTATTATTATTATTTTTTATCTAAAATATGCTGCTTAGAGATGACATTTTATGAAATGCTTGTTTTAATTATACAGGGATGGTTATCACTGCAGGGATGTTGGCATTGGCTTTCAATGCAAAATCCTTCTTTTCTGATGATTATATCTAGGAAGGCTCTCTGAGCCTTAGGCACCTGAAAATTCAAATGCATCATTGTTCACTGCTGTGAATGACAGGGAACAGAAATTAAAGCAGAAGTAGGAGGGCAGTGGTGGTGGCACCTAAATCAGCAGTCTGTGAAGACAGTGGGGAGGCTGGTGTGCAGGTGTGCTGCTCCTGGCCCCAGTAAGGGGACCATGGCCATGCCCTGTGCACATACCTAAAAAGACAAGGGTGATGGTAGTGCTCACCCTCCTCTGCTGGCTCCTAAATGTGGTGAGGGAGGGAGGCAGTGAAGACTTTTCTTCTGGAAGAGCACAGACACCAGCTAGTATGCCAACTGTCAGAGCCTGTGGCTGTTGATGACATGGGTCTTGTTGGCTTGCTAAGTCTTCAGCCTGGGGCACTCCCAAAACCTTAGAGTGTAGGACCAGGGCCCTGCATATCTGTGGTGTACATTGCAGCTACCTCAGCTCCATCCTTCACTTGTTGGCATCAGCCCTGTAGACCTGCCCTGGCAGTTTTCCCTTGCTGGCAACAAGTTAGTGCAGGCCAGGAGCCAACGGCTGCTGTGGTTCATGGAGTTACTCCTTCAGGTCTAGCAATAGATGTTCCCGGTTCAAAAGACCCTCATATGGCAGCAGCATTTACTTTGGGCCAGGCTGCTCCCTCCTGCATATCTAATACTTCTTGAGGCTTTTTTCTCTCTCAGTGGGACCACCTGAACATTGACAGAGGTAAGGGTGGTGCAATCTAAAGACACAGTACTCAGTTTCAGTGCTATCATTAGAAGGTATGGAAATACCTGCTGCAAACAGAGCTGGAGCTGGTATTCCATGCTAGGGGCAGCTTTCACCCCCTCCCACTGGATGCAGGACATGATGTGAAGTTGAGCCCAGGAGCTGACCATACAGCAATGTTATTGCAGCTTTGAGAGATTCCCAGTCCCATCAAGTGAACTTTCTTGGTGTCATTTGCTGGGTTTAAATTTGTCCAAGGGTACCTACTTCAGCATTTCTGCTTTTATGCCAACCTGCATGGGCTGTCTGATGAATCCATGGCTGTGAGGCCTCCTTAGTACTTATATTGAACTAAGAGTTGAACTTTATGCTGAACAAACATGTGACTAATGATGGGTCCTTCCCTAAGGACCTTACATTAAAAAGGTTCCTCTGCAGATTATTAAAACTTCTGGTTTGCCACTGAGGTGAAGATAGAGCTGAGCAGCTTGTGGATATTCAGGGTCAGTAGTAAAAATGAAGAATTGGCTAGGTGGCATGAACAGGCATAGTTTAGTGGCCAAAAAGAAATACTCTGTACTTTGAAAAAGTACTCAGCTTAGTTCTTGGTTCTTTAATTTTTAAACTGTCCTGTCTTTTAAAAACCTAGCTCAATATTTAATTTCAAAATGGCATTTAAAAAATTAATGGTGTTGACAGTTTGTTTCCTTTTTGAGGCTAGAGGAAAGGGAAGGGAGTGACAGAAACTGCTCATTACAAGTCATTTTGGTCCTTTCATTTCTGTTTTTCAAGAAATTTCTTGTTCAGAAAAATTAATAGATCTCCACTGAAATAATAAGATAAAATGAGGCCTGTCTGTCTAGTGCTGCCCAGCTGTTTTGCTGCCATGGAAATGAAATAATGAGTTTCATTCACAAATGTAAAAGTGAACGCGAGAGCTGGGTCTAAGCTGCTGCCATTGCAGTAGGCAGCACAGGCAAACTCCGATAACTGAGCTATCACTGCTTAAAGAAAGTGATCACTGAAGGATTAGCTGAGACTTTTAAAATTGTTATTAAGAAAAAACTAGTTCCAAGTGTCAAAAGACTCCAAGCATCTTTAAGAAACAAAGTGTGTGTTGTTTAGGGAAAAAAGCTCACGGGTGAAAAGCTCAGTTTGAAACCCTTTTCATCTCAACACAAAAAGCAGGAAAAAAAAAAAAGCCATTGATTTCATGTGTGATAGTGCTTTTTGTCTAATTTGATGCATTCAGGTGAGGGTGAACACTTCAGGGCTGCTGCAGCTGGGTCCTGCAGGTGCTGGGATCTGAGTGTGTGGGGCAAAACTGGGATGCTCACCTTTGGCTGGAGCAGGACATCCTTGAAGGCTTTCAGGGCAACATGACGGGCTTGCAGGGGAGGAAGAGATGCTGCAGTTCAGGGCCTTGTCCTGAAGCCTGCTGCAGTTGGCAGAAGAGCCTGGCTGCCTGACAGCCCTTCAGGCATGCAGCGTGCCCTCTCCTGCAGCTCCACCGCTTGTTTGTTATAATATTGAAAGGAACTATTAGCTAACTACCTGGAAAACTAATTAACCTATTGTAGCACAAATCCTGGGTTTACTGTTAATCTTACTGAAGGAGTCCTTCTGTCTGGGTTTGTCCTGGAGCTTAACGCTGGGAGCAGCGGGAGCTGGAAATGTTTGGGACCTTTGAAAGAGAGACCGCATGCAGGCAGCCCGCATTAGCGGATGCTGGAGAATAATCCCCTGGCACATTAGCTCATGGATGTGTGTGTTGGCAGAGATCAAGTCAGCGACTCATGCTGAGCATCTGAGGTCACAGCAAAACCCGAGTTTTGTAAAATAACACCGGCTTTTTTTTTAAATCCATATTTATTCCTGGCTTTCAGGCACTTTTGTATGTATTGATCTGATCAATGTGAGTAACTTTTTTGACAAACAGGCTTCTTTAAATGCCTTAAAAGCTTCATTATTAGGATAATGGAACCAAAGTTAAAAACAAATCAAACAAATCACGTGTAAAAGGTTTCCCCCAGACAGCTTGAAAATAAATCGAAAACAAATTCAATTAAAATAACAATCAACCTTTTTGTTCCTTCAGTGGAATGATTTCTCTGAGGCAGGTACACAATGATAAGAGATTTCTTTGAAATGCTTGGGATAGCACACCCATAGGCAGAGCTATGACAGATCAAAGAGTATTTTTGGTAAAGAACAGCCTGCTACTATTAAGTTTCTACTTCAAGGTCTGAAATTTTTCTTTATTTCCTCCCCCTTTTTTTTGTTTCTGTTGTTGTTGTTTTCAGTCCCAGATGCTTTTGCATCTGCTCCTGTTCTTTCCTCTTGCCTTTTACCTTAATAAGCTGGGCCCTAAATCTTGACCAAAAGGAAACATCTCTTAAAATTTCTTTTGGTATCATTGTTTTCTTCCTGGTTTAAATAATCAGTAGTTTTCTATTTCTCTGCTTGTTCTGATGCCCTTATGCCTGCAATTTCTCTGTGCCATTAATCTCCTCCATTCCAGATGCAATGGAAATGGGCCATGCTTGGAGCAGCGTGGGGAAGGGGGGGCAGTGAGATGCGGGGCTACACAACTGGGTTTGGGGCCTGCCTGGCTGAGGGATGGTGTGCCAGAGGTTCCAGGGCACTGAAACGAGCTGCCAGGCCCCTTGTGGTTCCCTTGAGGGCATTTTGCTGTTGCAAATAGAATTACAGATGGGTTGAGGATTTGCTTCCCCATTATTTGGCACCATGTTTGTGGCCCCAGATCTGAAGCAGTGTGTGCAAAGGTGAACGTAATGAAGCAGCTGCTGATGAGCTGGTGTTTGCAAATGATTATGCTGCTTTGGCTCGTAGTGATGAAGACATCCGGTTACTTAGTCATTGTTTTGTACGTGCAGCAGAGCACCTCGGCCTTGCAGCCACTCTGAAAAAGGCAGATTTTCTGTTTCAACCAAGATCTGGTCGTGCAAAGACCATCCCTACATTACCCTTTGATTAGGGGCCTCTCTGGGCTGCCTGTGAAGTAGGAGCCTCTCAGCCAGGCTAGTGATGCTCTGGGTAGATTACAGTGCTATCTGCAGGGAGCACGTGATGTTGTTTGCAGAAAAGACTTGCTGGTTTTGTTCACATTTCTTGTTGCAGATTAGCTCAATGGCCACTCTTCTCTGCTAAAGCACCTTTTAGTCCCTGAAGAAGCTGATGGGCTTTCTGTTTTGAAGATCCACTGAAACTAGATGTGAAGTACTCCTCTGGTATCTAGTGTGCGTTAGCACATAATGTTCTCAGACCTTTAACTGGAATTGGTTTGGATTGCTGTTCTGCATGAGTTGAGTGTTCAGTTTCCTGTACTCTCACTGCACTGGTAGGCAGGCATGAAGCTATTACACACTTTTAGCAGAAGCAAACAGGAGTGGAGGGATTGAGGGCCATGTCTTGATCTCCTTGTTCATATAGAAGGATTGTTTGCTCCAAGTGCACCATGTCAGAGACATCTGAGGAGGTGCTGCTGGGAAAGCTCAGATGAGAAGACTGAGCTATGATAGCTCCATCAAAGCCAGGCAGGCACTGGCATTGCAGCACTGATTCAACTTTTTTTTTTTTTTTTTCTTTTTGCCCCTTTTACCCTTTTTTTCAGGAGCAGTGTTATATGTCTCTGAGATACTTTGTGTTTGGTTTGAAATGATGGTGTCACACAAATGTGTTAATGTTCAAAGGCAGAGTGTCTCTTGTTCTGAATGCAAGTGTTCCTTGTTATTCCAGTCACTGTCACTTCCACAATCATAGACTGTCTTTTGAGTCATCAGAATTGATTTTCATGCCCCACTAATTACTGCCATGTCTGTTCCTTGGAAACCAGGTATAGTAAAGGCATCATTCATGGGCATTGAACTAGTACAGTTTATTCTGAGATGAGTTAATATCTTACGTGAAGGATATTTGATGCTAAATAGCTGGAGAGATATTTCAAGGTTTCTTGCTGCTTTGGAAAGTAATAAGCTTACAGTTGCCTTTCTGCAGTTTTTTGTTTGCTCTTCTCTCCATCACATGATACAAACAAACTGCAAATCAGCTGGCATCATTTGCATATTATACAGACTCTGAATTTTACTGATTTTATTAAGGACTCCTAGTAACCTGGTATTTTTAAGGTAAGTTTAGGAAGGTGTTTCCTTTCTGTCAAGTTTGTCAGCAGATCTGTTGGAATAAAAATTAGAAGGTGCTAATACAATGAAGAAGATGCTAATACATTGAAGAAGAGCCAGATTATGACACTGGCAAGGAAGAACAGAACTTTGCCTGTTGTGTTCCTCTGCAAGTGCAGCCACATCTGCAGGACAGTCTAATCTGGGAGCACCTGACTACCAGAGCAAGTTCTGGTAATAGGAAGGAAGGTTTTGGGAATTAATGGTGTTGGACAAGAATACAGTGGGAATATCATATGGGTTTGCTAGGTGATATCAACATCTGTTTCACAGTGGCAAGTCAAAGAGAAACATGACAATTCTTGGATTTATTTCTCTTTCAAGCAAGTCAGATTCTTAGTAAGAATTTATTTACAAGGTTTTCTGGAACATCCTTCTACTTTCATCAATTACCAGGCCTTGCTATTTAAACATGCGGAAGGTAAATTTATCTGGAATTGGTGGGAGCTACAGGTTTTGAACACCTACGATTAAGAGATATAGTGAATCAAACCAGCTCTTAACAAGCTCTCCTCCCTGGATAGCCCCAATCTTTGGAGAAGTTTGAAAGCTGAATCTGAATCTAAATTTTACAAATAACCTTTACCTTTTCAAGTGGCTGAACCAATGTTCCAGGTCCTGCAAGCACTGGCTCTGAATATTATAGCTTGACCCCATCTATGGCAATATAAAAGAACAAGTTTATCTCTCCACAGAGTGCAGTCATTCCTGGGTGAAAAGTCTGGACGCTCTTCTTAGCAGCATAAAGCACAATTTTAGGTAGGGAAGAAAAAGATTTTGCAGCCTACTCTGAAAGTAATTAACAGAAACAGGGTATAAACACCGGCTTCTGTGCTCTCTGAAGTAAACAAAATAATAATTTATGCTATTGACCTTGTTACGTAACTAACGTTTTCCCTTCTCTGCAATAGCTTTTGCTTTCTCCCACAGTTCAAAAGCCCCATGAGTCCGGGGCCGTGTGCTACACCGAAATGTTCAATCCCGCATTTGAATAAGCTGAATAAATCCAGCCATACTGCTAAACATATGGTAAGTAATAGCATCATTAACAATAGCATAGTGCACGTTTGACAACCAAAGGGATTTGGCTGCGGAGTGCCACAGCAGTGACAGCAGAGCGGCAGCGCTCGCCGCTCCTGCCAGGCTGTCCTGTCTTCTGCCCTCCCTCCACCCCTGTGCCGACCTTCTTGGAAATTTGACAGGCTGCCCATCTTCTTGGCTTCTTATCTTCTTCTGTTGCCTCCGAGGCTGGGTCACGCGCTCAGAGAGGCTCTGTTCCACTGTTAAAAGCTGCTGTCTATTCTTCCTGGGATGGGTGCAAAGGAGAGAGGAGAGAGACCCGAAGCCAGAGTGGGGCAGGTGGTGGAGTGATGAATTTCAGCTTTCAACTAGTTCAGAGGAAAGCACCTTGCTCTTTCTGTACGCTCCCTGACCTATCCCCAAGGTACAAGGCCTGTCGCTGCCGTCCAGCCCTGGGGACGGCACAAGATCCTGGCTGTCCTCTGCCACCAGTCCTTGAGGTGCCTCGGCCCCCAGCGCCTCATTCCTCAGACATCAGCAGGGGTTTGCAGCTGCTGTTTGACTGACTTCTTGCTGCTCCTGCTGAAGTCACTGGCAGTGCCTGGTAACCCTGTTCCCCTTTCACCCCTGCTGACCTTCTTTCCTTGTCCTCTTCATCTTTGCTTTTCTTCCAAGCTCTCCTTGAATTGCCATGTCTCCTTCCCCGTACTCTCCTTATCAGGTCTGAAATAAACCCAGAAAGCCTAACACTTGTACACCTGGAAATACCAGGAGTTCTCCCAGAAAGACCTGACCTTGGCTTTCTGCATCCTGAAGGGCAGCTGATGGCAGTGGGTTTCACCCCCGTCCCCCTGGGCCTGGGCAGCAGGATGCCTCACGCTCTGGTATGTTTCAGAAATGGGGTTGTCTTGCATCTCAGTGCTGTTGCTGGTCCGGTGCCTCATGAAAACACCCCCAGCCAGATGAAACTTCTCCCGTGTTGATAGCCAATTTTGCAAATTCTTTTCGACTCTTGCCCACGGAAACAGCAGATGGCTTCTGACCAAGAAATCACTCCATCAATATAATGCTTAATGCCAGGGGATAAGTATTAAAATTGCTGCTTTACTATGCATCCTGGATACATAAAAAAGAGTTCACTTCATCACCTCAGAGCTCCCTTCACTTGCCACCTGGCATCCTCCTCCTGTGGATATGAGAGCTCCTGAATAAACTCAGTTTGTGTGGTATTGCGATGGGCAGTGCTTGTGCTGCTCATCTACAGCGTTCGGTGCTGCTGCAAGTGCTTCCTCCTTTAATAGATTCTCCCAGACAATTTTTCCGTCAGTATTCATACTTCTAGGTTTAAAAACATCTGTGAGTGTTATGGTTAGGTCACCAGGTCCTGTTGTTCTGCTGTTCAGGTATTGTTCTCAGCCTCTGCTAGTTGCTGGGTTAAGAAAAACACCTCCATAAATGAATTTATTGTCTTTATTTTCAGCAGGAAGACTTTTTACATAAATGAACATTGCCCTGCAGCATTTGCAATCCAGATGTTACTGTTTTGTGTTAATGAAAAAGGACTCCAAAGTGAATAGAGTATAAGGTGATAATATGCTTAAAAAATAAAAACAAAACCAGGAAGCTAGTTCCTATACCTTGCACTGGTTGAGCTCTTAGAAATGCAGGAATAAAACAAAGTATAATAAGAAGGGAAGTGAAATTCAAATGTTTATTTTTTTTTCTTTGAATCATTCATTGACTGTACTTTGAAAAATAGACAAGGACTTTTATTTTTCTTAAGTTAGGATTTTTAAAAAGATTCTTCCAATGCAAAGCCATGTTACATTGCTAGGGAAAGACACCATTTTAGTCATCTCACTTACACTTGTTTTTAAAGGGTTGTGTGTGTGGAGAGAGATATTACTGTCCTGCTTTGGAAAGATCAAAAGCTTGAAAAGCTGTATCTGTTTGGCTGTGCCTCAGGTCCGTTTTTCCTATGTAATCTACTGTATATATATATGAGAGGCTAGGAAAGAGAGCAGGCAATGGAAGAGAGTCATTAGTAATAGCTGAGAACAGTGTTCAGTGCTTTGGGCTGAAAATAAGAAAAAGATTTATCTGCAAACAAGGAACGATGTTTTAACCAAAGGGGATGGTCGGGAAATGGGTTGTTACGGGGGAGGGGGGGGGCATGGGTTACGGCAAGTGAGAGATCATGTAACATGTTACTGTACGTTGGGAGCAGCAGCACAGGTGTGTGTGTCTGCACGGAGCATCACGTAGGGTTTGTGACTGATAACACGTGTTATGGATGTTTGTGTGCAATCACTTTTATTTGTGGAGCCATGGTTTGCATCCCTGTGCCTGCCAGAAGGACAGTGCACGTGTTCAGTAGGCGCAGAGCGCGCACTCCCTGCGTTTGGCTGACTTTACAGATTTAATGCCATAGTGCCAGCCATCAATCTGCCTCCTAATATATGGCTCGCGGTGAATATTTCAGCCCTCACCCAGTCCCTGTCCGTCGTGCGGGAGCCCAGCAGATGGAGCAGTGCTCCTGTTCAAGAGGCTGCTCCGGGGGGAGGTTTTCATCGCGCTGGGAGCGGGGCCGGATCCAGAGCAGCGCTATGAAAGTCAATAGAGTTAAGCCTATCGGCCCCCTGTGCATCTATAAAATACAGAATAAAAGGTTCAGTATAAAAAATATATGTGAGATTGCCAATTTCCGTGTGTGGGGTTTTGTAATATATATGTAAGATTAACTGAACAGTTTATGTAGAAATATATCAGCTTTTCCAAACTTCATATGCTCTATTACAGATTGTTTTTATCTGAGCTCTAATTTAAAGTTAAAACTCAGACAAGGGCATATGAGAGTAATCCTTTTGATCATATTGGTATTTTATGATAACGATATACTTTCTTATTTTTAATAAAACTGTAGTAGCTGCTCTTAGCAGTATTCCCAGAGCAGCAGCCATGAGCAGTGGCACAAACAAGAACAGAGAACCCTTCTCCATCTCTCTCTCTTTTTATTTTTTTTTATTTTTTTCCCTTAATAAATAATTGAAGGAGAAAACAAGAAAAATATGGTGTAGAATCCAAACAATAAACAAACACTGGGGTCAGAAAGCAGGGCACATGCTTTCTTCTTCTTTAAACCTAAGTACCCATATTTTTTTTTTCTTGCTGTGACAGAGAAATGTACTCAACTCTTTTTGTAGTGAATTGTATCTCGGAAAAACGTTTTTATATATGGCAGTGCTGAGTGGTGTAACATTTTTAATGGTACATTTTCATCTGTGTTACGGTGGTGGAGCTAAGAGCTCTGTGAAACACAGTCCTTGCCAGGTCACGTACTGATGGGGCTCTGCCTGCTCTTCACCATCTGTGTGAATCTCACAGTTATTGCACCCAGGTAAGTTTGGAATAAAAGGGGCCAACATTTGGCCCCTGCAAACTAATGAGAATTTAGTCCTTCATAGGTCTTCTTGTCTCTTTATTGACTTCACTGTTGGTGCATGTTGTCATCTTCCATCTGCATGTGGACCTCGTGACTTGCTGGTGCCTGTGCATCTCTGCTTGCTTCTCAAACTTATTTGCTCCAGTGCATGTCTTTTGGGCAAGTACTGATTTCACCCCGTGAGACCACACTGCTGTGATCTCCCTCTGTAGCATCCTGCAGTTCGTTAGTCTGTCTCTGTGTCCAGGACATCCAGTGTTCAATGATAACACTGTGTTTCAAAAGCATTAGAAGTAGTTAACTGCAAAGGAGATGTAACAAGAACGCAAATAACTTCCTCTGGATATGGGGATTTTACATTAGCGAGTCATGTCTTTTTGGCAGGCTTCCCTCCATTTCAAGAGGGGTAAATCTGGCACTGTTCAACCATCCTACCTGGTTATATGAGGTAAGCAGCTTTGGGTTGCTGTGTTAACCATCCTGTATGTATTTCATTCACCAGCTGTCCTTCTAGCTTTGTGCCTGTAGCAGGAAAAGTGCTCTATCACATCATTCTATCCCTGTTTAAAAACTAACAGGAACAGCTAAAATGCCTTAGCTAACAAAGAGATTTAAACTTCAGTTTGACCTCCTTACCCAAGCAAAACAAAAACTGAGAAGGGATTAATTTGCTTTCTATGAGCACATCAAGGGGCAAAAACCCAGGTGGTGGGGAAGAGCTGAGGATAATGTTTGAAAGACAACAAAAGGGGATATATTTGTCATGAATTAATTTAGGGTGCTGAAAGCTTCCTTTCAGGGGAAGTTCCTGTCAGAGGAGTTCTGGGACACCGCCTTGGTAGGAACAGTCAAATAAAAGATCAGAGCTGTCTTTTCAGTGGAGCATCCTACGGGCATGAGAGGGATTAGGGCGAGTCCTGCTGGGGCCTGGACATGCTGCCCAGGGAGCTCTACACAGTCCAATATTGCTGATTCCTATGTTAAGACCATTTAATGCTCTAGTTAGAATAACTCTGAAGTACAGAAGTGCACTTGCTTACAATTTTTATGTCTCACTGTGTGCAGTTGTGGCACTTGGAATATTTATTTATTTATTTTTTATGACTGGCACTGCATAAGGTTTGGTACAGGGAGAAACTAAAATTAGTGGCATGCTGAAGATGGATACATTTTCTGGGAGAGATGATCCAACTCTAGCATTGTTTGTTTCTGTGAGGATCCCTCTTGGATGTTTTATCAACCTTTGTCAACATGTGGAAGCCATGGGAGCAGATAAGGCTTTGTTCAGAGGCAATTCTCTGTGGTCTGCTGTTGGGCTGGCATTTGGTGCTTAGATGAAAGTGGAACCTCTTGCGAATTCCCCATTACTACAGGGTATGGTGGGACAGATCTTCACCAGCCCATGCAGCAGTGGTGGCAGTAGCCAGAGGACAAGGGGGCTGTGACGCTGTAAGGCAGTCACTGCAGCAATTCAGCACGCACCGCAGCAGCGTGTTCCAGCTTTGTGCTGCTAGAGTGGGGGTCCAATCTATTTGATCCATCTGTTGTCAAATTAATGTCCAAAGCTGGCTTTTGGATTCAGGTCTGTCACAAGGAAATGTCTGAGTGACAGCTAGGGGAAAGAATACGGAGATGTGAATTTCCTGCACTGTAATTTTGAAGGCTAAAATACTTGGTATTCATAGTTCAGCTCAGCTTTGGCAGGGCTCTCGGAAATCATAAGTTACACAAAGGAGGAACCATGTGTGCTCAGATACACTAGATTTTTTTTAAAATTTATTGTTATTATACTAACTCTTCATTTGTAAGTAGCTACATGCCAGATGCATGCCATTTCCCATCTCAGCTTACGACGGAATTTTAAATTATGGAAACACTTCTTGTCTGAACTTTGCCGAAAGGACATTGAAAGCACCGTGAGCATTTCATGTCTCCCAGAGACGTAGTCCATAAACTTCCAGCACTTTGCAAATACCACAAGACCATATTTTACATGATTATGAAGTTTGTGCACTTCACATTAGTAGTACTAATACCTCAGAGGAACAAAAGAACATTTTTAGCATTTCATTTGCATAATGGCTGAAGTGAGAATTTGTTCCTTGTTGAATAGGTACCCTGGGGGTCCTTTGATTTGCTGTAGAGCTCTGTACAGCATGGAAATAGCACAGGAGTTAGTACCTAAGCTCCATTGGTGCTACTTTCTGGCTTGTTGATGTCTTACTCCTCAAACTCCGTTAACTTGCCACCTGCCAATGAGGTTGCTTCACGTATTCATTTATAGTAATGCTGATTAGCCAACCATTAAGCACAGCGAAACCCGTGACTTAAGGCAAATCTAAAGGAAGGCTGTCGACAGTGATGTCTTTGGCAGAACAGGGCTGTGAGCCCTGGTGCATCCTGCCTTTGACTGGGGGACAGCTGGAATGACTTACCTCTGTTTGTGTCACGAGGCACTGTGTGGGCATCCCAGCCCAGGCTCTTGCAGATCTCCGTGTTGGGCATGAGACACCAAAAGATCCTGAGCCAGTGACTCTGATGGGCAGTGAGCAAGAGGAAATAGGTCTTATGGGGGAGACGCTGAGGAACAGGGAACTGGAGGGAGTTTCTCCATCGTGCAAGGCAGCACTGCAAGTGAGTGAGCCCTGAAGCGAGAAGCTGTTTAGCACAACAGCTGTCAGCACAGGTTCCCAGCGAGGTTGATGCTGACGGCCCTGGCACTGTCCTCAGCTCTCATGTACCCTCTATGCTTATCCAGTATGGCAGAGAGAGCTTTTGTTGGAAATGGGAATCTGAAAGCCCTTGTTTGGTGCAATAGGCTTACCACAAAACCAACCATGTCCCATAGCATGAGCTGACAACTACTTCTAGTGTGGAAAGAGGGGGCCCAATTTGCCAACCCTTGTGCAAAAAAAAATCCCATAAATTTATTCAGAACTCCTTGCTCCATCAAGACATCTGACTCATTATTTTTTAGTATTTCACTTACAGCTTGACACTTGCAAGCCCAAAGAAGGGGGAATGTGTGTTGTGGTGACACAAAGGGAAAGTAATGAAAATTAAGTAGATACATTTAAAGAGAATTAGTTTAACTGTGCTTAACTTGAGTGTGAACAATCATTCAGAATTAGTGAAGTCTTCATTTGCTATAATTTACTTTGAAAGTGGATTAAGGTAAATTGAATTAAGGTCTCTTTAATTCTAAATAGAAGCATCTACATAGGGATGTAATTTAACTAATCTGTTCTGAGGGTTAATTTGAATAATGTACCCAGACCCATGAAAAGGGATATGGGGCAGTACCTCTATTTGAGAATCGTGTTTGCTTTTAAGATGGCTACCAGAAAATGTTTCAGAGATTCACAAAAGAGTCATTAGAGTTGGTTCCCCTATCCCAAGCCCTGCAGGGACTCTCAGACACTGCAAAACTCTTTCTAGCAGATCATCATCCTCAAGCTCCGGGGCCTCTGGTAAAGCTTTCTGAGCCTTTTGGCTCACCGCTACTTTTCTTGGTGAGGAGTAATATGGCAATGGCTGTTAGTTCATGGGGTTGTAACTTGAAAGGCAGATAGAAACTTAGAAAAGATAGTTTTTGAGTGTTTTTTAAAAACTCCAGCAACTTTTTAATGAACAAATTGTAAGGAGATTATCATTAACCCTCTCCATTTCCAGACCAGAGGCTAAATGCTTGATTTTTTTAGCCAAAACTTTCTATGTATTACAGCCCAAGACAAAACATGCAGGTGCAGTACCTATACTGTTGCAGACTCATATATTCTTCTGTGTCCCCCTTCCCCCCCCCAAAGACTACACTTGTCTTAATTTCCTCTCAATTACACTCAGGCATTAACTAATACTGACTAACTACAGCCCAAAATAATTATTGCTATCTGTTCCCTTTGTAAATATAACTCCAGCACTGAGCTAGAAGAATAATGGCATATTTACAGAAGGCAGCTAATTAAATTGAGCTTCAATTGCTTTCAGTTTGCCAGAAGGAGCCATTTTCACAGCAAAAAATGTGTGCAAGCCTGCATGCTTACCAGGAACAACTCGGTATAACATAATTCAGAGTTCCCAAGACAAAAATTCAGTTCAAGACAAATTTACACTGGCAATAAAAATCTCATTAAGGAAGATATGAAGATCTCTCTACTACACCACGACAGTTAAAAGAGGTTATCATTTTTTCAGTTTATTTAAGGAACAGTATATATTTCATTGTTCCAGAGCAGCTGTAATTGCAAGTGTCTTTCAAACACTGCTTGCAGTAATGCATTTGTCTTATGACTGTAACTTCAGAACCTGCCCATTGATGCATCTTCATTAGGACAGCAGAAGATGCTGGAGTCTCAAAGCTCTTCAATGTTTGGTTTTTCCCTATTTTTCCAACCCTGGCTCATGCACTTTGGAAATTCTCCCTCGCCCCCATTATTCAGCCACCTGCAAAGATTTCCTGTGGTCACAGTTTGTCTCCAAATGTTTGTACCCTCTTTTGTTCCTTTGAGATAAAACCATTCATGATAATTACAGAGCAGCAGTCCGTTGACAAATCAAACTTTGAAAGAACCATTCTTGTTGCAGCCTGTTGTTACCAGTCCCCAGGGCCTATTCTGTTTTGCAAAAACAAAAATAAGGGGATTGTTTCAGATTTTTTCCCCTTCATAACAAAGAATTGTGTGTTTCTTGTCCCAGTGTTCAGATAAAGCCTGGCACAGAGATTGTTATTTACAGTCTTCTCCATTGCAATAGTTCACTGAGTTGCTGGATGGAAAGCTGATTTTCTTCCCCTGCCTGCATATCATTCCTGAATTTGTTTTTATCTATTGGAAGTAACAATTTGGCAGACATCAGCACTTTTCCCATGTTTAATTAATTCCTTTAATTTTCTGGTAAATGAGAATAATGGGGCTTAATTTTGCTATTTATGTAAAATTGATTGGTAATTATGGAGATCACAGGAGATTTGGCTTTACAAACCAAAATTAAGTGACCTCTCAGTGAAGATGACTTGGCACGTCTCTTTCACTCGTTGTGTGAAAGCAGAGATGGCATGGAAGCAGACGTCACTAAACTGCTTCTAGGTTACAAGAAGGCAAAATATGGAAATTTGTCATTTAAAAATATATTACCTGAATGGAAACTAGTACCAAGAATGAAACATAACCTGCTGTTGGAAGACCATTCCTACCAGATACAGTGCTGTTTTTCTTTACTTATAAAGATGTGACACTGTCATGCCTCAGAGGACTGAGGAGCAGGAGAGAAATCGGATAAATCGATTGTAAGGAAAGCTTGAGCTTGAAGCAGAGCTGGGATTGAGGATACCTGGCTTCAGTTTCTTTTTCTGCCACAGATGACTTTTATGTGCTCTAACAATTTTTTTTTTTTTTTTGTCTTTCCTCCTGCTGCAGCATCAGGTTTATAATGCTTCTGGTCTGCTTCTGGCTCATTTGAGTGCTAATGCTTGGTGGAAGGATTTATCAGGAAAATGCCATACCAAAGCCAGGCTGGAGACCTCTGTGTGCCACTGGAAAACAGATGGCAAATAACACCGTAAGACGTGAACCTGCATCCACTGGCTTGTGGTTGTGATCCAGCACCTGGTGGGACAGAGGTGTCTTAGGTGAGCTCTCTCCGTCCCAGCCTTGCTGGTAAGTTTGCTTTGAAGAGATCTGGACTTAAGTTTGCACAGTGAGCAAAACTGTACCTTCCCATCTGAGCAGCTCTGCTGGTGCTGCTGCGAGCCTGCAGGCTGGGCTGGCTGCCCCTGGCTCCCCAGCTGCTGCTGCTGCTGCTGCTGCAGGTCCTGCGTTGCTGCCAAAACCCCCATGCTTCCCCCTGGCTGGGGGTTTCGGCTGGAGCAAGGTTCCTGGATGAGACCCGTTGGGCTGGACTTAGCAAGAGAGGAGCTTTTGTTGGCCTCTGTCAGAAATGCCATGTGTATTTGCAGGGAGTGGTACAAGCTACAGGGCTTCTTTGAATTTAGCTTCAAAATCTAATTTCAAAGGCAACCACTTGCAAATTTCAAACTGTCTTTTAGTCTTAATGTTGAAAGCCCCTTGCATTCCCCCAGTGGCAATGCTCAGCAGCCCTTGAAATTATTTCCAGCATGTATCTTAAGTTTCAAAAGAAGGAAGCATGGGTAAAAAAGACAATCTAGATTCTCCTCAGTGATGCTGCATCAATACTTGGCTGATCTGTATAATGCTAAGCACAGCGAAGCAGAGCTGAGCTACCAGTTGCTAGCTAACGAGAGGATTAGCTATGCCTGCAGATGGGCTGGCATAACTTAAGCGAGAGGGCAAGTGTGTAGAAAAGTCAAACTCAGACTCCAGGGGAGGGTGGTGCTGCTTTTCCTCTGAAGAGCATCCTCTACACAAACAGTGGGCAGGAAAGCAGAGTGAAAGCAGTTGTTTGGCCGGGGCTTGACGAGTGTTTTGCTGTGAGTCAGTGCAGCTTTGCTTAATGTTTGTTACTACTAATAATTGTATTTATATTCCTGGCCAGCCCAAGTACTCAAAGGTTTATATGTGATAATCAAATCCAATCAAAATGCATTCACAAGCTCTCAAGTAGGATCCATTTAACAAATAGCATCCTCCAAGGTGGGTTGGAGAACAGGGAAATCAAGGGCATTAACAGAGCTTTCAAAGCCAAGAACTAACATAGCAGTGCCTTCTGTTCATCTGGGGAAGGGCTGGGGTAAGAACCCAGCCTGGGTGCAGGGAGGGGATGAGTACTGTGGTACCTATTGCTGCCCAAAGCCTCGATCCTGGCAGGACCAGAATGGCATGATCCACTGGGTGCTGAGCAGCAATGTGGGACCGCCAGGGTATGACTAGACCCATACCCCCCTATTTCCACGTTTTTATCTAGAATCAGTGTTCTACAAGCCTGTGTCACCCTGCAAATCCTTCTCAGTGCTGACGTGATCTTGAATTTCCTACAGTTCCTTTGAGGTTTCAGATGATTCAAAAGGAATTATCTGCTTCAGAGAGATCTTTGTCAATTGTTTTAATAGCCTGGAGAGAAAACTATTTGATCCTGCACTTAAATGTTTACATTTAATGGTTGTTTTAAATCTTCTGCTTATGTTGAAGTATAAAGTATTGCCATGCCACTGTAAAAGATGAACTGATTTTCCAACTTTTTAAATACAGAACAGAAATGTTTGCTGTTTATTTCTGCATTTTCTGCATGATGTTTGACATTTTTTTCCATCCTTATCTATTATGAAATCTGCAACCTTGCTAGGATTTAATGTCATGCTATTATATTAAATTTCCATATTTGTATTATTCTACAAGTCACAGAACTTCCATTGATTCTTTTAGGTTCCTTTTTCAAATTGTCTGCTCTCTCTTGTTGCTGATTTATGCTCCTTGAGATCAGAGCCACTATTTTTCCCTTTGTGATTGAATTTTTAAATGTTTTATACAGCTCTAATTTAGCTGGATATTTTTCCTTTTTAGCTGATGAAATCTGCTTTCATGATTGTAGATATTTATTTATTTATTTTACCTCCTAGGCATGATTTGCTCACACTTTATTTGCCTCAAAAGCATTCTCAGTTTCTGTTTTGGCTTGTCTGTTTTTGAGAGTATCAGCAGCCAGCATTAATGGTCAAGCTCCTATCTGCACAGAAGGAATGAGAAGTGGTTGTGAAGCCATGATGAATATTTAGGTTGGTGATTTGTTCTTCTTTTTTTTTTTTTTTTTTTTTTTTTTTCTTCATCCAGGGAGACTGACTGCCAAACCACCTCAATGTATCTGCTGTACATTTTCTGTTAAAAAATACCAGCTTCTTAAGTGTTTCCTGAAGTTGGGCCCCTGTGGTAATGTAACTTCTTCAGCATATTATGGTAGGTGTATTTCAGCAGGTCTGGAGGGGTCTCAGAGTGATGGCTCTTAATGCACCGTGGTAGGATTCTATACTAACTGGGTCTTAAATTTATAGACAAGCCTATAATTCTGTTTTCTTTGTGTTTAGGAGGCAAACACAGCAGTTTGAGTCAGGACAGAGCAGGAATTACAGCAGTGGGTGTCTTGATAGAGATGTAAAAAGGTGCCAACTCAGTAGAGGACCAACAAAAGCAGCTTAGTCAGGAAGGAGAGGGGTCTAGACTCACACTGAGACACGTCAGCTGCTTTCTGACCTGCAGGCAAATCTCCCTCAGGGGCTGGTGGGTGGGAGATGGACCCCTCAGAGAGACCATCAGCTGCACCAGAAGAATGAGGTGAAGCTTCAGGTACTGCAGTAAGCAGAGCCCAGGGACGTTGCTGCCTGGGGTTTGGATTTCGGCTGTGCAGGGCACAGCTAGCTGCTCACTGCTGCTTTCTCACAGCAAGGCAAGTGATGAGGAGGTTGTGATTTAAGGACCTGTTCCGTGGGGTAAGCTGGGTTAAGCAGGGGGGGGATTGGTCAACCGTAAGAGCTCATGGTGGTGGAAATGAAAGAGAAAATAATAATTGCAAATAACAGGTGAAAGCAGTTGAAATTAATTAGAACTGCAGCATGAGGTGAAGATGCAGACAGCTATGCACTATGCTGTATGTAACTACCTGCTGATTGCCACCATCTCTTTGTTTGTCCACAGTTCCTCCAGACAATCATACCCCTTTGCTTGAGGAGTCAGAGGAACAATTAGATTTTGGCCTCAGAGAGAAATCCTCTAACTTGAACAAGTAAGACACCCATGCTGCTTATTCTATGCTTTTCATATGCTTATTGACTGTTAGTTTACTATTTGACAAGTGAAACCAAGAAGATATGATATTATTTTCCCTTTTCACATTTTTTTCTATAAATTTATATATAAAGGCCCTGCAGAAACCAAGTTCCCCCCTATTGTTCTTGTTATTGGCATTATACATAGATAAAACAATCTAAGAGAGTATTTTTCCTAGTTAGGCAGAGCAGAGATACAATGTACCATAGGCACATCTGTCAACATGATACCCCTGCCTGTCTTTATTTTTGCAGTTTGCTTGTGGTCCATTTAGAATTAGATTACGACTGATTGGTTCCTGCATTCAAACTACTTCACACAACGCTCCATCCACTGGCATATAAAACAAAACCGAGGCGACTGGAAAGCCTGAGGGACCAATTCCAAATATCACTGTGCAATAAAACCTGTATTTTCTTAATTTTTTATTGATTCAGCACTCATTCTCCTGTAATGCTGCTGCGGTAATATTAAAACCCAGTGACTGACAGTGGCATCCCATAGAAGTGATTTAAATAGCAGTACCGGGGAAGAAAGTAGGCTTTGTTTTTGCAGCAATTTTGCTCAAACTGGCAAATTCAAGGGAGGATCTCCCTTGCAGGAAGGGAATATACTATGCACCTTTTCCCCTTTGAAATACATCTTCCTTATTTCTGCCAGCCCTGTACTGTGCCTGTGAAGTCAACAGATTTCCTGCTGCTAACACTGCTGGGTGCAGCCTGCAGCCCTTAAAAGCAAGCATGAATATTTGGTTTGTACATGGGAACTGGTTATTTGTGTGGGATAGGGAAATGATGTTCAAATGCAAACCCCAGACTGCTCTTCATGTGATATAAACATAAAACAAATGAAAAAAAGCATTCCTGTGAAATGCAAGAGTTTGGCTAATTAATAATTGCAAAATGTGTGCTGCTTGCAGGTGGGAATTTGAAAGGACCTCATGAGGCCTGGATTCACAGAGCCAGCCAGTGAAGTGGGAAGTGGGTGTGGGAACTCCTTGAAGAGCCTGGAAATCCTGGCCTGCCTGTGGGAAATGGGATGGGATGGAGATTTTATGTGTTACAGATCTCCAGAGTGTGCAGCACTGTGCTGACAGGAGGTATTTCTCATTCCCTGCCTCCTGTGAGGCTTTTGGGGAAGCAGGGTATTCCCAGAACTCTGGTATGGGTTTCTGCTCCCTATAGGCATGCACAAGTGAATGGGAAGGCTAAAAATGAAATAAAGCTGGGAAGAAGATATATGGGAGCTCCAGAGGCTGCTGGATGGTAACTGGTTTCTCTGTCAGGACAAGTTAATCTGCACTCATAAGTGTCTCTGAACCATAAAAGAGCCATGGCCCAGGGTCTGTTTCTGGCCTGGGGAGATGGTGATGGAAGCAGCCTGCTGTGGTGGTTCCCTAAGGCCTGGCAGAGATGATATTTCATGTTGGGGCAGATATAAAACTGTAATGTGTTTTGGGCCCCAAACCTGGAAACAAAAGCCAGAGAAAGTTTGATCAAAATGGTCCCCATTGCAATGCATTAGCCCAGAACCAATCACAGATACTAAAATTTGATTACATGTAAGCCTGAAGTAACCCAAAATTGTTCAGTGCAATTTGTGGAAGAGGACAGTGGCCAAGCATCTGTAGGGGCTGAGTGCTTAGATTGAAGCTAAAGGCCTTCCCCCTTGGCACACCCTGATTGTGAAACAACTCAAACCCACCCTAGAAAACGAGAAGCTGAGCTCTCATCCTAAACCAGCACCTCTACAGCTGAGGGTGGAAGTGACCCACTTTGATTCTAAGTGATCATTTCATTTGCTTTGCAAACTCTGCTTGTTCTTGATACCAGATACTGACTAAAAGTGAAAAAAAGGTGGGTCGGCCCTCGGCTGAGTGGCACAAGCAGCCCTTGCACTTCAGGGACACACAGGCACCTCTCACTTGGTGCAGGGTGGCTGGGAGCTGAAAACACCACGATCTTCAGGGGTTCCCCATCCCCATGGGGAAATTTTTCATCCTGGTCCTGGTGAGGGACCAATGCCCCATCCCCTTGCTGCTTCCCAAAGCTGCTCTCCAAGCTGTAGCTCTGCATTTGTTTTCTGTTGACCGAAGTCAGGCAGTACTATTGTTTGGGTGTGATTCAGAATGAATATTGAGTGTGCCTCTAAGATAAAGTCATTATTTAGGAGCTCATTAAAGTACTGGCCTTGAAAAAATTTCCCACTGCTAATATCCTCTTCCATCACTGTGTCAAGGATTGTGGCTAGTTTAGAAAAAGAGCTGTGGGCTCGGAGTGCTGCTGTAGCACCTCTCTCCTCCTACCTGGGGAATGCTTACTTCTTTAAGCTTAGAGCTAAGAAAGCACCAGGTGTTAACATGAGCTGTAAATTGCTTATTTAGCAATAGTCCCTCTGCAAAATCCCTCAGCATCCTCATTTCCCAAAAAGACCCTGAGGCTCTCTTATCTCTCTGCTCCCAGAAGGTAACTTGGGCAGAAATGAGTTTCTGGGCTTCCCAGGAGTGAAGTGCTTCCTTGCGGCAGTGCTGCAGTTCCCTGGGTGAAGGTTCTCAGAGTTTGTTGGCAACCAGCAAGGTTTTTGGCTCATCATAGCCAGGTTTTGGAGGACAGCAAGTGTCCATGATGGAGAGCTGGGCTGCAGCCCGCCTTCTCTCCAGATGCTGTGCAAAGTCCTGCTTCAGCTTAAATAAATACTAATTTGCACTAATGGCATTTAATCCTCTTCAAACCATAATTTACAGTATCAGATTATTATCATAATATCTGATCTACAGTTCTTAATGCTTTATTGTTATCCCATTACAGGGAGGTTCTGCTGGCACTGCATATTGTCTATTTCTCTTACAAATGTTCTACAGAAACCTTATTAATTATTAGTCCCATAAAACACCTGTTAATGTTACCATTTTAATAAATCTCCTTCTTAATTAAATTAGGTGGTTCTGATAGTAATCCTCTAATGTCCACTGCCTTTCTGTTCTCATCACAGTCTGATTGTACAGTGAGAAGCAGTGCTCAATTATAATTGATGTAGGACATAACTCAGAACCAAATTATAACATATAAAGCCATATGATCATTGAGGAATATAATAGATCTTCACACTAAAGTGTCATTTGGATTGATTGGTGCTGTTTCTAGAGCCTTGTTAGAGGTGAGAAAAGGCTTAATTCAAAAGGACATTTTTTAATTTTCTCTTTCTCTCTCTTTTTCTTCAACTCACGCACTCTATTCTCTTCTTGATGCACAGCCTCTAATTCAGCTACTTTGGTGTAGTGTTCACAACACTTACTGTCCCAATTGTGTTTCAGTTCTAAAGCTGATCTTTTTTTTCCTCTCCTTTCATTTTTTTTTTTTTTTATTTTTAATTTTGTAAAGGCAGACTACATGATGATTTT
Organism: Aythya marila; assembly: GCF_965140915.1. Classification (NCBI taxonomy): domain Eukaryota; kingdom Metazoa; phylum Chordata; class Aves; order Anseriformes; family Anatidae; genus Aythya; species Aythya marila. The sequence goes on along the minus strand of NC_139051.1, from coordinate 8,812,211 downwards.
ATTTAATGATTTAATAAAACTTTTTCTCCTGAGATAGGTGCAAGAAATCTTGCTGATCTATTACTGCTGCTACCCAAGCATGAAAGTACAGTTATATATGATACAGCAATACTGAAGCTATAAGCAAAAAATTAAAAGCTGATCAGAACTAAGATCTTACCCTAGCTAGAAAGTTGGGTAGGCACCAGGAAGATTTCCTGCAGTAGGGCAAAAGTGCTGCTCACTTGGGTCCTGGTCAGTTCCCTCTATGGAACCTTGAGGGAAACCTGTGATGTCTGGGCACCTCATGGTCTTACTACTTCTTCTCAGCCCTGGGAGTGGGAATGTCCCATGTTTTATGGGGCTAGTGATGGCTACTTACATCTCAGGACACCCTAGAGCAAACAGTGGAGTTTTCCCAGTGGTGAGATTCTGATTGTCAGCTCTCCAGACCTCCGTTGCCACTGGGGAAAGCCTCTTGACATTGCTTCGCTGCCAACCTCCCCTCCCATCATACTCATTTGCTTTCCCCATGGCAGCTGCAGTCATTTATTGCCCAGAAAAGCAGCACAGCAAAATGAATGTGTGGTTTTAATTGATTTTAGTATAGCTTAGAAGTTCACATTGCAGCAGTTCCTCCTTGGAGCCTCAGGTGTTACACAGGTAACTTGTAGGTGCTTGAAAAGCCCCCCGAAAAAAAATGAAGAGCTGGTTCAGTAAATCTAACAGAGTTGTGAGCCTTTTCCTAACATTTTGCTAGTGCCTGAACCACAGCCTCTGCTTGTTGTGGGGCTGCAGGAACTTGTGAGGAGCAGATCGTGCAGCTGAGGCGTGCAGCGAAGCTCCAGCTCCCAGGGCCCATGCTGGATTTTCTTGTGGGAAAGAGGCGATGCCCATTTCCTCATTGCCTCCTGGCTCTTAGAGGAAGATCCTTCATTCACTCGCAACACAATGCGCTAATAGACTGAGTTTCCTGGAGCTGAGTGCTGCCTGCCCCAGGTCAGTGGAACCTCTTCCATCTCTCCTGCTTTTGCTGTCTGAGAGGAGCCTGCAGCGTGGCACCACGCAGGGGGGCATCCTCCGAGCTGCCGAGCTGGCGTTGCTAAGAGACTTGGCCTTGTGGAGGAGCAACAGCCATTAACTTGTTGGGAGTGGAGAAGGAACCGGGAATTAAAGTAATTTGAAAACACTTCTACCTTCATACCTTAATTGCAAACAGAGGGAAATTAGCCTGAAATCTGGGGTGTTCTGGTTACTCTTGCAATGTGGCTGCTCTAATGGGTTTCGTGGATGTTTCGCAGTGGGGCTGCAGCTGTGGGTAATTACTGCCGTCCTCGCGCTCTCTTGGGGCACATTTAACCTGTGCAAAATGTGACAGAGCCCAGCATCTGCTTGGTCCTGCCTCTGCTCGGTCCACAGAGATGCTCAGAGGCTATTAGCTGGTTAAATGTGGTGATGCTTGGAAGCAGCGTGTGGCCCAGCCTTACCGAACTTTGGTAGATGGAGCATGTCTGCTGAGCTGTGTTCCTGCTAGAAGAGGGGTGATGCAATAGGAGATAATGCTTTTACTGTCTTGGTTTCAGAGCATTTTTGGGAAAGTTGCACAACTCTGTTGGGAGAAGGGAGGCAGGGCACGGAGTCAGTCTTGTCCCAGGCACACTGCCCTTTGTGCCTCACCCTTCTCAAATAATTCTTTGGACCATTTAACATCATAAAATTGTGTTCGTGGGCCTTTTGCAAGAAACAGTGTGTGACTTCAGCCTTGGGAGGCCTGATCCTGCCCAGCAACACCCTGGGGAAAGGGAAGCTTGGGGGGGGCTGAGTTATCATCCCTTCTGCTCTGGCCAGGGCAGTGCAGGGCACAGCTGAGCTCTTCTGTGCAGTGAGGTGCTTGTCCTGCATCCTGAGCAGAGACAATCGCTTACTGCATGTCAGCGGCATGTAGCGGAAAATTTATGTATGATTTCTCTCCGTTCAGACTGAGCAGAAATGCCATTCTGTGAGAGAAGTGGGCCTCCACAGAGCTGAATGGCTCAAAGAATAGGTCCTATCAAGGCTGATAATCTTCCCTAGTGATAACGCAGTGGATTATACAGCGATTGGATGTTGAGAGTACACTGACCTTAATCTCCCTTAACTTTGGTTTTCTCTCCCATCAGATAATAATGGAGAAAGTACAACATGTGCCATAGAAGATTACACACATCCTGCCACACTTCACAGATGGCTGATACAAAAATCAGAGACAATGCTAAAATAATTAAAAAGCCCACAAAAATAAACCAGTGCATTCAGCTTCTTTGTGAGGCTGTGGCTAAGGAAACTGAGCCAGCCGGCCTGAAATGCACAATATAAATGTAAGCAGATCTTATTAAGATTCTGTGTGGCTGTTAAAGCATCCTCAGCCATTGCTACAGCTTAGCATCGCTACTAATGGGGAAGAGAGGGAGAGATTAGTTTAGGCTACTTTGAGACAGCACAGATACACGCAGGAGACATTCTCTGTTGCTCAAACTTGTATTTCACTGACCTGCTATGTGACGAGAGGAGTGCCAAAAATACAGAAGAGTTGGCACATAAAATCCATGTCTACTCTATCTACTCTGTCAAGGCTAAAAAAAAAAAGTCCTGAATGAGCCTTAGAGAGTCAACAAATCACTAAAATAGCAGCTAAAGAAGGAAGTTCAGCACAAGTTCAACTCATTAAAATTCCTGCTAATGTATGCTCTTGCAAACCAGTGGGCTGAGCGTGATTCTGGTGAGCGGAAGGATGCATGTGAACTCGTACACAAGTAGGAAACGGACAAGGTTGATGTGGCTGACCTTCAGCATTGAAGTCTGATCGTTCCTGTCATTTGACATGGCTATGCGGGAAGAAAAGGTCAGTGGTGCACCTCTGAGCTGGAGATGGTGAGAAATCAGCTTTCTGCACAGCTTTCTTGGGCAAATCCACAGCTGTGTGCAGAAGAGCGTGGCATATTGATGTCTCGTACTTTTGGTCGTACTATGTGAGGTCCCAAAGGGGAGAGCAACTGTGTGAAGGAGTGGCCATAGGAGAGTATGAACATAGGTCGTTCATTTAGAAAGCACCTGTAACTAATGGCAATTCTCAATTAAAAAGCAGAAGAGGCCTATGAACAATGAATATATTCCTTTTCTGTTCTTCCACGCAGCCAATGTGGAAAAAAGGAGATTTAAATCTTCTATCTGTACCTTATGTACATTTCTCATCAACTCCAATGGGAGTTTTGCTGAGGAAGTGCAAAACAGGGCTGGTAACTTTATTTCCATTTACTCAATAGTTCTGAGATTGAAAACGATAGAGACTGGGCAGAAGAAATAACAGGGGCATCTCATATCCATGTGTCGCTTCATTAAACATCTGAAAATGGCAATGAAAAAGCAGAGATTGCAGAATGAGATTTCCAGACAGCAGGATGATAGCATAAAAGACTCTGTCCTCTGCTTGTACAATACACATGTGGTCAGAAAAATAAAGGCAGCAAACTATCTTACTGTATAATAGATGAGAATTTTCATAGCTGCTATTTTGGATGCACAGGAAGTAGAAAACTGTTTTACACAAGAGAGTCACTTGTTAACTTCAGGTATGTGATATGTGAATGTATAACTGAGATAAAAAGTCACGTGGTCTTATCCTTCTCCTTGACAGGAAATATTTGCATTCAGAAGCTCAAGAACTTACATTGAGCAGCTAAGGAATATATGACAAAATATTGTAATGCTAACTGACATTGTGTGCAAGAAAATTAGTCTTTACAAAATTTGTTATTTGCCTTTGTTGCTGTTTTAAATAGAAAATATTTGATCGAGCTTTGCTCCCTGAATGTGGTGAAAGGAGTTAGACTCGATGATCCTTATGGGTCCCTTCTAACTGGGGATATTCTATGATTCTATTTTATGAAAAAAGTTACTAGGCCACGTTTCTGCAAAACTGCCCAAAGGTGTGATGGTTCCTGAAGGCCAGGTTGCTCTTTGGACCTCGCAGAGCGGTGGCCATGGACAGCAGAGCAGTCCTCCCATTTTCAGACCCCTCTTTTGGAAGTCATAGCATCCAACATCTTATCTCCTTTCTGAATTGGAGAAATGGGAATGAAGCAATCCTGTGCTTCAGTAAGCCTAAAGGGTCCAGGCCTGAAGGATTTCTGTTTCTCCTTGCTCGTGCTTTTTGCTAACAAAGGGCTTGTTGTGAAAAGCACCCCAAAGCTGAACTGGGTAAATGATCTTCATAGGAATCAAGGTCAGCTGAGCTGGGAGGAGACTGCTGGGTGAGTGGGATCAAAGTCCAAAGTCTTTGAGGAGCCCAGCAGAAACCCCTGGGCCTGGAAGTGGTCCTGCTGCTTCTAGATATGCACAAATGGTGTCTGCTCCCAAACTGCAGCTCCCTGCACACCTTTGGACAGAGTCCGCAGGGGCTTCCTGCCTTGCTGGTGGGGCCCTGCTGGTGGCACCCAGGCAGTAACTTTGGGCATGCGGTGGCACCAGGGTAAGGAGGTGAGGTGGGACATCTCAGTCCCTGCACTGACACCCAACCTAACAGCCTAGTGCTGCTGACGGAAAGTAGCACACAGCACAAGATGCAGCCTCTGTGCTCCCTAATGGATACACGCTGGGTTTTCAAGCATCTGTGCATCTTCTCCTGGTTATCTGCGGCTGAGCCCTTGTTCCAAGGAGCATCGTGCTCTCCGCCCAGCCCCAGCAGTGGCTCCTCCAAGCTTGCTCTGTTGTGTCTGTGCCTGTTGCTTGGCACTTGGAGGATGAAATGGAAGGCAGTGAGAGTGATGGTGATTAAATGATCAGTGAGAAGAACCTGAGCTGAATGTTGACAGGGAAATTAGTGGTGCTGGTAGCTTTGAGGAGAGTAAGGGGCTGTGCTTTCTTCTATTCTCTTTGTGGCACTGGGGGAATGCTGGGCAACTCCTTCCTGATCCTTCTCTAATTAAAAGGTTTCTCTGGGTGAGGACTGGAATGCATGAGGAAGCAACAAACTGAACGCTGCGAGGTCCCCGCTCTGCCTCTTGTGGTGAGGCTGGTGAGGAAATTGCCCCTTGACTTCTGCAAGTTTGTGTTGCTTTCAGCAGCAGCCGGTCTCCCTCACAGACGAGATGGCTGACTGCAGGGTTTTCTGTCCCTGGCCACCCTTTAGTGTCAGTGAGCAGCCTGCTGAGTGCAGGAATTGTCCCAGGTGCCAAGGCAGAAGTGTGCTGAGGGTGGTAGGGCTCTGCTAATGCTAAGTCAGGAGAGGAAAGGAAAGGCATTGAAGGAAGAAACTGCAACCCTGGTGTGCTGGAGGTACCACAGCCCTCCTGGGGTGGCTACGGGAGAGCATCCCAGGGGTATGACCTGGGGATATAACCCCTGCTCTTAGCTGAGCTCCTCAGCACAGGCCAAAAAAACCATTCACTAAGGCAAATCACACACACACACAAATGGGAAATGCTTCAGGTTGATCCAAAGGGATGTTTTGGAAGTTTTCTCTGAAACATCAATATCTTATTATTTTCTTAAAGGCTTGGTTAGAAAGAAATGGAAAAGAAGGGCTGTTTTCCTGTAGATAGGAGACAGTTTTTGAAAGTTATAGTTGTAAGTAATTTTGTTTTGAAATTAGATTTCAAAAGGTGCACCCCCAAATGCTAAAAGAATGTCCAAGTGTATTTTATATATATATTTTTTGGTTTAAAGATTGGGATTTTTTTGACCTGAGCAAAACAACTCAACAGTTCAATAGCATTTCAAAATAATCAAGTGAATCTAGATTTGCATGTTCTAGAAGAAAATATTTATTTCCAAAATAATCCAGTAAGCTCTCCATTGCATCACCTCCTGATCTGTCTTTGTGTTAAGAGGGAGGTTTGTTCCTATCCTTCCAATACATTTTTTTTTTTTTTACTTTAATAAGTAAAACTCATGCGTAGTGTAAACACACTAAAAAGCACACGCCCTATTGAATTTTCTGAGATGAGTATTTTAAATCCAGCCTTTCCCAAAGCTCCAGACATGCATTATTTACAATGGAGAATAATAATGTAACAAAGCTGTATTATATTAAAATTGGTCTGTAAAATATTACGATTATCATTTTTCGTAGCTTGACTTAAGGTGCACAGTTTATATAAAACAATATGAATTATTTTCTGCTACAAAAAATTATTCAGTGTGGGCTCTGTGTATTACAATTATTAATCTTTCTATTTAAATGCAAATTTTTTCTTTCAACTGAGAGCTAAAGATACTTTTTATACAACTAATAAAACACAACTTTGATCTTCTGATCCCTCATCAGGGAGATGGCTTTCTCAGTTGTGTTTGGGATGTCTCTGCCAGAACGTGTTGTTCCTTTACAGCAACGATGCTTTCTTCATAAATACATTGAAAATTGCTTCCTGTTAGAAATGAAATATTTATTTGTACAGCAAGGTATTACTTGGGAAATCCTCGGTTGCTTTGTTTTTTGTAGTAAGAGAAAAGAGCTAAAAATAGTAGTGTCCTTTTTGTGGGCATATGCAGTGCCTGAAAAGCAGGAGGGTGGTTTATCCTTAGAAAGTCCTTCTTTGAGTCCTAGTGGGTTTGCTGCTCTGAGAAACTTTAAATTAAGATTTCTTTGAGCAGGTTGGTTTCAGCTTGTATGGGGCTCAGTGGTGTGGCTCTCCCCTGCTCTTCCCAGCTGCACAAGGGAGGTGGAAGTGGCCAGGCTGGACTAGAAGGAGACTTCTGACATTTGGTCACTGGGAGCTGAAACCAGCCTGTGTTTCTTTTGCAGGTCCCACCAAGTGTGCAAGAAAACCGCAGTGCTCAAGGAGAGAATTAACTCGTAGCTATCAGACAGCTCGTGTCCTGAAGCGGAAATTACAGCCATTTATGTGATTTCAGGCTAATTTCTGCCAGTACTTGTTCTGCTAAGTACTGCTACTACCCTGAGCAGCTCCGAGGAAGGCTTCTTTAATCAGGTTTGTAGTGTCTGCCTTGCAGTTACCAGCATTAGTAAAGGAGGTTGAAAGCTAGGTGGCACCTCCATCTTTCAGCCTTGCCTATGCAGGACTCCCCTTTCCACGTTCCAAGAAATGCCATGTCCTGCTGGTGGAAATCTGCCTCATTTTCTCCCAGGTCTGGTGTGGGCATGTTTTCCTCTGGCCACTGGCTGCCCCCTGGTCTCCCATGTTAGTTTTGGTCTGGGTGACCCAAAGTGGGAGCTTGGCTGCTCCAGCCAGTGGAAGTGGTAATTGAAAAGGGTAAAGCAGGGAGCAGTGTTATAATTAACTGGCCGCATTAGGCATTTTACAGCACTGACACCTCACAAGAGTGGAAGTTTAATGAGAATGGAGAGAGGCTCAAAAGCAATCCATTTTCCTGGTAAAGAGTGTAATGAAGGTGTGAAATGATGCACAGCTAACTAAACCTGTCTGTAATAGCCTCTCTGTTATAATGTAGCGATCTGACAGACTTTAGGAAAAAAAAAAAAAGAAAACACAACAAGACAATGTGTGTGTGTGTGTATATATATATATATATATATATATATAATATATATATTCATTTCCTTACAGTGCTAATGTAAGGTGTAGTACAGCTTCAGTGGGTGTGCCACGTATAAGTCTGGTGCTGAAATGTGTGAAGAACTGCTTTAGGAACCAAACCACTCATTTGTGACGTGAAGAGCAACATGTGAAGAGCAACCCGATGTGTGCGCCTCAGAATCAGGCCCCACAGTGAGCCCCGGGACCAGCTCTGCTGTGGCACAGCCTGTGCCTCTGTGACCCACCTGCAGCCTGCCCACCACCATCCCTGCAGAAACCTGCAGTGAATTCCTTGCGGAGCTGCCAAGGAGGGGCTGGGAAATTAGCATCAAGGTATTTTTTGACTGTTTGCTTGAAAAGATGCTGTGTCTCTGATTATTAGTTTGAAATTCACTGGTAGCAGCTGTAACCAGTGTACTTTGCACGGCAAAACCCTGCAATCTGTCACCGCGATCACATCTCTCCGCCTTCATTTGCAAGTAAAGCACTAGATCAGGGGGGTGCAGAGGGAACTGGAGTGAGCATGGCATCTACGGGGCTGCTGGTAGCAGGTAGGAGCGAGCAGGCCTTGGAGGAACCTGGTGCTGCCCCAGCAGCACCTCTTTGCAGCATCTGTGTGCTCCCCCATCGGGGCAGGGGTTGAAGGACATAGTCTATGAAACATTAAGCATGCAGATGAAGTATAAACATGGAGATAAACACTGTAAACACTGTTAGTTGTAATCAGGATGTAAATACCCAAGCCAATAAACTGCAACTCGTGCAATTAATTTTACTCTCTGAGGCAGTCTCCATCACTCGTCAGGACTTGCGTGATATGGCTGAGCTTTTGCATAGCTGCTCACAGGACACAGCCTTCATTTCTGAACTGCCTGTGTTTTGCATGTGGCAGATGGTGGAGGGTTGTGAAGCGTAATTGTGGAGCATCGATGCTCCAGCTCTCCTGCAGGGAGCATCGTATCCTGATGGGCAACTCAGGAACATCAGGATCCTATAGGAAAGAGGCTTCTTTTGAAGATCTCAATCGTATGATTTATGATATATAATGCTTGCATTTCTGTACAGTGTGATTCCACTCTAGAGGCTTGCTGTTGTTGGTGCTCAAATTTGTTTTTGTTTAGTACATCACAGGACTTGGAGAAATGCTGTTTTGGCAAAATATGTTGAAGACTATGTAAACACTACACAAGCTTTCTATGTACTCCATGTGTCTTCTTCAGTATATTTAAATGATCCAGCCATGCAGTTACAGCACACCTATTAATACAAGTTAATACAAAGGCATAATTATTTTATGGGAGCACTTAAGTTATATTTTTATAAAGAGAACAAGAGGATCCCCTGAGACACTGTTGTACAAATAATGAAGGACAGAAGCTCAATTAGTGAATGAACAGAAAGGAAAAGTGAGGCATGAATAATGTAAAATAGAGCATAACTCAGCAGGCATATTAGTTTGTATAATATACTGCTTCTTATACATTAAAAGGCTGCATTGAGGAATGAAGTGCCTGCTTTTCCTATGGCAGTTTTCTAAACTGGCATTGTCAGAATATTTTCTTTTGCAGTTTTCTGACTTGAGACAAGAAAAGTCGATTCCTTAATTCTAAATTGATGGAGGTGTCACTTTGATACTTCCATTTACTTTTTTCATTATAGAAAGAGCAGAAATTGTCCAGAATTATTTCTTCATTTCACGTTCCCCTGAGACTCCAACAACAACAAGAAGTGATATTTTTTGTCCATATAATTTTAGATTATTATTTTTCAGGTGGCAATATATAGAAGCATGAGCCTCAGTGGTTGACCAGAAAGTAAAGAAACCAAGAACTGAGCCTACAGAAATAAACCTAATCCCTATCCTTTTTTCCTTAGAAGCCAACAGCGTGTTTCCAACAAGGTGAGAGTGGATAACAAAATGCTGCACTATGGCCCGTGCCTGCAGAGCCCTTTGGTATTGTGACTTCTGAAGCCCTTTATGCCTTTGCTAGAACAAAGCTGTGGTTTCCTTTCTGATCTCCTGAGAGAGCCTAAGGGGTAGCAGGGCTGTTTGCAACGTGTGCAATACAGGCTTTGCACTGAGTTCAGAGACTTGAGAGGCTGATTTCATACAGCTTCATGGGCTTTAATCCTGCTGTCGTGGTAGTTCTCTCTCGGGGACTGCCGAGTGTCCGTACTGGCCAGTGGTCCCACTGGGAAAGTGCATCTGTGCAGAGTTCAGTGAATAACCCCCGGGAAATGGTGCACAAGAAGAAAGGAAATTATCATCACGTGTGTCATTCCCATCAAAAGTGCTTCTCACTTAGCTGGTTCAAAGTGATTGTTGCTGGTAACCTTCTTCTGTCAATCACTGTTCCCATGTATGTCTTTAGGGCTTAGTGATGAAACTACTTCGAAGCAAGTGCGAAAATATATATTTTGCAAATTAAATGACTATTCTCCAGCTAAAACAGAAAACTGAGGAAGAGGCTGACTTGGGCAGAAGCAAGGTTTGTAAAGGAGCTTTTCCAGGATGGGTTTGGAGGGGTCAGCACCAGATCATGGCTGGGGGAAAGGTGTGGGGCAATGGGATTCAGCTAAATTCAGTAGAGTTTGGCTATAACCTCAGCCATGGGAAGAGAAAAGATATCTTCAGAGCAAAGGTTGTCTTTTTAAAGCATGTTGGAACAACACGAGTCTGACCTCCTCTGAAAGAGCCGTTTGCTTCTCAGTTACTTTTATGTTCTTACAAGGAATTGGAGACTATGGAATTCTTTTCACCCCCTAAGTCGTTATTGTTTTTCTAAATATGTCAGAGCTTGAGTTGCCTTTTATCTTTTCTTTTTTCTTTTTTTTTTTTTTTTTTTTTCCCTTCTCACCAAAAATTGACATTGCCCCTGCTGCAGAGATGCTTCAAGTCAGGGTTTGGAATAGGCTTATTTTGCCTAGGGTTGGTAAACAATTCTAGCATTTTTATCAGTATTTTGCCAACTGCTGTTGGGTTTGCAGGCACAAAAACACAGCCCTGTTCTCTTTTTGAACAATAACTATGCTGGCTCCCTGTGCAGGCAAACCCAGAAAGCAGTCTTGAAACTTCCTTTCAAAACATTATATACTGCCTGTCTGAAGTCAGCACGCAGAAGGAAAGCAACAGAAGTAGCCTTGTTTCGTTTAATAGTGTGAGAGCCTCACAATGTTTTTCAGTTTATATTATTCTAGAGATAAGAATCTTTAAATACTGAAGAAGCATACAGTGTACAAGCATTGTATTGACATTTTTCTATGCTATCATAACCATGGATTCATCTGCTTGTCCTTATGTTAGCAATTTAATTTTAATCCAGGGCAATAATGAAAAATTGCATTACTGGGGAAAAACAAACTCTCCATAGCCTGCACTACTGATATTTTTAGGGAAGCAAATTGCATTTTCTGTTGAAAATAACAGACTATCTTTAGGTCTTCTGTGAACATCTATGAGCAAGAAAAATAGGTTTGCTAATGTATTATCAGCCAGAGGAAAATAGATGGTTTGTAGCTCTTGTGTCTCAGGGTAGATCTAGACTGGTCTGTGCCCTTGGCACCCTTCCCCTGCAATTTGCCACGAGGAAAGCTGCTCAAGGTCCTTGTACTGTTTGTGTGGGGCAGGCTGCATGGCTGTGCAGCAGGGTGTAGCATAGGCAGGGAAAGAGCATCTGGGAGAAGTGGCTGGGAAATTTGTACCAAGCAGTGCTCCATGTCCCCGCAGGAGACCTGGCTTCTCCTGGGTGTCTGGTGTGAAGGCCCAGGAGCAGTGGGTCCCACAGCTGGCCCCACAGCCCTCTGAGGAGTGGGGACACAGTCTGGAGGCTCTTCAGGCATGGTAGTCACTGTCACAATGCAACTGGAGCCACAGACATGTTGAAAATTGGGAACAATCCAAAATCTAAAGATACTCAGATCGGAGAGCAGATCTGAGTAAGTGCTCAAGAGCGTTCTAAGAGCAGAATAATTTGGATTCCATTTTTTATAATTTCATCTCTCTACATATACACTACTCAAAAACCCTACAAAATGGAATGTGGAATCAGATTTCTTTCCCCTGGTTTATTTTTTTTTCTAAACTCTTGAAAAGAATCTTCTATTACAATTTTGAGGTTTATTAAAAAAAATAAAATCCTAGGGGAAATGTGTACTCTTCTTTATTAAACTACGTAGGACATATTCCTGAGAGTTGCTCACACTCCTCCCACACACACCTTCCCACATGTGAGATAAATTAAGAATGTCACTATCTTTAATGCCAGAAGTATTTTCATCTTCCACTGCAAATATGCAGTGATGCATCTAGAATAGTACTGTCGGGGGAAGAAATCTTCACATGAGCAGAATGTAGCTGTTAGTGTTCCTACACTTAGTATTTTATCCACAGGGGATATTTCTCGTCAGTAGGATTGTGTTGGTTGCAGGTAAACAGAGGTGGAAAGCTCTTGTTTCGCTGTATCAAAAACATTTTGAGTCCTGGCTGGTGACCAGTCCCTGGCCACCCCTGTGTGGTGCGGAGCGTCGCAGAGCTGCATCAGGTGCTGAGCGAGGGGCATTGTGCTTGCTATGGGGTGGCAGGTGCTGGGAATCCATCCGGCACGAGAGCATTGCCTTCACCTCCCGGCTCTGTGCCAAGCTGCTGGTGCAGCGGGGCAGCAGAAGGCGGCGGAGACTTGGGAGCTAATCTAGTGTCTGTGCTCCTGCCTCCGTGACTAATTGCTTGGAAATCTGCACGTGTAATAGCTCGCACTTTTCTTAATACCACTCACTAGGCTAGCATTTAAAAAGGATGTATTTTCTTGTCGTTAAAAGTGCTAGATGCAAATGGAGAAGCAGATAGCTATGCCCTGCTTAATAATTAAAATAGTGCCACAAAATTCGGGGTCAGGCTCCAGAGAGTGACTGATCCCATGTCCAAGGCACAGCACAGGAGCCAGAAATGCACCCACTGCACTGCTCCTCTGTGGGAACGTACAAATTAGAAATTTCAAGGGCTGTTGAACACTGTGAATTTCCACCGTGGATCAGCACAAAGTTATTTGGCACAGGAGATTCTGTAACTGTGATACATTGGGGAAGTTCATATTGTGCAATGGCCCTAAAACTCACCCTTCCTCCTCTGGTATGCAGAGACCTGGTGCTAAGACGTATTTAATATAAGCAGGTAGGATACTCGCTGACTGGAGCAGTTTTTTTGTCTCTTGTTGCCTTTTCATTATTCATCTTAGGATCATCTCCTTTGCTATTTATATTCAGCATAAATAATAATTATACCAGAGGACAGAGGTGTGATGGTGTGAATGTGAAGAAAAACTTCATGTCCCTGATGAGAACACAGCCACAAAGCTAGCTGGGACCTGCGAGGCGCCTTTAGTCTGGGAAACGTGGTCCATGGCAAATGCTTGTTGGAGAGCAGGAAGGCATTAACATGCGAGTGCTACTCCTAAGTGGCCAGAATACGGTGATTAAAGCGCTCTTGCTGTGTGATCTTGGGCCTCTTGCCCTTTCTATTCCTTAATTAATTTCCTCTTTCATTTATGTATTAATAAAAACAAATCACCTGCTTCATGGGAGGTGAGAGGTTTTATTCATTTATGTTTGCAAACAGCTTTGAGATCTGAGGAAGGGAGGAAGAGGCTACAGAAGTCTGAAGCGTGTATGTAGTGCATGAATGATATATGACAAGGTTTTATTCCTTGTCAGTCTGATAATTTGGCATACTTGTAAAGCTTTTTCCTTTTCTGCTAAGTTTCTTGTTCTGACTCTGTCAAATAAAGCACAACCTTTGCCTCCAATGTGATATGTAAATGAAAGGATGTGGGGACACTTTGATTTTGGGTCAGTCAGTACCTTTGTTTCAGCCTTTTTTTGTATGTGAACATTTATGAAGAGCACTCTTTGGTGACCACGGAGCTGTCGGCTGGCAGGTCATACATTTGAAACGGGTGCTGTGATTAAAATTTGCTACCCAGCCACATCTTTATGGAACAAACATGGATTTCTCTCCTGGAATGAAGCTCTGCTTTCTGTTGTTACCAAAAAGATAACTGCTGAAGAAGTTATCCTGCATGGGACAGAGGTGAACAGATAGGAAGTTTCCAGGTACATATGTAGAGTTGTTTGTCCTCTGATATCACAACTTGAATCTTGCACTCAGATCCAGATTTTTAATGTTTTCCTGTGAAAATGAAATTGTTCAAGATCTTGCAGCCTAGTGAACCATTGGGCAGTAGTGCTGGCCAGGCACTTCATAAATGTCCTGTGTATTGTCTGGAGTTTGGTGTGGAGTTCAGTGAAGGCTGACACACACCCTTGAAAGGCAGAAATGTGCTGTCAGTGATCGCTCCTGACATCTACCCTCCTGGTGAATAATGCCAACAAACATGACATTCCTTCCTACTTGTGCAAACCAGTCCCAGGGTGAAGCCACATTAAAAGCCAGCATCTCTCCTCTTGTAATGTTTAATAGCAATGTCTAATTCTGGATGTTCAAAACTATTCCCCTTAAGGTTACTCTGTGATGTGGAGTGTGTTTTGGAGCGTGCTTGGCGCACTTCAGTATGCGGTGAGTTCCTCCGCTGGGGTTCCCCTTGGAGCTCCTCAGCAGGCAGTAAGGATATGTCATCCTTTGAGTCGTCTCTTACCTTTAAAGCAGCTTTTCTCCATTAAAGCTGTTTTGTTTTTGACTTAAAACTTTACAGAGAACACTACATTTCACAGTCCTGTGACACAGGTTTTTTTTTGCAGGGAGAGCGGGCTGAGGGAAGAAGATGAGAGCTGCTTTTAGGGCCATGCAGGTCTTCACACCTCGTCTGCAGTGTGCCTTTTTCACCAGCAGTTCTCTTTGTGCCCCTCCCCAGTTTGCTTCTCCCAGGGATTTTAGCACAGCCGATGCCCTCTCAGACTGTGCAGACTGATGGGAGCTGAAATTACTCTTGGGTGTTTGCAGTTTGTCTCTTTTAAATCCCTCCTCAGAGGATGCCTCTCACCCCCATTTTGGGACGAAGCTCAGGCATTCTCTTCCCTTCTTGAATACTATGGGTTTGTGTTTCCCTCATGCTTCTCCCCAGGGCTCATCCTGGGGCAGAAACCTTCCTAGAGCAGGGTGAAGAGGAACCCTAGCCCTCCCTTGTCAGCCTCCCCTCCTTCTGGGGGTGATTTCCCTCCCTGGGGTGCTCGCTCAGCACTGAAATCCTGTTGGAGGCTCCCAGGTCCTTGTGGTCCCAGGTCCTTGGGCAGCCCAAAGTGGTGGGAACCCCTCACCCAGCCCCTCAGAGCCCAGCTCCACTTTACACCATGTGTAAAGACCTCCAGCTGCAGAGGCCATCCGTACTGTTCCAGAAAATTTGAGCTAATTGCACAAGAGGTGAAGCTCTGGTACAGCAATGAGTGATTTGGCCTCAGGCCCCGCACAGCAGACAGCAGCTCATGAACACCAAAGCCCAGGCATGTGATCACAGACCCTTAATCTAGGTAAAATACCTCAAGGCCTGACCTCATTAGAAAAAAAGCCACATAACAGATCTCCCTGGGTTGTCCCTTGCTGTGTCCAGTGAAATACTGGGAGCTTGGCCAAATATTTCTCTCTCTCTCTAGTGAAGGGCTTTGCTCTCCTCTCTGTCTTGGAAACACTCATAGACCCAGAATGTGACTGGATGCTGAGGTCTCTGCACTGGTAACATGCATTGAAATTCATATATGGAAAAGGTGGGAAAATGCTGGCACTTCCATGCATGTGGCTTAATTCTTTCTTGGAGTTGTCTGCAACCCACAGGTTGTGGATGAAATTGGGCTACAAGGGTTGCTTGGTCCCTACAGATGTACCTCTGTGTCCCTTTGCACAGGGAGAAGCATTCTTTTTTATCTCCCCCTTCTCAGTTCAGCTCAGGTAGGTGGTCGCAGCAGTGTGGAGTAGTCCTGCTTTTCCCAGCTGCAGTGCAGGCAGGGGATGTGGGGACGAAGAGTTTGGTTGGTGTACGGGGATGAGGGATGACCGATGTTTCCCTTTAGCTGACACAGCACCTCTTGTATCACCCAGGAGCATCGGAGCAGTTTGGTACAAACCAGCTGAGCATCGTCAGTGATTTGTCGTGGTCATTAGCACAGCGTGCAGCCCCGTGGCTGGGGGCTGCTGATGGTGCTGTGGGGTGCTGCCTGCTGGGCTGTGGAGCCCTGGGACAGCCACCTGCACCCATCACCATTAAATGTCAATAAGAGCCTATGAGGGAGAGGCCAGGGGAAGTGGAAACGGCAGCTCAGCAGGCAGTGACAGATAGCGCACCGGGGCACACTGGAGAATGATTGATTTATTTATTTAGGGCTTTGTTCAGCGAAGATTCAGTGCATGGAGTTTGGGCTTAACACCGGTTGGGGAGATGCAGAGGAGAACAGTACTCGAGGCCTTTCCCAGCACAGTACTTAGACGTTTATTTAATCCCTTGCACAGTATCAGGGCCAACCCCATGCCAGTCTTTCGCCTTGCCACCAAGCTCAGCTGCTGCAAGAGTTTCAGGTGCTGTAGCAGCACAGAGGGAAATTTGGGAAGTGCAGGTTTGGGGTCTCCAGACCCAGCCCAAGCCTTGTGTTGGCAGTGTTGGGGAGATGCAGTCCCACCGTGCACAGTTCTGCTCAGTTACTTCCCAGCTTTTGTTTGTGGCAGCAGGGGTAGGGTGGTCCTGGGGCCACCCTGCAGGAGACTGTCACCTTCTTACTCATCTGGGAGACGTCTCTGGTCAGACGCCTGTTGGCATGCCCTACTGCTGACCGGGACAGCGAGGCACAAGTTGACTGCTCCCTGCAAACCTCTGGTGTGATGTAGCCCAAGCTCCGTGCCCAGCCTTTGCTGTTCATCTTCTGGATCCAGAGCATGTCTCTGCTGTGGTCCAACACATTAGGAATTGCCAGACTTAATCAAACTAGTGATTCATCCCCTCTGGGAGCTTTTCTCAGGCGTGGGTGGCACCAGCTGCTTCCCAGGGAGGTGTGAAAGGGCCCTGGCAAACAGCTAGTCAGTGTCTCTGCAGGGTGTCACATCCTAGCACTGGTTGTTGGCCCAGAGATCAGCCTTGTCTCAGGTGAAAATACAGCAAAGTGCTATCATAGAGTACAGAGATTGTGGGGAAAAAGCCAACAAAGGTATCCCCAATTAAAATGCCTCCTGAGGAAGGCAGCTGCCCTTCCTTACAGCTGCACGTGGCTTTCCTGTAGAAGATTCAGAGCCTTTTCTCTTCTCCCCTGGACAAGCCTTTGGCTGATGGCCGCTGTTTTGATGGGCTGCCTGGTTCTCCGGCATGTCTCCATTCTGCAGGGACTCCCTTTGGTTTAATTACCTCCTCTGTGCCCATTTACCACTAAATTTTTGGGGACCGTTACTTGGCTGCTGCTGCCAATCTGACTGCTCTGTGACTTGGAAATAAAAATAAAAATCAAGCATCTATTAGAAGTAGTCAGGCTGATAATGGAGACAATTCAAATGTGATGTGTATCACCTAAGGGCTCAGCACTCCAAAGCAAGACCAGGAGGAAGCACTTGGTTGCTTAAGAGAAGGATGCAGAGGTGCAGGTGTGAGCTGGAGGGCAGCTGTTGGAGAGAGACCTTCACTGGAGGATGCTCTAGCCACCTGTGGGAGGTATCTGCAGCTCTGCCTGGTCTCTACTGATGCCTCATTCACTGCCTGAGTAGCACAGCAGAAAAATGAATGGGAGTGAGTTTTTTTTTTTTTTTTTTTCTTTTTTAAAGTAAATTTAGAGTGTTATCTGCAAAATGCAGGTGGAAGGACTGTGTTCTGTGGTGAAGACTTCCCACAGATTTAAGTCCCTTGTGTCTTTTCTCCTTATGTAACTGCTTAAAAATAGGACCGAAGAAAGAATAGAGCATCTTTGCTAGTGTTAAGCTGGCAGCTAGTTAGGGGTGGCTATTTTTTGTATAGGGCAAATAACTCAGAGCTCTGCTTTATGGATGTGCAGAACTGTTGCTGCTCTCAGGAAACAGGAAAATGTTTCTCTTCTGTCATTTCACTTCTTGGGAGGCACAGTGACCTGCAGTGCCTTAGCTCAGGGTAACGAGTGTCTTGTATTTGTGCTTACCCACCAGGTAGCAGCAGGTCAGCTGGGCTCCTGGTAGAGGTGGGGAGGCTTAAATAAGGACAAGCAAGTTGTGTAATGATCCCTGCTGTGCTTCCAGAGGAGGCTCACCTGGGATAATGCTGTCCCCTGCTAGGTGACCACCATCACCCTTTGTTTCCAAATGTGTTTCACTTACTTCTGTGGGTGAGAAGTATTTACGGCTGTTTGCAAAAGGCAATGTGCTGCTCAGGAAAGGGTTGGCTCTGCATTGTACCTCCATCTGGCTGCTGGTCTGAGCTGTGTGCTGCTGAAATATCCAAGCATTTTACGATGACAGCAAGTCATGGGTATGCATGTACTAGGATGCTCTCCCTTCTGCTCCCAATATCTGGGCATTTGATGCTTCCAGTTTTGATGATGTCCCATTATTATTATTTAAAACAATAGGACAAATCTCAAGTCTGAAAACAACTACTCATTGCTATTCTAATTTCACAGGCGTAGCATCCAGAAACATCAAAATGACACCGGTGTATATTAAACAACCCTTGTCCTGGAGAACCTGTGGTGATTGCAGAAGGAAGAAGGATGACCTCAGAGGGGGGCTGCAAACTAGGCAGGCCAGGCACAGGATGGAGGCAGGTGCTGACACCCCACTGGCACCGGCAGTTGCTGGTGTTGTCCACAAAGTAAACTCATGGTATCCCAATAAGCTATATCCCTCTTTCTGAAGACCACGTGAGGCAGAGCAGCACCTTCTGTTTGTGCTCCCTCTCGGTTTAATGTTTATTTCTCAGTGTGAGGAGCTCACCAGCCGGCAACACCATCCCTTTGAGCCCTGGTCCCGAGGCTCCTCGTTGCCTGCTTGCCAAGTGCTCTTTGTTCACTGTACAGCTGCTTTAAGGACCTGCTCACCAGCTAGGCTTTGGAGAGATTAACAATGTCTCTATTTTTTTTTTTTCTGTACAATGTCCTTGACAAGCCAGAAATCCGCCCATTCACTGTTTCGAGCAATTAAAATGATGACACCGCCATCAACCCCCACGCAACCAGTTGGCCAAAGTGCTGTGTGATGGAAACTCCGGTGAATTTTTATGTAGCTTGGCAGAGAACAGCCCTGCTGACTTCCCAGGCTTTGTTGCTCAAATACAAACATCTAAAAACCAGCGTTAGGCACTGAAAGCCGCGCCAAAGCCGACTGCTGCCGCCGTATAATAAAACAGCATGTGGAGGGTTGCTGTTCTAATTGGGTAGCCAGGAACCCCGGTGGACGACGGAGCTTATTTATTGATTGCTCTTCAGATCGGGAACTGGACGGCACCACAGGGAGCTAGTAAAGGAGGAAAAGCATTTTAAATACATTGTAAATGCTCCTTTGCAGGATTAATGAGCGGGAAACTGTAACGTGTGTTAACAGGATGCACAGAAAAGTGAAAGCTGGTAAACCTGTGTGGCTTTGCCTTCCACAGGAGAATTCTGCTTCAGCAGAGAAGGGGAAATACAGGCTGTGATAAATGTTGCCTTATTGCTGGGGCCTTGCAGTGGGAAAGAACCTGTAGTGTCACGCTGAAGTTCTTGCAAATTGAAAACTGTTTGAAAATACAGGGGAAAAAGCAAATAAATAAGTGGAGGGGGAAGAGTCAGAGGAAGTGGAAACCTGTCCTCTTGGCTGCTCATTCCCTTAGAGCCAATCTGCAAAATGGACAAAATGAATGCTGCACAGTCTCCTAAACAGCTATGAGGGATTCAACCAGCAGAGAGCTGAAGGTGTCCAGTGGGGACCATGCTGGAGCAGGCTCCCTGCAGCATGGTGTCTGGCTCTGTAATGGCCACGGTGCCATTCAATAACCCATAGGTTCACCTCACCTGCTCCCATCCTCATCAGCTAACTCCGGGAGCTGTAAGAGAGCATGGTGGGTTGTGACCTTGCTTACTCTGTGCTGAGTATTTGGATCTTCACTGAAAGGCTCTGTATGGTTCTTCTGCACGTTCAAACTGCTGGGGTGGGGGTGCCGAGTTTCTGATGCACAGATGTGCAATGAAAGTATAAAAGCCTGCGCTGTCGTTTTAGGAGTGTGTGCTGTTCCCACACTTTGCCAAACTCTTATAATTACCCGAACACCTGCAGCTTGCCTGCAATTCAGTCCTGGGTGCTTTTTTTCCTGCTGGATCAGCTCGTTTCTAGTTGTCTGTCGTATGGGAGACGTGCTCTCAGCAGAGCAGTTACCAGTTCTGGAGCAGCTCCTGCAAGCAGAGGGATGGGCAGGAGGGGAGGTGCGAGTGCAGGTGGAGAGTCCCTGGTAGATCTAGACCTGACCCTGCACTGAAGGATGACCACCAAGATCAGTGGGTTAGGCATTCAGACTTCTGCTGCCTCTGACCTTTGCTGTCCTGTGACTTTTGAGATGGGATTGGTGGTGTCCCCTGTGAGAGCTCTTGGCTGCACACAACCCACCCACCTTTGGGTATCTCCTGGGCTGCCTGCTTGGGAGGCAGCTGCCCCAAAACCACTGCGTGATAAGAGATGTGCTTTCAGGGCATCTTGGCAGACTTGAATGCAGCAGGACATGGTGTCTCCACAGGGCTCAAATGTTTCGGCAGTGACGTGACTGCTTCATTGCTGGAGCTCTCAGTTCAGTGATGCTTGAAAGATCTCCACTCACGCTTGGACCACTGTGGGCTTTTCAAATGAGAGGGCTCTGTTGTTGTTATCCAGCCCTTCCCTGTGTGGGGAGAGGGATTTCTTAAGCACACAGAGGTTTGTGATGCAAGTACTCATTATCCACCGCAGTTGGTTACAAATGAATCATAAAGTAAACTTAATGAAACAAAGCACACAAAAGTAGATTGATATTTGACTTGGCTGGGCTTGGTGTTTTCTCTTCTGTATTTTTTGTCAGTTTGGCAAATACTCTAGGACTTTATCCAGCCTTGTTCCCTCCATGTCATCCCTTTAGAGGTTTTCACAAATCATGCCAAAGTAGGGGAGGAACAAGTGAAATGAGACACAAACAACACAGAGGTAAAAGCAGAGCAAAGGTACTGGGGTGTATTTTTCTTTTGATCAAAGTCTATTTGACCTGCTTGGGGCATTCTGACAAAGAAGTTTTATTTCTAAAGTTGTAGATATTATTTTTCAGAGATTTCCTCTGTATATCTTCAGTTATGGGTATTTTGCAAGGATTGGCATGCCTATGAGCAGTCCCTGCTGCTGAGGGTAACTTCATGGGATGGGTGGAAAAGTCAAGTAAAACTTGCAGTAATAGCTATGGAGAAGTTTTACATCATAATGTATAGCCAAATCCCAGGGCCTGTTTCAACTTTTGCTTTAGGTTTGGCACCCAGGGGATGGTAGACAAGAGCAGGCAGCCCCTGAGCCTACCAGCACAGCCTTCTCTTTTCCTCTTTGAGAAGCTTTGCGAGGGGAGAGGAGGGGGTTCTGTCTTCTTGTGTTGAGAGAAGCACAAATAAAAGCCATCAGGAGGAGGAATGGAGGGTTATTTTCAGGTTGCGTCTGCACTAGCCAACAATTTTTTCTCCTCTTAAAAGCCAAAAACTCACTGGAGGCAGTCCTCTGGCAGCAGGGAGGCTGCTTTGGGGAGGCTTTCCCTCCGGTTGCCTCATCAAAGCAAATCTATTCAGGGCATATCTCACTCCATGGGCAGGGTAACAAGTAAATAGATCCAACCAGCCCACCTCCAGGTGGTTTTCAATGCCTATTAGCGGCAAGCTACCTGCCCAGAGCATTGCTGCTGTCCTGCTGAGAGCTGAAGTGCTGACTGCCCAGTGCAGGCGCAGCTCTGCTGTGTGTCCGTCTGTCCTCCAGGTGGTATGACAGCTTGAAATAACATAGTAATTCAGTTCTGCGGGGGTGCTGAGGGCTCTCAGCTTGCTTGAGGCTTTGAGAGGGCTTAGTCCCTATCCTAAGCAGTGAGCACCTTGGAGGCCTGAATTTTGAAGCCCAAAGCCACCACCCTTGAAATGGGTGGCAAAGGCAGCATTGGTTTCAGAGGATGAGTGTGGTTTTGTTTGCTGGCTCAGGTACATCGGGGGTCCAGGTGTCAAAGGCTGGCTCCACCATGTCCCATGTGGCTAATTTGCAGGCAGAGCATTAGCCTGGTGAAGCCAAACCTTTAGGGCCGAGTCCTCCACAGACACGGGCAGATGCAGTTGTTAGTGCTTTTGGAAAACCTGGGCCATTAATTATGAATGGAGCATGTGTACTTGCTTACTTCCAGGGGACATGGAGCATAAGGGTGTCTGCCTTTGTACAAGACGTGCAGGCACACAGTGAAATACAGCAGTAGTTAAATGTTAATGCTCACGATCAGATTTTGGCTGTCTTCCTGAGTGACTGTTTGCAGATGTGGGGTTTTGTTTTTGTTTTTAAAGTCTTGAAGAACAAAGAGCCTGAGAGCCCTCGATGTGAGATTTGAAAGCTCTTCTGATCGGAAAGGAGGGGGGAATCACTCAGAAACCAGCCAAAAAAAGCTCAGGCACCAATTAAAAACTAAACAACCTTCCACTGACATTTGAAGTAGTCTCCTGCTCCTGGAGAGGGAACGGTGTTGGTGGAAGCCTGCTAATTCATGCATTTGAGAGTCACTTTTACCGACATTGACCTAAGGGCTCAGGTCATTTGGATTTGTTATAATTATAACGAGACTTTGAGTGTTCCTTGTCTCTGCATCATAGTGAAGTCATGAGTTTTCTGGACCATCTACAGTGGTCTTTGGCTGCAGTAGAGTGGTTATCAGATGAGTAATGGCAACAACCCCCATTTAAAGTTGCTTAAGAAAAGAAAAAAAAAATGCAATCAGTGAAATAAGTTTCTTATGTAGTCAGAGCAAAGCAGTCCTTTTTTCTTCTGTTTGCTACCAACAAATAAACCAAAATCTCTCAAAAACTACAATTGTCTTACTGCTTGGGCAGCTGTTTGACAAGTGGTGAAGCAGCACTGAGGTCGGGTAACCCCGTTGTCCAAGGATGAGCAGTGACAGGGATTCTTCTGCCTGCTGGTTTGATGAGTCTGTGAGTAGTGCTTATGGAAATAAGAGGGTTAATGAGAGCCTTCAAAGTCTGCTGGAAGCCTGAACTTATTCCTGGCAGTTATGTGACCTGCTCCTGCCTCCTTGACAGATCCCAGCAGATTTCTTCTCTGACTCAGGCCAGCTCTGGGTCCTTGTTATGTTGTTGTGACATTAGGAAACTCTCTGTAGGCGTGAACTACTGAAAATCAACTCAATTTTGCATGGCAAACTTGGTTTGTTCCATCTGAAGCTTTGATCCTTCCCGTCTGTTTTCACTGTATGATAGACTTTTTTTTTTTTTTTTCTAATTTTTATTGTACTTTGTATTGTTCATAGCTGTTGTATCAACTGGCTGTCTTTAGCAGTCTGACTTCACTACCTCAGAAGCTCTCAGCAAGTGACCCATACTGAGAAGCAGAGGCTGGGCTGTGGAAGTCACGCAGGTGATCTGGAAGTGGCTAGTGAGCACCCAGTGCATGGAGAACAGTCACTGCGTGAAGTTACTTCATAGCCCTCATGGAGAAAAGCAGGGCTGGGACATGAAGGGGATGTGCTCAGCCTCTCTCTGTCTGTGTGGAGACGGTTTTCTTCTGCTCTGCTCTCTTCTGAGCAGCAAGCTGGCAGAGAACAGGGGCTGGCACATTGCTGTGAGGCTCCAGCGGACCTATGATGAGATGCATTGTTTATTTCTGATTTTTTCTCAATTCTGTATTTTTTCTTCCCCTCTGTATTTTTATCTGAAGGCTGTTACCTCTGGCTTCCAAAGATCTCCCATTCTGGACTGACTACACCGAAACAGCCCCTGATAGCAGGCACAAGGAAGTTTTCTGTGTGATGCCCTCATCTTGGAGCCCTGGTGGAGCCCGGGTGTCCCACAGAGGTCCAACTGACAGAGCTGAAGTGACAGAGAATCTGCTGCCTCCTTGGGTACATTGTCCGGTGGTTAATTAATCACCTTAGCTGTTCTGCACCAAGAACAACTCTATTTCTCTGTAGAAATGCCTTTGGTTTCCAGCCACTGGGTCTCAAGATGCTCTCATCTGTCAGATTAAAGAGCCTCATCTTATTACTCCTCTCTCTGCGTAGGCACTTGCTGACCACTCTCAAGTCACCTCTTCACCTTCCTGGGGACAGACTAAATGGATTGAATGTCTCTAGTTCCCGGCTGTTTATCAACCTCCCATTCTTCTTGCTTCTGCTGCCTCTCCAATCTGCTCTCAGCCTCCTCTCCAGCTGGACACAGCACGGTGTGTGCATGTCTTGTGCTGTGGTCAGAGAGCCCCTGGATGCCCTTGCTGAGCCTCTGCAGATCCCATCACTTGCCCTCAACTGCTGCATGTCCTGGGATCAGGCTGAACCCTTGGTCCTGCTCCAGAGACCCCAAGAGAATGGGATGGGGAGCACAGAGATCAGCCTGCTTTGCCCCATGGGGTTTATGTGCCACTAGTTGGACACCTTCCCTGTCTATGGAAGAGGAAAAAGGAGGTCCTGAGATAGGCAGCTGTGCTGGGCAGGGAAGGAGGGACGGGGAGCATGGCAGTGTTTGGAGTCTGCTCACACAAGTTCACCCAGCTCCAAGTGAGTGTAATTGCGGAGACAAAGTAGGAGCAGCCTGAAAATCACAGGGATGGCATAACTTCCAGCCGTGGAGAAAGGGGCCTTTACGAGGTCTTGAACCAGTGTCCTTACCTGCTTTGTGCTGCGGTGTAATGTGCGAGCGCTCAGCCACTCCAGCCCCGGTTAGAAATGAGAAATTTCAAGGGCTATTGAGCACTCTGTGAATTTTCACAGTGGCTCAGCGCAAAGTTATTTAGCACAGGTGTTTTGGTAATTGTGATGCATTGGGAAAATTCACAGTGCTCAATGGCCCTCAAACTTCCACCTGCTTGGTGTGGTGGTTAAGTATTAGTGCAGTGGATTATAAGATAAAATATGCAGGAGAGAGTTGCTGGCTGCAGGACTTTTTCTGGCGCTGGTTATATTTCTTTGTTATTCTACGATCACTTTGTTTATCCGATGTATATTAGAAGGACAGAAAGTTGACTTCGGTGGCTCTTAAAGTTGAGTGTTTTGCACATAAAAAAACCTGCAAGGTCCATGTGCCTTCATGGCCCAGGTGGAAGCACCACGGAGAGGAGTGGTGCCTTGAACCACCACCTCCAGCACCCCACAGCTTCTGCTCTGAGGCAGCACCACATCAGAAAATACCCAACCATGAGCTCTGGGAAGGGGGAAGCAGAGGAAGAACACCTATCCACACACCTCTACATGTGTGTGAGGTACAGAAGGCCTGCGAGCTCTGGGTAGAATTTTCTTTAAATTATTGTTTTCAAGTCCCTGGTGCTCCCATGCTGGCTGTGCCAGGAGTGGCCTTTTGGGGAAGGATGTGTCTGTCTGTCTGTCCTTTCAGGCACAAATGAATTGGCTGGGCAGCTTAGCAAGGATGTGATGTGGCCCAGTACAAACACTCAGAAGAAAAAAAAAAAAAAAAAGCTTTAGTTTAACTTTTACTTCAGCCCTGACTGTGGAATATCACGGCAAGTACATGGTCTGAGCTGATGACACAGGCCAATATTACCAAATAATTAAAATATAGAAAATACTGTTTTCTGCTGTTACCTAAGCTGGATTTTCAGACTCTTCCTCTCTTTCTACAAGCTGTGCTGTGATTGCTGTCCTGTGATGTGGCAAGCTAAAGCAGAAGGACCTCCTATGCTGTGGGGTGGCTGAGCTTGTTGGCTGCCGCTGCCATTTGCAGACAAAACTGATTTTATTTATTTTTATTTATTTATTTATTTGGTGATGAATGGGTACTAGGAAGGATGCTAGTAGTGTGATTCCCCTCCTTCCACAGCTTTCCTCCCAGATAAGCACACGTAGCCGCCTGGCCTCCTTCCACCCACTTCTCTCCATATGTTCACCCAGTTATCACAGGAACATGCCAGCGTGCAACCCTTGAATCGAGGTTTTTGCATCTGAAAGCAACAGGTGACAAATAAGAGTGCACTGGAAATCCAAAATCTGTGCTGGGAGAGGAGGAGGGTGGCTGGGTCTGCTGAGCCCCCAGCGGTGTGTCCATGCACAGGGGTTTGAGCAGGTGAGGAGGAGGAAAGCACAGCTTCCTAATTGCAAACAGCCTCCACATGGGGAAGCAAGCCTGTCCCGTGTGGATCCTGGCAAGCCCGTGGGCTGGCTGTGCTGTGAGCTGCTGGCAGGGCACAGTGCTCCTTGCAGTGAGCTGTGCTCCTGCATGTGCAGGTGGGACCTTGGCCATCAAAAGGAAAAACACAACCGTGGAGGCTGTCAGGAGCAAAACGCAGCCACCTGCGAGCGGCTCCCAAAGAGGAGAAGCTGGTGTGGAACTAGAGGGTCCTGCCACAAGGAAGATTAATGGGAGGATTTTACTTTGAGCGTACTGGGAATTTTGAGTTTTTTTCCAGTTCTGACAAGACTTGAAAGGTCTCTCATCCTCTCAAGCCACAGCTTTGGGTATTATTAACATGCAAATTAAGATGGTTTATAGAAAGCAGCATCTTGAAAAGCTGACAAGCGTTGCACAGGACAAGGGCTGGGTTTGGGAGGTTTTCCTGCTTCCAGAACCTCTGCTGTTGGCTGGGATGGACCATGCATGGCAGTGGTTGGGGTGCTGAGGCTGTGTGCTCCCACGGTTTGCTTGGAGGCACAGGGCTGGGACACCCTGCTGGGGGCAGCCCTCTGAGGGGGCTCTCTGGGTCCTACCGAAGCCAGCAGATGATTTGCTTTGTTGCTGTTACTGGAATCGGGTTGGGACCTGTGTTGCATAGCAACCCTAAATTATTTTAAAAACCTCAAAAGGGTATTAATGCTACTCCTGAATAAAGACAGTTTGTCTTGCTGCTGTTTATGGATTGTTTTTATGCTGTTCCCCAGCCGAGTGAAGGCTTTCATCTTCCTAAACAATGAAATTCAAGTTATTGCCAGAAGAGTGGTAGCTCCTGCTCAGTGGCACAGCAGCTGTAATTAGTCTTTTCCAGTGCGCACTCCCTGGATTTCATTTTAAGGAGGACTTTAACTTGTTGCTTACCACTCACAGCTGACCAGGCTCAGCTCCCACTCACAAAATGAGTTTCCCAAGTTCAAGCAGAGGCTGCATTTCAGCTGTGGGTGTTTCCTGCGTGGATCCTTGTTTCCAGACGGAAAGTGCTTACAGCTTGTCTGTCTTCACTGCTTTTAGGGAAAATTGCCTCTGAAAGCAAGGGATATACCACGTCTTTTTCTCCTACTCTTTGAAAGCTGTCAGTACTAATTTAATTAGTTGTTGCATAATCACAGTTTAGCATTTCCAAGTCTAATGTATTGTAATGTTGTTTATACTGATTTGATGATTAAGGGCCTTGTCAGAGTCTTTGTTTCCTTACAAAAAGAAAATGTAGTTTTTTTTTTAATTTTTTTTTTTAAAGTCTTGCTATGCAAATGAGACACAACAGATTAAGGATGCTTATTTCACCTGAAAAGATATTTACAATAATTTTCAATAGTCCTGCTGTCATTGTCCGCAGCAGCCTTGTCTTGCTTTGTTAGGTAGCTGGCACATGACACGGGCTCTGCCCAGCCTTGGCCCATGTTCCCATCCACCTGTACCCTCTTCTCCTTTACCAGCAGCAGAAACGCTCTCCCTGGCTCTCTGACTGCTGACAGAGTCTCTCAGGGCCTCTCCTGAAGCATGCCCCTCTTACACCGGGCTGTTTGTTGAGGCTGCTCCTGGTGCCCCCCTCCAGCTGCAGGTCCATGCTCAGATCAGGCACTGTGGTGGCTGCAGGACCCACCACCAGCTGGGGAGCCTGTGTCTGGGGATGAATCGTGGTGTATCCAGGGGCAAAAGGCTCAGTTCAGAGGCTGAGATTGCTCCTTGCCTCTCTGCTTTGCTGGTGCAGGTGGTGTCAGTGGGTGTGATCCTTCCCAGCAGGGAGCTGCTGCCTTCCTTTAGCAGATGGGGCTTCCTCAACTGCCTTTCCAGGGGCTGTGGAGCCTACATTAGGATTTTTTTGCAATTCTCACTTTTTTTCAGTCTCCTTGCAAGAAGCAGCATCTCTACTTTGTGGCAGAGCTGGACTGAAGATCCAGCTAGGTGAGTATATGGAAGAAGTCTCTTCTGCTCATACTGCGTAACCCCTTCTGCTCCAGGAATCACTGTGTGCTGCTTTATTTTGCATACATAAGTGTAGCATCCTACGTGAGACAGCCATGACTGCAGGCTGTCTTTCTGGTCCTTGAAGAAAGCAATATGTTTCCTTCTCCCTCCTGCTGGAGCCTTAGTTGCAGTTTTCTACAGCTGGGTGAATGACCATGTTTGTGTCTGTCATCAATTCCACAGCCTGTTATTTAAATTACAAAGCTCTTTCTTTGCATCAGTGTATGCACAGCAAGTTAGCAATCTATGCATAAAGTCTCAGCAGGCAATGATTGTCTCCTAAAGGAAGGCAGAAGTAAAGACAGCCCACTGGATTGACAGAAATATTGCTGAATTCAGATGTGTTTGTGGAACAATTGGTTTTCTTTCGAAGAAGGTTGGTGTTAACACGATTGCGATGGAACAGAGGTGAGCAGGGTGTTGGAAATTAGGCTGCTAGCACAAATAGAGTGTGGTGTAAAGAAAAACCCATGTCATCAGCTTGTTTATGACCCCGGTACAAACAAACCCTGGACCCGAACAATTATGCTAATTTTGCTTTGATTTACAGCAATGATAACCGCAAATATGCTGCCAGAGCTGCTTGGTGCACGTGCCAGAGGAGCAGGCAGGGCTTTCTCAGGACTGCCTGCAGTGTCTTTCTTCAATTAAGGTTTGGGTTCTGGTTAGCATCCTGCCCTCTTTGAGCATCTCCTCCAGCTGTGGGTAAGGGTGATGCGACCCCGCTGACTCCTCTTTGCTAGAGGGGAGAACAGAGGTGTGGGGAGCTGCACCCTGTATCAGCAATCTGGCTGAGATAGCAAAGGAAACTGGAAAAAATGGGCATACTGAATGCAGCCCAGCTCTGGGGAGGGGATGGGGAGAGGACAAGTGAATGCCCAGGAGGTCACTGCAATGCTGCTGTGAACTGGGACAAAACACTTGGAAAAGGATAACTGTGAATTAATTCCCAACAGAGCAAGCACGGTTTATCCATGAGCATAGTGGATATTCAAGAGCACCTTTGGTCCGCTGCAGAGCCATGAGTGCTGAGCCACCTGCATTTTGGAGCTTGCTGCTTATGAAAAAGGTATTTCTATAGAGCTGACTGGTTAATGTTGCAGTGGATAAAATAGGAGCTGGAATTTAAAAGGAACCAAACCCTCCCAGACCATTTCCAGGTGTCCCCACTGTGCTGGGGTCTTTCTGTTTAGCTGGAGAGGACTGAGGGTGTGTGTGTGTATGCTTGTATACATAGTACATATGCAGAGAAGCCCCCCTTAATATACCATGAGTAATTGTAGCCCTCAAAACAATCTCTGCATCCCTGGTAATGATCTTTCTTTTTGCAGCAGGGCAATCTGTCCAATGAAGAATCCAAGAATCCAATGTTTTCTGTTCTGTGGGATTTCATAATGCAATATCTTTTGTCTCCTGTGAAAGTTAAACTCTCTGGGGGTAGCTCCTGCACACTTCTCCAAGGAGTCCCTGAGTGAGCGGATTACAGTGGCCTGTCTTCGTCTAATGAGTTTAAACACAAACAGTTATTATTTCTAAATAAACATGTGCTATTAAGTGCTATCAAACTTCTACAGAAAATATGAAAACAGAGGATGGAAAACATTATAAAAGGCTGAGCTATCACCTGGGAAGTAGCACATAATGCAAATCAATAGAGCCGCATTTCTTTACCGCTTTATTGACTCACAAACGCACAGCTTGTAAGAGCCCATCAGGATCCTCCCCCCCTTCACAACTCTATTTTATTTCCAAATACCACTAAAGGAACATTTTTTTTCCTCAAGGTAATTGCATAACTTCCTTCTGTTTCACACTCAAAACGCACCCATGCAAGTCGATGAACCAGGGAGCGTGTTTAGATATCTCTTACCCTTAGCTAATGATGTTCAGCAGATCAATCGGGGTGAGAGTTATCTCTTTTTTTTTTTTTTCCCCTTATAAAGGATCTTGATCTTTCTCTAAGGGGAATGACCTTGACTTGGTAGCACAGCTAAACTGGAAAAGCTGTTTTGTTATTCAAACTGAATTTAGACTAGCTAAATAAGTGGTAGGCATAAGAACAAATCTCCTCCCTTAAACGAATGTAGGATATTAAGACCTGGTTTTGTAATGATTATAGTCTAATGCGCAGCTCGCTGAGAGGCGGTATTTTTTTTAGCCTCTGCCTCTAACCTTGACTGTTCCATTCATCTCCGTGGAAATGCTTCCTTTTTGCTATACATTTTGTGCACACAAAGAACAATTTAAAACTTACATTGCATGGTCAATCAGAGATACCTAACTGGCTCTTTGGAAAACATGAATTGTGCTTTTTTTTTTTTTTTTTTTTTTTTAATACAAACACAAAACAAGTCAGTGGCACCACATTAATCATTCAAGCCGATTGGAAAGTCTCCAAGCACCAGCTGAGTTAGAAAAAAAAAAAAAAGAAAAGAAAAGAAAAAAACCCACATACTTTGATAAGAACCAACTGGG
Source organism: Aythya marila (assembly GCF_965140915.1). Classification (NCBI taxonomy): domain Eukaryota; kingdom Metazoa; phylum Chordata; class Aves; order Anseriformes; family Anatidae; genus Aythya; species Aythya marila. The sequence goes on along the minus strand of NC_139051.1, from coordinate 8,781,954 downwards.
AATGAGAGTTTTTTTTTTCCCCTCTAAGTTTCAAAAAGAACAACAAAAACAACAACAACAACAACAAAAAACACAATTCCAAGAATTGGCAAGAAAACAAATTGAACTATCATGGCCAGTTGTAAGGGCCATGCTTTGGCTCTGGCGAAATGATTCATAAATATTCATTTACCTGGGGAAACATGAAAAACAGGATTAGACTTATTCATGGGAGTTCATCTTTAGGGTCAATGCTAGGGTGAGAGAGCCAAGACAGGCAAATTGCAGTTTTATAACGTATTTCCTGGGACAGACAAGATCTGCAGTCTTTTTTTTTTTTTTTTTTTTTTTTTGAAAAAAAAAAAAAGAACAGAAAGGACAAAAAAAAAAAAAAAGAAAAATAAAAAAAAAGGACAATAAAGAAGCTTTTACACAGCAGAGATGCTATATGCAGAGGCGTCCCGTGGGTGATTCGCACCCGTGTGCTTCCCAGCAGCTGTGCCACAGGATGGGTGGCCCTGGCCACGTGTCCCCTGGTGGGCGCTGGGCTGCCCCGCAGGCTGTGGCACTGCTCCTTGTGCTGTTTTTGTCCCTTCCCTGGGGCTGTTTGCCAGCGGGGTCAGTGCCTGCGGTGTGAGCCAGCCCTGTACTGCTGTGGGGTTTTTACTGTAGGAAAACACCCTGCAGTTTGGAAGCTGGCAGGCTTGCTCCTGAAGTCCTTCCCCACCATGCTGGTGCCCAGCAGGGAGCTAATGCGATGGCAAGGCAGAAAGGATGGGAAAAGTCCCTGATGCTTCCAGGAACTGCTTTCATCCTACCAGGGGAAAAGAAAGGACTGTGACCTCTGGCAAGGCAGCCAGGAGCATGAAGGCATCCATATGTCACCTATCAGCTAGTGGCTGAGAGGAGCAGAAGTGAGTCTTAGGGAAATGTAACCAGGTCCAGATGATAACTCAATATTGCAGGACTTGGAGGCTCTACCTTCCTCTGCTTCCAGGGGAATGGCCGGTCCTGTGTTTACTCCTGCATCCTTTGGTTGCCTGTTGAGAAGGTGACATTGGGATCGTCTGCTGCCAAAGGGATGTGTAATTTCTTAGCATGATGGGGCTCTGCTGCCAGGCTGGATGGCTACGTGCTGCCGTGAGACAGAGCGGTATTAGTAGCAGGTTTGTAGTGTCTGTGAGTGACCCCCTGTGCTCACATTAAAGGGAAAATGCAGCATGAGCATAAGCAGCATGCATTAGGAAGTCTAGCAAACTAATGACCACTAGCACCAACCGAAAAATCAGATCTCCTCTTATCCACACGCTGCAGCATGTTGAGTTAATCTCACTCTAATGCCACTAAAGTGAGTGGATAAGTGATTTTAGTGACTTTATCCATCATTGCTTCAGGACAAATACACCATTTGTGACTTTGCAGAGGGGTGTGATCCTCAAAACCCTGCAGCTGGGACAAGGTGCTGGAGCTTTGCTGCCACTGCAGGTGTGTGCTGGGACAGGGAGATGGGCTGCACCTTGCAAGCCAGGTGGGAAGTACTCCCAAAGAACTTTTTTTTTTTTTTTAATTTAATATATAAATTTGGCAAGGATGAAGCTGAATTTAGGAAAATAATATCTATAAATATTTTCTGCTTTGCTAGAAGCAGCAAAACTGTAGAAGCAAATCAGTTCATCTGCGGGATCCAGCTGTTAGATATCAGCTTTCCCAGCTCCAGCGGGAAGCGCTCTGCCTCGTGGCAGTCTGGATGCTGTGATACTGCCTTGCATTTTGGTTTCTTCTACGTCAGTGGAGTAATTCCCTCCATCTTTTCAGTTACTGATGTCATCTCTGGCACCTGTTAATGTGCCAAAGTAACTCTTAGGAGAAGCACCAGTGGCTGGGGAGAAATTGGGCTTTCTCTGCCTGAGCTTTCCTGTGTGCTGCTTTCTGTTTGCTGATTGCTATCTGGAACAAGCAAAACCCTGGCAAACAAAGGGAGGAAAAGTGGCTCTCTGTTACCTGAGATTTTTACCTTCCCTGGGTTGTTTGCCTCTGTTGGCTGGGTTGCAAAGATACAATCAGAGTGCTTTAATAGTCCTGCTCTGGAGTGGGGGATTCCCAGCTCCCCAGGAGGGATCTCACTGCACAACTTCGAGTCTGCAGGTGCAGGAAGGCAGAGGCTGTGGGACAGGCTGTGCTGTGCTGAGGCTTTGCTCCATTTCCACTAGTACTCATAAAGTGCTGAGGATAACTCACTGTAAAAGCTAACCACCCCCAGCAAGGCAGCACTAAAATATTTACTGCCCTTTTGTTATATGAGGACTTAAAAGTCCTCTGCAGTGGGTGACTCTGAGGCTGCCTTTTATCCCATCCCCAGCATCCCACGATTCAGGCATTTCAGCACCAGCTACAACCAGGACTTGGAGCCCCTTCCCTCTCCTTTCTGCACTCGCTCAGGTCTCTTGCTGTTTTCTTTTTCTTGTCCTGCACTGATGCTTCCTTCCCACTCCTGCTGGTCCTCAATCACCAGCAGCCAGGGCATCGCAGCTGTCTATATTTTAACTAACAGTGAGTGGCATCTTTTCTCCCAGCAGCAGGCTGCCTTGCTTTCTTCCCCTCTCCTTCGATAAAAAGTGACAAGTGCTCCTTCACAGAGCGGCGCAATCAAAGGAGCGCTCGAAGGGAGCTGACAGTCAGTTGTGCATGGGCTGCAAGCTGCTTTACCGGGGGACTGCTTAAATAGAGTTCACATCCTGCCCGGCTCTCCCTCGTGTGACAGTGCTTTGCACCCTTTCTGATGATACCATAGCTTATCTCATCGTGGCTTATCTGAATAATCAGCTCAGGGGCTTCTAACCGGCTCGAGGGGATTTTTGTGGTTCTGCAAAGCTTTTCAAAATGTGGCATGAGGCAGCCGAGTGGCGTGCCAAAGGGCTTAGCTCCGTGGTCTGCACCCCAGCACCCCACTAATGGCTGGGTTAAATTCTAAGGAGCTTTTCCCACCATTTCAGGATGCACAGATGTGTGTCTTTAGCTTTGGTTCAGACAACTGGAGCTGCTCTTTGGCAGAAGGACTGTGTCTCAGTGAGCAATTGTGCTGCCTGGCAGCGAGGGAGGCTCTCTGCCGTCCCCTGCCTTCATCTTCAGCAGTCTGCCTCAGCTCTGACGGGCACCTGGTACCCAGGATCTTGGTGCCAAGCATTTGCGAGGCTGTAGCGTGGGCACCTCAGCTGAAACTGCTGCTGTGCCTGGCAGGAAGGTGCTGACGAGCATCTTTGTCACCCAGAGCAGCTCCGCTCTCACAGGAAGCATTTGTCAGGCTCCTTTTGTGTCGTAAGTGCTGCTTTAACACAGCAGTCGATTCGGCACACGTCAGTGTCGGTGGATACTGGTTCCTTGGGGGAAGTCAGCGTGACAGGAGCACAAGCTTTATGAACATACGCCTAAATCCCTGCCAGGGCAAGGGTGCTTTCTGAGATCGGGCCTTGCAGTTAGGAAGGGGAATGAATGAGATGGACACGTGTTGGGGACAAGCCCAGTGCTGTGGCAGTGCCATCGGGAGGGCTTGGGACTGCTGCTGCCCAAATAGCCAGTAATGGGGGGAGCTGAGCCACATCAACAGGGACAGAGGGACAAGAGTCATCTCCTCACCTTGCCCTTCAGTCTGGGTGTGCCTATATCCCACTGCATTGAGTTTTAACTTGTTGGGATTGAGTGCTTTTTAAAAAGAATTTCATAGTTCAGAAGGAGTTGCTAAGTCTTCCACTCTGGCCTGCTCCATATCACCGTGCGCTTCATTTGCCCTGGAGATGATCCCAATAATGTGCTCAGGACAACAGCAGATTTCCAGCAAGGCATTGGTCTCAATCTATTTCTATTTTTTTTCCCATCTGCAGCTTGTTTCAGTGAGTTATCACTTTCACTGCTAAAATTATTTGTTTTCTCTAATTCAAATAAATGTGCCTTTAGCTAACATACATTGGTAAGAGGATAAAGAAAGCTACTTTGCGAGGCTTCTCCATTCTCTCCTGTGCCAATGAAACTGAGATAGTATTCCTTGCACCGGTCTGCGTAGGATAGCTGGACTCTTTAAATTTCATAATTAGTTTCTGGATGTTTATCTATTAATGTTTTCATGCTTGACTCTTTGCCAATGTCTGATTTTGGCCAAGGTCTCTTTCAGCTGTCCTACTTTGCATACTTGGACTGAGCTGCTGAAGAAAACACTGCTTTAGCTAAGTCAGGGGACCACATTTGCTAAGCAGGCCAGGGTAGCAATTTGGTAACTTCGATAATTAGTCATTCGTTTCTCAAAGCCTGCTTTATATGGCACATAAATGTGAACTAACCTTTAGGAATCCTCTGCAGCTCTGACACCTAGCATCAAACTTACACTTCGCCACAGGAAGGAGAATGTATAATTTATGAGCTAGTGAAGTATCTTTAATTAAACCAGTATTTTCTAAATTTTGACTTAATTTAATTTTAATCTAACTGAAAGAAGCAATCTGAGTCTGGCCAAGGTTTTCCTTAAATACCACCCTTGCAATATGGGAGGCTTTGAATCGAGTAAGATAGATGATTTTAATTTCCATGTTCTCAGTGTAACACTTGGGGTCAATGTTTGCATACTTATCATAGGCAGTTTACAATTGACAACCACTGTAATTGTTCAACTTTTCTTTGGTGAAGACCTGATTGACTATTATGCACTGTATTTATTATGTCTCACACTAAAATATAGATGATTGATTATTCCATTACTCTATTGACCAAGGCTGTAACAAGGTGTGACAAATATGTGCCATTACAGTCCAGGACCAAGCAAGGAAGGTAGCACAGCCAAGCAGGAGAATGGCAATGCGTGCGATTCAGGACAGCATTAGCAAACTTTCAGGACACTGTATTTAAAAGACTTTATCTGAATGAATGTTCTTCATTTCTGCTAGGTACTTTCTAAGCAAAAAAAAAAGAAAAAAAAAAGAAAAAAAAAAAATAACAGGCCCTCATCTGAAAAGCTTAGGATATGATTGAGAGCCCACTGGAGCCAAAGGAAATTCTTCCGATGACTTATTGGGCTTTGGCAGGGTCCTGAGGGTAATCTCTCTGTTTACTTCACTGAGAGTTGTGTCAGACCCTGAAAAAATCACCATTTGTTAACTACATTAAAATGTGCAGGAAAAAAGTGTCTTCCATCACTGATGTAGCACATTAACGTGAGCTATGTGCATATATCAAGGGGACTTACAGTTGGAATGAGAAAAATCTTGTATTTTGAAGCTCTTTATCTGCAGCTTGGTATTTGAAATGCATAATTTAATTATCTTTGAACTCCTTTGTTCCTCCTTAAAATAAATCATGTTTCGTTTTCCTTTTAAATATCATGCATTGATGGACACAGCACCGGGGATCATGGTAACAAAATGGTGTTGAACCAGCTACTGGAAATTAGTAGTAATAAACAATGCATTTGCTACCAGTCTGTCATATTAATTAGTCTTCAGAATGTGTCAGTGCTTTTCATTTGTGTTTAACGTTGCCTGAGCTTACTGCCAATTAAATACAATGTTGTTATCAAATCAGCTCGCACGTGATTACACTGGATTAATGTGGTTATTTTCTTTGATCCACTATAATTAAAAATCACAGTAGTGATTTTAAACAAGTGTAAAAATGTAATCAGTTTGCATACACAGCTGCCTTTTTCTTCTAATTTACTTTAATAATGCTCACCTCTAATTAACAATTCCCGATGTCCTGGGCCCTGTTTAGGACTCGGAGGGGAATGCCACATGTTGCAAGAGCTGGAGCCAGCCCTACCCACTCTGCCCCTGCCTTCACCCATTTTCAAGCAAGATTAGTGTTCCAATTCGACAGGAGAAAAATGGGCAACCACAACCTGCTGAGAAGATGCGTGCAGCCAGGCACCAGCCCTGAAATGCCCAACCTGCCCAGTCCCAGCTTTTCAAGCTCCAGCTTTTCACTGAGCAGGAGCTCTTGGTTTTGGGACCCGCCTCCCAGCAGGGGTAAGGAACAGGCAAAACGCCACAGCCCGAAACAGAAGGATGTCATTTCCCAACCCTGGCTGCTTCTCTGCTGCTGACAGACGGCACCCAGACAGCAGAGAGGCTGGAGGAGGCTGCTCTTCTGCTGGAGCAGATAGAAGTAATTAGTCAAATCACTGCAGCGCAGAGAGGGACGCTGGCCCATCTCCCGTCAGGCAGCAAATGACTCATTGCATGACAACTTCAGTAAAGGGGCATTATTGTTTTTTTTTTCTTTTCTTTTCTTTCCTCTTTTTTTTTTTTTTTTTTTTTTTTTTTTTTTTTTTTTTTTTTTTTTTTTTAACTCCTCTCCCTGTTCCACTTTCAATAGGGAAACAAAGAGCTGAATTTTCCAAAAGGCCACGAAGGCTCTTGTCTGGGAACCTAGCCTCCCAGGTCTCCTAAGGCCACTGAAGCAGTCACCGCTTGTATAAATGTCATCCATCTATGTAGGGATGGAGACAACAAGCACTGCTGCCCCTTCGAGATGTGGTGAGCTGGCGGGCAGAAAGGGGTGGTCATTCATGGGCTTGATTGACCCAGTGACTAACATCTGACCTCCTTGAAGCCCTCCACCAGTCTGTTACAGTCCTGCCTGAAAAATGCAAATACTGACACATTTTATTACTTCTCCTTGACACTTGCTTAGGGGTATGTTTTACCCCATCTGAGATATATTTCCTTGTTCCTCCTCCTCCATTTGGCAGTGGTAGAGCAGAGGAAAAGCCTGGATGGATGTATTTATATTATGTATGGTCCAAGTAGTGCTGGATCCCTCAGGGATCAGCAGCCCTGGCAGCTCACCACCTCCAATCCTCCATCCCTTGTATCTTACTGGCCATGGGGAGAGCACACAGCATGAGGAGCATGACTGTGCAGCCCCCCCAGAGCACCAATGGTTGGAAAAGCATTTCCCCAACAAGCAGAAACAAATGGAAACATGCCCTCATACTTTCTGCATCATTTCCAAGTGAGGGACGAGCAGCAAGCACTGCGTTTGCAGAAAGCTGGCTTCCTCAGCCAAATTTCGTCCGCTGACGTGCTTCATCAGTTCAAAGGTCTTTTGTACTGCGGGGTTCAGCGCTTGCCTGTCCCACTGAGTGCCCTTCCTTCCCGGTTCAGAAAGCAGATGAGAAATAACTAAGCAAAGAATTAAACTTGAATGGGTGGAAGTTAGTGAAACATGAGGCATGCCGTGCTGGCCCCGGGTAAGTAATGCACGGTGTTCTGCTGAGGTAGGGCTCTTTGTGCACATAATAAGTAATGTTCCAGCGAGATGAAACCTCAGGTTCCTGATTCAGCTGATATTTCTGGCAAATTGTTGACCTATTGCAGTTTATTCAGGATTTTTCTAGTCTTGGTAGAGTGGCTCTAACAGTGACAGATTTGTCACGCTGTTTCTAACAAATACACAGCTTTTATAACTCAGAAAGTTATGTCTTGAAGCACCCCAGAAAATAATTGCTTCTGTGTTCTGCAGTAGCACTTCATGTTTATAGGCTAGGAAAAGAATTAATTAAATATTAATTAATAGGTTTTAATACTGCCGGTGCTAGCTTGTGTCACAGAATAACTCATAGGGACAATTTTAATTTCACCTGACATATGTATATTGATGGTTTCTCCCCTGAGCTGGAACTGGAGGGCTGCATGGCTGCAGCATGGGCAGGGAGACAGGGAGAAGGGCAGCCGGGATAATGAGAGGTGGCTGCAGGGAAGGGACCGTGGAGCCAGCTGCCTCCTGGCAGGGACGCACTGGGGGAAAAGCAGGGAAATGGCCCTCCCTTTCTGCTCGTCTTGGGAACAGCACAAATGTAGAAACTGTCTCCTTGCCCAGCTTTGATGCCATGGGCTTGATGGGGAAAATACTACTCAGAGCAGTTCAGAGCAGTTTTACCTGCTTTATGGTTGCATGAGCAAAATTTTACTCCAATTTAGCTCTGTTAAAATTTGAAGGAAGTTTCAGCACCTGAGAAAGAAGCTGTGGGTTCCTTTGGAGCTAACAAAACGTAAGGGCATTGCTTGTGTCAGTTCAAAGAGGAGATGTGTCAAATGGAGTGACAAAACCAAATGCTAGCTTGTGCTTTGCCACCTATTAAAACCTGGGAGAGGACGAGATCAAACCCCTCCTCTGAGTGTAGCTAAAAGGCTTTTATCAGCCAAGCACCACAGCCCGTGGGGACCTGTCAGACTGATGTTTCCCTGGCAGGGGTCAGAGATCAGACAAATTACTGCAGTGCTCTGAGTCCAGGTTGTCTTTCAGCATCCTGTGGTCTCACATTTTGTGCCACTCTGAGGCTTTTCTCCAAAGTACTCATTTACGGTGAATCTTGGGCAGGTATGAAGAGCCTATACATCCCCATATGGCCTTTGGTTCTTTCTCTTGGTGATTTTTTTGGAGGCTTGCGATCACAGGGCAGTTCAGGCAGCATGGGTGAGGCTGTTTGCAGCCAGCTGAGGTCTGGGGAATTGCTAATGAAACCAACTGCTCTGCCAGCAAACTCTCCCGGTCCCCCACTGTCTGGGTAATTAAAATGGGGACTGTATGGGTGTCAAGTTAATGCTGTATACATAATGTATCTGTCCCAAGGTAAGCCTACACATCTGTTCTCTGTAAGGCTGTAAGTGCAGGATATAATTAAGCGAGTGAGAAATAGCACAAGCCGAACACAGCACTGTCCACACACAGCCGAAGCAGTGGCACTGCCAGGTTGAGCAACAAGCTAGAGCTGGCACAAAAGTGAGCTGGAAGCACTGTTGCTTAAAGACACTTGTGGGTTTGGCTTGTTTTCTTTTCCCCCTTTATTCTGCCCAGCCAAGCCTCAAAACCCCACCTGAGCAGCTTCTCTTGGTGTTCCTACAGAGAAATACAAGCCCATGTGTATATGTGTGTTTATACGCATGTATGTATATACATAATATATATATTTATTGTTTAGAATCATTACAAGATATTATCTGCATCTTTTCAAATTTATATGTCAGGCAGCAAATGCATTGTTAAAACAGGGTTGCTTAAATGAAAGCAGGTAGAGGACACAGTTTTCATTGCAAGGCTGCCAAAGTATAGATGAGATCTGGTTACTATACTTGTTTGTTCATTTATACTCACAAACACACATAAACATGTATATGAATATGCATATTTATATATATATGTATACGTGCTGATTGTTTGCATGGCATACGTAAAACACATTTTAAAAGATTCTTGTATATTTTATATATATATATGTATGTACATATGTATGTGTATGTACATACACACATACATACACATATATTTACAGATATGTGTAAATGTACATGTGTATATGACCTTTATATATACACATGTATATATGCATTATAGAAAGTAATAGATATGCATTTACATATGTGTTATATGTGTCCTATAAATATAAACCTTCTGGGTTCTTTTAAAAGGCCTTTACATGCATACATGTGTAAATATAGGCATATCTATATGAATATGTACATATATACACACATAATTTAGAAATATAAATATATACATAAAATATATAATTGCAGAATACGCATATCATCATTCACATTTAACTATATTATGCTGTATACAATTGCATAACATACTGCATGTTATACTATATACATTAATTAATATAGTTATTTATATATTCTATATTTCCACTGTATATTTATACAGGTTTTTGAAAAGGTCTTAATATTTAAGTTTAGCGTGTATATATGCATTTGATATATACATATAGACACAGACTTGTATATAGAAAAATACATATATATATATATACACACATACTTACACACACACAAAACCACATTTTTATATATATATATATATATATATATACACACACACACACACACACATATAGTGTTAGTAGACCTGTGTGTGTGAGGCTTTTTTGAGACATATGCTGCCAGGGGCCTGTGGCCCAAGGCTGAGCCATGCTGCCTGTGCAGGAGGCCTAGGCCCCGCTAGGCCTGAGGCTGTGCAGCGCCCTGTGCTGCTGCTACTGACGCCCCCCAAGGCGTGTCCTGGAGCACCTGGGTTTCACCTGGTGCCTGAGCCCTTGTATTTTTTTTTTGTTGTGGTTCCCTTTGTGCCTCTATAAAGGAGATGGGTAGGGTGGGTTCCCCCCCCCAGCCTCTCTCAACATTTCCAGGCCTTTCTCTAGGTAAACCCAATTTACATGAAGTGTGCTGAAGCTTATCCTATGGGACACACACAGGTGTGCACAAACACCCAGCGGTCTCAGGGTTGCAACAGTTATTTTCCTCTCATTTTGCTGGTAATTGTTGTCTGAACCTAACTGAGAAGTCACTGCCATGAGAGCAGCTTAGTACGTCGCCCCAGCTCTTCAGCAGAGATCCCAAGGGATGTTAAGGGCTGCTTTTCTTCTGTGCTTCTGGATATGGCAAGAAGGCCTCTGCTCAGTGCTTCTAGGCCAGAGACTTGCTAGCAGTTTGCTCAGGTTTGGGGTTCTGTGTTCCCTTCCCTGCTGGTTACAACGCTCAGGTGGGAACAACCAGAGGAGCCCTGAGCATGAGAAATAAGAGAAATACCTAGGTTCACGTTATCTGGGACGCAAACGTCAGTGGAGATTTAAGTCAATGCAACCTTTCTGCTTGTGTGCAGCTATGTAAAATTGTTGTGTTGGTTTTCTGCTCCCTGGGAAGAGTGTTTTTTTTTTTTTTTTTTTTTTTTTTTTTTTTAATATATCAGACTGGAAATGTATTACGTGCTTGATCACCCAAGGAGCTGCACAACTCTGCCATCTGCACCACCACACTGTGAACAGGCAGGGACAGGCCACCTGCTTCGAATTTGGAGTCTGCCTCTCAGTTTAAGAAGAAACTTCCAGGAAGGAGCTGGAGGCTGAATTGGATGAGTAATGTAGTCTTAGAAAAGAGACAAAGAATGAGCAGAATCTAAATGGAACAGTGAAGGAAGACCTAGCAACAAAGCAAGCTATGTGCAGCAGGTCAGGAAAGGAACGCTAAAGCAAGACCTGCCAAAAAACATGCTTAGGTAGAATTAGGAGAGACTATTTAGATGCACAGCTTCTATATTCATGAAGCAAGAGAGAGACTAAGGAAAGAAGAAAGAAGACTGGAGCGTAGCACAGGGCACCATGTAGAAGGGACTATGTGGGAAGGCACAAAATTATGTGACCCCCTTCCTCAAAGTGGAAGAAAGTGGGCTGAAGGCAGTGTGGCAAAGGGGCTGAAGACAGAAATGGGGATTAAGACAGACAACTGGAAATGGAGTTCCAGATTTGACAGCCCACGTAAACGTTTTTTGGCTCCTAATTGCCCGATAGAAACTATCAAGAGGATGGTTCTTAGGCATTTAGATACTTCGCTGGGTTTGTTAGGCACCTAAATAGTGTGCTTAGATGCCCAACAGCAGTGAACGGGCAATTTCTGTCCTGTAATTTTGAAGGATCTGGCACATAGGCCCACAGGTGGATGCTTAACAAGTGTGTCAAATCAGGAGCAAGGCTAAGTGAAGCATGGCAAATGTAGTACATCTATTGGAGAAGGGATGGTTGAGTGAACAGGGTTCACTACTCAGCACTCGGTGGCGTTTTTCTTGAAGACCAATTACGGAGAAGTGAAGGCAAATGGGATAAAATGCAACATGATTTACCAACCAAGATTAACCTGAAATCCCTAACTGATCTTGCAGATAAAGGAAATCCAGCAGTTCTTCTCTTCTGGGATTTCAGTGAAGCCCCCGCCTTTGTGCTCTGAATATTTAACGCTATAAGTCATGCTGGAAAAGATGGTAATACACCAAATACTTCAAAAATGGGGGAGGAACTGACTGAAAGGGCCTAGTAATGGTTCAAAGAGAGGGTTAGAGAAATTTGTCAAGGATGGGGCTGAAGCTTACTTTGATCACTATCTTTTTTAAGGACGCATAAGCAGAGGAACACAGGCCATTTGCTGATGGCACCTGATGAGCAGGAGGACACTAGTGTGGAAGGAGCTTTGGGATGCTGTAGGAAAAGGCCCTGGAGAATCATGAGTACACAGGAGATTGAAGCCAGCCAGTATGGCCTGGCAGGAGTCACCCCATCCTGCCCCCAGTCCCATGGCAAGAGGGAGCAGACTCAGCTCATCACACGCAGTGAGATAACCTGTCACTGTGCAGTGTGTGCAGGTCTTCATCGTGTCCCAGCCCTGTGCTGGAGCCAACCTGAGCTGCACACCGGATGCCATTAGTTGTATAAAGCTATAATTGAGCATGGATAATCAAGCAACTCAGGGACTATCCATTAGCAGATGATCAGTGCATGTGGAGGGTACACGTGCTCCAGGGCCTCCTGGGGAAATGCTGTATTTCAGCATGTAGGAAGGTGCATATGGAAGACTAAATGGGCTGATGGGAACATCACAGCTGGGAAAAAAAATTGCTACTTGGCCCTGAAAGGTCCCTGGGGAAAAGCAGCCATGGTGGTGGTATCACGCCCAGCCCAGCACCCCGTTGTTCTCAGATCTACTGTGGAAATCTGTGCTAGTCAGAGTTCTGGATGTTCTTGCTACACTTCTCCTTTCTGACACCCATCTCTCCACATGTCTGATGAATCCCCCCACCCTTCTTTAGAACAAGGAATTCTACTATTTCCTTAGACTGTGTTATTTTCTACTATATCTCCATTTCCCCACTATCCATCTTAAGAGCGCCAATGGTTGCTATCACCATTGCTCTGCTGTGTCTGTATAATTAGAGCAGTTGGCTCGAGTAATTACTTTTTGCTTCCTTCAGTTCATTCCTCTGCTTTGCACTAGTTGGGGCTTTCCTTCATTTCAGTCTCTTTGGAGGAAGATTTCAAAGCAGGGTGTGTGGCTTTTAACTCCCTACCGCCCATTGAATCGGAGGCCACCGACTGCTAAACCCTCTAAAACCTTGGAGTTTGCTAAAAACGCCAGAGCAGCCGACTCTCTCTCATACTCCCTTTCTTATCCGTACAAGTGGAACTCCACAAATGATATTCCTGTGAGTGAATTGCATGCTTGTGAACACTGATCAGCTGGTTCACCCCCAGGGCTGCCGAACACCCCACAGTGCCAGTGCTCAGCACCCTCTGCACCTGCTCCTGGCCCCCACAGGGAAGGGACCCTGCCAGCCCTTCACTCTCTGCTGACACATCCCCCCTGCAGGGAACTGGTGGCTGTCGGGGGCACATGCCACCCCCCCTCACTGCCACAGCAAGAAACAGAAAACTCCCAGTGGCTGAGTCATACAAAGATGTGAGGAAACCCATGATGGAGACCTGGGAAGTCCCTGCTCTTTGCCACTGTGTCAGAGCTCGTCTTGAAGGATTTCCTTTCACAACTAAGTATCTGTTTAATTACAGCTATTGCAATGACAGTTAATAGCTGATGAACATGCCAGCATATTTTAATTGAATATATTGAGCACACTGAACAAAACCACAGCTCTTGACCTTTCCCGTAAGTGAAATGTTAGGACAATCTTTTCTGCATCGAGAGTCCAGGGCAAGTGTGGAAGGGACCACCCATTACTGCTAACGGGAGTCACCCATGTAAATCCCTCTCATGACAGCACTGTAATGGGCTGCTTAGCATCCAATTATTTTCATTTCATACAGTTGCTCATGTTGGAGGGGAAAAAGGGGGAGCAATGATCAGGCCAAAACACTGTTCCAGGCTGCACTTTCTCCCCTGGCCCCTCCAACTGCAGTCGTCCCGCACTTGCACTTTGTTACTGCTGTGAAGGGCTGGGATGATTTAATGCTCGTGGCTACAGTTTGTCATTGCAATGGGACAGATCTGTGAACCAGCCACCCTCTCCTGCCCTCCAGGATCACAATGGGACAGAGCCAGATTTATTCTGGATGCCGGGAATTGCTGGCCCTTTGCCTGTGTGGGCGCAGGTACTGCAGGGATGTGTACCACCCTCCAGCCCCCAAGAAGAAAAGGTACTTAAGCCCCTGCTTAAGTCTTTATCGATTTCTAAGGAACAAGAGCTTGTGATTAAAGTTTGCTTGTGCTTAGGCACTTTTCTGAATTGGCGTTTGGGTCCTTACCACAGCAAAAACTCTCATTGATTTGTGCTGGAGCACGGGCTGGCTAAGCCCTCAGGGAATGGCGATGTATTTGCAGCATGGTGCTCTTCAGACACATGACAATTTCAGAGCAATTTTGTAACATTAAAACAGCATTACTGGTGTGTCTTTAACTGGCCATAAATAGAAACCTTGACTTGTCTATCATGGTTTGATATTCCAAGCTAGGCAGGAACATTCAGTCCTGGCTCGCAATCCATTTTATCACCAAAAAGAAATTTTGTAGGTTAGATAAGTCAAGAGCTTACTCTTGCAAAACTTCATCCCATGTCTGTGAGCTGCGGTGAATATTCAAGTGCAAGAGGGAAAGCTCTTCTAAAGGCTCATTAGAGATGGCAAAAAGATACAAAAAGACCACCACCATTTTGCACTTGTAAAAATATCCCTAGTAGATCCATATTTTTAATCTTCAGTACAAAAGCTCCATAACTACAGCAAGGCATTAGTTTCTGATGACTACTTTTTTTTTTTTTTTCCTTTTTTTTTTTTTTTTTTTTTTTTCCTTCCTATAGCCTCTGGCATTGAAGCTCTCAGTGAAAAGACACTTTAGAGCTAGTTCAGGCAGTTCATTTTCTGTCAATCAGCTCTCAGGCTGGAAGTATAAAGGCAGTAACATGACAAGATTTCTATTTTAATATCTTTACTCTTGATAAGATAATCCTAGAGCAACGGCAGTGATCAAATATTTACAGGCAGTGCTCACTGGCACAGTCTATTGTAAAATTAAATACACAAAATTATGTGGGGATAATGTTAATGTTGTGATATGAGGACAAAAGGCAGTACGCCTGAAATGAAGGTTGACTCTTCTTAATAAATCCTCCTCTGCGGTGGGGACAGGCATTGCTGAAGCAGAGAATGGAGGAACAGCTTCCATTTCGCATTTTGTGACCTTTTTCTGCTTTTCAGTGGCTTGTTTGTTATTTAAACATATTATGTGCTTACTTAAGAAGCCTGAATTTTAAGTATGCATTTGTATGCGTGCGTATAAGTATCCTGGATCTCACCAAGACACACAGCATGAGTACTAACAGTAGGAGAGCACAGTTCTGCACTGACATGGACCCAGAGGCCCAGTCCCTGCCCAGGCTCTCCTCGCAGGGTGCTGGCAGCAGGCCCTGCGCTGAGGCCCCCTGCCACCACTTTTTAGCCCCATTTTGCTGAGACTTAGCTAGAGCCGGAGGAAAATGAAGCACTGATTTAGGCTGAAAGGCCAGCACTAGCTAATATGGGAAATTACTCCAGCAATCATCACTCTTTTCCTGTCACTATGGTGACAAAGAAATGACAAAAGCCTGAGCAGAAAGGGACAGGGTGACACAAGTGAGGAGGGACAGAGCTGAGAGCTGTGGCTGGGTCGGGGCAGAGCTGGGGGGGGCGGGGGGAGGGGGGGCAGGCAGTGCCCCCAAATGGTGCTGGAGCCTCCCAGCTCCCACTCACTGACAGGTGTAGTCGTGCCCTGTGCGTGTGTGTGCACACAGCGCCTTGCACTACTGCTAGGCACGTGTTACAGTGAGTGGCACAGCCAGTGCAGCCACCACAGGCCTAAAATGGCTGACAGACAGGGACAGCCAGCCTAGCCTCCCCACATTTCGGTTCTGAGCGCCATCAGAGTTCACAGGGAGGCAGTCAGCTCTGCCCAGCCAAAGTAGCATTGACTTGGGGCTGAGAAATGCAGGATGGCAAGGAGTGGTGAGCACAGGGATATGTGCTGGTGGGACAGGGCTGAGGAGCCGCTGAAGGCAGGGAGGTGCCTGGTTGGCGTTTCCCTTCCGGGACCTGCCTTCTTCCTGTGAGCAGGCACCTTCACCGGCCCCCAGGTGCTCAAACAGCAGTTTTTGGGGCTGCTCAGGGTGATATCTTGGAGAAACTCTAAACAGGAGGCTGGGCAGCGGCAGAAAAAACTGCAGGTCCCAGGACACCTCACCCAGGAGCCCTGGCTTGTCAATGTGCCACAGCAGGCTGGTATCTGTCCTGCAGTGAGGCTCCCAACCTGGGAGGCCACAGAAGCTCCTGCAGGTCAAACAGCAGCCGACAACTTTGCCACTTTAAGTGGGATTTTTATTTTTATCTCCCTGGAGTCATCTTCTAAAGACTGGGATGGGGAAGAATGGGCAGGGAAGCAGAAGTGGGTTCTGGAGAGAACAATGGGGGAAATGTTCATCCTGAAATGCAAAGGCAGAAAGCTCTCCCCCCCCTTCCTCCCCTCCCCAGTAATATTTTTCCCCCAAGAAGAAAAATTGCATTTTCCAGCCAGTTCTATTCATGAGTGATTGTACAGAGCTCTGCTAATGGGCTATGCCAAGCTGTGGTCACCCTACAGAGCTATTGGCAGGAGAGGTGGCAAGTTGGAGAGGACTACAAGGGAACTCTGCATGATATTTTTTGATGAGCTGATTATTCAGAAATTTCACAAGAGCTGAAATACATCACTCTGTTCTGAAACCCACAGCCCTGCCAACACACAGGACAGCTTACATGAGCAGCAGCACTTTCTCCACAGCGCTGCTGGCCTGTATGTTCAGAACCAGATGCAGGAATCGGACAAGGCTTTTCAGCAGCCACCGACTGCAGTGACAGCTAAAGATGGGGAGTGGATAGGAGGACACAGAGAGCTGAGATAGAAATGAATTAGGTACTTTCATGGCTGTCACTGCATGTGTATTTGGTCTTAAAAGTTTTTCTTTAGCTTCATGGCTAGTGGCGCACTGTGGTTTTTATTGTTTCACAGATGTTGTGAGATCACCCCCCAGATCCTACATGCATTCAGGTGTTTTTATTTCAGGGGGTGTTCAGTCCCCAGGAACCATTCAGGGCGCTGTCACAAGCCAGTAGCTGATCTCAGCTTCCCCCATCCCAGACAGAAGCCTCCATCTCAGGCACTGTCAGGGGTCTGCAGTCAACTCAGACTCATGCATACACCAAACTCTCTCTTCTCCCTCCCCCCCCCCCCCCTTTTTTCCCAAACTCTTTCTGTATCTCTTTTTTTTTTTTTTTTTTTTTTAATTTTTATTTTCTTCACCTTTTACAACATTAATTGATTGCTCCTATTTGAGCACAGGATCAAATAAGAGCCTGGCACTTGTGGGAGGGATGTGTGCGTTTCAGAGGGAGTTACAAGCAGCATGACACTGATTTCTGAAGTACTATATAAAAACTTCAAGAAGCTGACATGACACACCCGCAGCCCTTTGGTCCATCAGCCTCTGAGTGCTTTTGAGCCATCTGGGGTGGTACTGATCCCTGTGGAGGACCAGGGGTGCTGGGAAGGATGTTGATGCACCTGGAGGGAAAGTGATGCTGAATTGCTGAAAGGTAATTAAAAATACATCTTCCTGCTGTACTCACAGCCTTCATTGAAAGCACTGTAGAATAATACCTGGTTGCCTTTGTGCAACCAGGACAATTAGCCACCTAAGTAGCTTTTCTGCACAAAGACCCATAATTGTGGTCTAGATGAGCATTCTTGGAAAACCAAGAACGGATTTGCAGAAGCCAGGTGCCTGCAGCCTTGCACAGCACAACATGGGCCCAGGCTGCCACTGTGCCACAGCCTTCAGAGCCGATTCGTAATGTTTTTGCCCAGCCCGAAAAGTCTACGTGTGTGAGCAGATAGCTGCCAGGTGGCTTCCAAATGGGACTGTTCGCCAGGGCTGCCTGTTGTGGCAGCAACAGGGTCCACAGACTGACAGCGTCCCCATTGGATCAGCGCTCTCAGGGTCGGCCATTCTCATGCCCACAGGACTAACTGTGCCCGAGACAGCTCTCCTGCAATTTTTGTTTTAAAGCAGGCAGGGATAAGAGGGCAGCTGGAGCCACATCCTACTCCCAGCCTGTTCCACAAAAGTCAATAAAGAGCAACGTGGCTGAAACACAGCTGTTTTGCTAATGAAAATAGAGGCACGCAGGCACAGTCACTGCATCCCCTTGGAGGAACTGCTCACTTCGACTAAGTGAACTTTCAGTAATGGAAAAAGTCAGGGAAACTTGCTTGTGTATAAGGACAGGGAACATAGTCCCAAGCCACATAACAGAAAGCACAGTTATCTCTACCCCATATTAAGAAGCCATGCCACTGGGACCACTCTACTTGTACCACGTTCACCTGAGCCACTGCCATGTTTTCTCCTTTTGGTGGAGGAGCTCAGTGTCTTGCAGCATCCCCCAGTGCAAAGGCAAGCCCTGGGCACACTGCATGCCGGAGATGACCCAGGTCCTGCTACAAGGGCAAGGAATTGAGGATGGAAAAAAAAGGGTTTGTTACAAAGACCAGCGATGTCTTCAATGCAGTGCACTTGCACTTCCAGTAACTGTATCTTTGCATAGAATGCTCTGTCTGAAGGAAATTAAGCCTATAGGAAGGATGTGAATGATCCAGGCTGATCCTCAAGGCTCAGGTCTTAAAAAAGGGCAGGGGAGTTACTCTACATACTGCTGCAGGATGTCATGTACTTCATGATCTGCCTTTTCTAAGCTCTTATCTCCCACTGCAATCCTTTCTCATGTCCCTCATCTATTGCAAATTCCCTTTTTAAGCTGGAGCACAGCACATAAATATTTTCATGCTGCATAAATAGGTTGTTTTGTGTATAATGCCACAGGAGGCTTTTTTTAAAAACAGGACCTTTAGTGCTGTGATAACGGCCTCCTCATTTACACAAATGAAATGCTCCATACAGCTCAACACTCATCTGCTTAGCAGCCCCCATGCAAAATGGTTGGCGCATCGCCTGCTATCATGAGCTGTGGCATTAATATAGAATATTCCATACTTAACAGGAAGCCAGTGAGGTTTGGAAATACCTTGCAAATGTAAAGGATGCCCAGGTTTTCCATTTAGTACTTCCCTGCTAGCACAACCTTTGTCTTCCTTCTACATGAAATCACAGCTACTTTAAATAATTAAGTGCAAAAAGGGCAACTGCTCATGTTGGCCCATTTGCCAGCATCTTTGCCTGGCCTGTCTGCTCACCTTTTCTTCTCTGTCACTTCTTACCCTTTTACCTTCATTTCCTGTTTATTCAGCCCTTGTTCATGGTCCAAAAAGTGCAGACGCCATCAAAATGGCCTTTTCATTTACTCTGCCTGCAAAAAGGAATTGCATTACAATAGCTACAATTTTTCAAAGGGCTAATGGATTATATGGGTTGCCACGTTGCGTCATGGCAAATCTTTGAAAACAAACCAGCTTTTCAGTAGCAATATTTAAACAGCAACAAAGTAAAATCTGGAACCAAAAATCAATGTTTTTACTCTAGTGTTTCTGTTTGCATTTGACGAGCAGAAAGACTTCAAACCAATGGAGTGAATTCCTCTGCAGTGTATAGGGAACATCATGCTATATATCAGTTTGTCTATCATGTATTTTCATAATTCTTAGGTCAGGGTATGACCCTGTAGGACAGACCATTTTAAAACATTTTTATATGTTCAGTACAGTGAACACACTGTGCTGCCAGGCATGCAAAGCACTGCCTGAATCTGGGCTGGACCTGACCCTGAAGTCCCCCAGTGCTCAGGTAAACCCTGCAGCCCATGCCACCCCTCTGCATGGCTCTTGTTAAAGAACTTTTATTGAAGGACATGGCACACATGATTTTCTATCCTAGCTCAGGGGACACAGAAAACTTCAGCTGTAGCTTTCCCACAATTCAAGAGCAGGATTATGGGTGCTCATTTCATGCATGTCTTGCAGACTCATTTCTTTTCCCTTCCATCTGTTGTTTGACTTCTTTTTTATTATGTTAGCAATCAACATGTAACCCATAGTGGGTTCCTTCCTTTGTGGGGCTCTGAACACAGCATTCCTTGCAGAGGGAGCATTCCACATGGGTGGCTCCCACTCACATTGTCTCTTACTGCAAGCAGGACTTTCATGCTGGTCTAACCCTGCCACAATGACTATCACATTAGCAGCTTTACATATTCATTGATCTGCAGAAGTGTTTTCTATTGCCATAAGGCCCAGAAACTTTGTGACAATGCATGAGAAGCAACAGAGAAAGGAAAGATCTTAAGAAGCAGTACATATTTCTTGTTCTACTATCTTATCTGGCAAAAAGGTAGCTCTCCAAGTTTATCTTGTCTAGTCTATAACAAAGACTTTTTTTTTTTTTTTATGAAATGTCATGTTGCTGGAAGATCTAATTTTTCTTTGATATGATAGCCCACACGCAATAACCGAATCTGAAAAAGCACAACATGGAGTAAATGCTTTGTAATGTATCTAAATGCAGCAGCTACCCAGTTTTGCTAGCACTTTATTTCAATTTAGACCAAGGGACAATTTTAAATGATTTGTTCCCAAGTATACAATTCAGAAAAATATGAGTTACTACGCAGAGCAGTATTTTGAATCAGTACTGTTAGTTGTCTTAGCTGAAATTCAACTTTGATGATATCCAAAGGTCCAATAAAATTTTTCATAGAAGAATCCCCTATTTGTAGAACATAATAAAATTGTTCAGCTGCTGCTCCAGGGCCACTGAGAACAAAAGAACGAGGTCTTTCCGGGAAGTTTATGTCACAGGATGCTTTTCAAACACTTTGTTACCTGAAAAATATCAAACATAACAGTTAAACATAATAGTATCTTTGATCTGTATTAGTAAGACAAAATATAAGGCTGTTTACTGCTAACGAGTAACGAGTTATGTGCTCATTAGTGTGTTCCATCAGGAAACACTGACAGTGATAGGCAAAAGGAAACAGTGTTAAATCCACACACAGCACATTTCATCTTCTATTATAGCCTGTGGTATAGGAAAAGGAAAAAAATGTTGCACACAACTACTTTAAAAACACATAGCAGAGCAAGAAAAGGAAGCATTTGTTTGATTTATTATATACTTTTTTTTTTTTTTTCCAATAAAGTTCACTTCCAAATAATACTAATGTCTTTCACATTGTGCTTTTCATTCCTAACTCACAAAGCACCCACCAAAGGAGGTCAGGATCATTTTACAAAAAACAAACATGAAGTGAAACCACCTCTCTGTTGTCACTGAGTAAGGCAGCACAGTCCCCAGCTCTGTTGACCGCTAGTGATAGGAACAAAGGATTAGAAAGGGCATCTTGTGTCATCAAATACAGCTTCTTACTCTTCAAATCAATTTTGCTCTAATAATGTCATGCAAGAGGCTTTGGGGTGCCTGATCTCTCATATAAACTCCTACAAATGCTCTTTCAAAGTCATCATCTCTTGTATATCCTCACCCATCCTGACCCTATTGTGGGACTCTACCCAAGGCCAAGGCATTACATGTCAGGGATTTGGGACCATTGCTCTGAAAACATGACCTATCTCAGACACTGGAGAATGAGCTGGAAATCTCTTTCCATGTCTATCTGCTCCAATTTCATACAACTCTCGGTGTTCCTTCCTAGGAAAAGAGCTTTACTAGGACAGAGAGCTTTGCCATGACAGACCTGGAGAGCGTTCCTGCAGCAGAGCCTGCTACAGCCTGGAGAGCCCGACAACTGCAGCTGACTACAGCTGTAAAAACCACGTCCTAATTCCCTGCACAAACTCACAGCACAGTTGTTACTACGGCATTAACTGGAGGCTTCCAGCAGCCCCAGAAGCTAACACAAATTGGGCATTTGGGTTTAACCATCCGCACTCCTGTCCTTTCATGTACAGACTGATATCCTGGCTAACAACAGAGCCTCAAATACACTCAGTCCAACATATTTCAAATGTCCATCACACCTCTCCTTTTTCAAATAACTACTTAACAGAGGAGTTATTAATGCCTTTCCACCTACACAGCCTAGATGCTGAAACTCACACAAAGGCAGCTCTTAAGCTTCGAGGTCACGTTCGAGTTGCTGTTATGAGTGTCTCTCTGGGCAGTTCTATTATGCAGCAGCTACAGTAATAGGATAACATGATACAAACCTCTGCTAATAATTCAACATGTAGTGGGCTTTTTGCTTGGTACCTTCAGTTTTGTACCTTCACTTCAGACCACGCTTAGAGCTGGCTTCACTACTCAGCAAATTATTTCAGCTTATTAAACACAAAGCTGTTACCCAACTGTTAGACAGGGGCACAGTCCTCGAACTTGTTTACCGGGGCTGCATGCAAGGCTTGGATCCTTGCTGCTGTTGTGGCTGCAACTCCCCAGCCGCCCACTTCTTTGTTTGATTGTCTTTTCTCACTGAAACATATGTTTCCCCATTCGATGGCATTTTGAGCAACAGTTTCCATTGTATGCCCCTCTTGACAGACAGCTTGATGGCAGCCTGTAAATTACTTGGCACGTGTTTTATGAATCTGTTCGAAGGAGGGTCTGGCTGCTTAGTGAATGCATCTTTTCACAGCTTTGGGGGCAAGGGATTAACACCATTTGGGCACAGGTTTAGGCATAAAAGTCCTTGACCACAGTTCATATCTTTATTTGATGCTCGGCACTATCCTGTACCTTGAGTCTTTTATTTGAGGTCCTGCAATACAGTGCCCATCAGTTGTGCTTGGTGTTCCCCATTTTTCTCACAGACAATGCGATGCATACAAAGTTTATGATGAATCAAGACACGATCATACTGAAAATACTTGGCATTTGATGGACAGCTTCAGTAAGCATTCAGGCTTCCAGATGCACAAGTTAAGAGAACATCCGTCCCTCTTTCAGCTTCCTTTGCTAACAGTAACACATTTTCTGCTTTGCTTTTATGCAGTAAAATCTTGTCTGTCTCTGGCCGTGACATTTCTACTGTAGCTATAATTACAGGATCCAAGCAGTGCAGTATGGAATTCATGTACCCTTTACAGCTGAATTAAATGGCCACCTATGGGGAAATGGAAGTCCGGAGAATGAGATACATAACTTTTAGCACAGTAGCACTTAAAACCTCAAAATAGAGCCCTGGAACAGCTGTGAGAATGACATTATGTTTATGCTGGCCTCCTGCAAGAGGAAGACATTTCACTTATAGCCACAGCTAACTGTATTGCATCTTTGTTTTCATAAGAATAATGCTACGCTTCAACCAGAAGAATAATCAGCCTTGATGGTGAGGATGCTGCACATTAATACACCACATTTACCTGGGGAAAGCCTTTTCTCCTCTGAGCCATCTAGGGTGGGCATTACTGCCAAGACACAGTCACTGTACTTCTCCTGGCTGGTTACATCTTCCCTTGAAGAGATAATTTAACTGCTGTGCATAAACCTCCCTGCTGCAGAGGTGGTGGCTCTGGATGTTTTACACTTCAAAAATACCAGCAAGGGCCAGATTATGTTTGTCTGTGGAATTTCTGTTGATATTAACTTTCCTTCCATTCCATTGAAATGACAAGAAGATTACTTTATATGTACTCACTGCAGGAAAAAAAAGAATTTTGGGTGAAAAAGCATAGACCCTATGATCCAATTCATCTTCTCTTTGCTATTTCCAACTACTTAAAGCATAATGTCACACTGAAACACACATTTGGAGTTCGGCATTCTCTTCTGACAGATTGTTATGATGTTTGCCAAGGTGACCTTCATAAAACATGTTTCTTTTGAAGCTTATATTTCACTTTCAGGCCATAATAGTTTCACACAGACAAGCAAACCATCAGCTCCTGCTCTCTAATTAATGGTTCTTGGAGACTGCTGAGTAGGGGATATAATTAATAGCACTTAAGTCTGGAGTGCAGAGAAATCTATGGCTGATTACTAGGGTATGTATTTACTTCAGGATTATATGCAAACAGCTCCTAACAACAGCTATGAGCAGCTCTTGGGGAAGTCCCCAGGACCAGGCACCCCCTCGAGCCTTACTCCAGTATAAGCATTCAGAAACCTGCCTGCGTGTGAAGCAAGGCTCACATGGCTGATGGGTCCCTGCCGATGGTACCCATCTCCACTGCTTCCCTTTTCCCTATAGGGAGGACCACAGTACATTGTATTTCCTACAGTTGCATGGTTAATTTTCCTGCCAAGGGCTGCCTACAGTGGAGAAGTACCTGTTGTAGAAAATAGTTCTGGCTGTGCCTGTGCTCTTGCATCTTCCTCAGAAGATGACCTGTGCCTTGTCCCACACAGCCCACGTGCAGCATCTTCTGGGGGTAGACTGGCTGTGTACACACAACACATGTCCCACATCCACTCTGTGGATCCATTCCTAGGCATAACCATCGTTTTGTGGTTTTATTCAGCATGAAGTGCCAAAAATAATGGGAGGGCTTTTATTGGAGTAGAGCAACCAAGGTGTTGAGAGTCATCTTATCACACTTGCCTATATTTAAGGAAAGTGATGTGATTGCTCTGGTGCTTGCTCTCACAAGTGCAGCATGAAAGATGAGAGGTGCTGGAGCAAGACCAGATGCAAACCAAATTGCTAGTTTAAATTCCCTTTGGTCAGCTACTGTTAACAGTGGTAATTCCCCTGCTGAAGTCAACAGAACAGCATCTTTTCATGCATTTTGATACCTCAGTACAGAACAGGCAGTTGTGAGGCAGGAAGAGTGCTCTCAAAGAATGAGATAATCTCCTTCACAGTGGGGTGAAAAAATGAATAAAATTCATATACTCTGACAAAAGTTTAAAAGACTAGATTTTCCAGAAATGTTGGCAGACTGGGAATGAAGTGGAGAACTGACATTAGAAATCCTGCACCACTATGCGGTCCAAATTATTTTCAGAGATTTTAAAATGAATTTTGCATGTTGAATGACACAAAATATTCAGATGATTAAGCAATTAAAAGCTTTGGGATATTTGCAGCTCAAAAAGCACTAGGCAACAGAGTATCACTGCCAATCTCCTTTATGCAAAGGGACATTTTGACATCATACTTCAGACTGACTACTTTGCTAATGGCATAAAAGTGTTACTTTAGTTGTGTGTAAAATAGGAAAACTTCTACTGAAACTTGTGCAGCCTCGTTCTTTTTGCAGAAAACACAAACTGAAATTGCCTTTGAACAGAAATATTCTTCAAATCTTATCTGAAGGTTAGTAACTCTTTTAATCTTTAGCCTTTTTGATGGCATGTGTACCATAATTTAAAATGCACAAAACAGACTATCAAAACACCCAGCTATAGATAGAAAAAATTTAAAAGGCGCATCTGAAAACAGACTTAGAAATTAAGATACTGCATCCAGTCTTGCTGAGTAAGGACTCTTTCCCCGTGATTCTGCCTCAAAGAGCAACCAGTTAGCAAACACAACTAGCCATATGACAGCCAATGTGTGACTGGGAATGGCTCCTGAAGAGGTCAAATCTTGGTATTATTAAGTGAGAGCAATGACATTTTAAATATCCTTTCCACAGATTTTTTTTTTTTTTTCCTTTTCTTATCCTTCTTCAGATTAACATGAAGTTCTGTTGAACTTCAGCTCTGTAAAGGCACTGCTGTGAGCAGCCCTGTAGAGCCTACCCATGCTGGGGGTGTTCAGGAAGCAACAAGTCTTTCTGAGGAGATAGGATACAGTGGGGTTGAGAGATAAAGGGAAAGACCAGGAACACGTGGAAAACCCAAATTAATTCCCTGATCTCATTTTCTCCTACTCTAGGCAATCATACACTCAAGTGAATTATTTTAAGACAAGTATTTTCTTAAAGCTTTAAGCTTAGCAAGGCTAAATGGGGTTCATTTCTTTAATCAAGTAGTTGGATATCTCCAGCCATTGGGGGACTGGTGTAGAAGCACTCTGCATTAGCTACCCAACCCACCAAGAGCAATCAGCACCAACATATGTAGTAGAAAGAGAATTGAGATCTTCTTGCCTTATTCAAGTGTTTCTTATCAAAAAGAAAGTCATCTAAAATTGATCAGAATCTATAAATACAGATAAAAAGGCGCTCCCGTACCTAACAAGTCACACAGGAGTTGTGACAGTTGAGGGACTTGTGATTAATGCAAGGGTAGCTAGGAAAGCTGAGACACTGCTCAGTCTCCAGGCTAATCTAGCTGAGCGGGGCTTCTTTGAACAAAACAGTTAAGTAGGAAAATAATGCATGAGGCCTTAAAATTGCCATTTATTGGCTGCAGAACACTCACATTCAGCTCTTTCTGACTCTCTCCTTGCTGCATGAAAAAACTCAAGTCAAATAGTGTCCAGGTAAACTTATAAATGACAAAATAAATCCTTTGTAGGTGGAAAAAAAAAAAAAAAGAAGAAATAGCTTTCAAGGAGAATGCATATAACCTTGTTAATTTGCCAAGAGTTTTCAATCTTCATCATTTTAGAAGCAAGGTTAAGAGAGTAGGTAAAGGCTGAGAAATTCAGAAGATGCTCAGATATACCTTCAGAGGTTCAGAGCCTTAAACCTCAGAAACAAAACACCATCAGGGAGAAGAGATTGGCAGTGATGCCTTGCATTGGAAACCAAGGATTGGAAGGACTGCTTGTACTAGACAAAAATACTCTCATGATAATGATGCTGCTGAGATTTAATTTACCAGCCTGTTCTAGGAGAGGTAATGACCTTAATATCATGGAGAACTTATCAAGAGGTCATCCATATAGAGACACACTGATTTATTTTCATAATAAATGGAAATAAAAGTCCAGCCACATGTATAAATTCATTTCTGCAAGCCAATTTCATCTATCCAGCTTTGCGTATCGTATCAGAAGAGCCTAAGAACACCTTATTGATATGTGGGAACCCAATTCCAACTCCTTTACAAATCTCTCCACAAATATACTTCAGATTCATTTCTAATCAGACAAAAAAAATAATCCCAGACCTACCAAATATATAATTAGGAACATCACTACATTGGAATAGGGATAGGGCGTTTTATTGTAAGTACTATTCATTCGCTGCTGCGGCATAGATGAAGCACTACATAATGCCTGTTAGTAGAGAAGAGTACTCACATGTGTCTTACCTAAAGATATAGTATTTCTGGCTGAGTTGCACATCTCTGAGATATGGAAAAACTGGGTATCTACAAGCAAATCCAGTAGTCACTGGAAATTTGACTGTGTAGGCCAAACTTTGATATCCCTAGGTCCCCAACAGTATCAGTCCCAGAAGCCAAGGACAATTTTCCTCCACCCATGTGAATTACGTGTGTTTCACATCTTTATCTGTGCCAGTCTGCAGAGGTATTGGCACAGCTAATTTGTCTGGAGAAGCTGGTGTTTTTGCTGCAAAGTATGTTCATCGTGCAAGAAAAAAATGGAAAGAAGAGTCCAATAAACCAGCCCAAATGTTGAGGACAGAATGGCACAGGAGACAGAGCTGTGATGCACATACGCCACATGTGTCATGTAGTTTAGCTCAAGATTTGTCAAGCTGGGCTGTGAGCAATGAGTCACAGGCAGATTAGGAGGGATATTCATGGGATTTGGGTTCTTCAGAGGAAAAAAATATGAAAAATTACAGAAATGAGACTGCTAGATGATGGCAAACAACATATGGGGAACAGTGGAGAGGGAACTTTTGGCATCATTGCTGCAGCATACATCCCAGTGTAACTCACATCAATCTCTGGGGGCCAGTTTGTTTCTATTGGAAGAATTTGGCTTCTGGGACTTCAGGTACAAAATGAAAACCTCTCAGTTTCTAGTGCACCAATGTTAACACCTGCCAAGTGTTTCCCTCTTTTCTGTTCTCCCCTATTTATTTTTTTTTCCTTCTTCTAGGGCCATGGAAAAATCCAGCAGAACAAGCTGTTTTCCAGTAGGCTTAATTTTGAAATTGAATTGACAAGATTATTTAAGATTTGCAGGAAGAAGTTAGCATTTGCTTATTCCACTCTATAGTCTGTATTCTGCTGGGATTTTATACATATAAGTACACATGTATGTTCGGCTGTACACAGCAGTTTAACTCGTGCCATGGCTATTTCCTGTTCTAAAAACACAAGGAGGATATGTTAGGACAGGCGTTCCTCTGAAGTAACTTCAGATGATTCTGATTTCCAGGTGTGTTATTTTTCACTCTCTGGGAACTAAAAGCTTTAAGATGGTGCTTATTTGTTTGAGAAGGAGGATGTTATTTCAGCCACTGTTGGAGTATTGTGTCCTTTTAGGAAAAAACACGAACAAAAAAAAAAAAAAGAGCTTTTTAGGTTTCATTCTACATATTCTCATGTGTCCTTAAGAATCCTATGGAACACCCAAGAGTTCTGAGTGTTGCAGGAATAACTTAATGCGCAAACCATTACCTCTAATTTTCTTGGAAATACTTCTTCAGAATTGCTGCTTCAGCTGCCATTTCTTCCTCTGTTCTCCATTTGTCAGGGGAATCCTCTTTGTCATGTTGTTGCAACTTTAAGGAAGGAAGAAAAAAAAAGTTGGTAATTTTTTTTTTTTTCTTTCTCTAATTTTATTGTCAAAATCAAGACCTGCCTCTCCAAGTAATCAAGATATCCCATGTATTTGTGGGATGGAGGAACCCAGTGGTAGAAAGATGAAGGGTAAAGGTTACTGGTTTAGAGTGAAGACAACAGTAGGATTAGATAACTGTCTCTGATGGATTCATGAAGAAAATGCAAGGTACAAGGGTGAACAACAGGCAGTGACAAAGTTCACCTTTGTGAGCTGATGGTCAGATACCTTGGGAGTCTTTGATGCAAAGCTGGTAGGTAACAGGATGACAAATGCTCTAGTAGTTTGAAGTGGCCATTACATCAGTGGAGTGGTCTAGGCAGAAGCCGCCTGGACACCTTGCCAGTAATTCATGTAAAATGTTCTCTTTTTTCCTCTTCCCATGGGGCCAGCTTTCTCATCAAAGACCTATTGTGATAACAAGGCCCTGTTGCAGCTGTTTCCCATCAGCAGTTTATACCAGCAGTTTTCAGAAGAGATACACTCCCTCCCTGCATGCAAGTTATTAGTTCTTCCTTGCCCTTGTTGAATGTGAGATATGTCCGTACTCTTGAAAGAAAACTTCTTTTAAGCACAATTTCACCAGTGATTTAGTGGGGAAAAGGATCAGAAGTATATGAAACACTTAATTTTTGAATCTACCTTGCATAATATGCCAACAAAAATAAGATCTATCCCATATGAAGTATTAAGTGATATTATCCGAGACCTGAAAATTTCAAACACATCCTTTGCTTCTCTAGAAGGGAGAGTCCTATTTTATGACAAATATAAAGTTGTATCACTTGAGTATCTATTTGTACACATGTATATTGAAAGAATCCCTGCAACTCATCAAGGGAAGACTACATTAACAACAGGCAGCAGAAACGTTTGCTTTAATTGCTGAAGTATCAAGAATTCCAGTGTGTCTCTAGGTACAGAGACAAGTACAGATCGAATTAACAGTGTCAGTACTTCTGAGGAACATAACATCTACTCTTTGTTAATGTCACAAAAAAAAAGTTGGAAGCTAAATGAATTTACACCTTTTATTCCTGGAAAAGTTTTAGTACAGAAGATGAAGCAGTTAAAAACAGAGATGAAACAACATTGTACCTGCCAAGCAAACTTCATTACTGTATATGGCATGTTTAGCAATAAACTAGGATTGTTAGCATATATCCAACTCACAAATACTTTTATTTGTGCTGTTTCTCCTACTCTAAATTTTGCTGCCAGCTATAGCTCTGTGCAGTTTTACACTCTACAACAGATTTCTTTCTGCTCAGCAGATGAAGCTGCATTAGAAAGCTATTTCCTTTCATGCCAATATGATACAATAGCTGTAGGCAAATTAAAGTGTATTACTGTTTGACTAGTATAGAACTAATCTTCATCGTTACATTAGCTCTAGGTATGTCATAAATCCATCTTGTAATAATGCTATAGAATTACGGAGAAAGATTTATGAACCACGAACAGGTACACTGTATACATGGCCAACATCACCCTCTGTGCCACTGTACACACCTGCATGGCATATAGGTACCACAGCTCAACTGGCAATGAGAGAGAGTTATGGGAAGCAGCACACATCACCTTATACTTTCCATGGACTGTAAATGCTCACACTTCACAAGACGATGCACTAGGATGAACCAAGTGGTGGTAAATCAATCATCTGTCAGAGGGGCGAGCTGATTTTCTAAAAAAGCAATATCTCGCTCATTCAACCTGGCATCAGCATGAGATACAGAAAGTGCTAGAAGGCAAGGGAGGGCAGCCCCTGTTCCTCTAGAGCTCCTTGCTTAACCTGCAAGAAATACTTTTTAGGGATGTGCTTTAACTGCTGATCTTCCTCACCATCCCATATCTGTACAATCCGGGTGAGAGCCAACTAATTTTTAAGTAACTAATTTAAACTAAAAAAACAACAAACTGATTTCCCTCTTTCCTCTCCAGTCAGAGAGAAAAGCTGGAGAGCTTGAACTGACATCCCTACTCAGAGATATTCAAACACAGACCAGACGAAGTCTGTAATAGTTTCTGTAGGACCATTCTACTACTGCAAACTGAAAAAAATAAAAACAACCAACCAAAAAAAAGCAATAAAATCTTATCCAGAGATCTTATCCATCTCCCTGACATGATTTTGAGTCATTTTGCGTAGATTTAGCTAGAAAACTGGAACAGACGTGGAGATAGACTGAACCACATCCTCTCAAAACCACTCCCAATGCCTTCAGTAAGGCTCCCAGTGCTCTGTGGTGGGTAATGGAAGACTTAACGGCCCTGAAGCCCAGATCCCTGCAGATGTGGTGCAGAAGAGTGCGGTAGGATAGCCTGTCCTCAGCATTATTCTGGTAATCTTGGCCAAAGTTGGCCAATTAAAGACTAAAATATACAAACCGTATGCTAAGTGAAAGACAGAAAAATTTGGATGAAGTAAGTGACAAAGAAAAAGCTATAAGATTTGGGTGAGCCTGGCCGGACAGGCTAAACTGCAAGGAATGAACCTCCATGGTATTTTACACCAGTATAAGCTTCATGATCTAGCCAGAATCAAATTCTTTCCATCCATGCTGTACCCCAGGAAGGAATCAACATTTCTTGGTACCTGGGCAGCAATTCATGCAAGACATGGCAGAGGCACTGGGAGTGGAGTTTGCCTACAGGCAGCCTTACATCCCTGCAGGTCAGGGAGCAAACCAAGGTGTGTTGCAGTCTACTAATCATTTTCCATAGAGATCCAAGCTAGCTACCATTTGAAAAACTGCTGGTACATAATGGAACAGAAAAACAGAACGGAAAGGTGATGCAAAAGAACCATGACAGACAGACAAGATGCTCTGCTGCAACTCTGGGAGCCCCAAATTCTCTGAAACCAAATGCAAACCTATTGTGGCATTACAGGAATACCTCAAAAATGCAACTAACAAAAAGGTAAGCAATGAGATTAGCACAGCTCAAATAACTCTGAAAGAACAGGATAAGGTGGAAGAACATGAATGTTTCTTTTAGACAACTTTTATTATGCTGTTAACTTTTTCTTGTAATATTCTAGGCAAATGCTGAGATGCCCATTAGTCAATTCTCTAATTGCCATTACCCAAATCACATGCTGTATCTGGTTCAACATTCTTCAAGCACTAAGACTTTTTTTTTTTTTTTTTAATAACTTAGCACATCATCTTGCCTCGCAGTACAAATAAATGCACTATTTCTAAGAGAAGCCCTTCTTCAAGCAGATCATTACTGATGTCTGACTTCTTGGGCTTCTTGATAAATTATCCTCTTCTTTCACCTCAAGCAGAAAATGCTCTTCCACCAATAATCTATGACTGTCAGTCTTGATTACTTGTAAACAGTGAAGCTCTTTGAATATTTCTGCTTGTGAAAAGCGTTCATTTTCTCACTCATGTCTCCCAGTGTGAGATGCTGGCAGACCTGACAGCTGTGCTTTATGTTATTTTATTAAAGTTGTTAGTGCTGCAGAATGGTCTACGTTTTTATCACTGCAATTCTTAAGGGAAACACAATATTGTTTTATAACACATTCGCATTGGGGAACCTTTGATTCTTGCCCTTTGTGGAGGAGCCCAGAATTCACAATGCATTATGCTATTGTGAACCCAGGTCCAGGACTGTCGTTTGCTTGAAATGACATCTATATAATGGTTTGCTCTACTTATGCCATAACACAGGTGGCTTTTCTGCTGGTGTTAACATAGAGCACTAGCTAGAAGTATTGGAAAAAAAAAAAAAGCTCTAGTGCTAATTAACATTGTCAGTCTCAGTGAATATTTACTGTTGATACTTAAGAGTTTAGTATCTTCTGGTACATATAACTAAAAGAAAAGTCATGGTGGTGGAGAGTAATTACACCAAACTACTGCAATACAAAAAAACTCAACTGCTTCATCAATTACGCAATATAACATTGTCAAAACCAGCAGGAAAAAAAAAAAACAAACACAAAACCAGAACAAAACACACCAATATTTGCTAGTAGTTTGGATCAGATGTCAGGCATTACCTAGCTGGTATTGTTTGTTATTACAAATATACCTTGGGTTATTTAGTTTTTTTCTCTGCTAACCTCCCCCACTTTGGTGAAATCTGCAGAGTAATATTTCAGCACTGGATTAACATGTAAACCATGAGGAGGATAAGAGTTTCCTCTCTTTAGTGACAACCCATTTCCAGAGACTGGTGACAAAAACTGCTGCACAAACCTTGTCCTCCAACTCCCTTGTGGACCTAGAGCTGTGTGATAAAAACACCCCCACAGCACATCCCTGATCTTTTTCTCACACTGCAGCAAGCAGCTGCAGCGGGGCTTGATCCTGGGCATCTTACCTGAGGAAAAAACCATGTAGGACTGAGCTGGCTATAGCTCCTCAGCCATTTGGTGACACTAAGGACCTCCTACTCCTGCTACTGACTTCCTCACATGCTACCTCCACATTAATTTCTCTGTTGCTTTCTTCACCCTTTTCTCCTTGGACTTGTCCTTCTTTTCCCCTCATTTTTTATTTTTATTTTTTAATTTAGCTTACATCCTCCTAGTGAGGCTTCATTTTCACCCCTCCCCATAATGTAATTAACTGTGACATTTACTGCTATCATCTGTACCTCCTGCTACACTCTACCCTTTTCCTCAAGCTCTGCTGTCTTCCTAAAGGAAGTGTAAGTTTTTTTTTTTTCTTTTTCTCCCATGGGCAGCCTAGCCTCCTCTGTGCCTCTTGTTGTGCTTTGAGTCTTGTCTGAACTAACAACGTAAAACAAAAGAATGACAGACAGTGGTTTCACAAAGCATTTTCTCAGGTACACTGTGATTGCTTTGTATCATTTGTTGAACACAATTGGCCCTAAATCCCATTTTACCTACCTGTGGGTTATCAGCCACAAGAGCTCCCAGCCCTGGGCATCTCCCGTTGCACCTGCTGCAGGCAGGGTCCCAGAAAGGGCAAAAACAGGCAGAGAACAAGCATAGCACATTCACCCTTGAACACAAGAGAGCACCCACAAGATAGTGTTAGTGCTATGTCAGAGCCCTGGCTGCCCCTCAGCACCTGCTACAGAATCAGGCCCTGTTTCTAAGCTGCCCTTGCTACAGTTCCCACTCCCCAGCTGAGCAGCCCAGGCACTTCAGAGCTTTCTGCATCTGTGGGCCTGCCTCCATACTTAATTACTGCTACAAGACTGCTGTAATTTAATTGCTTTAGTTTACAGTAAACACAGCAGAAAAAAAACACATCCTATTACTTCCTCATCTGCTGACTTCGCTTGGGATTCTATATTATATCAATATCTCCGTGAAACAAATACCTGATTGTGGTATTTTTACTTGCTGCATTAAATCCTTGTTATTTAACAAGATTAAGAAATCCAAATTACCTGTAATCTAGACAACAATTTTTAAAACTATCTACTGGAAAAAAATCCTTCAATTTTTTCACCACTTCTTTGTGCAATGCACTCTACCACAACTACTGATATTACCCCTGCAAAACACATTTCATTGGAAATCTCAGTTTATCAAAGCTGCATTTTAAAGGGGGTGTTTTACTTTTTCTTCCCATTGAGTCTTTCACAATATTTTTTCAAACTGCAAATATTTTTTCATTTGTATTGTTGTGCTTTGGATAAAGACTTGAACCTCATACTTCAACATGGACACGAGTAACTACACCCTTTTAGCAAAGCACTTAACTGTAGAATTTTGTGGAAACACAAAGGTTGAGTAAAAACTCCTAAGCACATGTGTTTAAGTGCTTCGCTAAAATAAAAACTGCAAAAAGTAGTTTCTAACTACTCTTCATATAAAAATAAGAAAATAAATACAAAAGGTATCTTAAGCAATTTGGCTTTGAAATATATTTGGCTTTTGACACTACCATAAGCAGAATGATGGTTATATAGAAAACACATCCACCGTTCAGTGAAATATGTAGATTGCACTCGGAAGAGCTCAAACCTTGACAGACTTCCAGTTTGGCTCCAATGGAGATAAAATTCTTGGAAAGTGAGCACATTACAAAGGAGATGCTTGAAGGAATATCTACTAGCGTATGAAGTTCTGCCAAGAACTTGGAAAACTGCTATTTACGGTCTGATAGAAATCCAAGCAAGAATCTATAAACATGTTTGGATACATTTTCTGCCATGCTTTAAAGTAGACAAAGTTGCCCAAAGTTGCCCATTATCCTCTCAGTTAACAGATAATGTTACAAGCACCTCTGCAGGTTTCCTCACCTGGGAAGACAAGATAGAGGGATGTGGGGAACTTCCTAAAGGCATTTCCTATGGAGAACTGCCTACACAAAAGAGGTGTTGCACAGAGTCCCGAGTAAGAAGTGGCAATGTCATCAACATGATAATGCTGGAGGAAACGTTATACTGTGAGCACAGCCTGCCATGCAACATTACTCATTTGGAAAAAGGCTATTTTTAATCAAGAAAAAGCACTTTAATCAAGGATGGAGTCAGTGATTCAAAAATTTCATGCAGGTGCATGTATTACTTGACTGAAAGCATTTTTCCCCAAAGGTCAGAGCTGCAGAGCGATGTGTCAGTCCCACCCTGGTAGCAGAGATAACCTCAGGGTGCCCATATCAGGCTGATGGATTCTGGCTCTCAACACAGGGAGTCTCAAAGTCAGAACTTCCCCCGCTAATCTTCTTAACTTCAGACAAATATTTACCCTACCCTAGGCACACTCAATAAGATTCATGACATGCCAAGGAAGACACATTTGTATTAAGGTGGTTGATTCAGTTTGTTTGCTATGTATTTTTTTCACCAGCACAAAGAAAATCAGCCGCGGGTCCCACAGTATCAGCACAGAGCTGGTTCAGCGTGCTGGGGGGACCCGAGCATGCCCAAACTCCTGGGGACATCTTCCCTCCTCACCACACCTCTGGGAAAAGCCTGCAATGACCAGAGCAGAGAGCAGATTTCTTCTCTTTTTGGGAATAAACATACGCCAACTAAACAGCTACTATTAAATAAAGCCCCCCTCCCTCCCCACCCCTGAACACTCCTGAAATTAAGAAAACATTCACTTCATGTGTCTTGGAGTAACTTATACTCTGAGTCACTCTCTCCACCAACTATAGGAATATTTTAAGATTTCAAATGTCAGAAATGACACATGCTGCATGCTGGAGGAAAACCCCATGTGGTTTCGAAGCCTGCTCTTCTCTGTGCTTCCAGGACCACTGTCTCAGGGGACCTCTCACCCAACAACAGAGTTCTCCAGGACGGTCCTGTCTGCTTTCCCTGATGGGATCACAGTACTGTCATGGGATTACAGCTACATCCTCAGGATGATCCATTCTTCCAACCATCCCCCAGGTACTTTAGCTTCCAGCCTTGCACATGCAAAGCTACCTTGCATCTGAGATGGCCTCCCCAGGATTTACGCGGCCAATACCATCCAGTAAGCAGGTACTAAAATAGGTTGAGGAATAAATTGCTCTCATTTAACATTCACTCTGAAAAAGATGGCTGCATTTATTATGCCGCATATTGTTTTATATACTGTTTTGTTATAATAAGTCATGTTTAAAATGTCATGACATTTAAATCAACAGCAATAAGAGGGAAACAGCAAAAAAAGAGAACAAGATGATCAAAAAGGATCTGAGAAAATCCTTGTGAAGTGTTATTGGGGTAAATACTGTAGATACAGTAAGAATAGTCACAAAGGAGCATAAAACTTAGGTATGAGATACCCACCCCAACGCTCCTGTGAGCCCTACAAGCTCTGTCAGGTCTCTGTGACCCTGCGGTTGTCCCCAGGTCCCATGACAGGGGGAGGGGTGCCACCACCAGCTGGGTGGTTGGGGCGGGCTGTGATCAAGGGACTTGGGTGCCCGAGACAAAACCATCATGGTGCTCTGCATCACCTTGTAGGTGCAGCCTTTCTCAGTGCTGTCCATTACCAATCCACCACAATACCCTGGAAAACTCAGTTGAATGTGTCCCTGGAATTTGATAATGCCATTTGTCTCAGTGAGGATCTTATTTCAATGCCTGGGCTAAGTTATATGAATTAACTTAGCATATAACATAAAAGCTTATTTTAATGCAGCTTCATAGCCTTTGAGGAAACACAGAGGCTGTCTACCACTGATGATCTACATGCATAATAGCATATTTTCACCACAAAGACTTTTGATGTTAAAAAGAAAATAACTCTGATCAGAGGAGCTACACTGTTACCGCAGATTCAATGCTCATCTTTTATACCAGGTTTGGACCCACATGCCAGCATCCCTCACCGCAGCCTCTGTGCTTCCTCACTCCCCGCCAAGGGAAAAAGCAACAACTGCAAGAACAAAACAGATGGCGAGGCAACGAAACATTAAACCCAATCCCAATACCTGAGCTGTACCATGAATATTTCACTGAGGCATGGGGTAGGAAAGACAACAAAATGACCTTTTCTGGCATCTTAAGGGATATCTAACCTTGTAATTGCTACAGACAGAGGACACACAAGATGGAGACCAAGACTATTTAACAGCTGTGTATATTTTTTTTTTTCAAAATTAGTATCTCAATGTTCCCATTATAACCTGCCAATAGGAATGACATTTACTCTTGCTCTGAGAAATGAAAGAAACTCTAAAAGACAGACTGCATTAAGAATCTATTGATATTCCACTGACCTAGTGGCATACAAGCCAGACAAGCTTTGTCAAGGGCAAATGCCCTAGAGTCTGAAAATTCATCTCTTAAAGTAGCAGTAAAGAAAAATGTTTCTTCAACGTCTAGAATATTTGTGGAGGCTTGCGCTTTCTTGATGTTATAATGGTAGTATACAACACTAGACCCAGACATAGGAGCACAGTTGGAGATTTCAGATGGTCATTAGCCTCTTCCAGTTTTGCTAATCAATTATTGCCACTGATTTTAATTAGGATGTTCTCTTCAGAGACATCACGTAGGCTTTTGCCCAGTTTATTTTTTCTTATTGTAAAATCATCAGAAAGGTAAGCTATCCATAACAGAATATGATCTAAGACTCCCTTTTGCAAGAGATGGGTGCAGAGGCTTTGAGCTGTGCAACAGGTCTCCATGCTGCCTTGTACTGGTGGGAAGACCCCGACAAGGGAAGGGGAAGGAGAACAAGGAACAACATGATATTGTTCAAGCATGCTCCTTCATCCCTCAAGATGAACCTCAACTTCCACACAAAATCAGATGAGAGCAAAATCACAGAGAAGGGCCCAAAACAAGGGCAACACAAGAGCCTTTACTTTTTTGGTGAAGCTCAGACTGGGAGAGCAGTGACTTCTTCAGGGGGTGGAGTAGCACAGGCTGCCTTCACTTTTGAGGAGGAGGAATATATTTGCTCCTATTCTAAGCTGCAATGTTGGCCTTCTGTTCAAATTCTTTTTCTGGGGAGTAAGACCACAGTTGTACCCGCACTGAAAAAGCAGGGATAGTATTATAGCCCAGGAATATAACCTTCTGCAATAGATTTCAGTGAAGGGACTGTGAATTTGGGTATAATCAATTTTAGCTAGATGCATATTGCAGTTAAGTCTGATAGCTTCCACTAGTAGGAAGGTCTTTTTGATGAAAATACACTGAAAAACAACTAAAAAAAAGTCAGTTACCATAGCCTATACTGCATCTTCTCAGACACCCCCATGTTTCTATATAGAATTCCTGTTCTAATTTACATATTAAATATTAATTGTTGTACAGATTTCAGTATCATTGCTTTTGGACAGAAATCTTATTGAAACCTTTGAGTGCACACGTTTTAGAAATATTCATCTGGAAAACTCACTGGAACTTCGTATCATTTGTGCCAGCTCTGCTCCTGTAACATTACACTGGCAGCCAGTCCCAGGCCTTCTCACCATAACTTGGAGGATATGCTTCAGAGCTATAGAAAATCCTACACTTCATGGATGGGGAGATCACAAACATAGCAGGGGTGGAGGGTAGAAAGGGTATGAAGATGGGAAAAGCTACCCAAAACTTCCCAGTTTTCAGAAAAAGCAATTTGGTTTGCTTTCATTTCAGTTTGTTCATGCATTAGGAAATGAGATCAACAGAAATAAAAGCAATTTCCAGCTGATATGAATAAAGCACGTGGCTACATTGAGAAGAGGTTGTACATTACTCCAGAAGCTCACCTCAAGTACTTGGAAATTAAATGCTGTGAGAACAGACATAGTCTGAGCTTGCATCATCTCAATTTGCCAAACTGGGAATTTGCAGGTTTCCTACCTACTTTTGAGGAGGAGGTTGAATGGGAATTGTGTTGTATTGTCATACTGTTGTGGACTGGCAAAATCATTTTATTCATTTAAATAAAGTCAACTTAAAGTCAGAGTAGGTTACCTTGATAATGAAACTTGTCTACAAGATCTGCTGCTACATTTTTTCATCTCCTGTCTTTTATTTCTTTTAACTAGCCTTAAACAAGATTCACGAAAAGATTGTGTTCTCAGTTTGTGTTTCCAGGGCTTAGTCTGTGCATGTACTGAGGTGCAGAAAGGTGCTCAAGCCCTCCTCATTCAGACGTGTAAGCATTATTACATTACATTTAATTGCAGAAGACACTGTCTCCACAGCTTTATTTCTTATATGACATCTTGTGAATTGCTTTTAAGAAAAGCCATTTACACGACCTCTATATATATGTAAACTAGTACTCTAATGTCACATTCTTGTTTGCACATAACCTTGTAGTCATGTCAGCTAATCCTAATGCAAAAAAAACAAGTGGCCCCTTCACATATTTCAGTTAGGAAACAAGAGCATGAGTTTTCCTAAAACAAAGTATTTGACTCATAATGTCTAAAATCTGTTTCACTGGAAAACCAGCATTTTGCCCATCATCTTCTACAAAGTTCAGCATCTTTGTCAGTGCTCATCTACTTGACTTCTTAATTGTCTATGTTCACTGGCTGTATCAAATGGAGTTTTCCTTTGCCTTTGCTGACTGTGTATTACATCTTTTAATCGGTATATATAATTACTTACCACAATCTGCCATGCCAGATTTTCTAAGCATTAGTCTAATTAACTTAAGCTTGATAATTATGTTTCAGATATCATAACTGTACACACAGAACTTGCAGATTATGCTGTTGGCTTAGCTGTTTCTGATAACATTTTTCTCCTATTCTTACTTTTCACTCTTCTTTATCTTTTTGTACTGGGTGGGAGCACAAGAGGAGCTGCTATTCTGTTTAAATGACTGGAGGTTTCTGTAAAAGCACGAACAGGTTGTTTATAATAACAAGTTCTCAAATAAGGCAACACAAATGAGAACAGATCCAAAATGGAAGGATTTCCATCTACTTATAAGTGTCAGCGAAAGAAGAAACTTGAGCTTCCAACAGCAGAAATTGTAGAGGATTCAAGCACAACCTACAGCATTTACTGGCCAATTACAAAAGTACTCAGACTTTCCACAGGTCTTCAGCCTCAGCTATTCTAATTATACGCCTGTTGGCGACAGCATGCCGCCAGGGAGGCAATAAATAAGTGATAACGTGCATGGGACCTGGCACACATACCTTTCCAGCACAGAAAGATCATCCCTCACGAAGTGATGCAGGCCATCTGGGCATATGAAATATGCAAGCCTGAGACCCTGAGTAAGAGTAAATAGATGCAGAGAACACTTATGTCACAGTAATAAATAAAGGAAAGCAAAAGAAATCTGTAACAGGCTATGGATTTTTATTTGGCTTTCTGACATAAAACATTTCTTCTCATTTCTGTCAATTCACTTCGGTATTCTGCCTTTACAATGGGGAACTTACCCTGAGCTGCTTGGTTTTCCTTTGTCCTGGATGAAGGCAGGAACATCACATCCCACTAACCCAACAGCCTCTGAGAGGCAGAGCCAGGAGGGCCAGACCTCTCTCCCTGTTCCCAAGGGTCCCACACAGGAGCGTGGAACCATCTTATGGACTGGAGCCCTGCAAGCCACATTTACAACCCAAAGGTGCTTAGACCATGATTTGTGTATTTAGGCTGCAAACCCACCGATATTCTATCTGTGGTAAAAGCCCATTTGCTTGAACATCAAACGCAGTGGTACGTAAACGTTGTCAAGCCCACTCAAAGAACCATGCTGATGTTGCATTTACTCCCAAGTCATTGGCAAGGACTTAATCAGCTATGAAACACTGAAACACTACTCAACCACTCCTATTTTTAACACAGACTTAATAGATATGGAAACAAGAACAGGAACAGGCAGTTCCTCTTGCTGAAATTCCTCTCATTCAAGGCCTTATTTTCAGGTGACTGAAGGGCTGTTACCCTTGACAGAAAAGATTACCAGCAGTCAAGGAAGTAATCAGAGCAGCCAATACATAAATAAGCATAGCATAAATCTGAATATTAGTAATTAGCATCTGATTCAATCTGACTAAGAGTGTTAGACCACTGTAGCAGCAATTCCTTATAGGAAACTATTTAACATTCCAATTATCTTTAATGAATTAACCTCAAAGTATGGCTGAGGTGCAACATCCTAAGAATCCCTTTGCTCATCTACAGTCCACTTGCAACTAATTTCACTTCACAAGCCTACCTCAATTAACATTTTTCTGTATTTCACACATGAATAACTGCAGTACTGAAATATGCAATCCTTTCTCAAATTCAATAGCTGAGATACCTTAATTTTTTTTTGATTCTACAAATGAAGGAAAATAATTTCCTGCTACTATCTCAAACCAATTAAAATTATTTTTGTACTGGCTTTGCATCTTCGATATATGTATGAACCAAGAAAGCCCAACAATTTTTCACATAATCATTGCTTGGAAATGATCTGTTATGCAGTACCCCAAAAACAAAAGGAACTTGCAACCAGCAAATTTTAAAATTGTTTTACATTTTCCATCACTAGAACGTTTAAAGAACGTATAAATGTTTTGTATTAAGAAAACTAAGTAGTTCTAAGCTAACTGAATTTAAAAGTCTTGGAAAATGTGATAGTTAATTGATAGTCCTGGAAGAAAATGAGAATACACTCGTACTGGCCAACGTACAATTACAGCAATGCAATTAATCACTGTAAAATACAGAACAACTTCATATAATACTGGGTGTGCTACGCAGCAGGGGTAGAATAAGATATCTAACTGCATGAACTCAGAGTTATCAAAAGATAACTAAGAGAAACCAGTGACCAGCCTCAAAACATCTGCAGAGCAGGGCAACAGCAGGACCTCATGACTCTCTTCTTCTGCTTTCCCTGTTTTTTTTTCCTGTGGTTTGTATAAAGAGACACAATGTCATTTAATATCCTTGCTTTAAGAGACACATGGTGAGGAAGCTCTTCCTTTGTGCCATGGTTGTAGTAAAAGGAGCAACATTTTCAAACAGATTATAGATCCGACGTTATTTTCCTTTTCACTGTATGTTTGCAGCATTATTTTAGCATTAAGAAAAATGAACACACATGTAGATAACAGCATCCACGCAGCAATATGGCATAGCTGTTTTTCTTCTTACAAACATCCAATTTAATTTTATCATCAAATACCACACAGTACAAATTCTTACATTCTGTTCCTTACTGATTTTAACCTCAGTTTAGAAGTAGGTATTGTGTGCCGTGCATATCATCTAGTGCTCACTGGGGAAGAGAGCATTAACAGTAAAAAGACGCAGCAATATGGTACATGGGTCCTTCTCGCTTCAGGACTGTTGCATTTTTTCCCCCCATCTGAAACACCCACATGATGCCATAGAGCTTTACTTAGTAGCTCAGCAGTGACAGTGATGTTAAGATGAAGTTATATACGTAGGGTTGCAGACATAGTATTACTTGTCCATATAGCTACATAAACAGTTTATTTTGTATATTAATTTTTATAACAAATAGGAATACACATGGCCTATTTGGTTACATGAACAAATCCGTGCCCTGAAAGATGATGTTCTCATTAAATGAAGCCGCATGCCCAAATCTTCTAAGGGCTGTTTACTTTGCTGGCAGCACAGCCAGCATGCTACAGAGCATAAATCTTTCACTATTGCCACTCAAACTGAGGGCACCCCATAGTGAATTCTGAATGCTTAAAGAATTAAAAACAAGCCACTAAGAAGAGAATATTTATTAATAATCAATAACTGCTTAATTTAGCAAACATTGTAAACTAACATTGCTAGACAGAATGAGTTTTTCCTCTTCACGCCATTTCTTTCTAATACTTCACCTGCTCACAAAGAATACTACATATTGTAACATTTTACCCCTAGGGGTTTTGTTTTAGTTTATTTTTTTTAAACTAGTATTTGGTTTTTATACCACTTTTTTTTTTTTTTTTCCCCTTTTCTTATTTCAAAAGCCTGTTTCAGGTCCAATTTTACCTACACTCTTTGTAATGTATTCATTTCTTGTCATGGCTTTGGTCCACTCACCAGGCTGGAGAAAAATTCTTTACATCTAGTAGGCACTTTTTTCCCTTGGGAACTGGCCAGTGCCAGACCTTTGCCTGGTGCTCCACCCAAGCTGATGCACCCTCCAGACATTTCTGCATCTTACAGCAACACCAGGGCCCAGGCAGGACAGACCCACTTCCAGGAAAGCACTTGTAAGTCTACCAGCTGTCTTACAGATCAACTGAACCCACAGGGCACCAAATTGCCACCTCCTATCACAGTTTACTGGCACTGCTATCTGAATTGATACTTTACTTAAAAAAAAAAAGTTGGGCTCCAGATGACAGCGCCAAGCACCTGCGGACATTTCAGGAAATAGCCCTGAGAAGATTAGGAAAGCTATAAATATTGTGTTATGGATCATCTAACATGGACCAAGTCAAGGGCTTCCATCATTCCACCTCAGCTGAGATTTTGGGGCATCAGTAAAAATGTGGATAATTTTATTGAAAAAAAAAAAAATATTTATCCAAGTCCATAGCTGAAAATTGTGAAACATCCTGAGTTGATTTTTTAATAGAGACATAAATGCTGAAAATTAGCTAAGTAAAATGAAATAGTTTTTACCAGCATGCTACACTAAGCCCTTGCTTATCACATGAACACAGATTTTGTGCTGATTTTAGTACCAGTAGGAAAAGGCCATTATCCTTAACTCCCCTAATGATATCCTAGGAAAAAAAAAAAAGTACATTTTGTAGATAGCAAAAGGTTTTGCCAGTAAATCTGATGCTGCCATGTCCAAATTCAGAAAGACATTTAAGTTCTCTCTCAACACTCACTGCATGTGCAAGATCTATTTGAACTCACTTAAGATGATCACTCATTTAAATGCTAAAATGGGATTGCATTTAATACCAGTGAACACACAACTTAAAGACTGAGCATGACGAGAATAGCTAGCTGTGTTACTCATTGTCCATGTTTGAGGGTAAGAACTCTTGCTTTAATTAAAGAGAGTGAAGATGTCTGGATGCTTACATATTATGGCAGAGAGCACAGTACAGGAAGAGAGATTAAGTCATAGCATGAGTCAGAAAACTGTGCAGAGCCAGATTAAAACCAGGGAAATAATTATGACAAATCAGTTGAAATTCTAGATGAAAATGTTATCTTCTGGCTCAAAACTGAACATTTGACAAATTTTAGGAAGATGTTTTTCCTTCATTCTTGGCATCTCCTTGTGCATCTACTTGGCATCTCCTGATGCATCTTCAGAAATTAACTGTTATAATTTTCCACTGCTATTTTTTAATTATGGATACCAGACTTTTGGTATTATTTACAGTACTCTTGTACCTCAACCCAGAA
Organism: Aythya marila; assembly: GCF_965140915.1. Taxonomy (NCBI): domain Eukaryota; kingdom Metazoa; phylum Chordata; class Aves; order Anseriformes; family Anatidae; genus Aythya; species Aythya marila. The sequence continues at coordinate 8,737,850 of NC_139051.1, read as the reverse complement.
AATGTGCATGGCACTTGAAGGGTGAAAAGCAACCTAGCTAGTGAGGACCACATCTTGCAGTGTTTACTCCTAAGTATCATTCTTATCCACTAGCACTGTCCCCTGCCTCAGTGTGATAATTGGGGTCTACAGGTCTTCTGTAATTGTAAACTCAGCATGAAAAAAATGTGAGGTTTCACACAATAGCCTGAAAACCTGTAATGATCTTTGTTGATAAAAACAGTGCAGAAAGGGAGGAGCCTGCATTCATCCAAACAAGACAGCTTTGTAAACTCAGAATCACAATTAACACAATAAAATAAGAATAGATGATAACTAGCACATCAGCCATTACACTGAATTGGTGAAAATAATAATAAAAGGAGTAATAGATATTCTAATACATTCATCTCACTTTGGAGCTTCAAAAGTGAGACACAGCAGGAACAAAAGGGATGGAATAGGCTCCAGTGAAAGTGTCGAAAGGGCTCCATTTTGTTTCAGATACTCATTTTTATTCACAGCCATACCCAGCCCAACATGCTTGGTAGAACTGTTGTTTGCTGCTCCTGAAGAAGATACCACCACCCTGTCTATCCTTCCCCTCCTTTGTGTTTTTCCATCCTCCATTATGTTCTCTTATTTTCACTTAATCTATTGCCCAACCAAGTGCCCCAGAGTTCTAACACAACTGAAGGTGATACCTAATCCAGGGATGGTCTGAGCCCTAACCAAGCCCATGCTCAAAGCCTGGCAGAGGCCCCAGAGTGCTTTTACTCATGACTTACCAAGGTAGAGCACATGCTTTGGCTAGCTTTCTCTCCACATCAGCCAAAGAGGTATAATCCTTACTTATGCCATGCCAACTCTACAACTATTTTGTCATAAATCAAGAATGTTTTGTTACCATCACCACCACCAAAGCAACACTACGTTGGCAATGACCCTATCTTTCCAAAAAAGAGGAATTATTTGCTACAATACAAGATTTTACCTTCCTACCCTCTCTAGCACTTGTTTTCTTAGATATTTTAGTTAAGCTTGTTTTGCGCAGCTCTTCCATTTATTCGCTTTATGCTGATTTTCAGCCCCTTTTCTCAAATATCCTAATTAATAGATTACCACGGCTTGGTGGCACCATAGCTGACTATCTGTACGGACAAACCACGGACAGAGAGCATGGAAGGACAGCACAGACACCATTACAGTGACTGTAACAGAAAGTGTTCTGTAGTAGAGTTTACCATATCCTACCATGAAAAGAAAAAAAAAAATCTACAAAGTGGCAGACAAGGAAGAATGATGGGAGGACAATTGTAAGAAGGGTCTGGAAAGTCCAATGAAGGAAATGAATTGAGTAGAATCAACTCAATCAATTCATGGTGTCTGCAGCACCATTTCTTCTAACAGACTGCTTCAAAAGCATATTCAAATTGAAACTCTACACACCACTTAACATTGATGTCAGAAGTGACACGTGGAGCTAATTAGATGCATTTATCTGCAAGAGATATGTTGTTTCCATTTCTGCCTACTGCACAAAATAAGATGAAGATTCCTGTTGTTTCTGCCTGTCAACAAAGGCACTATCCTCTTGCAATATCCATAGGCCTTTTCTTTAAGGACTTATTTTTTTTTAGTTCAAGCTGTATTACAAAAACAAAATAAATGTATTTGCATACTTCCCCCAGCAACCACTTCTGTATTAGATCAGCCCCTGGCTGCCTCAGCAAAGAATGAAATCATGATGGGGCTCAGCGCAGAGCTGTGGATAAAGCAAACAGCCCCATCCTGCCAGGCAACCACGGCTGCGTGCATTTGAGCCACTGGTAACAGGAGACGGGGGCACATCTTGCTGTTGGCTACTCTGCATTATCCGGGATAACCCCTGGAGCCAGTGCGGTAACTCCGGATTTGCAGAGCTGGAATGAGACTTTGATCTAATGTCACAACAGGGAAAGGCAGTGAGTCAGACCCTATCAGCAGCAGAATTCGACCCAGCCGGGGTCTGCTGCATTCAGTGGAAAAACACTCATTGGCTTCAGTGGAAGCAAGTTCAGCATCTCAGAGCCAGCAGGGGAAAAAAAAAAAAAAAAAAAGCTCGAAAGGTCACACAGAGAAAACATAAAGGGGAAATTGTTCCAAGGCACAAGGAGCTGCTTCATTTTTTGTTGTTGTTCAGGATAGCCTATTGGTTTGGTTTTCAGCAGAGCAATGCATCTTGCCACACACCCTCCCCTAACTAACTAGGCAGGAGCATGAATGGTTTTAAAGAAAATCATCAGTTTGTCTGCAGACAACTCAATATTTCATTGCATCAGGCCCTGTTCTCTCATACTATTTTTTATTGATCAGAATACCTCAGGCTATTAAGTTTATTAATTAAATGATAATTTTTTTTCGTGGTGAGTATACAAGGAGATAAATGTCTTACAAATAAACTCAGAGCTTCCAGGCTGAGTCATGTGGTGATTTAGAAGTCATTTATCTTTTTCTCTACCCCTCAGCAAAAAGTAATCATTGCCACAATGCTCTGCGAGTCTAATGTGACTGTGAAATGTGCAACATAAAGAGATATTTTTCATTTCCTGCACAATTATACCAAGCTTTTATGTTATACTAATTTGTAATTGCAGTGCTAACAAGAGGATATGGATAGCTGCTAATCCATTTAAGCACAAGCTGTCACCCTTCTGAAGTAGGGAGTGGTCTGACCCCATCAGCTGAAGACAACCTTCACTGAAGCTAAACTCAGACTCAAATGCCTGTATTCTTCAAAGATGCACAAGTTTGCATATGCCTGAATTTTTCAGTGCTTCATTGCTGTTCTGAGCCAAGCACGGGGTTGATAGGTGATGCTCTAAAGCTGAGAGACAGATGTTCTTTGAAAAACTTTCCCTTGGTGCTGTTTTTCCCAGGCTGAGCTGCTGGAGAGCACTTCAGTGGGGGGACAAGTGCCTTCAACTCGATCGCCTACCCCATAGGAAGCAACACCTGGTGGTCAGGTGTCCTGCCATGCACGTAGGGAAAATATCACAGTTCTTTGATCAGAGACACAAGCAAAATGTGGGTGCCAGCTGACACCAGGTAGAAGGGCTCAGTAAATACATGAAACTTGAAAAGCAAATGTCCAGATGGCCAGAAATGAAAAGGGAACAGGTCCTCCCTAGAAAAGTGTGTGTTCCTGGCAGCCCTCCTCAATGACATGCTCAGATACAGCTGTATGTCAGCACCCATGTGTGTGCTGCAGACAACAGGGCCAGCTGCAGTCTAACTCTGCACTCTAGACTGCAAAGGCTGTGTGCAGCTTCCACTTGCAAGTACTTTTAATACTTGGGAGCATAGGTATTGCTTTCAGTGTTTGTAACACAGAATATGCAGTGAAGCAGAATGCATTTCAGAATCCTGTATTTTCTTCTGGCTTCATCAACAGTACTTTGACTTAAAAAAAGGCTATCGTCAGGACAAGCACACGGTGCAGGGTAACAGCCAAAAGATCAGGAGAACACTGGAAGAGGGGGAGACGTATGAACTGAGAACAGCCAGAGTCAAAATTCATCTGAAACAGGACTTCTGAATCCTACCATGAGACAAACCAGCAGCAGTTGACATCTGTATGCAACTTGGCATTAACTCTGCCAGCACACAGATCATCCAGAGCACAGGACAGCAGGAGAGCTGGGCCCACAAAGGTGCTCTTCACTATTCCCAGTGACAGAAGGTAAGAATGCAAATTAATAGATCTTAATTTTTGTTCTAAAAATTGCAGTATTGTCTCTTCAATAAGAATATGCTACCATATTCTTAGAGTGAGGTGTATTGTACAGCACAAAAAGACAGCAGCATATAGGACCAGAACAGTAACTCCTCATGTAAAAGTCTGACCCCACACTGCATTCTTACCCAGGTCTTCTCAGATACAGTTTTGCTCAGACTAACAAGCTTTCAAAATCTGGCCTGTACACATCATATCCTTAGGTCATCAGCACTTTGAATACAGAATACCACAAACTAGTTACTTTAGCATTTACTAGTCTCTTAAAACACTACAGAAAACTGGCAGCATTACTTCCCATGGATGTTACCCACAGTTTTGGGCAGGTTGAACTAGTTTAGTTTAAGACAGGCCAATGTGCAATGTTTCAGTTAAAACTAACAAAGAATAGCGGTGTAAAAGTCACATTCTCCTGTGTTTGCACAGTGATGCTCTACTGGTCTGGCACCAGAAGAGGGGCTTAACAGTAGGAATCAGAGGCACAAACAGCAAAGGCAGTGTTTGCAGAAATGCTTTAGGAAAAATGATGGCATGTAACTATAGACTAAGGCCTTTAATTTTTCATCCCCCTTTCTGCAGGCAAACAGCTGCCACAGCATCAACCTACAGGTGGTTAAGGGACATCTGCACTTCCTTGGAGTGACCTTGGATGTTGCTCCAATAACACTGCCGACAGTAAGCTCAAGAGACCTCGCTGACATAGTCACTAGAAAGTAGGGCATGCCATTAGCAGCATGCACATGTACACTACACAAGTCCTTTAGCCTTGAGCACAGAGACCCCATTCTCCACAAACCCACAACCATTGTGCCTCTGCTGGCAGCATGCAGGAGGTCAGAAAGCTTCATGCACTTTAAGCCAGGCTCTTTCCATCAAAGCAACTCAGGGCTATTTCTACAATACCCCATCCTGCTCTCCAGAGCTGTTTACTTACTGCTCAAAATCAACATCTGATACAGAATAAAAGAACTGTAAAGTGTTTAAAGAAATCAAGACCAAGAATGTCCTGTGACAGCTACACTAAGAAGCAGTGAAGCTGCACTGAGTGATAGTTCATCAACCTTCACTACTTAAGCAATTCACAAACTATTTAATTAAAAATATAACATATCTGAGAACTGCTAAATTGCTTGCAATGACTACCAGTCATTTGGTAATGATACCAAAAAAAGCTATTAGAAGTAAAGTGTAAGCAAACTTTTTAAAGATTGAATAACAGGGTCATTACAGTTCCAGCCATCAATGTCGTTCTAAAAAAAAAAAAACAAAACAAAACAAAAAAAAACCCAAGCAACAAAACACAAAAACCTGGGTGTCCATCTCAACCTAAAAACTAAGCATTTTTATCTCACTCATTTACAGTCAAAATATGCTTAGAAAAGGTACAGTAAATTTCATTGTAATTAACTGCACACTTGGCATTCTGAACACTAAAACAGTCTCTGCTGTCTGTCGTTTAGTTGATTTAATAAAAAAAACTTTCTTCCTCTTCTTTTTTTTTTTTCCTGCATGTTGCTAGGACAAATACTCTGTATTCATTAGTAATCAAATACAATAGCGACTGTAATACTGTTGCACAGCTGAATTCTTCATTATCAACACCTTCATTTCTAAATTATTTCCTTTAAATAGTTGTCTCTTGTTATTCTAGTTCAGCTCATGAAGGAAGTTCTGACAGTGACAGCTTGGGTGAAGGATGCCAAATTAAATAAGTGATCAAACCCAGAATCAACAGATATTGGTTTCAACATTGAATAGAATTGCATTTAGCCACATCCACAGGATTTTGGGATTGCCATCTGGGAATGCTGAAGGGAAAGAATCCTGCTGCAGTCCTCAGCACAAACCATGCTCAAGTGCTTGTGACAGCTGAACACTTTAATATCAATTATCTCAACTTTAGGGCACGGATTGATCCCAGAAAGTCCATATAGCCCTGCAGATCTTCCTGCTAGCAGAAGGTACCCACTAGATCAGTGTTAAGCATTCACAATATATCATGGTAGCCATGCAATTCTGCAGGTGTTGGAAGATCTGAGCTTTCAGAGTGGTTTGGAAAAGTGAAAACTTCCAGTCCCAGAAATGTACAACTTGGAGGCAAGAAGAGTACTGGCAGGGCTATTTGATCAGAATTATGCAGAATACATTTTGATTTTAATTTGAACTTAAACAACCCAAGCCACATATTTTGAGATCAATTTATCAATTCTACCTTCTAACTTGAGGACTTCAGATGGCCTGCAAGGAAGGAGAGAGCCAAGTAACTTGGGTTCAGAGTAACTCAGGTGGTGTGCCCACACCAAGCTGCCAGCACAGAAGCACAGATGTGAAGAGGAAACCTGCATACACATGGGATGGGAAAAACATGCTGCAGCAAAGCTCCTCCAGTGAGAGCTCAAACTCAAAAATTTCTCTAAAACATCAGAAAAAGTAGAGGCTTCCTTTGATCACATAACTACAACAACAGATTTGTAACAATACTGTATTATATGCTAGTGTACATACACATATACCCCCAGACACACAAATACATATTTATATGAAAACAAGAGTTAATAAGACTGGTGTTGGTGCTTAACCCCTACGCATAAAGTTCCTAAACGGTTTTGAAATTCATTTAATACATTTTATCACATAGAATATTTTTCATATTTAATAAAAAAAGTAATTTGAGCTAGTTCTAAAGTGTTGCAAAATTGGAATATTTTTATATATAGCAGCAGATGCTGCTCTGCATCTCTGTACAATATAATACAACTTTATATCATATACTGCCTTTCATACTAACTTCATTCCCAGAATTAAGTACAAGGAAACAGTAGATGCAGGCAGTACACAATATAAATTATAGAAACCAGTGGTGTAAAGACACTATGATGAATAAATTAAGGCACTGAGCCATAAGGCCAATAAAAGAGTGAGAAAAAATTAAGAAGCATATGCAGATGAGAAAATCTACTTTAAAAAAAAAAGAGACAAAAGTTGAAGAGATGGAGAGTTGATGAGGCAGAAAGATACACGGAGGCTGCTCCAGATGGTAGAAACAATAGCAAAGGTTCTTATACCAAGAGTGGCAAGTCTATGTGCAAAGCAGCACCGGGCATTTGCAGAGTCTGCAAAAAAAAAAAAAAAAAGGAGATGTCTGCATTACTGAGATTAGCTACTGATTATGGAAACAGGGAGGGACCCTGAAAATACCAAGGAACTTGTTTCAGCAAAGTCATAACTCTTAAAATACACACAAAGGCACCCAAGACTACGGCTGCAAAAGGGTCCTTCTGCAATAGTGCTTGAGGAGACTTTTGCCCCGCTGGGGTGATTTGGAGATATGAAGGTCAGAAGGGATGATATTACCACCTAGTCTGATAAATGCTGATTCACAGCTGGGATACAGACATCTGTAGAACTCACGCAATGAATGCCCATGTATATAAGAAATTACTCACACACATCACAAATACGGAGACAAAAACATTTGCCCCAGTATATAATTGACCTGACATCCCCATCACAGATCATATACAAGATCCTCCTTTCAGGTTCTACATATTTTATGTACAGGGTATAGAAACTGATCTCTATAACACCCTGGTACCTGAATAGTCGTGAGCACAGACTGAAATGAAGCACTAGCAGCACCATATTGTTTAATATTTTTGAAAAGTCAAACATGACTGTGCTATGCTAAACTGTTTTTAAAATATTAATAAACAAACATTAAACAAACTCATATTTAGCTCTTGGGCCTGAAGCTATGATATACAAGTGGCAAATTGGCATATATGTGTTGGCCAGACTTTATTCAGCTCTGAACTAAGAGGCAAAAGTTATGCTAGTGCTACTTGAAGTCACCAAGCATATACATTTGTGGATCCCTTTCACTCTGAAGTTGTCAGTGTGAGAACAGTGCTGAAAATAAACATCCCTCTGTCGACCTTCACCAACAAGCCAGCACAACCTTTAGGCTTTCAGACTAGCGAGGTCTAGTGCTCACACAGAGCTTCTGCATTGGCATTTTCAAAAGCAAGAATGACAGCAGTGACACATTTAAAGCTTGTTCATCTCTCCATATCCAGCTTTACTTCCTTGCCCGTCATCTGCAGTCTCTGCCAGTCTAGTCTCAAGACAAGCCCAGTATATCAAACCAAAATATAGTCCTGATGCTTGTACACGTGGTCTTACACACCTCAGAAGACCAAAATATATAAATGCTGTGCTTAGCATCCGTGCTTAGCATGGACAGATCCAATATAGCTGTAAATGAAAACGAGTTAAAGAGACAGTGTCTAGGAATAAAGCTAAATAAAGTAGCAACTGTTTATAAGATCAAGACCTAAACCACTAACTCCTAGTACTTAAAATCAGTCACTCTGGCACATCTAGGCACTCAGTGTGCAGAAATGAGCTCAATTCTTATGCAGAAGCCTGGTAAATAACCTACTGGTAATTTAAAAGCCCTCAAGAGGGCACCTAGGAAAAGCCTGAGCTACTTATTGAATTAGTAGTGGGACTCTGTATGGTGGGTAAACATCCATCTCTCTGGTATCAGCTACACAAGGCAGCAAACATAAGCAGTGCTCCCAAGCAAAACAGCACATAAAGAATTGGTAGTAGATTAGATTCACTTTTCCAACTACTTCTTTTTAGCTTTTGGACTCAGACATTTCATTTTAATGAATCATGCTTTAGAAAGCTTGGTATTATCGCCTATTTGTAGTCAACTCAGATAAGTAAATAAATTTTATGTCAACTATTTTATGCTCAGTTTTGAGGATGTGTCATTACAAAGTCCTTGCACTACGGAAGTGCTACATGATGTGCTACTTGGTCCTATTTGTACCAACCTGACAGCCCAGAACACGAAATGCAATACGAGCAGATGCATTAAGAACAATAACAAAATAAACATAAATAAACAGTCTTCAGGTTGAACAGAGAACAGTGTTGGTTTATATGAAATAGCCCTCGAAAAAAAAAAATTATATATATTAATCATCTATAACCTAACTTGACATTTAAATAAATTTCAGTTAAATATTAACACACTCAGATATCCTTAATTTGTTTTGCTTTTACTTTTCAAATAAAATTATTGTACACAGACCATTGGATTGACTATTTAATGGACTAATGGCTATTCTAGTGCTTTAAAGAGCATGCAAATGTCATGCATGTCCAACAACTCTGCAACACGAATACAAAACAATCCCATGACCAGAAGAATTGTATGTTTTCACAAGTAATTTAAGATACTGTCAGTCACAATCCTTTGCTTAGAATATCATGCTGAGATGCTGTCTGAGAACCCCAAACTGAACAGGAGCCTTGGCTGTCAGAGCAGTCCAGATTTGAACTCTCTGAAAAGGATTTGGTCTTCCTCTGAGTCAGGTGCAGAAGCACAGTGCAGTTCCTTATGAACCTCTGTAGTCTCTGTCCAAAACTACATGAAAAAATATAGTATTTTTTGAATTTCAAAACAAGATACAGATGATCATGGCTGGGTGCATTCATGATTTGGAAAAAGAGATCATCAGCCACAAGTAATGTACTTTGGGTAACCTAGTTGCATTTATTCAATCTGATTGAGCAGAAAAAGCATTATTAAAAGAATTAACACATCTCATCCTGAGATTTATTTGTATGGAACCAGCTGGTGGGTGAGATCATGTAAGAATTGATTTTTCTGCCTTACTGAAAAAAATAAGGTTAGGTAGAAACTAAAAATCATTATCTGAGGTGCCCAGAAAGTTTTAAGCAAAACTAAATTATACCTACTATTCTCTCAGTGCACACATACAACTTATCAAGGTATGGTAAAAGTTAGGTTGTTGTAATGAAAAAACTACCAAATATACTTAAAGAAATAATTGTACCACATTTTGAAGATGTTGGGGCTAGCATTAATTCATTTACTAACTAGGTCAATAAAAATGGCTGTAGCCAAGAGCTCTATTAAAAGTCCATAATGTTACCTTAATGGAGGAAAAGTAATAGAGTTCTTCTGGAAGTTGTCCATAAAATTAATATTGTAGAATTTTAGTGGATGGCTTAGTTTAAATAGACATTTTTATTAACAGACCTAATAATAGAATTAAAACAAATTAAAATCATTACTTTCTGTAAGAGGAAGTATTTACATTGAGAATCTTAATGGAGATTATTCTTCAGAGAATTTAGGAACAATGCTCATTATTCAACATTGTGAAGCGGGAATTGGCTAGCTGGCATCCATGCACAGAAGACCTGCCAATTTGCAGCTACTGTAGCACTCACTCGGAGCCTCTCTGTCTAACCCACTTTGCATGGCAGCCATCCAGGACCTCAACCTGCAATACAATCCACCTGCTTGTCAAGAGCCCTCCTTGTTGGAAGGCATTGAACTCACCCAGCAACCAAGTAGCAATAAATAAATAAAAATCCGGGTAATCCAGAAGGCAGACGACTAAGAACAGCCTTATATTAAATACCTGCTGATAGTACATTTCAGAAAGCATTTCACTACTTGCAGTCACATACCTGGATTGTTCCAAGGTTATGCTGTGTTCCTTATTTCTGTGACTAACTGCTTACTGACAGTCTATGTGCATTTGCAGCCGAATGAAACCTTTATGTTTCAACTAAACTGATTACTTGCTTTTAGGGTTACAATATCCACCAGGCAACACAGATGAGCTCAGTGGGAGCCTTAGAGGATTGTCATGGTTTAGAGCAGACAGCATTTGAGATGTTGCAGCAGGCACATCCTGTAAAATGAGGCACCGCGCTGGAGGTGAGCTTTTGGCAAAATCTTTTGGCTCACAGGGCAGTAAGGGATGGTGCTGTGCACTTTGCACAGCTGGAGAAAACCCAGACTCAGAGGCACGCTTGTTCTAGTTACAATATTCAGGTCTTTTCACTGAAAGCAGATTACGATAGAGCTACCGTGGCTAAGGCAGAACAAGACTGGAACCAAAATCCACAAATTCACAGACAGAAGTTCTGCTCTGAGGTCACACACAAGCATTTCTCAGGGGTTATGGAGTAAAGGGAAGTTGCAACCTGACAGAAGTGTACTGAAATAAGTTTACCTTCCTGTTGAACTTGGTAGGCTTCAGATTCAGCCTGTAAATCTATGAGCTGATTAATTTCTGATGAAACCACTGTATATTTAATATCCAATTACTGTACCTGGACAATTGAAATTAATGCTTTTGGAGTTTTATTGCCCTGTGACATTATCACTGGTCTTTGGGTAGAAGAGTGATTTTTCCTGCCATGTCAGACTTGATAAGAGTCATTATACCAGCACCAATTTTGTACACCAGGGTAATGCGTGCACATGCCTTACAAAGCAATCAGAAATTCATGTTATACCCACACCTTTGCTACTGAATCACTCCAAGGCGAGGGGAAGGTTTCTCCAGGACTGCTTTCAGTGCATACACAACCAACCACGATGTTCAGCTCAGCTCCCAGGCTGGGCATCACCAGTAGAGGGTTTTACTGAGGACACAGCTCCTTTGGGCAAGTCATGATCATTGAGCACTGACCGCAAAGAAAACAGATTATCCAAAAGTTATTTATTATTCAGTAATCAGTATCAATAACCAGATTTTACCTCTTGTTATCAACATTAGGTTGGAAATAGACACTGGCAGGTGTATGATATCTCATAATAATTGCTGCCAACACTGGAAGGTTTTCTTCCCCCGTGAAATGGCTTGCCAGGGAGTTAAAGCCTTTCCAAAGAAACTGGCAGCAATACAACATTCAGAGAGTAGACTAGAGCATCAGAAACTATTTCAACCATCACATTACCGGACACATTAAAGGACCAGATCCAAAGGCCATAAAAGCTCCAGGAAACTTTTCATAGTCTATAATGAGGTTTGTATCAGGCTCCAGGTCCCAAATGGACAGCTAGTTTTGGTATTCATGTTTGCTAAAATTACAAAATGTCCTTTCATTCCAGAGAATCTTATCAGAAAATTGATCTCTTAATATATAAAGTCTTCAGCCAAGGTAAAGTCCTTTCAGGAGTTTTATGGTTTCCTATCATTCTTTTCAAAACCCTCTGGAAAACGGAAAATATGCTGATACTGTTTCTTTGTTAGAAAAAACACTTAAATAAAAGAAAAATATAGTTCTCCAGTGTTTGTGAATATCCAGCTTTTTTCTTTTCTTTTTAAAGCAAAGGTGGCACAGGTTAATAACAAACAGGTAAAATAAATCATCCAGGACTACAGGATTATTTACAGAAGAACCTATCTGAAAATTATCTCACTCAATTTCTTATTTATAAGACCTACAACTCTGTTCTCTTTGTGTATTTAAATTGAATTATCTAATGGAGATGTTATATATGAATAGCTCAGCAAGACACTGTATTGAAGCAACCCACCGTATTCCAAGTAAAAGCAGATTGCTAGTTCTGGGCCTGTAAATGTGTCAGACAATAATTTTACTGCTTTGCAGGTAGCAGAACACCCAAGGTTCTTGTTCCCAAATGGTGATTGAGTGATAGCTTTTAATATTGCCTAATGATCACAAACATGTGGAGTCTTGTATTAACATCTGGTTTATGGGTAAAGTCGCACACAAACTACTCACAAAACAAACAACCCCCTGCCCCCCCAAAAGCTAGAATTAATAGAACAAGCACATGGCCTTTTATTACTGAAGAAAAAGTAGCAGGAGACGCCGTAAATATTTTTAGGTACGTTTTATGTAGTGTGACTAACCGAACAGATCACTTTGTTCAAAAAGTTGTTAGGAGTCATGAGCTGTAAAGAGGGAAAAACAGTTTGTCAGAAACATTGAGGGAAACCGCTAAAAAAACCTAAATCCTTCATTGCAGACAAGAGCTTTGCTTGAGGACAGCCTTGGCTTGCCATGCAACACTTATGCAAGCTCAAGAACTTCTAGAGGTAAAAATGCTGTGTTGGTCATTCCATCCTTGCGGTTCATTTTTGAACAATGAGCACCACCAGGTAACAAATTAACCCCCATGGGTTAGCAAGAACTCTTTACTTGCCAGAGCTACATTTTTATTTATAAAGCTCCTTCTACAAAACTGTATTAAACAAGTTCCACTGTGAACTTTTCACATTTATTCCAGTATCCTAGAAACTGCAGTAACATATATTTTTCTTTAAAACTTTCTTCTATCCCTACTATTTCTGCAAGGCTGGAATATTTTCTAGATGCCCAGATCTCTGCAGAGGTGTGCTCAGTTACTGCTATGACTTCCAGAGAAGTTATTGCCATTTGAACTGTCAGCTGGGGTCATGAAAGGGAACTTTGCTGCCCTTACACACATGACCTAAAATGCATCATCTAGGCAGACAATTTCCCATTCTCTCTAATACTTAAGCATCTGCAGTTGGCGTATGTCAGTCTCCTGGAGCTGGTCTGTGCACAGGAACATTTTGCAGGGTACAGCAGCAGCTCTGCTCAGGTCTGAGTGCATGATAACAAGACCCTGCATCCCCAGTATATCCTGTCATATACCTCAGGCCAACTTGCCCCTCTTGCCAGGCCATTCTAGGAGTAACAGGAAAATAGCTAAGCTCCACAGAAAGTGCTGTGCTGCACAGCAGAGGATGGAGAGGAATTTATTGCAATTGTTTAATAGAGCATCAACAGTGTTACAGACATTTTGCAGGAATCGTCTTGAGTCCAAGCAGCTTGTGAAATCCAGATGATCGATGAGACTGCAAATCTACTAACTTAGTATCTATAACACAGACGTGGGAAAGGAAGTTCTTTAAGTAGATGATGTACGCCAGGGCTGCTCATTGCCCAGACCCCATACTCACTAAAGATATCAAGTCATCAACATTCCTGCACCTGTATATATCATATATACAGTATATTATTATAATATGATTGTATATATATATATATATATATATATATATATATATATGATATATTGTAATATATTATAAAGACCCACTAAAGCAAGCAAATTTAAGCACATCCGTATGACTTGGTTAAGAGCTCCATGAGCCACCCCCAGTCCTCAAAAACTTACCTCTCAGGCAGATGAAGAGAAAAAGAGAAACAAAGTGCAAGTAATGACATGAATAATATGGAGATCAAACTTTAGCATCATTAAAACTATCACAAGTCTACCTCTACCTGAAATAGCTGGGCATACAGACTTTTGCTTCAGCAGCAAGAAGCTCTTACTATTTATTGCTTTTCTGCAGAGATTGCATTTCTCAAAATCCCCAAACGCAATAGCTGAGATTTGGATGAGATTCAGCATCTCTGTCCCCTAGACCCTAACATATGCATATATTCCCTTTCACTCTCTCATCCCTGCAATTAATTGAAGAGACATATTTTAACAAACAGGCTAATTGAACAGAGCTAAGTTGCAAAATTTAAGAAATTTGCCACATTTATATACATAGTAATGAGATCAATTACTTTCAGCTCATGTAGACGTATTGAGAACTAATGAGGTACTTAAAACATGCACAGAGAAGGTCTACTTTCTATTTCCATGCTGAAACTTAGAGCTTGTTAGGGATTTAGCTCTTTATCAGTTTGAGCTATAGCACTTACATTGATAGAAGGCCTGTTAGCTGTGGCTCCCGACTGCATTAAAAAGTCTTTTAATGCAGTTTTGTAGTGGCATACATCTCATTATAGTGCAAAAATGGGCAAACACTGAAGACCACGTCGTCGGAAAATACTTTGTCTGAGAACACAGCAAGCAGAAAGCTTGTCCTTTGAAGGATAACATCCACCTCACTCATAATTTAGATAAGTAATCCAGAGACCCTTATAATAAGAAAACCTTTATCATTTTTAAAGCTATTAAAAAAGACCTGCAAAGGCAAAGTGCCGAATTCTAGAACTGTTATCTTTATGGGTCACTTTAGACAACAAAACACTCTTTCTCCCAATACAAAACACAGTGGTAATTTATTTCTTCAAAGAAATTGCACTGAGAGAACATCTACAACACGCTACACTTCATACACCGAGCCAATTTTACCTGGGAAGCCAATTTTCAGGCAGTCATTTCAACATCTGAGCACAGCCCTGGATACAGCTCCAGGCACATCCAAAGTTTCTCATTAAGTTAGACATGCAATGAAAATGTTGAAAGTTGTTCAAGGGTGAGGAGGAAGGGATACAGATACTGTAAAGATACAAGAAAGAACACAAAGGTGTGAAGAGACCTTTGGCTCTGGCTTGGAAATCTGCAAGTGAGGTGAGCCCAAGTCAGTCTCATTTTACAGCACATCTCTATGCACACTTTCAACAAAAACACACTGGCCAATTCACAAAGCTTTAAATCTTGCTATTTAGCAGATAAAAACAACTTTTTTTTTTTTTTTTTTTTTTTTGTAAACTATAATTCTGACCATTCTTTCTACCTGTTGTGCCCACTACATACTTCATTTCCCTAGTCCAGATGTTAAATGATATGCCACAAATGCAATAGCACCCAGTCACCAGGATGCTTTCTAGGTCAGCACAACAACCTTCAATGATCAGGGCTCCTTATCCAAGAGGAAATGCTGCTGCTTATATGCCCCAGCTTAGCTCCCAGGGGCCATGCAAATTATCAAGGACACCTCTTCAGCATGACCTGGAGATTTTAGCATCCAAGATGCACAAAACACCTTTTTACAGCCCTATAAATCTAAAGCCTACCTTTTCCTGCCTCATTTAAGATTGCTCAACAACTTAATTTTAGTTATGCATTTGCTGTTCTCTTTGGGAACGTCCATTTATAATGGGACACCATTTACCAATACAGCACTATTTGAAAAACCAAAACAAGCCTGAATATGAGGCTGGAGCCATAGGGACCACCTCCACTTACATAGGAGACTTTCAGATCTAATCTTCAGCTACAAAGAGATGGGAAGAAGAACAACTTACCAGCCATAGGCTGAGTGAAACAGACTCCATCCAGTGTGAAATCAATAGAAAAAGTCAAGGCACCTAAAGGAGGATTTAAATAGGCGGTGTCAGCTGTGACCCTGCTGGGTTCACCTGCCTCCTGCACAGCCTTGATTACCCAGCCTGGACGTATAGCAAAGTAGTTTTTCCCCCTATTCACTCCAGCCATGGGTACTATCCCAGGGCTGATACTCGACATCTGTGCCAGAGTTGCATTTGTGTTTCATCAGTCACTTAAAGAGGAACAGACTCTGCCCCTATCAGGCCAAGTCCTTTCTGTGGGATTAGAACAGATGTCAGGGCTCAACAAAACAACACAATCAACCCCAAAAAAATAAATATGCACATATATATACATACATAAAATGAGAACTGGGAGCAGATACATGTGTCTCCTAGCCCTTCTTCTCTACGCTAGAAGACAACCCACAGAATGGGGTAGAAGGAGACATCTATGGCTCTGATTTCTTTATGCTCAGTATGCATATGCTCCTATGCAGTACATTCAGCCTGAATATATTGCTTTCTGTAGCTCTGATCATACATTTTCTTGTCATTACAGTGCCTATAAGTAAATACTGAGAAATAAATAAGAATACTTAGCACTTTAAGCCCATTAAAGAATTGGCAAAGTTTCACATGAGATGGTCTTTAAAGCTTGATGTATAGCAATAAAATTATTTCAGAAAGAGACAGCTGCATAAAAACAATGTATGTCTTCGCATAAAACTGTGAAAAATATTTTGAGTGGCACAGATTTTAAGGTAGGCTTATTTATTGGAGCTATGCTTCAGTAACTTACAAAATAAAGAATCTGATAAACTGGAGCATCAGGCACTCACAAAAGGGAAGTCCAAGGTGCACTGATTTTGACTGACAAGTTTGAAATCGCATTAGGTTCATATCAACATTTATACCCAATTTTGAGAATGATCACGCTTTAGAGAAACTGACAACTAGTGAAGTAAAATTAAAAATAAGTGGAGTAGCGGTCAGAAAAGATTAAAAATATAATATAAAAGGAATATATAATACCTAAATATTAATTCTTCTTAAAAGTCTAGAAGCATCAAATTTGAGTTAAAACTTATATATAAATTAACTGTGCTTTTGGACCACCTGTATCAGAAAAAACAAGCAAACGAAAAAAACCTCATCCAGTCTTAGTCTTTGATTCAGTTAGAAGTAATAGAAAAAACCCTCCTGGACAGTAATGCAAAGGAAAAACAGATTCACAAGAGCCTCCACTCTTTATTTATACCTTTATGCAATTTTTATCTCATATCCTTCTTCCTGTCCTTTAATTTGAAAACAAAATTTATACGTAAGAGCAACAGTGCAATGGGAGATGATGCCTGTAGATTGGATCTGAGTCTCTAAAGTGAAATGCATCACATGAATGATGCAGTGTTCCAGTTTTGGTGTGCTCCTTGCTACGTATTAAATAATATTGTGAGACAAAAGCTCAAGACAGCAGCAAGAGGCTTAGCTAGCTCTTACCCTGTTTCTAAAGTGATGACTGTAGCAGACTTAATTCATGGAGGCCATAGAATATTTTTCTCTCTCTGGAAGTTGTAAAATGAGACAGAAATTTTATATTTTTAAAGAAATATTTAAGGGTTAGGTATGTGCTTTAAAAGCATTGATGAGATGTTGGGCTTATGAAAGTAGATTGGTTTACTTTTATCAGATAAAGATTCAAATAGTCAATGACAACTCATACACATTCTCCATTTACAGCTGGACTACCACTGAGCCTTTCTTGTGTGAGGAAAGTCCTATTCATGCATTCTCTTAGTTGTCTGTGTAATGAATTCTCATTACAAATTGAAGCCTGTGCTGTTACATTAAAGTCCATTTATGTTCTGATATGTACATACGTGTTAATCAGATTATATTCCTCTAATTGTTCAAATTAATTGCTCTTAGATTAATTTTACACCTCTTTTATAAGGGTTTCTCCTGAAAGTACACTGAAAAGGTCAACAACACTACAAATGCTACATTCTTCAACATACTTTGAAGATGAAAATTATGGGTAATTAGAAGTTTTTTGCAATTAGTGCATACTGTAAGTTTCCCATTCTAGGAATTAATAGGATCCTTTTGTATTTATTTACCCTGCCAAACATTTCTGCATACACCACCCAATTGCTATTGTTAATAGAATATTTCAGCTCAGTGAGAACAAATGGATGTCACCGTTATTTGGTATTTTCCTCAGGCAAAACTCTTCTGCCTGAAAGATTCTATCCAGAGTGTATGGCCCAGGACTCTTGGGTTGGAAAAAGAATACCAATGAGCTGATATTTAACATCGCATATATTCGTAGTGCTCAATGCTGTTGTGCAATTTTGGCATGCAAAAATGCTGACGTGATGAGAAACTACCGAGGTACTGGGCGCTTTGTTGGCTGCTGTACATAGCCACTAAGCAAAGGAGAAATTTGAAACCAATGTGTGTCTGAGTCTGCCACAAGGCACAATTTTCCCATTCAGAAGTGTACAGATAACAGATTAGTATTCCAGGTATTGGCTGATTTTCATCTCTTCTCTGAAAGCTACACAGGCACTTGTACCCCAGAGAGCAATATAAGAGCAAGACTGTCAAGCTTCATCTTTGCTGTAGACTAATTACAAAACCTAGGAGTCTAGTTTGCAAAACTAGGCTTCCTTTGCCACCTATCCACTTACTTTATGCATTGAAACAACATGGGGGATATTTTATTATGATAACAGATAAACTCAGTTTCTGTGTCACTTTGAAACAGCAAAATGGGACTGTGACTATATTTGCAGAACCATCAGTAGGAAAAGCTGGCAATGTACTAAGTTTACCTCAAGTTAATTGCCTGCTGAAATTGCATCAACAATTAGCTTGTTGATTTGATTTTACCTTGGCTATAAACATGTAAAAATAAGAATAGAAAAAAAGAAAAGTAGTAATGGTGGAACTGAAGTCTGGTTGTCATCTCCTGGGTTAGGATCTAACTCTAGCATTCCAACACGAACATACCTGGCTTTGATTGAAAGCCTGTTGCTCTCAGGAAGACCTGATTACTTTCCAAACACAAGAAGGAAGCATCATTACTCAAAAAACCGTCTTCCAGAGTATACCTGGGGCTTTCACATCACCATTCATTTAGGGTAGCAACTTACAACATTGCTGGTCCCACAGCAACAGCATATCAAACTTCATTTAGAAAATGGCTCATCTGTAAGTCTGTCTGCTGCCTGAGCACACTGAAAACTGCCAGGAGAACTAATGATGTGGTGGTTTAACACCCGATGGGCAGCTAAGCACCACCATGGCTATTGGGTATTAAACCATCACAAACGACTAGTTTAACGATCAGAATTTAATATTCTTGGGCTGCCACCACATTGACCCTTTCACTAGATTGGCTTTGCACATACCCTACAGAGCCATTTGTGTATCTACTTGTATATCCTTAGGCTTGTTTTGTGCTGATTTTCTCACTGTCTTGAATGCTTTATCTCTTTGGAACACAAAGAGCTAATTATAAATATAAATAACAATAAAAAGCCTTTTATCCTTCAAGGCAAATTCTCTCTGAACCTACAGATATTTAGCATATATGTGGCTTCCATATATCAATCTGAAGAAGTACAAATGTATTATTCAGTGTTAGCCAAATTCTTCAGATTTGTTAATGTTCCCTAAATTCACATGCAACTGAACCAAATCTCCTGTTGTAGGATCTGTCTTTGTCCATCAGTGATGTAAATATGTGAATGCATTGCCGTAAAGCGAAACATGATTCAGGTCTCTCATTAGAATATTTCCATTAAATACTTCTTAAATGCTCCATAAAACTCAAGAAAAAGTGAAGTTTCATTCATTGCTCAGGTACAACCAACTGTGACACAACTTCTGATTGACCTTGACATTTGAGAACTTCACAAGACAGCAAATTAGTAAGAGGACCTATAAGTCAGCCAGGTTAGGAGAAGTCAAATAGTGAATATCAAGAAGGACAACACAGCCAACACTATGTAAATTAGGAATTGTATTTAAGCCAACATATTGCATTATGCATGAAAAGGTGAGTAATAGCAAATAGTTTAAGAAATCTGTCTACAATTAATGAATCCTAAATAGCTTTATTAATGTAGGTCAAATTCCATCTTCTTGTGGGAATCTGACATTTACTAATATGCCCATGTATGAATTATTCAAGAAAGATATATTTAATATATATACAAAATTGTTTTGAGTGTGCTCTTCACAAAGGCTGCATTAAAATTGTATTACAAAATCTGCAGGGCCTACTTAATTTCTAATCCAGTAATCATTAATTAAATAATATTTAAATCATACTGTAATATATCTAAATCCAAATGTTATGCAGCAGTCTGAAAAATATTGTTTTATTTGTAGCCTGTAGCACAATGCCATCACCCATCACAGAGCAGGTATTTAAATTGTGCCTTTTGTTCTTGTAAAATATAAACCTGGTATCAATTCCCACTGTGAAGAAAAACTATGATTAGTAATTAAATTATATTGCATTAAACTTACTTAACTTAAGTTCACCAGCTGGGAAAATTCTATGCCTCTGGGCTTAACAATAACTCTTAATCTTACTGTAGCCTGTACCTATTTTTTTATTTTGTATTATAATTTTCTTTACTGGAATTTCATTAAAAATGGTAATATCATTACTCCTGTTAATACTTAAAACCAACACCATAATCCTGAATTTTAATTAGTAGTTATAATTAATCATTATTTCATTAATGAAATGTTTAGTTGGTAATTGTCTTTGAGCACCCCAGTCCCTAGGCTTATAAGCATTTCACAACATTTAATTTCTCACAGTTTCTGATTAAGTGGAACCATCAACCTTATTCACTTTAACACTTTCATGTGGTGCAGTACTTCGGGCCTTTTATTTACTATTTACACCTGTTCAAATGGATAGCTACAAGTCTTGATTTTTTGTTTGTTTGTTTGTTTGTTTTTCATTAATGGAGAAGCAAATCTCTTAGGTAGGCACCAGACAACACAAAGATATCTGAGAGGTAATAAATCTTCCAAGGCTCTTTCCACTCACTTTGCTGTAACTGTACCTGCATATCTTGATTTTCCACTCTCTTAACATCATACCACTCTCTTAACATCATACTGGGATCTTCCACTTGACATTCAGCAATACAACAATTGGACAAAATTGTTCCCTGTGCTCCCTACAGAGGAAGAGTGGGCACTGGAGCGTTCCTCTCATCCTCATCTCCACAGGCACGGGAAACTCCCCTCTCCTCCACAGGCATGGGCAGCTGCACCCCAGCTACAACAGTTAGGGTGCTTAAAATTAGGTGGGATGATCCTGGGCCAAGCTGGTTAGGTGCAAAGACAAGTAGGGGCAGTAAAGACATAATGTACTTTTAGGAAACGGTGCAAACCTTGAAGGACTGCAAGGAGAAATATGCCAGTGCAACAGCTGGGATCTGTATGCCAAGAATTTTGAAAGACGGAATACAATGCACAAAATTTTGCAGCATGTAACTTACTGAACTATTATAAAAATTTCCTGAACCAGGCTCCTTATGTAAGTTAGTCACAATAGTCTAAAAGTGATTAATAGTTATCATACATATACTACAGACATGAGTATTATGCATTAGACATGGTTCTAAACACAACAAAAGAAAGCTTTAGAGATGATTGCAAGTCACGGTGATAATTGTTTTTTGAAGCTGTGGGGCTGTATAACAATTGGTTCACTGATTGAGCAAATATATCACTGGTAACACTAACATATTAACCTTTAATTTGTAAATGGAACTCAGTGTGGAGTGTAGCCAATTTGATCTGCAAAAGGGGCTGTGAATCGTGCAAGAAATGACTGATAATTCTGCACCACCATTTCCTGAGTTAAGGTTCACAGGTTACTGACAGCCTGCGTAACACTTGCTGGAATCCTTATCTGGTCCACTGAGACGGAATGTCCTTTGAGTATTTTTAATTTAATGCTTCTAGATAAGGCTGCATGCTGTCCCTAAGAAATTAGGACTCACAAGAGGATGCAGGATGAAAGGCTGGAAAGCCAGAGTTCTGGTTACCTTTGCATCACTGGTAAGCTGAGCCAGCATTCAGAGACGAAATCTTGGAATTCCAAAATAAGAATTAACCTGGCATTTTGCCGAAAATCCCAGATTTTTACTTCTGCATGCGGCTTCTTATTTCAGGAGAAGTAGAACAACAGCAAATCATACCATTTTTAAAACCATGTATCTTTTGGTACAACAATAAAATAGCATTCATACAGTTACACAAATTAAGCATCTGTTTACCCTGTGAAAGTTACACACACACACCATTTTATTTTATTTATTTTTTTTTTTTGGGGGGGGGGGGGGGGAGGAGGAGTGTACTTCTGCAAATGATTTGTGCTTATTTTAGACTGACTACTCTTTGATATGCCTAATTATATCCACTCTGTTACAAAGAGGCACAAAAGACTTTTCTTCTTTTCAGAAAACAATTCTAATGGATACCCAAGAATGGGTCAGTGAAAAGTGTCTAGAAATATGGTAGAATTTGCACATAAAGAAGGTGTCAAGGTCCTGGGTCCCATTGCATCACGAAGATCTGAAGGGGTTTTGAAGGAACACATGTTGTGCTCAGGGAGGCACTGCCTTCAGTCAGTGCTCAAGTCCATTGGCACAAGCTGAAGTATTTGTCTTGAACAGAAGGTTCAGAATATAAATCTCAGCCCCACTGAACTCAGGGACAAGAACTGCATA
This sequence comes from Aythya marila, assembly GCF_965140915.1. Lineage (NCBI taxonomy): Eukaryota > Metazoa > Chordata > Aves > Anseriformes > Anatidae > Aythya > Aythya marila. The sequence goes on along the minus strand of NC_139051.1, from coordinate 8,715,419 downwards.
AACTACAGTAACACTTCCTTGTGGTTGACCATCTTGATGTTATCTAATTATTAATTAAGAGACAGAAGATACAAAGGAAGCTACCCCTCTGCAAGGTATGGTCTACCCCAGGAATATCTGACAATGCACGCCTCCAAACCCATGATATCTGGAGACAAGGCCATTTAATTGAGATTTATATCATGTTTTTTTGGCTACACAGGAAATAAACATGCATAAAGCCAAAAGCATTTTTCTGTTATGGTGGCTGAAGAATGATAGCAGTACATTTCTACTTACTGCATCTCTAAGAGCAACTGGGATGCTGTGCTCCATATAATGTTATGTTACTAATGTAGTACTTGATTCAGTGAGAGAAATTCTTAAAAGATCATTTTGAAGCAGATGGGGGATCAATAGTTTCCTGTACAGTCTGTACTCTCTATAGACCAAATAGTATTCATACATCTGAAGTTTAGCAGATGGTGTTTTTGCATTAATTTTCTAAACTACCAACTGTAGGATACTCTGTTTTCAGAAAACCAGTTGCCTTAAGGCTTGAATTTTTAAAAGCATTTCAGATGTTTTCATGTGTTGTAAGCATACCTCATTCTCAGGTTTTCTCTCCCAAAGGTGCCGTTCTGATTTTGGATCTCAAAAAAACAAATTGGCAACAGACTCAGATGTGCAGGTTCATCCTATGTTTATAACAGAAGGGTGGAATGTGGCAGCAGTGTTTTACTGGAGGGCATTTGTTCCTCTCTGTCTGGCCACAAAGCCACCCCCTCTGCCATCACAATACTTTGCTGCTTAGAAGGAAACTAAATTGGTGGATAGAAAGTACAATAAAATCATTCAACATACTCACAAGATGCTGAAGACCATTTGCTTCTGTTTCAGATCAGTCTCCAAAGCCCACTCCACACTTGGAGCACCTGGTTTCATCTATCTGTACTTCTTGTCTGATTTAAATTATTAATTTAAACAAAAGAAAAGAGTATATATGAGAAGACAATGTGCTTTCAAATATTTGAAAGATATAGATTCTTCTTCTTTGGCCAGTATCATAAGCAATACTTGAAAATTTGGATATAGGTATATTTATTCCAGGGCAGAAATATTTGTATGAAGGTCACTGTCTTACGAATTTTATGAGTTCCTAAAGAACCCCCCAAAACTGAGAAGTCTTTGATCCACACCAAAGGGGGAGAAAAAGAAAACTTCAAAGAATAATAAAAATCCTCCTACTTTGCACCTGACTTAACTGCAGTCAGTGTGTATTATTTATCATCCTCACCTCACTTCTGCATTGCTCTAAGCATGCCGAAGTCATTCAATTTAGCTTTTCAGTTTGGTCAACTTGCCAGGAAGAAGTAATTTTGCCTTCACCTTCTCTAGCCCTCTTCTGAACGTAAATATAGTGTGACTGCTAATTTGTTGATTTATACAAGGTTTAATCCACTAGAGTCATAAAATATTAAAGGAATCTTTCTTCAGTAAATTTACAGCTAAATAAAATCTTACCTCTCAAGATTTGCAAGAAACCAGAGTGACATTTTATTTGCTTGAAATGCATTTTCTGATTCAGTGAGGTGGACTGACATGGGCAGTTTGCTTATTTAAACCAGAGTGTATGCAGTGTGCTTGGATGGTATCTCCCTGAGACAGAAAATTTGTTTCTGGATTTCACAGAATAGTACAGCTAATACCTTCATCTCATCCTTTATTGTTACTACCAAATACTTGTAATGAGAAAGCAGATAGTTTCCACTATAATTAATGCATTTACAAAGTGGAGATACAGAGAAACTGCTGTCATTTATAATGTCACTTGTCACATTAGGATCCTCAGAAAGAGAAAACCCTGAATTACTGCAAGATGGAAGCCTTGCTGAGTTTGGTTGAAAATACATCCTCAGGTGTCCTGATAAAGCTTGAAATAAGAACTCTGCTTCCTTTTCCTAGTTAACGGATAATGAAGCTGGTATCCATGTGTACTGCAAAGGGAAGACTATGGTATAAATTCCCAAAAGACTAGGTAAATGAGATTTAGTTTCCTACAGTATCTCTCCAAATGCTTGTCCTGTAAGTGTACACTTTTTCAACCACTAACAGGCTAAGCAGTGTATCAAAAAAAAAAGTAAAAGTAAAAATAAAAATAATAAAAAAATCCAGACTGAAGGGCATAGGAAAAACAAATTGATTTTAAATTCATTAATTTCATTCAAAGTGTGATCTTTTTCATTTTTATATCCATGTTTAATTTTATTTCTTCTCAGGAGTCAGCCTATTCCAGTTTGCTTTCTCGAGTAAGTATTACAAGTGTTAAACAGTGGGTTTTAGCTGTGTAAATCCAGTAATGAATTTCCATCACACAGGTTTATACACAACCGTAATTTAAAAACAAACAAACAAAAAAACCACAACAAACCAAACCAAAAAAAAAAAAAGGGGGGGGGGGGAATAAGCAGGGGGCTACTTATTTATTTATTTATTTATTTATTTATTTATTTTGAGCAAGAGAGCCTGGGGAAATGGCCTATAGATCTTAACTTCTCACTAACAAGAATGGACCTTAGAACACTGTGAGCTCCGAAAATTCCTCTATATAAATGCTCTGCATGATTTTGAAAATTCTGTGACTGTACCTCCAGACAGATTCATTTAGATGCTTGATGTGGTTTCTATAAGGTAATGAAAGTGCTTCATAATCAGTACTTTTGAAGATTCAGCCCCTTATATAAGTGCCTTAAAAACAAGATTAAAGAATGAGTTCAGTACCTGTATTAGTTTTGTTATGACAGATTATTCGAGTGCATCAGAAAAATATTAGGGAGCGCAAGGTCAATGAATGTCACAATATTTAGACTATCAGTGGGAAACCTAACAGCTTCCATCTTCAAAATCTTCACTGTGTACTTTTAAAAATAGCTATTTTCAATAAAATATGCTATTTCTATTGGAATAGAGCCTTTAAATAGCAAATATATGTTAGCCTGAAACCAGTGTTATTTCTTAGCATGGTTTGGAGGCCCTTATTGACAAAGTTAAAAACGATTAAAGATTTTAAATTTCCACGTGTAGTTTTCTGGATGGAATAATAGCATGGCTTTGCTGACTTTTAGCTAAAAAGACAGAACATCCAGTCCTTGAAGAAGCCCAATTAACAATCAGTCCTACAAATCTTATGTTTATTACTTAGTTTTCAGACTCTGGTTGTTTCTGAATCCCCAAACTTTACAGTATTTCCAAGAATCTATTCAAAGTACATCTGTGTTGCACGGGATAATCTCTTTGATGTAATAAAACCAAACCACAAAACAAAAATAAATGTCTGTTCTCTCTGATGTTTTCTAAAAAGGGGATTAAAAAATTACCATCTTTAGCTGTTCTCCTACTAGCCAGTCTGCATAACAAGGAATGCATGTGTATGCACACATAGAGCATGTTCTCTATAAATCAGTCCCATACTTAAGATCATCTCAGGCGCTGACCTCCTAGTGAAATTTATATTAAATTGATGACAGCAATGGACAATCTGATGGGAATCTTGTGTAAAAACACTGTGTGAGGATGCAAACTTGAGTATGTCAGACTCTTTAGCTAACTAAAGAGGTCTGCCACATGGTGATGAAATTGCCAATGTGTATTTTATAGTCCAGTTCTCAGCTAATGAGGATCCTGAAATTCATCAAAATTTTCAGGAATTCAGTTGCAAAGCACTGAAAATGATAGCTTCTGCTATTATCGGTTTCATTGTACTTTCCACTCAACCAGTGAAATATTTTTTTTCTATTTTTCTTTTCTCTCTAAGCCTAGTTTTCCTACTACTAGAGCTGTAGCTTGATCTGACACCATTTTCATCACACTTCCCACCACCTATTTACATACAATATTGCAGCAAAGCTGGTTAGAACATCCTGCATTTGGGGATTCTTTGAATGAGATTTATCCACTGAGACAAACATGATTTATATGTTGCAGGCTTTACACCTTCTGCTCTGTTTTGGCACACACCTTCCACATTGAATATTAATTCCTTTCACTCTTATATTTGCAGTTGTTGAGTTTATAAATCCTAATCCGTCTCTCTGGGATGGTGATATTGTATTGCGCCTTGTGTGATTCTCTGGCTCTCCTGAGATTCATATCGTTTATTAACGATTTGAAAAAACATGAGATTGGAAAAAAAGTTTTAATGCAGGACCACAGATTAATCATAGTTATGAAAGCTCCTTTTTAAAATGTGTATGCAACAAAGCATACAGACACACTGAAGATAAAATTTAAATTGCAGCAGACATTACTTTTTCCATTTGTATATAAATTATGCATTTGAACAGAAATGTTAATAATTTAAGTTATTAAGCTGCTCAGCTAACATCAGACCTTAATTGGTCTTTAGTAATATCTGTAAAGTGTAAATAAGTTGATTAGAACTCGTAAATTTATTGTATGTCTTTTCAGCTCTTAGCATAACAGAAAGTTTGTTTTTTGTTTGGGGAGTTTCTCTGTCCCAGTCACCATGCATACTTGAGATTTTGTTGTTATTTTTCTTGTAGGCAACGAACAGGAAAGAACACAAAGAAATCTTTACAGAAATTCAGGTGCTGGCAGCAAGGGAATATTCTGGGGCAAAACAGTTTATCGCAGTGGAATCAGAAGCAAGACCCTAGATTGAATGACATTGAGGAAATAATGACAATAAGAAAAAGTGACTGAGCTAAACACTGGAAAAGTGTTATGCATGTTACTTCCATCACCTTCACAAACACCATTAACCCAATAGTCATTTGTTCCCTCTTCGCTTCTTGACCAACAAGAAATGCCAACCGTTTGGCTGCTTGCAATGGAGCTCCTTTATTTGCATTTTACGCATTTCTAATTGGTCCTTATTCAAGTTTGAGTTTTCTTTGGGGGTGGAGAGGGCTTTAATTTACATAACCATGCACAAATATTACATTTTGGAAAAACAAACAAACAAAAAAACAGAGACAGGTTACTAAGAAAAGTTGAGAATGGGTCTGATCTTATGGCTAGACATTTGAGCAAGGGTGTAGTGTACAGGTATGTAGGCACACGTGTACCTTAGCATCACACTGCCATATCCTCAGCACCTCCAGCTACATACTGCAGACCAGCTACTGCAAATCAAAGGGACCAGCAGGGCCCTGGAGATTCCTAGAAAGGATGAAGCACTGCAACGGTGTTTTGAATGAGCACAGCTGATGCTGCCATGCTCTGTCACACTGCCAGCTACTGGGAATGAAATCCCTAAGCTGTGATAACGGTGATGTTAAGCAGTCTCTAATGTTAATGGCTCAGCTGGCTGATGTACCTGAGTCTTGTCTTGTGTCCCAGCAGCCAAGCCAGAATCCTGGATCCCATTCTACAATTTTGTGATTTGTCATCTGGCCCAGGTCCTTCTCCAGGTAGGACTGTAGCTCTGAGAGACTCAGGCCATCTTTCTGGGTTTTGTCTTTGCAGTCAGTCAGGAGGGTTTGCCACCTTTGGAAGTAGTTTCTCTCACAAAAATGTTTTTTGTTTTTGTGTGTGTTTGTTTTTGGTTTTTGTTTTGTCTTTGTTTTTTCCCCTCCCCCTTTCTACATCTAAGACATTTCCTTGGACTTATGAGATATACTTTCAGTACAAAGTCCTTCTCTGTGAACTGTAAGAGCTTTTCTCTCTCAGACCCGCTTCACCCAGTGCTGGTACTGCTGCAATTTCAGAGATTCATTTTTCATCTTCTGCCTTCAGTACATTTTTTTTTCCAGCAATTTTGAAGAGACATGACTATGGAAGGTTTCTAGATACTGCTCTGCCAGTTTAAAAGTACATTTCATCTCTTTAGAGCTTGATTTTTTTTCAAAGATGTGAGAATTATACAAAAACAAAAACAAAAACAAAAACAAAAAAACACACACAACACACTAATAACAAACACTCTGTGTTCCTCTCTTGAGGAATATGTATGTGTACACACAGAAGTACATCCGTAAGTGAAGAGATGAACTGCGCTGATAGTGTGTGAGGATGGAGATTTTTAAACTAAATTTTCTTTGACAGAAGAAGTCCAGCTTCAGGGGAAAAAAAAAGTAACAGTAACAGCTAACTCAAAGCCATCAGCATTTCCATGCAAATTACGAGGAGAAAGAGTGATTTACACTATCCAAGCTAGAGAAAACTGCCAGCCTTCATTATATATAAAAACATGTTTTAATTTGCAAGTTTTGCTAGGAAATTTGCAAACACATATGTCCCTTTATCAATATCTACCTTCATTTATCATGTGCAGCTTCATATGTAAACTTTCTGAAGCCCTGAGCTACCAAATACCCAGTGAGCAGAGTCCTGCCCCCTCGCTGAGCTACAGTGTTAGAGTAAATTCAGATGCAGTCCAATGCTAGAGAACCTCAGCCCTCATGTAAAAATGATGTGCATGTCTCTTCCTAAATTACAGGGAAGATGTGATCTCTCTCTCATCAAACAACATGGAGATCCTACAAGCTGAGCTATTACAGTTAATGAGGTAGTCCCAGACCTGGTACCCTAACCTAAGAGGTCAGAAACGGAAAATGTACCCATAATTTGCAAACCTTTCAATTTAATATTTCAATTAAAAACCTACCCTCACAGGTCTCTTTCACTTTGAACCAATCAGGCAGCGTACGTGTTGTGCCTCTGTCGTTCATTAGAGCCTCTTGTGCAGCCGTACTGATCATACTGATCAAAAGGCCCAGCTATTGCCAACGCGGCCCAGGCCAGCAGTGTTAGGGGGCATACAGCAGCGCAGAAACTAGCGTCTGGTTAAAACTCAGCTATGGACATTTCTTGAAGAAAGAGTGAGTCCGTCCTTGCCAATGTTGACAAATGTCTGACTCAAAAGGTTCTTCTCTGGGAGATTGCTTTGCTTTCTCTCTGAGGCTTGATGGAGGTTATTAAAAAAAGTGCTTCTGTTGCCTTTTTTTTCCCCAAATTTAACCCCATGCTTGCTAGACAGCACTCATTGTCCAAGGTCAGTGATTTTCACTCAAGCTCAGTCACCAAGTCTCTGCTACAAAAGAATCCTTAAACAGCACACATTAACTTGGGCTTCAGTCTGTAATTCAGTGGGACACATCTTCCCACTCCCCAGACCCAACAGATGGTGCAACCCCAGAACGAATGCCCCTGGGCTCTGCCAAAGTCACTCAGTACTGTTTCTCCATGGGACAAGAAACGTGAGGCCTCACCAACACCAGTCACAGCCCTCCACCACCTCTGTTTCCAATGCCAGGAGACCCAGCATAGCTACAAGGCTGCTTGCAAACTCCACAGTTTAATAATGCATCATCTATTTCTGTTGTTTGTCTCTTTTTTTTTTTTTGCTTCAAAATTGCACTATGTGTCCCCTCCAGTTCTTTCTTTGGAGAAGCAGCAAATAATTATCTACTAGTAACCCTCTCCACATTATTGTATGATCTCAGAGATCTCTATATTTCATCCCTTTTTGGCCTCTTTTCCAACTGGAGACTCTCAGTCTGTATAGTCTGCCTTCCCAGGGAAGTCTTGTGGATTTTGCTGAAGTGGTTTGCTTGAATAGGTTTCACTGAAATTTCCCTACATCAAAAAAAATAATAAAAAAAATCAATTCTGTACTGAACTCAAACATAATAAATGCAATATGCCCAAGATGAGGTTTTGTTTATAGAAAGCAGTGAATTGCTGGGAAGAAAAGGGAAGGCAGATTTTAATGGATGCTGCATTTCAACATTAATTACATCAAAAATGTTTCTGGTTTCTTCTGCAATTTCATATCTTTGTTGTGTGTCCTAACCACAACAGAGTAATTTTCATTTATTCTGTAGTTAAAATTTACATCTCTCTCCACAGTCTTTTTTTAATTAGCAACAATATTTTTTGAAAAGCTGTTATATCTCATGAAGTTACAGTGAACTTGACACTTGAGCAACTGCTGTCTCACCAAATAAATAATCAGATCTGAAACTGTTCTTTAGCTAAAGAATCTCACTTGCAATCCTGGTTTGGGACAGAACAGTTACATTTTAAACTATTTTAGATTAATTCTTGGTAACCTTAGATGGTGAGAAAATCATACATTTTTAAAATGAATTTGAAGGGATGGAAACAGCTTGACGATTCAAATTAAGGGTTACACAGCAGACACACCTGTATGACTGATCCTAATTTACACCTCCAAATTGTTTTAATAAATATGTAATGCTGACAGAGGGATACCATCAGCACAAGCAATGAATATTAACTTTTGCTGGGCATTTATTCTTCTTTTATATTGAATAAGTTATTTAAATTATTTATTTAAACTTCTGGCAATTGAGCCATACCTTGCTCACATACTTCATGCTTTCAGGACCCAACCTTTTATAAGGGAAACTGTGTCTATGTATCCTGGTCACTTCCACATAAAAATCAGACCAAGGCCAGGACGGAGATGTGAGGACAGCAAGTGAGACATCAGATTTCAGGCATCTAATTCAAGTGACATGGCCAAGCGTTCCTCTCCCTGCAATCAGTACAAGCCAGGTCCTTGCTGTCGAGCAAGGCACTTACCCACCTTGAACAGAGTTGCACTATAAGACATCACCCAGCCCAGTGAAACACATGAGAGGAATAAATGAGAAGCAAGTATTGGGAGAAAACTCAGTCCCTCGCTTATTTGCCCCTCATTTTGTTAATTAATCTTTATCTTTGCAGTCACACCAGCTGCTCTTTCCCACAAGAAGCATGAGAGCTCAGCATGGCAGCGAGAGCATCCCAAGCCATTCGCCAGCAGCCGCAGAGTGAGCAGACCTCACAGCGAGGTCCTTCAGGCAGGTCGCCTTCACCACTGCCGTGGGACTTCCTGCAGTTTCAAAAATGATTTCAGAAGTGCATTAACGGAGCTCATTTTACCTCAGAGCACTATTAGGAGGTTACTGTGCCATTGACTTCATTTGCTAGGGTAGTGGATTAATTGCCTTTGTTAAGTTATTGTTACTGAAGAAAAAAATTACTTTCACTGGGAGTATTTCCCCACGGCACTACCAAGTTATCTTGCAATATCCTAACTTGTTCATTTACTGGTAGAAAGTTCATCATTTTCCCTTAATTTATATACACTTATATATATTATATACATTCCAGACCAGTGACAGATATCTTGTCCAATATCTTGCAGCCCATCAGGTTTAGTAACAGGAGCTTTAAGCCAGGGAAAACTACAAATCTCATTTTCCCAGTGGAATATGGCTTTATTTCTAGCCTTGAAAGGCCATGAAATGATAGGCTATAAATTGCAAGTTTTAATATCTATTTATAGGCACTTCTATGGTGCACATCTATGTATAAAAAAACCTTTCTGATCTCTAAAGTTCTAAAATATATTACTGTCCTCTACTTCCAAGGTCTTTTTGGTGGAAGTCACAGATCTGAAGGAGGTAGGGGTTGCAAGTGGTAGAGATCCATGAGATAAATTCACGCCAAACTACCAAACTGCTGCCTCCCTGGGTACTACGCTCCAATAGTGACATTGTCTATGCTAACATTGCTTTCGGACTACATATCCCATTAACATCTGATGAGGACTGAAAAAGAAACATAGAGCAGGTAACCAGGAGAGTCGATTCAATGAGGGCAGAAGTCGATTCCTTCTTGTCCCATACTCTCCTGTGACCCACACAACTCTTTTGTCTGTTCTGCCACTCGTGGCTGGTGCAGAAACAAACAGTGAGGCATTTTCTGCCACCTCTTTCTTCCACAGAGGGGCACAAATGCGTAATGTGTGTAAAGGAGCTATGCTGAAAACTAATTGCAGGAAACAATCACAGGCTTCTGCACAGCTGTGCTCTGCCCCTCCATGGCTCTGTTTCTCTTCCTGCCAATCCTTAGGCTATGTTTCAGGAGTTTCTCTTGGACTGGGTGCCACGCAAGACAAAACAAGACTGAAATAAAGGCAGAAACTGTGTTTGTACAGTCAGAGCTGTTAGGAGCAGGCTGCTCTTTCTGGCAGGACCAGCCCCCAAGCTCCTTCTCAGCTGGCCTGCAGTCCTGCTGCCCATGAAATGGCTTTTCCTGGGGTTTCGGACTGATATGTCATGTGTGAGCAATGGGGATGCTGCTTAACCATGCAGGAGCCTGGAGCATCACCTCACTGGGATGCTGCTCCATGCTGTAGGCTTCCACCTCCATTTCTCTTGTGCAGCAAGCTCAGGCAAAGGGAAAAGCAACTTCGTAGGAGAAACCAATGCATTACCCAGATGCAGGGGTTCCAGTGGGCCCCTTCAGCCTCTGTAGGAAGTCCAAAAGGCATCAGAAACAAAACCTGATTCTAATATCACATAACAAATGCTGCAGGCTGCACTTATCCCTCTCTGCCTCAAGGAAACCAAGGGACTTGTTCCAGGTTTGTATCCATGCCCTGAAGCGAGGGGCCAGCCAACAGCTTGCTCTGCTGGACTGCTGCAGCAGTGCACAGAAGACAACGACAGCTGCAGACTTGATTTGCGAACTTCAAATGACTTTTTTTCCCCCCCTTTTTTTTTATGTCGACTACAGGCCTGACCAGAATGCTTAATGCCGGCACAAAGCTACCACAGCATAAGATTTATGATTATTTTCATAACATAGGCCTTGTCAGGGATTTTTGATTTGATTTTGGTTGGATTATCTATTGCAATGCCAATAACATGTTTCTTTTTTTTCTTTTTTTTCTTTTTTTTTTTTTTCTTTTTCTTTATTTTTTTATAAGATGCAATGCAGTCAAGGCTGGTGGAAAGCAGGGACAGACCCACTTAAACGTGATTTGTTGGTGTCCTCAATTCTAGGAGCTGCTCCCTAGGGGCAGCAAAGTTTGCAATGCTCTACAAAGGAATTTCTTAATATATTTTTTATTTTTTTTTTCTCTTTTCCTAGACAACTATTTTCATTAATTATTTGAATAAGATTTAACTGAGATGAAAGGTTCTGGTCTGCCTTTGATGTGAACGCATAACTATCATTAACATTTTATTATTAACAGGAGTTGTGCACATACAGAGGGAAGAATAGATCCCTTCTTATTTAAGCTAAAGCTTTATTTCTTTTTTCCTATTTTTTTTTTTATTATTATTTTTTGAGGCATGAATATGGTGGTTATTTTTTGAGTTCCAGAACCATAAAAAGGGCATTAAACCCCACACTTTTCCCCTAGAGACCTAGTTGTTCAAGTTAAGTGCAAGCTGTCATCTGAATCTTAGAAAGCATTTATACCATGCAAAGACCTTGCCTGTGTAAGAAGACTGGACTATAACCAGGATACTGACTTTCTGCATGAGAAGACTGCTTCAGAAAAAATATTGAGACTAGAAATTGTTACAGCATAATGGTATAACTATAGCAATGTTTTACAGAATGCTGCTGACCTATCTACAAGTGTGGACAGGCTTTGGATCTCAGACATTCATGAAGTTTTAGGAAAAATCTTAAGGGTATAAGCTCTGGAAAAAATATACTATGGAAGAAGTATAGTTAACACCTCTTAGGAGTTTAGTCAAGCCTTAAGCAAAACCCAGCTTCCTGTGAACAAAAAGGCATATTCTGCCTGCATATCTATTCTCTGGGTTTAGATGAGAAGATTGTTGTTTCTTTCACAGAAATACAATGTGAGCAAATTAATGAAGCTAAGAGAAACTTAACTTTTTCATTTCCAGACTATATCATTTTAACTGTTCTGGTTTTATGGTGCCTTAATGTTGTTGTTGGCATTTATATGGCATATTAATTACATTGCACTCAGTTATTTCCTCTGCTAAACTTAAAAGGTCATATCCTTTGTGTATACTTTTCTGTATGGAAATTTGATTTCTCTAGCATACCAAATAGAAACTAAATCAACAAAATAATGCATTTCCTATGAAATGAGTAAACACTATTCAGTGAAAAGACAGTTAATCTTCAGGCTTGTTGCGAATTTCTAAGAAATAGAATTAATGTTTTCTTCCATTTCCTGCAGAAGAGGAACAGTGCTGCTCCTGTAGAGCACTACATACATCCTGACAGTGCCAAAAATGCTTACACCTGAGAGAAAAAATGAGGGAGTGTATATAGTTTTCTATGTGCATAGGTTTATACATTGTATAGAAATCCTTTTCCCAAGAAGATGGCAGCATAGAAGACATCTGATATACTACAAGCTATTAAGTTGTCACTAAGCCTACACTGTATATCTTCCCTCGAGTGCAATTCCGGGATGTTTACCTTTTTAAAAAAAACTGGTTATATTTTACCCCCAAAAAATTCCCTGCAAAAATGAAGATCAATCGGGTGAGTGGAGAAGTGTAAATATTGTCTAGTGGAAAAAGCAGCCAATGCATAAAAGTTATTGACAACAGCTGGGGCAATACAATGATTTTCCACAGAGATGAGACCATTTCATCATGAAAAGTTTGTATAACAGGAAAATATTCATTCTGCTAGGGATCTGCCACATGATATTTTTCTCAGATTTCCTTTGTACCGCAAGCTGACACACAGGACGCTAGTATGGATTGCAATGATAATGTCCTTTTTGATTCTCAGATTTCAGAAGTACACACGATTGATAGCTTTCTGCTCCTCTGCTTAGGCTTATGTAGGAAGCTCTCAAGAACACAGAGGCTCTGTGGTCTGGGCACTTGCTCCTTGGAGGAACAACCTCCTGAAATCCCCACAAATTTCACCTGGGGAAAGCATCACGACGCAACTTGCTGGCAGCTCCTCTGAGATGCCAGACCTGTGGGCTCAGAAGCTCTGTCTGGAGTCACAGGTTGTCCCCACACCCTTTATTAGGTACAGAAATGGCTGTGACCTAGCACAGAAGGACATCATGTCTGATCCTTCAAATCAGAAAGGGCACAAGACAAAGACACGGGGCAATGGCTGTGCTGATGGGGGATGGAACACAGCCAGCACCTCCCTGAGCCAGGCTGCCTCCACTGATGGCCTTTTGGTATGGCCACCGATGTCCTCATCTGCTCCAGGGCCTGGGGGTGCCAACTGCAACAAGCAGTAGTGCAATATCTAATAATTACATTACACTGTAATAACACTATTGATGCTCTGCTGGAAACCAGGCTAAATAGCTAAATAAAGGCACCGAGAGACCTGATCAACCAACCGCAACAAGCCTTTGGACCATTTAGGTGTCTGACTTCAGACAACATTGTCTGAAAACCATTTTGGCCTCTCAGTGGCTGAATTTCTATCACCTATAAAATATCACACTATTGTCTGGTGCTTTGTAAAAGGCATTATGCAGCTGCAGAACATGACTGCCATTATGGTACAGCCTGACGTGACTGCAGGGTCTCATGAGGACGTGCTCAGTATGAGTGCCAAAGGGAGAAGCACAAGTGTCCTTTGTGCACCCCTGAGCCAGGACTGTATGTCTGACAGCCACTGCCCACTATACTTTAAGGTATATTTCAGGTAGCTCCTGCTAACAGCCTCCAGCATCACTGCATTGCATGGGGCAAGTGCGTGTGTTGGCACTATAGCTCTGAACTACGTGAGTTTCCTTTAAACAAAAGAATGACGTCTAAGAGTTCTTGAGCTCACCAAACAAAGCACTGGTGAATTAAGGTATTCACTTCTGGGCATTTTAATTTCTTTTTGGAGGGATAACAAATTCCTTTCTATCAAAATATCGCCATCCTGCAAGGCAGCAAGCTACACCTTTTCACTCCAGAAAATGCAGGAAAGAATAGATGGATGTAATGACCATACGATTTTCTTGGGCCAGATCTGTTTTCCTTGTTATAACCACAGTGATTTTTTATATTTCTGCTAAAATAAAGAGATAGTAAAAACTGTAATTAACAAAATAAATATGAATTAGAAAAGTAAACAGAAGAATTTAATGACATATTCACAAAGGTAAGCACACTGAGATACAGCATTCCTTCATCTGCTTGGGCTTTTTAAATACATTTCCTTTAGAGAGGGAGGTTCCCTCCTATCACAACAAATATCTTGAAGGGCAGGAAACTGCCAGCAGAGGCAACAGCAATATATGAAATTGCTTCTTGATTCTTCATATCTCCAATATGCCAGCAACTGTAAGTCTAGCAATGTAAAAGCAGCCTGAACCCGCTGGGCTCCAGTTGTGCTTATTGCAGTGCAGAATGGAAAGAAACTAAAAATAAATATATAACCTACTGACCACGCTTGTGCCAGGCTCCCCTGTTCTGAGTAACTGCTGCCCTCAAAAAAAAATTATGAAAACATCATGGCCCATAACAAAGCCACTCCTTTTCATTTGTTTTGCACCAGGCCTTTGCTTTGTTGCAAACCTGCCTGTTCCTGACTACGTGGAGTGGGAGGAGAGGTCTAAAGCCTCCTGCTGCTGAGGATGAGGGTGTGTGATGGAGTTTTGGAGGAGGCAGCACTCCTCCTACATGTTATTGTTGTGCTGGTTTAAAACAGGACACAGATGTTTAGGATGGGGAGGAGGTGGCAGTGGCACAGCCTGTGCCTCGGGGGCTGCGAGCTTCCTTAGGGCTTAATACCATGGAGCAAGCAATGCCAGGCTGTAAACACATAGGGACCAGGTCAGCAAGGCTCGTGCTCATGCTCACACATATTTAGGAACATACTGAAGCAATAGGACACAAGCACTGGGCTAAAAGCTTTGCCACATCAGGAAAGAAAGGTGGGTTCGGGGCAGGGGTCTCTCCCATGCACCCACTCTGCTGCCAGGCAGCTGTGTCCAGAGCCATCAAGCACCATTCCCAGAATTTCAACTTTTTTAAAAAAGGTGAAGAGACCCTGAAATTAGAATGGACATCTCCTTTTATACATCTAGTGGGTTATCAACATAAGAAACACAAAATAAATTAATGATACCAGATTTGTACTACAATGGAAAATTAATTAAATCTTTATTTTAAATAAAACTCCATTTATTCTGTTGATGTCACTGTGATGTTAACAGTGCTGAAGCATAAATCCTTCCCTCTGTGAAGCCAGAATAATTGCACGCTGCGTGCTAGCTATTCTATTCACATCGGAAATGCATCCTTAAAACATTTCAGCTTAAGCCTTGTCAGTACTAATCCTAATGCCTGATGCTGAGATGTGTATTTTATTACTGTGTATAAATGAAAACGGAAAACCTTTGTGGAGGATTACAGGGTGTAGTAATGACCTCCACAGCGTTACAGCACGAAGATGTTCCCAGGCGCCAAATGGGATTCTGGGATAAAAGTGACATGTGTCTATATAACCTTGGCACCCTCTCCTGGTACACATGTACCTACCAGCTGTGGGATTGTAAACATATGTCCCTTCTAGTGAACTGAGTTTTCATTTATGAGGAGGCTAAAAACAAGGAGCGAGCAGGGGAGATGGGTTTTGTCTGAGACAGCTAATGGGCTCCTACTCGCTGGGAAAATGACTGCAGTTGTTTCGTGCTGTCATGAGAACATGGGCTGAGGGATAGCAGGGAAAACAATAAGAAATGGCAGGAGAAAGAACAAAGCTGGAAGGTCTCCCCCCTTTCTAAAAAGGAATAAGCTGGAGGAGGAGAGGAGAAAGCAAAGGGCTGGGGTTAGGGGACGTGTCCCCCTGTTTTCATGTCTCACCCTTCCCAGAGCACTGCCTTTCCTGTGCAGTTTTTGGGATGCTTCAGAGCGGAGCCAAGGGGTTGATCCACTCTGTGTTGGCTTGGTCCAGGCATGCTTCAGATTTCTCCAAAAGAAGACGGGAGAAACTCTTAGGAATGGGAGATGGGGGAAGGAGGCAAGATTTCTATCATTCTTGCTCCCTAAAACTAGCCCTCACTGCCTTTTTCAGTAGCAGAGAAATAAAAGCGAGACACTTTGAAGCCTCATTTTATTTGGCCCAGTTTTACTCTAATCTACCCTGGGCCCAGAAACACAGCTTTTCAATCTGTCAGAAAGTTGTTCTGCTGACCCTGAAATGTCAAACTGCTATAGAGGGCTGAATCCAAAATTGATTACTTCAGAGGTCAGACAATAGCCAGTTTTATACTGATTTTTTTTTTTTAAGTCTTTCCTATGAACTAAAAAAAAAAAAAAAAAAAAAAAAAAAAGAAAGAAAAAAAAAGAAAAAAGAAAGAAAACACTACCTTTGAAATAAGAGCAAGTAGCCATGAGCACAGAGCTTTCCGAGATGCTGGCAGCTTTTTTGGGGGTGAGATGCAGAACAATGCTGGACATGCTGCCCCAAGCCCCAAACCCCTGGGCTGTACTGGGTGAGAGTGAGACCCGGGGAACCAGCATGTAGGACTGATTTTTAGCCTCGTACAAGAAAAAACAGATTTGGGGCTGGCTAGCTTCTTTAACTGACTCCCAGTTCACCTTGAGCACAAGCTCACCCTGTGCAGGTTTGCACAGACCCATTGGCCTTTCCCCGTTGAACCCCACCAGTGTCGGGGTTTGTCCTGCAGGACTCAAAGCTGCAGCTGCTGTCACAGAGCCACTCTGCTCACCGTGAGGGGAGAGACAGCCCCCTCCTACCTGCATCCAAAATTCCCTCTGCCAAAGCTCCTTGTTCCAGTTCCCCTCGAGCAACGAGAAATACCCATAGGAAGTGTTGGGATTACTGTCTCTGGCTATTAGCCCGTCACCAATACTATAAGCTATATGTTTATTCTCTGTAGTAAATATGAGGTCTTGCTAAATTTCTGCAATTATAAGTGCTTCATCCTTTTCTTTAGCCAGCCAGCAATATAAATACATTTAATTAGTTAACACCCCCTGCCAATTACAACATCTGAGGAAAGTATTGCTGAGATTGTTGGTCCTAATTATTTTAATATTCAGGAGAACCACTTTAACATAACAAGATAATTACTCATGGATAAGGGTTTATGAGAGCTGCAATCCTTTTCTTTATTTTCGACAGTGCAAGCCTGGGCCTAGTTAAATTTCTGGACACATTTTCAATTTAAGATTAAAAATTGTAATTTGTGAGAAATCATCAAAGCACCACATGTTGGAAGAAAAATAACTATATGCAATCTCTGTTAACACTATAGCAAAATAAATTCACTGTGTACTACATGCAATTAAGTGAAGAGTGGAATCTAAGGGAATCAGTTTATCTCTTTTTAAAAAGATCATTTTACATGTACTGAATTGATCAGCTATGAAAAACACCCTGACTGTTCCTCATTTTAGCCAGAATGTGAATTGCCCTTTATTAATCAAGCCTGTATCCTTCTATAACAACATAAATCCTCTTTTCCTAACAACAGTCAATGGAAAATACAAGCTACCTTTTCTACTGCATATCTGAGAAACTCTTAACTCAAATTTCTGTTGTTTGCAGCAGGATCATCGACGGAAAGCTATTCAGATGAGAAAAGGTTGGTCTCAGTATCTGTTGTATGTTAACGTGATATCATGCCCACACAGTTATCCCACAAGGGTTTTTCACATGCTGAATCCCAGAAATATATCCATGTATTCATTTAAAAAGAGTTTGGCCAGAGCTGTTGAACAATAAATTGTGTGCTGTTCCCTTCATGTGCATTCAGAAGGAAGCTTCTGTTACCACGTCCCTAAAGACAACCTTAATATATATCCAGTGAAATATTTCAATGTTTCTGTTTCTCTTGCTGCATTTGTACTTATGGAAGTACAGCCTGTTTACAGCGGAAGCGCTTTCTTGCAGTAAATTTTCCTTTAAGCAAGTCATTTGCCCATAACTCCTGTATTACGAACATGCTTGGTCTCTGTACAAAGCACCGGTGGGAAAACACAAAGATGAAAGATCAGCGCCACCATTAAATGTCTACATCTGTTCTGTGGGTACAGAAGGCATCTGATGATGCAACCCTTGCTCAGGAGGACAGACTGTATGGACTTTTGGGTCATCCCTACCTGACCATTTGACTTTAGACTCAGGAGATGAATAGGCCAGACACCTACTAGAAATACGAGCTAATCCCCACTTCTACTTCTTTCACTACTGACACAGACAAATATTAAAGCTAACCTTTGGTGAGAGAGGTTGGCTGCTGATTAGGTGCTTAAATGCAGAGGAATAATTTAGAATTTGACAAAAAAAAAAAAAAAAAAGAAAAGAAAAAAAAAGCCAGCATTATCCATTACTTTTACTTTATAATTAAAATAATTTGAATTTATGTACCAGCATATTTGCCATTTTTTAAAGCAGACTAACGGAGTGCACTGGAAAAATCCTACATAAATATCTAGTAACAGAGAAGGAAAAGAAAGCTGCTTGATTTAGTGAAGCAAACTTTGCCTTTAGCCCAACAAGTGTGCTTTAATTCAGTTGCAAGTGTTATAAAGACAATGCATACCTAAACAGTGGTGATAAATTAGTGAAATTAATCCAAATAATAGGCAAATGTTAAGAGCAACATATGCAGAATGATTGCAATGTTAGATTAATCTAAAATAAAACCCTGGAGTTATGTAACCAATTACGAAAATTACATTTAGCAGTAAAAGAGCAATTAAAAACAAAAAATGCCCTAACCCTAGCCATTATGTGCTGGGGACAGGGACAGAACTCAGAGAGAACTTGGAGATGAGCTGGAAAAGCAATTGAACAGCAAGTTTGTCTGGTTTTACTATGTTATGGAATCAAAGTGCTCAGATATGGCCTCATAATACACAGATGAAAGGATCGTTTCTCCCCAGATGGGACTCAGTAATCAGATATAGAAACAGCTATTTTTAATGAAGACCTGCAAAATCATCACGGCTTAGATGTTGCTGGCTGGGATAAAGCAACGGGAGGCAGACGAAGCAATTTGCTAATCTGCCTGGTGGCACAAAGTCAAGCCTGATCAACACATTTTTCATAGCAAATCACATTCCTTCCATAGGGCTGGCCCAGGAAGGCAGCCACCCCAAGCAAGGGGGGAGCCCAGTGCCAAGTGGCACTCATGCCCCTCAGCTGGGAGAGCCCAGGCTGCATCACACAGCCGTTTATGTTGAAAGACAGAAAGTACCTGCTGTATTTTTCAGTCCATCATCCTGACAAAATGCTCCCATCAATTTATCTTTTCATTTGATGTCTCCAGTCCAGTCCATTTGCAATCTTTCCAACGGGGGGGTATTCATTTGGTATGCAGGCACACATCCCAGTAATGACAGCAAGAGGGAACAACTCTCCCTTAACCTCTTATCTTCCATTACTCACACTGTGTACCTTTTAAAGTCAACACGCTCTGCTATGCAAAGCCAGCACCAGTTTTTAAAATGAAGTGCTATATTTTAAAAAGTGAATATTTTGAAGATTGGTGGCAAAGAAGATGTACTTATCTTTGGAATATACCAGAATGCTAACCCTAAGGAGGAAAGACACCAAAGAAATGAACACCAAATTCCTAATAAAATTCTTAGTGGAACAAACACTGTCTCAAACAAAAGTTAAATCATTCCATTTCTGATGGGACTAATTCATGTGTTTCCACACCAAGCAAACACATGGCTGGAATGTTATCCAAACCAAGCCAAAGTTTTATATGAAAAGGTGTGTGACTTGCAGGTTGTCTGCAGCATATCCAGACACAATCTGTGCTCTGGGCACCTGAGATTCACCATCATTTCCCACCTGTTGTAAAAAAAAACAAAACAAAACAAACCATAGATAACTCCTCAAGAAAGAAATGCTGTCAGATTTCTGGCAGAAGAGACATACATTATTCTTGGCAAAACAGGGTTAGGTTGGTCCTGCCAGAACAGAAGCAGAAGCATGAGATACTGGCAAAGCAAAGACAGTAGTAGAACTCCTTTTCTGAAAATAAAAATTAATAAAATAAAACAAAAAGAACTTTACATAATTCTTGGCAATGACACTGTATTGTGTGGGTTTGATTTCCTGACAAGACAATCTGGCATTTGCAGACAAATAATACCACACAGATATGGGCAACCATTCAGCTTGCTCTACACAGAACTGCCATCCCGCCACAAAAGCAAAAAAGCACTCATAAAACCCACAGTATTTCTGCAAAGGCATTTTTGTTTCTTTGTGAATCCTGGCCAAGCTATGTATCTCATGCCCACAATAAAGTAAGTCCACCTTTCCCATGAAAAGGTTTTCTTAGGAACGGAAAATGTTTGGACAAAAAATGCATTACATCCTAATTTCAGCAGCGCTGTGGCTGTAATTTTTCTATAAAAAAAAAGAAATGAAGAAACACAGCAAAGATTCATAGAAATGTTAAGCACTACTAGCAAGAAGTCAATGTATGGACTTCTCAGCCACAGTAACCTCAAATCCATTAAAAAATAAAGTCATGGCTATTATAGATACAGGACATTACCAAATATCCATTAGCAAAGGCCAGTGAACTGCTGTAAGTGGCTTGTCAAGCTTGCAATGAAGAAAACTCAATATTTATCTATAACCTCGTTTGAGTTCAGTGTTCTTCTCACTCACCTGTGCAACAGCCTGGTTTTCAAACACCCTGCTCAGGCTTTTTCTGCTTCAGATTAAAATCCCCCTGCTGATGTTGGATGCCAGAGAAAAAATAAAGGCACACACAACCTATTTTTGATGATGCCAGCCTTACTGTTGGCAAGATGCACTGCTTTCACATATGATATTACTTCCTTGTCAGGTATCTAAGAATAAGGTTGAGGAGGTGTGATGGACGAGAAATCACAGAAATGTAGCAGCTTGCAATTTTGTACTGAAATAAGCATTATTTTTCAATTCTTAGTAAAACAAACAAATTAAAAAGGAGGTCATAGCATTTCTAGGTAAAAGCATTTTTAGGTAAAAACAGCCTTTACTATGAAATAGATACCAAATAGCCTGAGCAGAGAAGAAGCTCTGCCAGCCAGGGACCTCTGCAAACTGTGCCTGAGAGCTAAAGTCAAGGAACTGCATCTTGGCTCTTTTGACCTGTGCTGCCTCAATAAAGCCAGCGTGGGTACCTGCCAAGTGCCCCCAGCTCGCTCCTTCTGTGTCTTGTACACAACCCAAGGCAGGAGGGTGAGTAGAAACACCAGCACTACAGATATGGGTCTGACCCAAGGAACTGACAGGCATTCAGCCAGATTTTTAGAACTGTCTTCAACCTAAGGATAACTCTCTACAGATGCACACGTGTTAGTAAGGAGCCTCCTTACTGGTTCTTGAGATCTCTGAGATTTTAATCTCTGCTACGCTGAGATGGACTGTAGAGATGGAGGACCTGCTCCAAACAGTCTCAAGACCAGCCCTGTGAGGAAAAAAGCTTTTGATGTCAATCTGAGTTTAAATCTGCTTAGCTTTATAAGTATCAAAACTGTTAGTAAATATAACTGCTACTTCTGATCATCACAGGATCAAGCCCTCTCTGCAGTTTGTTGCCAGGTTATCCAGCCCAATAGGAACAATTTACCCAATGACATCAGAATCCACAGACATTCACTAAACGACACTTTCTTTCAAGATGTGTGCAGGTTGTTTTTGTTTTTTCTTTTCCTGTTTGTTTTGTTTTGTTTCATTTGATGGCAGATAAATGAATTGCAACAGCAATTAAATTTTGTCATCTAAGCCTTTAATTACCTGAATACCTTCCTTCATGGAAATTTGTGGACAAATACATTTATTCATTCCTTAAACACTGAAACAAAATGATCCGTGTTAAAAGTTAGATTCTTTTAAAGAAATATGTAAAATGTAAATGACTGAACAAAACTCCTAGAAGAGAGAGAGGTTGCAATTTGCCAGCATGTAGCACACAGTCTGATAACAAACTCCTGCCAAGAATTAGCAACCCCCCTGTCTGATAAAACAGGGTGCGTAAGAGAGTCAGGAGTCAGGCCCAGAAAATCCCTCCATATTGATGACAGCAAAAGAGTTGCCAACAGCCCAAGAGGAACAGTGGCATGCCTCAGATGAAGAGGGAAGAGAGGTTTCAGCTATGTCATGAGTACTTGCTGCAGAATTTTTAATTCAAGAGCCCAGTTTAATGCAAATCAAGCTTAATATATCTTCACACTGGTTTAAATAGGAATGGGACTGGACTCTACGGAGCCTACATGAGGACAGATGTCCTCAGCTCCCACTGCACCAAACAGAAGCTGGTGGTCTGCATTCCCACAATCAGGCACTAACCACCCCCATCTGCTATCTCAGTCAAAAGTGTTAACCACCTTCAGAGTTTAACATTAACTCCTGATACAGCCATAAATGAGATCCTAGCATTAATCTGCTTTGCCTTTTTTTTTTTCCTTTTTTTTTTTTTCTTTTTCATCTTGCTCTAATTATTAAGGAGCAAAGCACTGATGAACAACACTGATTGCATATTCTAAAAAAATGTACCACCCTCCAGCTGCTCTGCTGGTGAATCCCCTGCTTGCTGCTTGTTGGGATTTACTCTCAGCCCGTTGCATCTGAAACTAATTACTACAACACCATCCTCAACATTAATTCCCTTCTCCTCTCTGGAATCAGAAGCAATATGGTACATTCAGAAGATAATTTTTCATCTCTCTTCCTAAAGGAAAGATCTCAGCTGTTTGATGAAGATAATGGTAATGAGTCACCAATTTCAGAAGGTGAAGCTTTCCGATGTCCCTTTATCAGAAACCATTGTCCAAATTTTCAGCTGGTGATTTAGGGAACTTTTTTATATGAATGTCACCAAGACCTAGAGAAATCTGTCAGCTCTCTGTGTGATCTCAAAGATAAATTGCAGCAATATCTTGTCAACCAGCTCTCTTAAACTTACTTGACTGTCTATTCTCATTGCACCTGTTTCACTATTACCTTTGTCTCCTGCAAACTATTTTGCACAACTTCCTTCCTTTGCTCTTTCCTGCAAATGAACTATTTTTCTCTGTTTTAATTGTCCCTTCATTTTCAGTCAGAAGAAGCATTTTTTTAGTGACCAGAATTATTATGCAGTTTTATTTATGATGTGACTATTAAAAAGAAAGATTGTGCGGTCAGGCCCCAATACATCAGTGAGATGTCACACTGCAATTGGTTTCAGGAATGACAGCCACCTCTTGTCACCTGCTGGAGTTCACTCCTGTCACCTCATCAGCCTGATTCCTATGTCTGTCTGGTCTCTGTGTTCTGGTGCAGTTGCACCTCTGATGCACCTATAATGTTCCCCCAGGTTAGAGATCCTCAGCTCACACTTCAATGAGCAACAAATGTGCTGCTGCCCACCTGCTCCCTTGGACCAGGCATCTGAAGTGGCTTTTTGAAAGGCAGAGCCTTTAGCCCCAGAGATATTATAGCAAACATGTACTCATATATTTTTGGCTATTGAAAAGGATGCTGAAAATAAAAGGAAATGAAAATCAGCAACTCATTCAATTCAGCAAGCAGATGTAACTTGTGCCCTTCTATATAGACTTCCCTATGCTAAATATTAATCATAACAATTAGACCTTATAGTAGATGACATTGTGTTTTCTCAAATTGCTGCAGAGCATTAAGACTCACTGCTCGAGTTCTCTGGTGCCTGAACTATTGCATTGCTATGCATAGCATTAGGAGAATTAACAATTCAAAGCTGTACTGTTATGACCAAAGTGACACAACTGAAGCAGTATTCAGTTTCTGTGTGCGTTCTATGAATACAATCTGAGCCTTTCCAATAATACGTTCAAAACATTTATATTCTGACAGCGCATTATAAAGAACATTAGAAAAACAGCTACAAGATAAAACCTAGCAGAGGATCAGATTTTCCTGGTCATTTAGGTGACATCGAGAATGAAAAGCTCTATCATTTCAATAAAACTCTAGTCCAAGTACTCTCAAGATCTACTCCTCTGCCATATATAGCCAGTATTTTTTTTAATCATCAGATTAGAATGAAGAACTGGGTGCTGCATGGCTTGTTTGGCCCTGTTTTCTCCTTTCTTTTGACTGAAAGGTTACATTTGGTATTTGTCATCTGTGCATACTAATATTTGAAATGGTGCAGTCAAGATTTTTTCTTGAGAAAAGAAGAAAAGCAAAAAACTGAATGAAAGTAACTTCCAGGTACTGAATTTGTGTAGGTCCTAGAAGAAGGGCTTTTTCTCTTATTTTTACCCTGGTTTGGTACTGACCCTAAGCTTGGACATGCATCCTCTGCCCAGGCTGATGTTGTGTTATAGAGACAGCTCTATTACTTTAGGAGCTACAACTGCCCCCTGTGTAGTCCACTTTTGCTTTGAGCACAGTTTTCATGGCCAAGCTTTGGAACGGGTGAGCCGCAAAGTCGAGAGCTGAGCTGCGAGTGAGCTTCAGCTGAGGATTACAAGAAATTTGCAACATCATGTTTGCAGTATTTTGTACTCTGTTTTTTTCCCAGAGATAATACCTTCACTTTTACTTGTAAGATCTTTTGTGTTCCCCACTACAATCAAGGAGAGAAAATCTGCCTGTAAACCTTTTTGTTCTATATTATCATTTCATGTTGGTTTGGTGTGTTAATCAAAGTGTCAGTAATGGCTGCAAAGAGAACTCATTCAATCCTTCAAATGAAGAGAAATCTAAGCTTTCTAACACTGGCACATTTTCCAGCGGATAAGCTTTTTCACAAAGTAATTATTTCATTTTCTAGAAAGATTACTGATTACATCACACTGGGAAAAACTAAGAGAGGGACCCTTTATCTTCCCCATGTTTCTGCAATTCTTGTACAAACTTATACTTGTTACCATGAAAAATGACAAATTTGCCATCTGATCAAAATGTTAACAAGGTAAGTGTCAGTGAGATGGATCACTGACTGTCACTGCAAGCCAGAACATGAGGATACATTGATATTTCTCAATATATTCACTGCTTCCCCAATGTTCACTAACAACATTTCTACTGTGAGTGTAATAAATCACACAGAAATAACAAGCTGCATAGGATCTCCAGGATATGATAGATTTGTCGTAATAGCGGTATCTGCAAGGTAGAAAACAATTGGTAATGATCTATAGAAAGACCTAATCAACTGTCATTTGCTATAATGTGGCAGATGAAGCAAAGATATGAAATCTATAACACTTCTTTAGCCACTACCCTCCCCCTACACATACACATGCATCAAGTGGGAAATAGTAAAAAGAATGAATGAGCTTTGGGGTCGCAGAAGTAGAAAAGAAAGTTAATAGCATGCCCTGGATGCAATCATTAAATTATACACTGCTGAACAAGGCAAGGGATAATCACAGAAGCTGCACAGTCCTGTAACAATGATAAAGGCTTCTGCCAAGCCTGTTCCTCCCCCTTTGCTTTATTTCTTTTTCATTGATTTCAGTGTTTTAAAAACTACTTACACTGAAGTGCAACCAAATGCTAATGAGGCTGGATAACCAATGGAAATGCTCATCCTCATTTTGCAGGGATCTCAGAGGACTGAAGACAAGATGTTCCAAGGCTGTATAGGTATTTTGTGCAACTTCACAAATCAAAACCAAATGTTCTGAACTGGGCTGTGCCAGATCCCCAACTTGCTGCTGGGACTTTCATGTTCCTTTGCCTTTGCCTTCTCCTACATGGGAGTTAAACACTCCACCTTCCAGCAGACTTCCAGAAAGACAAGAAGTTTTAGTTTGCTGAAGTACAAAAGTTTAACTTTCCATTAAGATAATATACTGCTTAAGGTCAAACCCTCAAGTCCTACATTTTTAAACACTCATATACCTCTCCCGATCATATTCTCCACTGCCACCTGCCTGCAACAACATCCTGGTCAAGAACTAACACTCATCTATTAGACTGTAAGTTTCCCAGGTTACAGAGACTGCTCTGCACAGAGTTTTCTTCCCTACCCACTTTAGGGATGCCTCTCTGGACCAGGAGGCAGCGCAGTGCATGCAATGAGAACCTTGGGCTTAAAATTAAAGGAAACAAAAAACAACCAAGCAAAAAACAAACAAACAAACAACAAAACAAAGCAAAACAAAACACACACACACACACAAACTAATTTTTATAAAGTGTAAAGATTTTTTTTTTTTTCCCCAGAAGGATGGTGGAAGAGTAATGGCTGCTTTGCATTACTTTGCTTGCAAATCACATCTCACTTAAGTGAATACATTTTTGGGAACACAGGAATTGCCATGCTGCCTCTGCACAGCAGTGCTCTGCTCCAGCATCCTGTCTGGCAGCTGCTGCAGGGGAATGTGCAGAAAACCTCCTAGTGGGCAGTTACAGGAAAAACCTGTTCAGATCCAACATTTTCTCCCAGCCCCTCAATCAGTCAGTAAGAATTGGCTTGTCTTGAAACATGGAGGTTTGCGTCTTCTCAAATGCTTTTTCAAGCCCTTCTGGAGTTTGTAGCTTAGCATTTTCCACATCAGAGAGTTTACGAAGAGCCGTATTTTCAAAAACCCTCATCTTCTGGCATGGCACTAAATAAAGCTGGACAAATTTTGGAAAGGGCTTAGCTCCTTGGTGAAAGGGAACTGCTGAGTTCTTTTGCATATCTATCCTTAAAGGGTCACAACAGGAACTGCTCTGTGCTCAGCAGTTTTGAAAATCTGTCCTCAGTGGGAGGTGCTAAATCTTTGGAAAGCTGGTGCTCAACACTTTTGATAATCTGGCCCCAAGTTAAGTATCAGGGGCCAAATTACGTGATTTAGAGGCAGAAATTCCCTACTGACAGCAGTGCAGATTTCTGCTCTATATGAATAGCTCAATAGGATTCTGGAATAATAGAGCCATGAAAAGTGGATAATGCAACAAATAAACATCAAAGGGTAGGACTTTCCTTTTCAATCATGTTCCCTTGTGCTTTACATGAAAGGACTGAAATATTCTGAGATGAAAGAGGGAGAAGTAATGGTTAACTATACAGTCCTGCATTTCCTTCTACGATGAAAATACAAAGCATTTTTCAGGAACAGAGTATTCACGCAACATACAATTGGTAGTTTGCCTGGTATACAAGACATTGGTGGTACTGGGACTAGCCTCCTCATCGTATGCATGTGTGCACCAAAGAGTGAAGAGCCTTATATTTCTTCAATTCTTTTCCACACCGGAAGCAAAGTTATCTCAGTCAAGCTCATCTTTATTTTTTCTTATGAACAAATGACCTCCATTTCTCTCCCTTGGATATGTTCAAGATTCAGCCAATTCTATACACAATACTGACCTAAATTTAGGTTTACATGCAATAATTTATGATTGCTTGTGGCATATTAGAGAATTTCAGGTAAAACTTACAGGAAAACTTACTGGTACTCAGATCATGGACCCCATAGAGTTCGACCCTCATGTAATTTCCCCAGATTCCCATGAGAGCTTTGGCCCACATGCTGCCATTATTAACATTTCTGTCCTTCATTTCTGCTGGAATATCCAGCTAACAAGTTATGTGTTTATTTATAGAGGGTTAGACTTCAGCACAGAACTAAGGAGAGTACAGATGTGATCAGCTGAATGGGAGTACATCAAGTTTCCGTGAGGTCTTTAGGTGTGTTCCAAAGCCCTTGACAAAAGATTGTTATTTACAGGTCCCTGCAACCCAGGCCTGTTGCAGGGACGCACAGGTTTCCTGGGCCCATAGGAACAGGCTGCTCATGCAAGCTGAAGATACTGTATTAAGAGTACAGTGGGAAGAGATCATCATTGCACCCTGGGGAGAAGAGTTGGCACTAGCATCGTTCATGTGACAAGATTATTTACCATGTGTTCTTGCCAGCTTTCTTCTCCAGAAGTCATTTTTCTTGGTGAAACCGTGGACTAAGATGGGAGAGCCTGAGACATGGGAAATACCACACACTCCTTCCCCCAGAGGAGGGGAACAATGCAGAGGATGAACATTTTCATTTCACCAGAGGAAAACTGGTTATCAAGATGCAATTTGCAAATAAATGCTGTTCTGTGTAATTAAAAGAAACCAACAACAAACAAAATGACTGTGGACCAGCAGGAAACAAGAAACTCTCCATGGAGAGTGTTAATTTAGAGAACACCCACCATGCAGCCCACCTTCCCCATTCTCCCTCTAGAAAGAGATCCATTTTATACATGGTGATTAGGGCACTGAAGAAAAAAGTATTAACATGATTCACACGTAGAAAACAAGGTTATTAGGAGTAGGGATCATTTCAGCACATTGTTCTTCTTAATAAGCAGAGCAACGAGTAATTGAGTTTCAGGCAATCTCCAAGGTGGCGCTTTGTAGAGAAAGCAGAACTTGGCATGATGTCTACTTTTCCTTTAATTACATTGCCCTAATGAGCAACTTTCTTTACTCTCAGCAAATTTATTTCTTGAGAAGAAGCAACAGTAATAAATGAGTAAAAGGGATCACCAGGTAGTACCAGAGAAGAAATATCAGGAGCTTAAAATGACAAGAGGTTGCTAAAAGTGTTGGAAAAACACCAGATTGTTCTCAGCTTCATTGTTTACTGCACTCAACAGCAGAGTAAAGGATGCTAATCAATGGAGCATGCTACCTAACCTGGGAACTGCCCTTATTCTGCTGCTATTTCCCTTCTACACATGTTCATGAAAGCGACCCAGAAACACAAAGTGCTGACACATCAATACAAAGCTCCCCAGCTCGCATGCAGCAGAGGGCAGTTCTGCTTCATGCCCTTGTGCAAACGATACGAAGAGACAACCACATGCCAATAACAGCCTACTGACTGTCAATACTGCTCAATGCAGCCTAATACACAAGGATAAAGGGCTGGCTTTTCAGAAGTCTTTAAAGCATTTAGACTCTGACTTGTTGAAAGTCAATGACAGAGAGGGCCCTAGCTATCTTGCCTTTTTCTTTTTTTTTTAATCATCCTGCCTCTACCTGAGAATGCACTTACAGCAAATAATTTCCTGGATGTGCCTTTCTGGAGTAAAAAAAACAAAACAAAAACAACAACAACAAAAAAAAAAAAAAAAAAAAAAAACAAAAACCAAAACACTCCACACTTGTGCTTCTTCTTGTATTTTTTTCTGTAAGTGTTTGATAAAAGTCAACACACTAGTGGAGACCCCCTAGACCTAGTAAAACCACTGCTATCTACAGGTGAGTGAACATATCACCTATTATTAAAATACTTGAGGTGTCTACCTTTAGAGACGTGCCATTGCTGCTGCTCACAAACTTTGGTAGAATTAAACCAGAGTACTCCCATGTGACAATTTGACTTTTTAAATACCAACAATATTATTCTCCAGAAAAACACTGAATAAAAGTTCTTGTGAAACATCCAAATTTTCAACGTTGCTTAAAGCTGGGGAGCTTATCCCACTATATTTATTGACTTCTTAGGGTCACAGCTCCTACACGGAATCATGATCCTCATGCCCTGGATTATTCCATGTAGCTATAGAGAGGTGATCAATCCACCTCTTTCCTTTTGCTTGTTCAGAGAGTTATGAATGTATCTGCACTCAATAGCAGATCTCACTTGCTCACTCTCTAACTTCACTGTCTCCCCTTACCTCTCCGCATCACACCTTCAAGTGCTACTACTTAATGCACTCACATAGCTGGTAGGAAATTTAATTAACGTGTAAAAATACTCTGAGGTCTCCAAAAACAGGTACTTCAGATGTAAAAATGTGAAATGAAATTATCTACAAATGGAAAATTTGAAAGTGCCAGTGGAAGCAGACACCTAAGACCTTAAGTGTTTATGCAGCTTTATGTATTGTTATTTCTTCAGTAAGACTGCCACAGAAATGGCAGGGGTATGGGAAGAAAGTATGTTAGCACTTAGACTCTACTCATAAGTGCATTAAGTGCAACTATTTTTCTGAGGAAAAAAAAAAAAAAAAAAACAGGAGGAGAGCAAAGTCCCTTCTCCTGGGAAGCTAATCTCAGTTACTGCTCACAATCACACTTCAGCTGAAGAAAACCCTGCATAACTCCCATACTGTATGTGATCTGGCAGTTGTGTGCATTTGCCACTTCAAAGACACTAATGTAATGACCAAGAATAGATTTTCTTCTTACAAAAAGAAAGCAAAAAGTGATCCTTCAAGAAAAAAGTATCTAAAAATAGACCTTCCAATAAGAACTATTTATTGCAATACCTTCCCTCTTCCACAGAGATTGCAATCCCTAGAAGCAGGTTACCAATAGACAGAAGTAATTTACATTGGTAAAAATGGGGATACAAACATTTGGTAGGATTTGTTTTTATGTTTACTACAAACATGTGACCAACTTCTGCAATTAAATGCAGGAAGTGGTTATTAGCCAGCCAAGTTGAACATTGCTGCAACCCTCCAGGGAATGTGAGACAAAGGCTGCTTTATTTCCCTGCTTTCCCTCCTTGTTGGAATACCTGTGCTTGGGTGGCTGTAATTAGGTTGCAACTCAGCCAAGTGGGAGCTTGAACCTTGCTTTTTCTTGCAGCAATAAATGCAGTTACTTGATGTGGGCACCAATAAACACTTCCGCCATTTTGCAGAGTGCAAAAGCTGAAATTTGGGAATAATGCTGCACTGTGCTCCTGGAAACATATTCAATGGCTCCCTGCAACATTTTCATCCAAAAAAAGTCATTAGCACTCAAGGCAGTAGTCAGAAAGGTAAAAGTTTTCAATACAAGGCAAAGGGCAACAAATCTGTTTTTGAAAACAAATCATATACTTCCTGTAATTAATTAAATTTTGGGGATATTTCCTTTTTGACCCCAAGGAAACAGTGCTATTTCTTCTCTTCTTTTGAACATCCTGTATGTTTTAAAATGCACACTTCATTCCAGACAGAATTAGCAGTTCTGAAGATTTTGCAGTAATATGGGCACTCAAAAGCTCCCCACAATGAGCCATCACCCCCGTGGGGGAGTTGAAGCTCTTCACTCCCACCCTGGAGGGTAGCTTGGGGTTCAGAGCAGGGAAGTGTGGTCATTGGTGTGAGAAGGACCCACCAACTTCGCTCTTGGCATCGATGAAGGCCACCTGCCCCTGCAGTGCCATGCAACCTGGGTGCACGGTTATAAACACCATTTAATAAATTTGAGGGCTGGAGAACAGTAGGAGAGAGGGGAGCAGATTCTCACATCATCAGGAGGGAAATAGACTTTTAAAAAGCCAGTTGTGTCTGTGCACAACAATGAAGCTTTATGTCTATACAAACTGACAAGTCAAATTGTACTCCTGGGCCCAATTCTCAACATCAGTGCCATTTGATGGTGATAGCTCACCTCCTGCCTCTGCAGCCTTAATGGCTCTGTCTGCCAGGAAGGGCAGGCAGGATGATTAAAATAAGCATTAACAGAATGGTTTGGTGATTAGCTTCTCTCTCTCTCTCCCCCCCTTCCTTTCACTTTTTTACTTTTTTTTTTTTTTTTTTTGGTCTGCCAGAGATTGGTACAGCCTTTTGTTCATTAGCAGTGTACTTAACTAGTAAAAATTTAAAGTATTCATTTTCTTAAGGACAAGGATTAAAGCAATTAGGGAAAACCACTGCAACCTAGCACTCAAGTCAATCCATAACATGGAAAAGAAACAATAGTGCTTAATATATTTAAACAAAACCAAATTGTATATAATTATCCTGACACTCTGTCAAACTAAATTTTCACTCTAGTGCAATGATTTGTTAAAATCTCCTTTCTGAAACTGAAATGAACATTTTCTTTCTGAGTATGGAAACCGCTCTGCAATCTCTTTAGACTTCCCCCATGGCAAAAGCATCACAACAAAACCTAACATCCACTCTCACTCTTTTTGCTGTCAGCCTCCTTCCTCCCATTTCAATGGCCTAATCCATTGCTGGGCTGGCCCAAAGGAGACCTGAACCCTTGCCATCCCACCAACTGCCCCACACACTTGCATTATCATGGCCTAAAAGAGCAGAAGATAATTTTGAGCAAATGTTTCTAGAAAAGCAAGCCATATTCCTGCAATATTTTGCCCAAGATAATTTTGTACCTCTGCCTTTTATGCGTTTTATGCCTTTCTTAACATATGGCAATAAAGGTATAGAACACGGCCTGAGCTATCTTTGGCAATGAATTTTTTAACTAGTGTTTTAAATGCATGTAACTGAGATTTGCCTACGATAAACTCTGTAGCATTTTTGCCAGACCACAAGCTGTAATGTAAAGTGTTGTCTTCTACAAAAAGAGGTGAGGTGTTAACTGTGAAACCACAGTGAGCTGGTAACAGAAAGGTGTTAACTTTGGAGCCTGAAGGATGGCAGTTTATATTTCAATGCTGTTAACTGTTTCACTGATGATTATTGTAGCAGAAATACTGAGGAAAGGCATGACACAATCAGATCTTCCTTAGACAATTTAACTGTTGAAATCTCATACATTTTGGTGCAAAAGAGAAGGCCCAGAAGTATTAGAAGAGACCAAAACAAATACTGCATGCATTACTGAGCCCTCCGCTCTTTCCACATCTACAAACACAAGTCCATGTGTGTGTGTACATATACACACATGTATATAAACATATGTACATATAAGCAAGTGTATGAATACCTGTTTATTAAAAAGAGTATTTTTCTTCAGACTTCATAATTTTAACTTTCATTTTAATAAACTTTATTTATTTATTTATTTATTTATTATTTTTTTAATAATCTAAAAGTGCTTAAATAAGAGGTGTGGGGAATTTTCTTTCAACTCACACTGTCAGCATGTCATTTTGTTTCTGGAAACAAAAAACATTCAATTCTCTGTTTGTTATTTTAGGATTGTTGGCAGTATTTTCTAGCTCCCTTTCAGTTCAGCTTCCTTCTACACCTTTATTCCCCCAGAAGGAAAAAAAAAAAAGGAAAACAGTGAGCAAATACATAAAGGAAAAAGAAAGCATGACTTTTTTTTTTTTCTTTTCCACAAAACAAATGAAAAGAGAACACAAGCACATATCTGGAAAGCTTATTTCTCATATCTATATATTTTTCACTCTTTTGACTCATAAGATAAATTAACTTGACCTTGCAGACGTTGGTAAACCCATCCCATCAGACTTTTATTTACTTCCCAACCAAGGAAGAACACTTGGCTCCATTAATATACCTCCACCTTCATTTAGAAAAGTCACATTTAGAAAGTGAGGGATAGTATCACATGCATATCGTTGAATCTGATGATTCAGTGCTGGGCAAGCTAATGACACTGCCGGCAACAACCATGTCAGATGGCATCTCCTATGGCTTGGTCACTTCCCAGGTACTTGGTGCTTGAACCTCCACTAGACAAACCCTATCCCTCAAAACGGTGATCTGCATTTGCAAGGGAGCAAGACAAAGAAACTGCCCCCAACTACAGGGTCCAAACAGGTCATTTCTGTGGAGGGTCACAACCTAAAATTATAACAGCTTTATGTATCTGCGTGGGGGTCAGAAGGGTGGATCACTGTGCGCTACTGGCCATAACAGAGCCAGTCCTACCACTGGAAGGTGTTTTGATGATCTTTAAGGTCCCATTCAACCCAAACCATTCTGTGATTCTATGACTGGGAAGGGACTCTCCAAATTTTGCTCTTGGCAGAACAAACTGCAGAGGTAATCTGATGTACAGTGCCCTGCATTTCTGTGTGATTAGGTTTGGGGCTTACCAACTAGCTGCTCTCATACCTCAATCCTTAAACAGAATGTAAGAGAGTATTTCATTTTAAGTTTATGGCAACATTTCAGTTCAGAGAAGAAAAATCTCTTTTTGGAAACCACCAACTCCCTGATAGTTCTGTTTACTTTCCATCTCATAAATTCCAAAAAGATGAGTGTCCAGGATACTAATGGGGTATGTTCTCCCCACCAGCAAGAATTCGGCTTACATTGTACATTAGAGGATAATCACAGGTCTAGAGACAGTTTTACCTCAGAGACTGGGAATACACAAGAAGCACCTGAGCAGCTAAGCAAGTCCAAGCGCTGACATAGCAAATGGGTCTGCGAGACCATGTTCACTTTAATTCCCTTATCAATGACTTGTCTTTGGTTGGAGCCTCTTTGTCACTAAGCCACTTGCCAATGAAGGACACAAAAAAGCAAATGTTTCATGAGTTAAACACAGTAAACATCCTACAGTAGGAGCCAAGAGCCCTTTTGTAATCATTGCAATAATTTGTCTTTGCTATATTTTAGACTAAATGTTAGTGATTTCTGGAAGCTCGTATTTTTTACCTATGAGGAAAATGATTGTAGGAACCTTGAGGCAGCAAAGGGTAAGAACCAGCAAAAGCAGTGATGGAATGCAGAGAGACAGCTGGGCTAGAGGGCAGTGAGACTACACAACAATATGTATAATGCCAAATGTACACTAGCTTCTGGACAAAGTCTAGGTGTAAAGGGCATGGGTATGATCATGAGGAATTGCTGCCCTTAATGAGAACTCTTCAAACCACTTCTGATTTGTTCCTATAGCTGGGCTGATCCCATTTCTCTAGATCCAAAGGAAGATATCAGGGAATTAAATGGTTCTTAATCAGATCTGATTATGATATCTTCCTGTCTTAAGATGAGTGCAGCAATGTACACAGGCTACAGGAAGATCTCAGAGATTTCAGATACCAAATTAAGAAATGTTTTGCAGGGTTGGAAGAGGTAGAAAATACCATAAACAGTGGGGTTTCCATCTAGGGAGATATACATAATGGTAGGATGTCTCCCATCCTTGTTACATCCTGCTGGTAGATTTGTCATTTTTGCCTTACGTAGCTTGGGTGCATGCAGGGAGTACCAGCAGTTTCCAGGGGATTTCAAATTTGAATCGTATAAAATATCATGGTCCACAAAAAAAATCATCCTGTTTGACTCAAAAAGAAATTCATTTGTTGGAAAAAAATTGTTTCAGGTCAACTCAAAATGACTTTTTGTCATGACTTTTTGTCAGTTTACTTGACAAAAGTCCAAAACATAATTATTTGCACAACTCTAGCTTCTACTGCAATACTCACAGCTGGAAATATTCATATACAGTTAGTCTGACTTGCCCGGCTGGAGTCGCTATAATATCATAAGACACATGAAACAACTGGGAAATTATTATGCTCCTTGGCTACTAGAAACCTCCTCTGATGCTCCATCAGTCAGAAAAAAACAACATTGGCAAGACCAGGATAAAACCCACAGCCTACTAGGAAGAATTTATTTGCTGCTGCATCAGAAGAAGATAGGGAAATAGACTTGTACCTGGGGAAAACATTTTTTTGTTGTTTTATTTTTCTTTTATAAATCCAATTTACATTCTGTGTTGGTTCCTTCCCTTTCCATGGGTTTACCCATGCAGGGTTCAAAGGAAGCAGAGTCTGGCCCCAAGGGAGTTCAGATGCAGCAGACTGATCTACCAGCAGGCTACAATATGTTCCCAGAAGGTGCAATATAATTCTGAGGCCAAGGAACAGCCTATTAGCTCTGCATGCTATTAATTTTCATGAACAGTTCAATCCAATGCTCACAGAAGCTGTTGGGCATCTTTCCATTTTGTCTAGCAGGACCTGGATTAAGGCTTATTTATCTTTTCATTATATACCTTATCTTTAAGGAAGAAGCAGCCCGAACAGTTTAGTACAGCTGTGCACGTTTCAAGCCCTCCACCAGGCTCTGTGCTCGGCAGTACGCAAGACGCTGTCTGCAGGTCAGGGTGAAGGCATGTCACAGTCAAAGCCACTCACGGAGAATTAAACTTCAGGCTTGTTTGACTAAACTTCTAAATTCACTGCTGTTCCCCGGTTTTGCCAACGTGAAAAAGCAGCCCAGCAGGCTCTTGAGTCACGTGCCAAAATGCCTCCTCCATCCTCCCTGGAATTGGAAACGATTACTAATAGGTATTCTTGCTGAAATGATTTAACATAATGTGCTGAATGAGATCACTAAGTCAAAATATCTTTCCCTAAGTGATTCTCTTACTGTGTGCCTGAATGCCAGAGGGGAAGGAGGACAGCATGAACTGAGGTCTTTTGCCGGCTTCTGCATTTTACAAAATCTCTAAGTTACCGGAGAATTCACATTAAGTTTCACCCAGGCTCATTACAAGAGGTCCACGAGGCAGGTCTGGCAGGCAGTGACGGGGTGGAGACACAAGAATTCGGGTCAGCCTCTCTTATTCACACTTTCCCCCTCTAGAAAATTTTTAATGCTCTCCAGCCTAGGCTGAAAATGGGCAAGGAGCTTGGGTGGGCATGAAAGCAAAGCTGGTGTGAAGATGGCACTCTTTGCCCTGGACAAAATGCACATCACCGCTGTAACTATATCCATTACAGCAGGCTACAACCACCAACTGAAACACAGGATTTGGGGAGAAATGAGGCTTGGCACCACAAAACACAGTACTGAAAGCCAGGGGTGCTCCTGGTTTCATTGACAAGTTGGGCTGCCCTCACCCCTCCAAGTATGTCAGCCTCCAAATTCACTTACGGAGTTCAGTACTCATAACAGTGGCATTACAGACTTTTGATTCAGTCTTCCTTTCTAAGAAAGCCCCGCACTCCCTGGCCCAGTACGGCTATTACCTGCCAACCTAAAGGATGATAAATGTTATTTATATTGCGGTAATGGCTAACCACTCAGTGGAGACCCGGGACAGGCTGTGCTATGGACTTTTTCAAATACACACTGAATGAGGACTGCCCACAGATGGCTGAATATATGAAACTGCTGAGACATTTCAGGATAATGTTCTTGAATGCCTTGGACACGATGACCTCCAACAAATCTGCAGCGCTTGTGCTGACTGCAACAACACAGGTGCTGTCCTAAAGGAAAGACATTCATTAACACCACACTTACCAATTACTGTGGCATGTCCTTACAATAGCACAAAAAAACATTTACTTCAACGCACATAACTGCTTGATGGTAAGACCTTTAAATTCTTTGATTAATAACTTAAAAAAAAAAAAAATCTATTCCAAACAAAACAGAAAAGAGAGAGAAATAAGAGGTACATTTCCTAATATTTAGCTACTACAGTTTTGTTGTCCAAGAAATAAAGTGAATCACCAAATAAGAATTACTTGAGGTGTAGATGAGAAAAGTGATTCAGCAAGACTAAAATATGAAGATCCCGAACCTATAAAAAACCTGTAAGACCAATTTAACTCTGACTTGTGCATACTTGCAGGATTAGGCTTCAAATAATTGCAGGAAAATGTAAGAACTGAAAAACTAGGCCTTTAGATTTTCACTGTGGTGAGCCCTGAGGGTGGATAGCTAACACTCCATGGGAAACAACCGCCCAAGAAATACCCCT
The DNA here is from genome assembly GCF_965140915.1 of Aythya marila. Classification (NCBI taxonomy): domain Eukaryota; kingdom Metazoa; phylum Chordata; class Aves; order Anseriformes; family Anatidae; genus Aythya; species Aythya marila. The sequence continues at coordinate 8,678,377 of NC_139051.1, read as the reverse complement.
GCAAAGATGCAAATGAAATATATCTTCACATCGTTATTAATCACTAAGATACACTAAGAAAAATCATCCAGTGACTTTTTTCATATGCACCGAGGTAAAGAAAGCTAAAAGATTAAGTGACATATTTCAAAGGTTGTCTCAGAGAAGGTGCTGTGGAATGGGTGTCGGCCCCTCTTTCATTTCTTTTACAATTAATGTTCCAGTATTGAAGTTCTAAAAATATATCCAGAAACTAGCTGGCATTACTGTCCATCAGCAGCCTTATTAAAAACCAAGTGCTAAAGATATACCTTACCTTTAAGAATACCCTTTTCACTTAAAAGCAGCTCTAGATGAGGCTATCTCAGAGCTTCATAGCCAAAAGCCTGGAGATACCAGATCCCAGTGAACATATTTACTAAGCACAGATCAACCTGCTAGTTTTTTTTTTTATGTCTTTTCAATCAGAAGGGTGGTCAGTCCCAAACCAAATGGGAGAAAAAAAAACACACAGGAAGAGGCTGTGAATACCTTCTAGCTGTCTCATCTCTAGAAGTCTCCTAAGAGGACTGATGTCTCAACATCTGGGCATTCTCCTTCTTGTCAAACACTCACTGAGCAATGGGATTTGTCAACAATCTGCTGAGCATATACAGATGACAACTGAGGAGTTTGGAGAGCTCAACGGCATTTACAGATAGGTAGGATTTTGAGACATACAGTATGTGTTGAATCAAGGATGAGATTCAGAATCTGCAAAAATTATACAGAGTAGCTGTACAGTTTTACTTGAAGTTATTAAATCAGGCACCACAATATGCAAAAAGTAGCCCATGTGTGCTTTACACTGGAAGGAGGCCTGCTGACTGAAGTACAACTCTGCCTATCACTCAACTATATGGAAATAAAGCTTCACTTACGAACAGGTTATGGATTGCCTTAAGCACAAATTTCACAGACAATGGATTTATCGCTCTCTCCAGCACCTACACCTCACCTAATAGTACTCTATCCCCCGTAGATTTTCAGACTGTTGCTTCACCATGATCAACAGGTCTTCCTAAGTCTTTTAAAAAATCTTCTTGACAAAGGGATAAGTCTTGTTGGTACAACACAAAGATGCATAATATCAAAAGATTTTTGCTTTACTGGAATAATCTCCAAATAATTTCTAAAAATAGCTGTATATTCAACAGTTTGCCTTTTAATTTTATTTATTTTATTTATTTTTATTTTTTGTATAGATTTATCCACTTTCCCCCTGATAGGACACTGCTTAAGCCCCTCTGCCCCACAGTCCAGAAAGTGCTAGCATGTGGCACCAAACTTTCAATAACATCAGATGTTGTAGGATTTTTCCCTGGCAATTTAATTGTACAATGAAATCTTTGGTAAGCTACAGTCTGTATGAAAACTTATGTTTGCTCTTTGGTATTTAAGAGTGACTGTTTAGACTCTGAGGCTGTACATTCTTCCACTAAAAGTTATAACATCAGTGTCTAAATATTTTTGTTTCCTATGTCTGCTATAAGCAACACCTACAATTGCTATAACTGAAAATGACAAGATAAAAATAATTTTCACCAATTTGTTACGCCTTCTGCATTTACCACTAAAAGTAAAGTCTATTTCATTAACAGAGTTTTGCTTTTTTTGGATTTACATATAGCAAGAGAGAAATAAGCGTGCTAAAAAAAAAAAAAGTAAATGGTATTGTAAATATGACAAAAATGGAAACAGAGTTTGTGGGTTGTACAGCACTGAAAGCCACTTAACACATTTGAAGAGGAAAAATGTTAACTTCCAAGTTGCCTCACTTTACTGCTTTTAAGTACGGCAGTATATAAGATGGCCGTCATGTATTTACATTCGATGTCCTTGCTCAATGGTCTCATTATAAGGTTATATCCTTGTTAGACGAGTTCTCAGTCTCTACTTCTCATGTTCACAACTTTTGAATTAAGTCATTAGAAAACTTTAAAATATGCTATCATTTTTTGAGAGTGGGGAGTTGTCATCATGTATATATCACAAAGGAAAAAATACAAAAGCATAAAATGTCATGAATTTTTCTTCAAGCAGATAGTATTGCAGTAGCACTGAACAAGTTTATATTAATTACTTTCAGAAAGAAAAGGAGATGTCATATCTGAGATAGAGGATCCTACCAAACCCACTAAGAACAATCCGTAAATCTAACAATAGTGAGAATTTTTTTCGTTAAATCATTGTGACAGCTGTCAAGCTGGGGAAAAGTTTTTGTTAATGCCAATACAATTGTTCATTTAAACAAGAGCCAGTAATTCAGTCACATTGGAACAGCTTATGTCCCCAGCTCTGCAGTATAATCTGCACACATGCATATATTACATCTATATAGTTGCTCTTTAATTTTTATCTTTGGGGCTACAAAGTCATTTGTCCAGAGCCTGAGCAGAGTTCTGCAGAAAGCAAGCCAGAAGGCAATTTGTGATGAAGTTGTACTGAGCCTCCTGTGCTTTCCCCTGCTGGGAGGGAGAGGTTTGCCACTCCAGGCTGTCAGCTCCCTGCCTGGCAGGCTAACCGTATGGTTTGGTGAGTGATTATCCTTCACTCGCCCTTTTCTCCAGCACCCACAAAATAAGAGAGCACAGCCATTGGTAGAGATGCCACATCACGCTGTGTGTGGCGACAAACTGAGGTACCAAAAACGTTGACTGCATCCTCCGCTGAGACCCTCTGTGACCGCAGCTTGACCCAGAGCTTACAAGGAAATCTCAGTACAGGGCTTGGTGCTTATCACAGGCTTTTTGCAGCCAATAAAAACGTAGAGATATCATTAAATAATTCCACTCAAGGCATGTTCTATATCATCAAGGTGATTTTCTAACTGTGAAAACAACTCTGAACAAGAAATGGAATGCAGCCCCTACCTCCTCATAGACATCGTCATTCCTGCTGAAGTCTCCTGCCCTCCTTGGAAGGACATGGACGTGGACATGCTGGAAATAAGAGAGCAAGTAACAGTGATTACCAAGATCATGCCTTTCTTTTCTGGATTGTCAGCATTATTCTCCACACATACAAGTAACCATGCACGGGCTTGGAAAAAGGGGGGCAATGTATTTTGTCACAAATACTGATGAAACATGGGGAAAAGGAACAAAAAATAAGACAAAAGTCATTATGACATGTCATTTTGATGTTATTACTATTTTTTTCTGTTAAGCGATTATGACAGTCTCTTCATGTCATATAGGAAGGACAATTCAAGATTCTTATGCCTCAAAATCTACTAAGATTTTTTAAAAGAATGCCTGAGAAATCAATCAAACACTCATCTATCTGCTTTTCCGCAGTGAGCTCAGCTACAAAACTGCAAACATTCTTTGATCACACGTATATATGCAAAATACACAGGATTTAGATAGCTTGCACCTGATTCTATTTGATAAGATGGAAGTCAGTTGAAATTCATGTGCCTTGCTAAAACATGCTTAAAACATGGCTCAAGTCTATAATGAAATTAAAAATAAAAAAAGATTTTCTTATGCTAATTGTAAGAAAATTTAAATACACCTACATCGTGTTAGCTTTAATCCATAAAAACATTTGCTCAGAGAATAACATGAAATCTTTTCAGTTAGTGAAATATTCTGAATTCCATAACTTTTTTTTTTTTTTTTTTTTTTTTTTTAATTTACCCTAGAGAAACCAGTTTTTCTTACTCTTATCATTATCCACAGCTTTCAGTGTTTTCAGCCTAGATATGAGGATGTTTCTTGAGGGTTAAAAACCATGGTTTTGAGTAATACATCAGTGATAGTGTTCTGATAGTGTATTATACTAATACATCATGGGACCGATAGTGTTCTTGTGATGTATTAGTGCAATGTATCATCTGAACATCACTGCTCTCATGATGTATTGCTCAAAATCACAAAGCAAGTTTAAAGATGGTCTTCAGTAGTCCTAGGCCTGGAACGTTGATTTTGGACAAAGACAGACTTCCAAGAAAAATATGAGTGAACATGAAAGTTTGTACCAATACTGCAAAATTTCAAGAGTGTGTCCCATCTGTGATTCTTCTTAGATTTAAAGTTTATTCATAAAACTATAGAATAATCTGTCAGTTTCTTTCTCTTCTGGTACAAGGAGTGATAACTTTGCTGCAAATATCGATTTTCAGGAATTTCTCTTGATTATATATATATATAATATACATGAAGCCTAATAACATCTGTCAACAACCATATCTCCCCCAGATTCCACTCATTTTAAGAGCAATTTTCACCTTTGTGGCAAAATGTTCCAGGATGCACACAGAAAAAGATCTGTATGCCCAGGACAATTTGGAATATCAGTGAGCACACAAGATGTAGTCCAAAGCTCAGTGCAGAGATACTGCACTGCAGATGCACAGACCAGCACAGCAGGTAACGAATGAGCCTAATGTGAGCTTCTGCCCAAAATGGGTTCACGTGTTCAGCATGGAAAAAGAAGTATTTATGACAGCATATGGACCACTTGGCATCAGTAGAGACATTCTCAGGGGTTAGTCACCTTTACTATGTGCATTACATTCTTATACAACACCAGGCCGTGTAGTAAAATCTGCCAGTTCTATCAGAAAACAAATGGGCACTTCCATATTTGAGGTAACTACAATCAATTAAAGAGAGAACTTTTTTTTTTTTTTCCCCAGACATTCCAATTATTTTTTTTTTAATTCTGTGCATGGGACAGACATAGAAATCTGAATTCTTCCTGCTGCTTGCATAATAGAAAGAAACAGGATCAGCAATTATGGCTCAGGTAGATTCCCTGTCTTCAGCTTTTCCAAGAAAACAGAGGAAAAAACAAGCACAGAGCAGTGGTTACCCTGTGGGAGCGAAACCAAAGAAGGGGATTTCATATCTTTCACCTACCTTTCAGCTTATGGTCTTCCCAATTTGGGGTGCTGGTATTTTGATTCATTAAGAGTTCTTTAATTTATCATTTTTGCTCTTTAGTGTTACTTGTTATTGCTAAAGCCAATCCAAGACACTTAAGCTCCAGCTTAATTGCCAACCTGTGAATTGGTTCAGTGGGATCACAGGTATAATGTATACATCTCCGTGTTTTGTGTCCACTGCTGGATGCAGGAAGATCTCCCCACCTGGGAGTGGAGGGTGTTACTTCAAGTCACTTCAAGTTACAAGCTGTTTCCTTTTATTTTCTTTTCCAGACCAAAAACAAACAAACAAACAAACAAAAAATTGGAATGTCCAAAAAGCCATTTGCAGTTGACTGAAATGTGTCAGTAAATACAAACAAAACATTTGGCTGCATTTTTTTTTTTTTCTTTTTTAAACCAAGCAAACAGATTTACGTAAATCTTCTCTCAAAACATTGTTTGGAAAGGAGAAATCCAAACATTGTGTATACAACATGTCAAAATAAAGCGTTTCAACTCTTCTCAGTTATTGTGGGCACCCCCACGTCTGGGTGTGTAGCAGAAAGCACCACTGAATTCCAGGCAGACTGTATTCAATCACTGCTGATTATATTTCATTTTTCTCCTAAAAATTACTTTCCCCTCGTTTTGCATTATTTTGATTAATAAGCAAGAAAAGCAACATACAACAACCGAGACATTTACATTAATGGACCAATCAATATTATCCGCATCAGGGTATAAAAAATGCAGACACACGCTTGCATTGCCTAGTGTGTTAGCTACCATTCCTTCTTCTTGTCAGACACTGATGGAGAAAGCTGCATGTGATCACAGGCATGCTGGGTCCGACACCATAGGGACATGGCAATATGTACCCAGCCTGAGGGACATCATGTGGTCAAAGATGCTTGAGCCCCACCAGTTGCTTCTGATATCTGGAAGGAGGATGTAGAAACTGCAATGAAAAATGTTTACCTAGCCACAAAAATAGCAGGACTGAATATTATAGGGCCTTCAAAATCACATTTTTTAGACTGACAGTTTCCTAGAGTCTGGACTTACAGCTTCCTCTCTTTTCAGAGCAGCTACCATGTTACAAGTGAAATCTCAGATTGAGAAAATTCTAAAGGTGAGATTTACCAACTGACACAAAAGCACCCTTAAGAGAAGTATTTTTGAGATCTTTAAACCCAAAATGGACTGAGAATTAGAAAAGTACTGCAAGGAGCAAAATCTGCATTGCCAAGAAGGGTTTGTGAGCTAGAGTCAGGACGAGTCACCTCTGACCTCCCCTTGCAGCTAGGGGACCCTCTGCTCGAGCCCCATGATGTTCCCAGTGTGACTGTGGGAGCCTGGGGCCTGCTCATCCCATCGCTGCTGAAATCTGGCAGCAGCACAAGCATTCATGGGATTGTGCATCTAAAAACAATTTTCAATGAGCCAGGATTGCAAAATGCTCACAAAAATCTTGGCCAAAAAACCTGCAGTCTGTTTTGTTGGGGGGAAAAACCAACACATTCAGGTCAGGTGAGTTTTGCTTCAGCACTCAAGGCCATGCAGAAAGCAATGTTCCTAGTTATGGCTGTTTTTATATACTGAATTATGGTCGAATAGCTGATGTGTCACCACCACGCTGGATGTAAAGTGAAAATAGCAGGCAAAAACAGACACTGAAAGAGATTTCCTGGGTAGACCAGAATAGTGAAGATCAGATGACCCTGCCACACAGCACTGGGGAGGACACGGACGTTGCCTGTAATAATTCATGAACATTATGTTGCGTTCGCTCAGCTGCTGGGCTGGTTAGCAGAGCAACAAAGCTCTGCTTCCAACAGAAATGGAGATAATAGCCTGTACAAGAGCTCCTCGGCACTCATCCGGGGTTTATTAGCAGTACACTTTGCTACAGGATGAATACATAAAAACTGGCAATGGGTCTCATGCCCCTGAGGACTGCCAAAAAGGTGGTAGAGAAAGGGCTGATCCCCCCACACCTGCAAGGGCAGTACGTGCCTGAGCGGTGCCTTCACACTGCAAAAACAGATGCCTTTCATCCGCCTAATCTTTTCCCTTGTTACATTCCTTGTTAATACAGGGACAAGGCTTTCACACGTGGGTTCCCACCGTCTCGTGGTGCAGCAAGATCAAGTAAGGGAGTGATGTGGGGCACAGAAGGAGATCAGGGTGAGGAAGAACAAGTCCCGATGCCCCTGCCACTGTGGCTGTCAGGCAGGAGGAAGGACAGGAAGGACAGTGGGGGCTACAAACTGCAAGACATGCTGGCCAGGAGACCCCTGTCAGCTAGTTCGCTGAGAAAAAGGATGAAAGTTTGCAGATAACACCTTGCCAGCTGCTGAAAGTCTCTTGTCCATTACAGCCACATGGGCTTCATACAGGAGCCTGTGATAATGCTTCTTCTAAAGTACCAGATTAACTGTAAAAATTCCAGACTAATAACCATTCTCCAAGTAAGACTGTCAGCGGGTGATAAAGAAAATCAACCGTAATACTGAGATAGCCACATGAAAAATAGGGCAATTTTGTCCTCTCTGTAAACTGGGCTTCCATGGAGCCCTTGTTTGCTATTCTTGATTAACTGCTCAATTATCCCTGTTACAAAATTATTCCGCAGAAAGCCCTGCCTGTATATCCATAGCTCATTAACAGAAAGCACTCCCTCTGCTGTCCCCGAAAATATATCGCATTACCCAGATGCTAACAGAGTTGGTACAATTGTTCTTTCTAGGCATTGCAAGCCAATTTCTAGGGCCCTTGAGTTGCAGGCTCTGGCAAAGATATTCTCATGGGAAAGAAATTTCTGTTCAGTGAGTATTTATGAATTTTTGACATTTTTCCTAGTCCTGAATTAGGTTTGGACAGAGAAACACATTGAAATAAATAAATAAATAAATAAGAAGTCCTATCCAGGATTTAAAAAACAGTAGTTTGGGTCAATTAAAATATTAATTTTTCCCAGCTTTCAAAATTATTGCTAGTATTATTTTTTTCTACTTATCCAGCCATTATAAATTACACAAAATAAGACCACTTTGAAAAACCCAAATTTTATAAAAATTAAAACGAGACAGGAAACTACTTGAAACACTCCCTTTCCTAGAAGAATGCCTAGTTTCTAGGAATGAGCATTTTCCTTTCCAGCATCACGAAAACCTCATGGACTCAGCTGCACACAGGATGCAGACACTTGGTGTCTTTTCCCCAGATGGCAGCTAAAGCATTTTGGTGGTAAGGATTGTTCCAAACCCAAGAAGACTGCACCGACTCGTGTGCTCTCATGACACTTTTGCTTGGGCCCTAGTTAATTAAAGCAGAGAAATAAATGCTGCTTGACTACCAGCACGAGAAATATATGAATATGATACAGATGGAAAGGGGTGATACAGACAGGCGGACCTGAGAGCAGCACATGCTGGGGGACAGAGGGATGCTCTGTAAGGGAAGGACAGAGAAATTCACATCTCTCAGAAAGCCCAGGTTGACGTTGGAGAAAATGGTCGAGATGCAGGTGGGAATGGACTAGAGGAGTCATCAAAGACAGGAAGGGTGCGAGTTACCAGTGGAATGGAGATGGTAGTGGGAGTTTTGTGAATCAAAAGCATGGTGTGGAGAGTGCAGAGAGAAAACAGAAGAAAGAGGGGAACAGTCCTGGGTGAGGCCATGCAGGCTGACCTGATGTTACTAAGTGAGGAGCCTTTCAGGAGCTACGTGTGTACCCCTGCATGGCACTGCACTGTACACATACCCTGGTAAGGAATAAAGGGATTATGCCATGGATTTGCTTCTGGAAGAATGTCAAGATACTTGCTCTGCACAGAGAACACATACTTGGGAAAGCAACAAAATGGAGAGAATTTGTGAATACATCAGAATCCAAAACAAGTGAGGGACTTGCAGCAGAGTACATCTTCAAACACGTAGACTGAGAAATGTGCAGATTCAGCATCCTCAATAAATAATGTATCTGTCAACTACTATAAAGTTTTGAAGAAATGAGCTGTGAATGAGCTGGAAGAGAGACCTAGACCTAATGGAAACATGCAGAATGATTTTTAAAGCCACTTGAGATCTGAGGTTATAACTTCCCCAGCTGAAGGCAACTTTAGCATTTACATGAGAACTGCCAACCTCTCCCACCAGCCCCAAGCCCAAGAAAATTGGCACAATAATGAGGATAATTAGCCTTTTCATTGGAAGTGGTGATCCAAATGTGATTTAGATGACATCTCCTATAAGATCTCCGGAAAGGCAGTAAATAATGAAATGGAAATAAGTATGGGATGATATTTCTGGACTGATATTTCCTGGCAGCCTCTGCAGAAAACATCACTTCCATTTTCCGGATGGGAAAGCTGAGGCACGTACCAGCGAAGGTGCCACAGGCTTAGGGACAGCTGATGAACACCTGCCTCACAGTCCTACTCCTTTATCTTCCTTTGGGGTCACTTTGCCCAGGTGTTTTTTCTGTAAATTTGGTGTTGTTGAGATGGAAATGAAACAGGAATTGCATTTCCCCTCACCTCTGATATTTAGTTAAGTCTTGATAAATGCATATTGTTTTAACACTTGTGATACATATAATTAGGGTTTTTTATGTTTCAATAAAATGGTCTATAATAAACATTTACTGCTCTGTGAATAAACATTTAAATGAAGCTCCTAATGGGGGTTACATGTTTCGAAGCAGTTCATGGCTTTGCCGAAGTCTCTCCCTATACTTAATGAGAGTCATTTCCATAATCTGTGCATTATTGCTTAAGCCTCCCTTTAGGAATATTTTACAAAGTAAAATTCTGTGAAATATTATCATCCAAAAGAGAAAATGTTAAGAGGATTATCAAATTGTCCCGTTAAAGGGACAGCACAAGCTTTCATTTTCCCCCTGAGATGCTAACATTGTAATCACATAGAACGTACTTACTAATTATCACACCGGTCCACTGCATTACCGTGTTTTTCCCTCGGAGACCCAGTCTGAATGAAAAGGATGGGAGACCCTGAAAGGTCTGATATGAAAGGTAATATAATGATATAATGTTATTTTTTCTCGAATTAATAATAGTGAGGCTCAGAACACCCCAGCCAGATCTTGTAGATGTCAAGAAAGGTCCAGCCCCTCAGAGGGGGCAGAGTACTGCACACAGCTGTGCATACAGCTCTGTACAGTTTGCCCAAAAATGTCAGTCCTACAGCCACATGATTAACACCCAGGGTCTCTTCCCAGTTTTGCGGAAACTTCCATCTATTTTCTCACTGACTCCAGTAACTGCAGGACTCAGTGCCCCAGGTGAGATATAAACTACACTGAGGTCTAGGGAAATATTATTGTTGGAATACAGAGGGTTTTCAATTCTCCAGAGTATCTGCAATGATACAAACACCTGTAAGATATTTCTTCCATGCGTCTGAGTACATTTGAGGAGACCATAAAACTGAAATATATCTTCTCTCCACTAGCAGAGAATAAGAGCATTACGGCAGTAATGGCCCGCTCCCCCATGAACGCAAGGGGTAGGGGAGATGGAGGAAAATGAGAGCAGATAAATCAGGAATGGATGTGGCAGGGGAAAGCAGGCGAAGGCAAGTCTTACATATCAGTTACTCTTATTTTGAGTGGAAATTCATTATCTCTAATTTGTGTGGTTATTGCCTTTTTAGACAACTGTTGCAACCACCTTCTGAGACAAGGTTCCCGCAGAATTAACATACTGTCCCTGTCTCCTCTTCCATTAACTAAAGATGGAAGAGTGGTGCTACTGCAAGGAGAAAGAGAAGGTTTCCAATGACAGTAACGAGACTGAGCCCCACAACATTCTCCAGAGGATGAAATGCATTCAGGCCACAGTGCTTTCCATCGCAGTATCTATCAGTGCTCGGGGAGATTTCCAAAGCTCTGTGTCACTACTGAGGCATTTTATATCCTTAAGGATACATTTCCCAAGAGTTAGTATATATCTCCGTGCCTGTATATAGCACTCACTAGACTGTATTTAGTTATTTATAATATTAAAATTATACATAGCAGCTATGTGTTCCAAAACATGGGCTGTTTTCCTATTTTATTGCCGAATGTGCACATTCATCTCTAAGGTTTAGCTGCTTCAGTTAAACCTTTTAAATGTAAATTATTTTATGTTATAAAAAGCTGATTGTGGGAGTTTTAGTATTTCAAAGATGGTAATTTATGTGACTGGAACAAAATAAAACATTCAACAGAAACAGAATTTTACTTGATCAGAAACACTTTTATGTTTCAGTATAGCTTTCTTTTCATATTTTCCTCCTGCAGCAGTGGTCTCTGTCTTTCAATTAGCTTAAAACAGAAGATCTTAGATAAGCCCATAATTTAACGCTATTTGCATATGTGTCATCCCAAACTTCGTCACCCCACATTTAATGTATTTTTAAGTTGTTGTGAACCAAAGCCTGAAATTCTTAATGCAGATTCTCAGCTGTTCACCCCTCAACAGTCCACCTACCAAAGTCTCTGGGAAGATGGGAAGCAGGACCAGTCTCCAAATGACCTACAAAGCAAGTCTTACCCCTTGCTACTTCCTCTCAGCACTGTTGAATTTGGGATATAAAATGGTTTTGTGGAAGTAAATGGCCTTCTTCAAATATTAGACTTCACAGGTCACCTACTCCATCACCCAAAGGCGACTGAAATCCCTGTAACAACTCCTCGGCCTCAGAAGCTATTGGATCAACCCTTGCAGAGTAACACAGCATCAGCATCAATGCAACTCACCTTTAAATATTTTGACAACAACCTATGCAAACTAGCATACAGTGCAAAAGTACTTTCATTCTTGATTTCCCAGGCAACTAGGTCATTTCTTGCCACCTTTTTAAATATGCAGCCCTGCTCCATTTCTCCTTCTTTCTGCTCAAGCCATTGACGACACTGCTACTTAGCTTAAGGCTAAGTCCTTTATCATTTGAAGAAATCTGGCAAACAGACATGGTAGAAATGGCAAAGGACATACAATGCTATGTTAGCAAGCCTCAGAATGAAATAAAGTACATTCTACTGTTTTTCAAAATAATGCAGTGCGTATTATTTTGAAATTAGATTAGAAAAGGCGTCAAGGTGTTAGTGCCTGTCTCAAACTTTTTTTTTTTTTTAATTTAAAATACTTCTTCTGTAAGCCTTTGCATGGCATGCAGCATCTGCACATCTCCCTCTTAACTCTAGTGAATGGCAACAAGGGCAACACTGATAAACACACAGAAATGCATCTTCCATTGACTGTTTGCTAAAACAAGAACTGAAGCATTTTAACTTACCAATTTAATTACAGAAATGTATATTGATTCAATCTTTCTTCACGTTCAGGAGCTGGCTAGAGAGAATGGTGAGCTGTTCTGTTTAATACACTTTCACCTTGATAAGCATGAATAACCCTGTTTGGAAAAGGAGTTCTTTCAAAACTGTTTAAATCCACAGATTCCTTTCAAGCAGGGAACTTTGGTGGATTTATAATACATACTGGCAGTTGCCAGGAACCCAGCTGAAACCACCAGACTTGCTGTCCTGGAGACCTTTCAACAGACAGTTTGTCCAAATGGACTTTGACTGTGTCTATCAGGGCCATATGGGCAGAAGGGTAGCAGAGGTGAACAGTTTGTGATTACGTCCCTAAGTCATTTAACCTTCAGAATTACAATTCTGCACACTGTACCACCCAACAGGAGGCTGTACAAGCAGGTGAAAAGATAGATGTCTATTCTTAATGACTGTTTAGGAGACTGCTGAGCTCTGGTCTGTGCCCATGTTGGTTCAGTTCATTAATGTAATTAACCAACAATCAATCTTTTTAAATTAGTTACACAAAAACAGTTACTGCCAGATCAACTGACATGAAAGTTAGGTCACGCTCCATTTCTGCACGATTTAACATCCACACTGGAACAGAATACAGGGAATGGAAGCATCAGAAACTGGAGCCAAATTCATTTGAAGCCCTACAACTTAATTAAAGTGTGCAAAATCTGTGCAGCTGGCTTGGTCTTATTTGCATGGCCTTTCGTGTTTGCAGCTGAACACCTTGGCAATAGAAAAAGTGCTCAGAAAACAAAAGAAAGAAAAAAAAAAAAGGTGTGCTTGCAGGACACAGTAGTGAAGGAATGTAAATAATTTTAAACAGTGTAACTTTACGCAGGGCTTGAAATTGGACTTTAACAACAGCTTTCACAGTTCACCGGTGGCTCTAGTCACACAAAAAAATTTAGATGGCATATGAAAGCAGGAGAAGCCGAAGCTGCTGTTGGTGCTTGTTCCCTTTTTCTGGGCTAAGAAAAGACCAGTACAGCAATCTCAGTTTTCACCAACCACAGAGGTTACCTGCAAAGGACTAAAGCAGCTTCATCACCACCAGCCTCCACAGGCTGACCTGCTGTCCCAGGATCAGAGCTGAAAGCAGCTCTTAACAGGCTCACTCCCTCCTTCCCCTTCCTCTGGGGACTGGGAAAAGGATTTGGTTGGCCTAAACCTACTGCAATGTGTCCTCCAGAAGTGCTGTCCGAGGGCTTGCTAAGGTGACCGAATCCTGCCCCTGCTGCTTTCCAGCCCAGCTCTGGAGGGATGGGGCACAAACAGCAGCCCCGCCACCTGGTTTGGGCCACCCAGACCTCACATTGCTATGCCCCATGTGAGCTGGTCTGAGAGCTGGCCCCAGGGGAGGAGGCTCAGTGACCTCAGGGTTGTTGCTTGAGCCTCTCTGTGAGCCTGAGCACGGCTGCAAGCAAAGCCCGTGCCCCTGTGTTGCCAGCAGGTCAACGTGCGGCTCTGCCTGGAGGGTGCAGAGCATCTGCAAGCTCGGTGTGGGTGCACTGTCAGCCTGGTTTGAGACTAATAGACAATTTCCTTCTCAACCCTCTGAGCCGAACCTGAATTAAACTGCTTTCAATTCCCCCAAAAGGACAGGTTTGCAACTTCGCCTTGTGCTTGTCCATTAAGGCAGCATCTGGCTTCTTTTAATCCCTTGCACTGACTGAGCTCTCCAATTGCTTCCACTGGGCCTAATGTAGGCAGTGTTGCTGAATGACTGCCATGAAAGCGGTTTCGTTCTCCTCAAACCACCACAAAAGGGATGGGCAAAGGCCTCCCAGGGGTGCTATGCTGCAGGGCAGTAGGGCAACGGCCAGGCTGTGAGTCTGCAGGTGGCTGAGCACATCCCATAAAGTGCTGAGCCCCTTCCCTCCCGGTCACCAGAACGGGCATTTCATGGTGCAGGATCAGACCCTCAAGCCAGAGCTACAAATTCCCCTTAGGGAAGGGTAATTGAAATGCTTACCTGGGTTTTCACTTTGCCGAAGCCAGGCTAATCAGGCTGAGTTTCGACAGGGTGCAACAGAAAGGAGGAGTGGGAAATGAGGCAGATGGGGAAAGAGATGGAGGATGCCTGCTTAAGCTTCTTTTTGTAAACTGTGTGACTGGAGGGAAAAAAGAAAAAAAAAGAAAAAAAAAAAAAAAAAGAGCCTTTTCCAAAAGGCCGAGGAGGAATGTGCAACCTGTCTCTTAATGCTCCCCACCCGCTGCAGCACTGCTGCCAGAAAACCACCAGAGCAGGTGCCTCTGGAAATGAGACTGAAGGAGACATAAGTGAATTTAAAACTAATAATAGCAAGGAACTTTAATGAAACTCTCCCTGACTGACTAGTTAAAGCAGCCTTTCTTATATAGGATTTTTTTTGAGCTTTCATAACTTTGCACTCAAAAAGCATCCTAAAAAGTTACAGGCAGAAGATTATCACTCTGTGCCTCTCTCTGAACACACGTGTGTCTCTCCTGCAGCATACATGTAACAGTAAAATGCAAGGAGCCCACCTTGGGAAATTGCTTATTCATTACCACAGTGATCTGCCTATTTTCCTGCTATCTGCAATTCTGTGTCACTGCTGTATGATATACATGCTGCTAATTGCCAATGGGCTGCTTCATTAGCTGGAGGACTGAGTTACGGGAGCTGGAAGAGCAGAGCCCAGGGGAAGCTTTCAGACTGGTTTGGATCTGCCTCACTCCACGAGCTAAGCAGGGAGCCTGAGCCGGTCGTGGGTTTAGTATCCAACACTGCTGCCAGAGTCAAGAGCAGGCTGCAATGCACAAGGAATACAAAACAGAGACCTAGAGGGCAGGCAAAACTTTCATAAATTCAGCTCATCTACCAACATCGAAGGAATTACTAATCAGAGAAAGAAAGCAACGGAAGTGTTAACATTAATTCTACTTTGCTACAAGCCACGTGGCTAACACCCTGACACCTTGCCATTTACTGAGGGAGAGCTATTTATTTATGTAACCTATAGCTCACATTTAAATAATTAGTCTGCCTGATAAATTTTAGAACTTGCAGTCTGTGTGCCATGTTTGCGTAAGCACAGCATATTTAATGCAGGTAGAATTGCTTAACATCTCCAGCATCGTATTAAAGAGTTTCAAGTAATTAGCAGAGTTAGCCACTCCAACTTTAGGCCAGTTACACGTTTAAAAAAAATGTGTTAGTTGTACATAATGAAATGCATGCTCCAGAAATGTTGCCTGCACTCCTAACAAGGGATGTTCAGAGAGAGACACATACTGTATGGGAAAATCAAGTATATTATTACTTGTACTGTATTGAGCAAATCAAGTCAGATAAAAGAGGACTTGGTCCAAGCTTTCCCCTTTCCATGATTTCCAAGAATCTGAGCCCTCCTCAGATCAGTCTGTCATCTTCGGCTTGCTTTCAGCCCACCAGGCATAAAGGATTGAATTTAAGAAGGGGTTAACTACTCGTGACTCTCTTTAGAGTCAGAAACTCAGTGCTTCCTTGTAGCCAGATGCCACAATAACACCTGCAAGACTGTGGATCGGAGCTGAGCAGCTTTTACACCACAATGTTTGTGCTTTAGGCCATGTTTCTAGAAAGTAGAGTAACACTCCTGGGATGCTATTCTGGATGCAGAAGTTCTGACTCGTCTGTAAGCAGGAGCTGCATACGGATAAAACAAATGAGCTCCTCAGAAGAGTGGTCCTCACTTCCAGGAGAAGCATCAGGAGTGTGCTTGATCTTTTTTGCTATTATTTTGACATAGTCAAGTGAGCTGAAACCCACTTCTGTGAATCAGATCGTGGAAGTCTCCTGGCATCTCGGCAGAATCAGAATGCAGTAAATACAACACCTTGTAGTTTAGGCTGTAAACATAAAATAAACCTGAATTTTAGCTTAAAATTTGAATCAGTGGAGGAACCTGAGGTGAAAGCCATGATCATAGAAAGTGGAGGCTGCTGACATCCTTACTACATAAGGATTTGCAGTGATGTGAACCAAACTAGCTTGTATCTTGGATCCTTTGGATGTGCACAGTGACAATTAGAAAGCAAGAAGATATTCCGAAAACCCAAGTAAAAATTAAGATATTAGAAATTCTTACTTAAGAGCTTTACTTTAGCCACTTAATCTGGAAAAAAAAAAAAAAATCAAAATAAGTTTTAGCCACCTTATCTGAGAAGAAGTTCAAAATAAGATTGTTTACTTACTTCTTTGGTAACTGTTGCTCTCAGGCCAGATCTATAAATACCTAGATTTAAAGCCAAATTTCTGAAGTCATTCTGCAACCAGCAGCAACTGTGACATTGACACTTCTTGTCAGATTTTCAAAGCACTTCAACATTTAGTACACTTCAGAAAATTTAGCCACCTACATTATCGCCAATCAGTTTTGAAAACTATATTTCATCTGTGTTAAGCTCTCATGAAAACTTCTACCAACATGTCTTTTCCAAATAATGCTTAGGCACTTCAGAAGCTATTCTAAATTTAATTATTTTGTAGACATGTCAAGGTCCTTTGCACAGGGAATGATGTTCTTCAATCCATACAAAACTGAGATCAATCCTACCATGCCTGTTTATCACAAAATCTTGTATCATCACATGGCATTCATCCTAGAAAAGCAAAACAAAGCCAAACTTAAGCTTAAAAATAGCACTATGCAGACTTCTACTTTGGTAACTTAGCTGCTAGGCGTGTTTACTTCCATTTTTTACCAAACTCAGTCAAGCAAATAAACACCGTCTTGTTACTGCAAGAGAGAAGAAGAAGAGACCAATATATATCTAAAGAATCTTGATATCTCTTGTCAAATAAGTTCTTACCAGGTGAGGTTTTAATGATAGGAATGTATTCTCCAAGGAGAACTGCCATAGCAACCATGTCTATTGGCAGGAGGTGTTGGGGGGGAGCACCGCATGATACTGTAAGGGACATAAAAGACATACTGGTACAAGAAGAACATATGTAGAAGAAGAAAGGGATGAAATATTCCATATTCTCATGCATGAGAAAGGAAGCAGCTCATATTCAGAAGTCCATGGAAAGAAGATGCCTGTTCTTTGTGTGAAACAGCACACAAACCTGGAATAAAGAGCCACTCTTGCTCCACAAAGAAAACACACTGCAGCAAACCAAGTCACGCCCAAATCCTCAGCCAACAGGCATTTTACGAGGAAAGTTTTTTCACAAATTTTCTCAACAACTTGAAAATATTTTAAAGAAATTTTCGCCCTTCTTTACACTTCTGTGGAGAAGCAAACTCTCCATTTCCTACTTCTCCAAGCACAAAGCCTGACCTCTGCTCTCTCCACAAAAGAGAAGAGGTGGAGAGGTACACTGGGGAGACAAATCTCTAATTTGCTTCTTTAGAGAGGTTGTTCACCCAAACAGAGAAACAAGCACTCTCCTGCTGAGGAAGGAAGACATTAGGATTAAGTTGATGTTGGTACTGCAGCAGGGTGAGTTTAGGCTGAAACCATCCAACCAGTGGCAGTGCAACTATGTGATGTCTGTCCATATGGTGCGTTTCAATGTCATGAATGATTCCTCATGTTGAATCAAAGCCAGAATGAATATAACGGAGTAGATTGGAAAATCATCCTTTGTAATCTGCAGCTCACAAAAACCAGGCACCCAAAGGGATATTCCAAAGCAGCTTCTGAAGCGGCGCTTGACAAAACCTGTGCATTTCTGAAATGCTAATCAGGTCCAAATTAGCTGATCAGGGAAATGGCAAGTTAGATTAGGACAGGAGGCCAGCAGCAGATTACAGTCTGAACAGGTTTAAAAAGACTTATTAAGATCTGCTTAGGGTGCAGCTATAACGAAGAGATCTTGCATTGTTTCAGGGTTTGAGATTTTTGTTTGTTTGCATTTTTGCATTTTATAGTTTTCTGCCTTTCCAGTTCTGACAATGAATTTTCTATAAGGACCTTGGGGAAACAGAGAAGACTTTCAGCATTCACAATCAGGAGAAGTAGAAGATCGTGGCAATGGAAAGGCTGTTTAGTCCCCGAGTTGTTACATTATTTCAGAATCTTTTCATTTATGAATACAAATCTCTATAAATTCCCTTTGCTCTTGGATTTACTTCTTTGGGCAGTCATTTCAGTAAACAACTAAGTCTGCACAAGCCACTGTTGCTTATTTGTCTATGCTCATTCTGCTACCTCACTTTGTCAGAAAATCAGTCAAAGAAATCAATTCATTCCACGTGTTCAGGCAGTTAAAAGCAGCTGCCCAAATTACATAATCCACGCATGATTCCACATCTCCTTCAAAAGTATGGATTCTCAGAATTGACGAGCAGGGTAATAGCTTTCATACAGTGTCCAACAATATATCAAGTTTTCTTAGATTCCTATCCTACTCCTGTTGCTTTAAAAACAAACAAACCAACAACACTTTAATTTATAAGAGTGACTCTTCAAAGCCATTCAAAAGTAATATTTCTTACCAGGTGTTTTATATTACTTTTTTTTTTTTTTTTTTTCTCCTCCAGTGCCAGTTACTTCATAAAACTTCTTCTGCAGAAAAAGATGCAATGCCTGGATGAAGCAAATCTGACCTTAGGAGGCTATGCAAGCCAGGGGGACTGCTTGCATACCCTTGTCCCTTTGGGTCCCTTTCAGAGTGGAACTGCAAAGATTTCAAAGCAGATTTATTTATTTTTTATTACCATCCTGACCAGAGAACATGCTTTGGCCAAGGTCAGAAAACATAGCTTGTAGTGACAGTGACTAAAACCAGCAAAATAGGCCACAGGCTCACCCAGACAATGGAAGACTATCATCTGACTATTTTAAGTTAATGTAAACCTCTCAAAGCACTTTTTTTCAGTGCCTACTTTCACTTTAGACTGCTAAACCTACACGTGCTTTCAGCACAAGGGTTGGGAAGGATTCATTTGTCATGGAACAGCTCGTTGGGGTCAACAGGACATTGTAACACGGAGATCTAAACACAAACTTCAGCCCGGTCCTGGTAGGAAAACAAAACAGAAGAACCAAATTATCCAGAGTAAAACTACAGGATTCGGTGATTAAACTGGGCTTGCACAAACAAGGCACCTGCATCTAAATTTAGCTACCTAAATGATTAATTTGATCTTCAGTGGTGATGAATTCCTGCAGCTCCCGTCGACTTCAGGTGCCCAAATTTGAAACATTTGGCCTTTAGTCTCCAAACTCAGGCTAATTGAAGGATTTCACATTTCAAAACTAAGGGGTTATCCAATCCAAACTGCCATAAAACCGTAGTTCCAAGGGATGAGAGATATGACACACGAGTAACTCAAAAGGCAGAGCAGGAGAAGAAAGATGATTATCCCCCAAAGTGGACACACTTGAAAGACAGGCTAATGAGTTCTTAAATGACATAATTCAATCCCAAGATTTCTCTAATACAATGCTCAAGTTTTCCCTTCCTCAGTCATTAGAGAGTGCACTAGGAAATTTTAACTGTACTCCTGCTGGCCTTTGAAATACAGAAAAAAACGCATGCCTCGATAGATTAAATTAACCAACAACAGTCTCTTATCACAGCTAAGCAGGGAAATAAACCAGAGGAATCTTGCCCTCCCAAAGAGCACAACATTTTCACAGGTACCCAAGGTCCATCAATCTCTTGAAAAGAGCCTGTGGATGCAACAGGCTCAGAGACACCTTGCAGAGAGCCCTCTGGAGAAGGAATACTGGTGCTGCTGGTCCTACAGAGTATTAAGTCCACAAGGTGCTTATGCAAGTGATGAACAACTTTTCAAGAAAGCCTTGTAAGCCATTTAGCACCCAGTTCAACAGCTATAGCACAGGTTGTGTTTTTTTTTTTTTGTAACAAGGCTCTTCCTAGGAGCCTCTGCCTACCAGAAGCCCCACAGGCTTTTGCACCAGCTTTACCTTGGAGGATGAAAGTTTCATTGGTCTATTTGATGACAAGCAATACAGTATAGACACTTAATTACAGATTAAAATATATAGTCAAAAGCAAGAATAGTGGAAAAAAAATCTTTTAAGAAAATTGGTAATACACAAAGCTCAAGAGAGAATTCTAGGAACAGACTGAGGTTAAGTGAGGCTTCCTGATATGTGGTCCCTGCTCTATCTCGTTGAGATTTTGAGAATGCAGAGTAAATTACATATAAAACTGTTAGACAAAAAATGGTTAAGAATAAACCCATGGATAAGGTAATCAAACACCACCTTACAAGGTAATCAAACACCACCTTACAGAACTGCGCCTACCCTTTTCTCTGCCACAGTTCTGTACTGCTAGGAAAGTCACCTCAGCCAGAACATCTCACAGCTGGTCATTTTCTGGGCATCCATATGAAACATGCTGGCCTGTTCTGCAGAAATCTTGAGCAATGACAAGTGTAACTGTACTCCCTAAGAGCCAAGAGCTGAAGCTGTCATTTACATTGTTAAGTACACACACACACGCACAAAATAATAAGTCAAGTTCTAACGCTAGAGTCGTCACCCAAGAGAATGAGCATTGCTTAAAATATGTGTATTAATGCTTCAGAGACTTTCAGATATTCTACAGAGAGGAAAGCTTAGAGGACGTTAATAACCTTGCTTTCAGGGCAGGGTTTGGATGGCATCTAAGCACTGAAATTGCACACTGAATGATGCAGATAAAAATAAACACTTGATCTGTCCACCCTGTGCACAGAATAAAGTAGCAGCTTGTATTCAAGTCTTTAAGATTGTATCACATCTACATCAAAGCTATATAGGCAGTCTTAATTCTACTTTTTCCTAATCCTTCAGAGTTTAATTTTATATCCTAAACTTTCCTTAAACATAGAACTTTTTGTGCATCAGTAATAGTTTACCCATCTCTGGCAAGAATGATAGCACAGTAAATTATAATGAAATGTTCCCATGAATTATAACACAGCATTCAATTTAATTGCTATATTCATTAAATAAGAACATTGGAAAATTTTGTAAAATTAGAAATTTTAAGGTGCTATCAAGTAAGATTAAACTAATGAGATAAGATTTAACTGAATACGTAACTTGTACAAATAAGATTTTATGCTGTGCTAGATTTTAGCTCAATTTTAATTTGATTTAGGACATCAACATCAAACTCTGAGCTTTCAGATTTGTTTCAGTTAATTTCATGCTAGCTTTAAGAAGCTAAGTCTACTAATGATTGCATTGATAGCAATTGCATTGATTTCTTTTCTTATTACAGGTGAAGTTCTGAGCAACATGACTGCCATTACAATATCACAGAGAAAATAAAAGAGGTGGGCAGGATTTGTTTAGGGGCGGAGGAGATGTTTGTTCATACAGATGGCACTGGAGAGGAATATGTAGAGAGTGTAAGATCAACTTTGTTCAACACTGGAGATGTTTTTGAGGCATGTAATTGCAATTCTTACCTAAGCACAAAGCTGCTATAGAATGGAGGGTCCTACAGCAACAGGAAGAGTTTGGAATGCAGACAAGGTTGTTCCTGGTGCATATTTGCACAAAACAATCTCTGTGTTTCTCACCTCTGTTAAGTAGTGCTAATAAATGTTCATGAGGAGAACTCCTTCAATGAGCATTCAGGAAGTGCAAGAGACCTTCACAGTATTCAGAAAGTTGAAGAGGAAACCATCATCAGATTCTCAGAGACAGAGCTAAATGCCACCACTAAGTTATCCCTGAAGCCCTGCCAGGCAGGCTGCAGGATTAAATGTCTTGAAAACCTTCACCTGGGCACTGGGGGATGGAAAGGCTTTTTTTCTTGGGTGTAGAGTTTGTTTCAGTGACTGGCTGACAAAATTGCAAAGTAGAAAAACCTGGGCATCTGGTGAAGAGACAGCTTTCCTTCCTGCTCAGCCCTGCTTCCCACAATACAAAAAAGCAACCTGGAAGCTTAACATCAGTGCCAACTACCAAATTTTCATGTGTTCCTCTGAAAAATGCAAATGTACCTTTGGCCACCACAACTATTATAAATTATTACTTTATACAGTGATTCACAGAAACACTGCAGCTTCCAACCACATCTGTACTACATACGTCCACTGGGGAAAAAAAAAGGGGGGGGGGGGGGGGGGGGGGGGGGGAATGCAGGGACCAGCATAACAAACTGTCACACAAATAAAAGAAATATCTGAAAATGCCCTGAAATGAGAATGCAGAAGTAGGGTGTTTCCATTATCTACTGGATATTAAAAATCAGCTGCAGACTGTTGAAATTAGACTGAAGTTAAATGGACAGAGTAATGGGATAACATCTGATCGTGTGAGCAGCAGGAAAATCAGTGGTATAAGTTGAACAACCCATTTGTGCAGGCTTCAGAAAAACAGGGGATCTTTTGAGAAGGGAATTGCAATAGCCCAAGTGTGAAGCAATCTTCGACCAAATTAATTCTGTAGTTGCAGGCAGAGACACTTGACAGAGGACTTCAGAAGCATTAAGCAAATGTTACCTCTGAGTGTGAAGAATGAAGAAGGCACCAAAGAAAAAAAGTCACCACTGAAAATGCTTTTAAGATCTTCACCAGCATGACAGGGACCGAACAGCCTCATAAAGAGAAAGAACCTGACATTTTGGTAGCTGAAAAAATAGCTGCATAGTTTCATGCAGACTTAGATTTTGCAATTCATGTCAGAAAAAGGATGTGGCTTGTAGAAATGCTGAGCAATCAAAAGTAAGATCAAGGACACATTCCTACTAAACCTCACTTTTTTTACACACACCTTGCAGGCACAGCCTGAAAAACAGCATACATGGTTGGGTCTACTGACTTCATAATTCATTGCATTTTTGAAAAGGTGAGCTTCTTGATTTCAGCAATTCCTGGGCTATTCCACACTGCTTGAGTTGCATAGTCAGGCCCAGACTTTTTTAAGTTCGGTAGATACACCTGCATTTCTACTTCTCTGTGTTCTCTCCAGTATGTCCAACTATGCCATTATGCGTTCTTAAAAAATAGAAACAAGAAAATAGACTACACTACACTAAAACAAACAAACAAAAAACTACCACCACCACCAACAAAAAACACAAAGAAAACCCACCACTAATCATTTTCAATTTTCACGTCTTTCTTTACATATCATCAAGATATAAATGTAAAATCTGAACAAATCCAATGGTACTAGGTTCTGTTTCTTCATTGTTAGGATCCTTGCATTCGTGCCATATTACTGACGGACAGGTGGAGGGTATCAAAGGCATATCTGAGTGCTGATTATGGTTGTCTCTCTTACCTAAAACATATAGCAACACAACTCCACCCTAACACTCACTCTTATTACCACACTCCATAGCCTATAGACTCACCTACAGAAAAAGAACTCTTCAAAAATGGCCCCAATTCAAAGGGGAGGAAATACATCCCCTCCAACCATGAAAGTGACAAATCAGAACACACCATCAGATATTGTTGTATCAGAGGTTTGGATCAGACATGATAACATTAATGTCTTTTGATTCTGCAAGTAAAATGCACACCCATATTAATATTCTGGAAAGAGTAAACACAAAGGGCCTGTAAAAACATGATCCTCCTAAAATCTATCAAGCTATAGTATTTGCAAATATGTTTTCCAAGGTCTTTTTTTTTTCATTAACCCTGCATATTTTGTTGGAAGAAATAATTCCTAATAAAATGAGAACTTTTTGCATTTGTGCATAACTCATCCTTCTACGTGAAGCTCCTCCAGAGAATAGTATGTGCAGAATACAGACAATAAAATCGTTTGGCAATCTGACATACAGGGGTATCTTATCATAGAAGAGATGTATGTGCTTTTGATAAGAGTATACAGTAGGTCATATTGATATTGAAGGGTTGATAACTCCCACAGTACAGAGCTGTCACTTAGGCGCTCCACACAACAGTGACTTGTTTATGTCGGCTACACAGTGATTTACTTCAGTGAGACAATTCAACAGAGCTAACGGCCAGAGGTTTCTTTTACCATTGGTTACACCAATTTTACTGCCTGAGAAGAAGCTATTAGCTAATGACAAGAATTTCCTTTGTAGTCTTCCCTTCATCTTTGGAAAGAAAATAATAATTGGGATTTAAGTATTTCAGCATTGCTCAGTTCATTATTTCTGGTTGATGCTACATTTTGCCTAGGTTTCTTAAGAAAGCACAGAATGCATGCTTTAGTTGGCTAAGAAATAAACCATTAAACAACAACAACAAAAATGTTTATCTTAACTCTTGTATGGAGTTAACATTTATCCTCATCTGAATTCTGAAAAAGAACGTTATCTTGTTTGCTCGCTACTGCCATGGTTATGCCTGTGCAGGTCATGAAGGGCTGTACTTGCATAATCTCCTTTGAAGTAGCAGGAATTCTTCATCTGTTTTGTGTAATATGAGAATATTACCAACTCCATTTACAGCACTTCTGTTCATTTTTTTATATTTCTAACCTCACTGGGGGCATTTCATTCTTTCATGAATATCTTTATGGTGGTGTTCTGTCTCATTGACATTCAGTTTAGCCTGCTCTTTCAGTTTATGCATAGGATTAAATTGAACAGAATTGTTTATTTAAAGGAGACCAGCCTGCTGTTCATCCAGGCCACTCTAAAACTGAGTAGTACCTCACTCTACAATAGGACAATTCGTAGAATAAAGAAGCACTCAGTGTTACTTAGGTAGAGTAGAATCCAGACCTTTACACTGCAGGTTTGTAATGCGGCTATTTATGATCAATCCAAGCAAAATGAAAAGGTAAGTGCTTCATTTTTTACAAAGTAAAAACAGCTTCAACACAATCATGGCTCAAGTAATTTGCTACTTGGTACATTCCATTCAGGTGTAGGTAAAAAGAACAAAATCACTCAGTCGAAGGTGGCAGAATTCAGAACACAAAAAATTCTCTAAAAGTAAAGGAGGAAGATAATTACAATCTTTCCAGTGCGGAACCATTTTAGTGTGTTCAGAACAGCTTTACCTACTCTCAATCCACATATATTTTCATTTAAATACAGTCCTTTGCTAATTCTACCACTCTCTAAACTTTACTGCAGGGAGCATGAAAAAGATGGTCTTTATGAACAGATGGTCTTTTCAAGGAAATGTAGTTACATTTAAATACAGACAAATGTACTGCAAACTAATGGTCCTGTTAGAAAGCAAGTTCTGAAAAGTGAAAATATGGGACCACATAATATGCTAGCCCTTAATTATGGAGGGCTTTTTCCCCTTCTGAAGACAAACTAATCACTAATGATACTTAATTAGCAGTAAACAGGTACCCGTGCACCGTCATTCATGTACAAACAGATGTCTATTGATTGTATTTGACTGAATACGAATGTGAGTAACTGTTGTTCAGGTATTATTAGTATAGGATGGGAAACTGCAACACAACAACTGCTACTGACTCTATGACAAATGAACAAATTTACTCTGTCACTTACAGCTGCACTCTTCTTTTTAAAGATTTGGCTTATGGTTGAGCACTTGGTAGCAACTTAGCTGCTTCTTTCCAGCATGGTATCCAAAGAACCTAGGTATATTTGAATGAATGTGGAGAGATTTTACCAATATACTGTCCAAATGAGCAAGATTATATTTTTTGTTTTCCACATTTGTGCAGAGATACTGCATTCTTGTACACACTGCCTGGAGCAGATATAATGCTGAGTGCAACAGAGGACCAACTGCAACATAAGTCTGGTGTTTTTTGTTTTTTGTTTTTTTCTTCCCCAAAAGGAGCCTTTCTCTCTCGTGTTCATCAGGGTTCATTTATCAAGTCTATCAGACCTAATTCTGTGAAAGGCCACTTCAACATGAGAAGGACAGATAACTTTCAGAGTAGAATATTTGGGGAGTAAACACTATCAGCTGGGGAGCACAATCACACTAGGGCAAAGATACAAAGAAACCTAGAAATTGAGAAGAAATCCTAACCTTTAAACTATATTGCTTTTTTTTGTGCGTGTGTTTGTTTTCTTTGAAAGGCTCCATGAGCTCACTATGTGAAGTTTAGGGCAATGCCTTTCAATCCTCAGCAGCCAGAATCCACTTTCAAGTCTACAAATACAATAAAATTAAATTATGGAAGATAAAGGCCCTCTGAATTCATATTTCTACTGGCAGTTTCATGTTGGGTATAATGTTTTTTTTGAAAAACATTTGAACTGAAGTAGACGAAGTTACAGTCTTTCTTTTTTACTGTCTAATGAGAATGGTGAACCTTTCACCTTCCTGAGATAAGCCCTTCGGCCTTCCCTGTGGGTCCGTGGAAAAGAACAAATGCTGTCAGTGCTAACAACAGCCAAGACTATCTCCCTACTGTGTTTGCAATAGGAGCACAGCACAAACAATATATTGCACTCGGCAGTGCTGCCCACTGCAGGGCTCCAATTTCCAGAGATAAAAATCAGCACAGCTTGGAGCTGCAGTACCTCCCCAAGAGCCCCCACTTGCTGGGGGCAACAGCACAGATGCCCCAGGGTCTAACTAAGGGCAACAACAGCCCTGATGTGATGAGGTGGGATAGGTATCAAGAGCTATTCCTACTCCTGTGGTTACACAGTTGGGAGGCTCTCAAAGTCAACAAAAGACATGAAGAGAAGGCATCTTTTCTAATTGGTTTCCAAAGTGAAAGAGGCAGTGCATCTGGAAAGGATGACAAGACTTGCAGCATATAGCACTGGACAAGGACTTTAGGATATCAAGTTGTTTCAAGTTCTGCCTGAGACTCCATCTTTAAACTTCAGCATGTCACTTCTTTCCCAGTGTCCCTTCATAAGGCAAGCTAACAATGCCTCCTTTGTCTGCTGAAAGCAGTTACTGCTGAAAATCTGATTGTAGAAGACAGCTAAATGGACAAAAGATGATGCTAAACACTTGAAAAAATCCTTATTTTATTAAAAAAAAAAAAAAAAAAAAAAAAGATGCAGCAATATCAATGCTTTGACAGCTGTCCTGTGATGAACTTTAATTTTCTCTCTTAATTTGAAAGTAATTGAGTAGAAAGTTGACAATGTCTTCTGAGTTTTCTTATTTCTAGCTTAAGAAACAGTACAGAACAAATAGGTTAGGGAATATTTAAGAGCCTCTAGTAACGTTCCACACGTTTCCCCTCAGACTTGACTTTGATTCACAAATACCATCATTTGCACTGTTTCTGAAATGTGACATGTTGGAGTCCTGCACGATTTTAGGTTTAGAGATTCAAGACACATTTGTAACTGAATCTGTAGCATAGCCACAGATCAAAGTGATGATTAAAATCTAAGTTCTGGTGGGAGTTCAATCACTTCAAAGGCTGTACATAGCAACATTAACATCCAGCCATGCATTAAAGACTCTGTGGCTGGTATCAGAAGTCCCAGAGGGAAATGCGGCAGTCTTTCTGTGCAAGCAGATAGCACTCACAATACTCAAAAGTTTAAATCTCAACTACTGCCAAACCCTCTTGGACAGTGAGAAGTTTTCTTGTGTTTATCTCAAGAAGAGTAGCTTTTTTATTATTATTATCATTCTTGCTAAAATAGTAACAACAGCATTTCCATATATGAGACTAGATGCACTACTGTTACCACACAAATGCAGTGTGAAGAGCAATCCTTACATCAATTGCACACAGACATCTGCTCCATAAATCAAAAAAAGTTATATTAAAATCATCATTTTCTACTGCAACACTCAGGAACACTTGTGCTGTATTCCTCTGTTGTCTTACTCAATAATACCTCTGCACATAAATGGTACAAACACAATCAGTTTACCTCTGCTATTATTTATTATTCATGTTGTGGGAGCACATAGAAACCCCAGCCATGGTGCCTTGATCTTATTTGTACTTGCTGAACAAATACATCCTAAGAGACAGGCATTGTCCTGAAGAACATTTTATTTAGTTCCTAAAGAGATAAGACAGACAAAGGGTGGGAGAGGAAATAGCAAGGTGAAATGGTTTGCCCACAGTCATGCTGCTAACCACTGACATATTGAGGACACGCAGCAAGCCACTGTTAAGTCCAAGAATAGAAATCTGGTCAATAGGATCACTTCAAAGAGCTGAACTCCCCAGCCTGGCCCCTGAAGTAGAGTGTTTTGACTACAGTCACCCTTTCATAGAAACTGCCCCAAATGATCTTATAAAGTGGTTGTACATCTCAGATGTAATGAGACCTCACAGGCTACAAGATTTGAGAGGTTGCATGGGATGTACACCACCGTTGAGGATAAACAGCACAGGTTAACTCTGTGAGATGCCCAGTACCTCCAGATTTCATACATCTCACCATGCAGAACAGGTTTCTTGTGGTCTCTCACAGAGCTAATACATTGCAAGTTTGCCTGGGCAAGGCTAAAAATACATTTATTTATTCATGCCTGTCTCAGTGGCATAAGGAGCAATTACTGCTTATGGGGATTGAAGGTGGAAGTCTGCAGTGATTAAAGAACTGAGCATGGAAAACAGCTCGATCACCTTCACCGCTCTTGAAAGACTCAGGCTCATTAGGTTCGTCTATGCATGCAGAACAATGTTAATTCACCCAAAAAAAGGATGGTGGGAGAGGTGAAAGTTTGCTGCACATCCCCAGAGCTTACATATGGTACTGATAAGCTATGAGGCATTAAAAAAAAAAAAAAAAAAAAAAGGAAGAAAGAAAGAAAAAAGGAAGAAGCAAGGAAATGAGTGTGAGAGGTCCTTCAATTGCAGTGTGACTGGAGGAGGTGAAACATCTGTCATGTCTGGCTTTCTACAGAACCAGAAAGACTCATTTATTATCCATCTCTCCACCCAGAGATTTATGTGCACAGACACATCTAAAAGGTGAATGATGTAAAACTTCATAGTTGCATCTAAAAAGGTAGAGAAACTTAGGAAACACTAAGACTGACTTGCTGACTCCTGGTCATCTCAGATGAGATCCCAGGATATGTTTCTGTGTAAGCAGACAGGTCAGCACCAATGTCCAGCGCAAAGCGCAATGGAAGTAATAATATCCCACCTAACTTAATTCTTCTCCTGCCTTTAATCAGGCATCGGATTTTTCTTACCTCATTTTCTCATGCTATCTTAAATAATGACTGTCATTTTCTGAAGATGTGGCTGCATTTTCTGACAGATGGAATAATTTTATGTATTGTTTTACCTACCTCACTGGGGAGCTTTGCAGCATAATTAAAAAACAGGACAGATGAAGAGGCTTACAGCACAACTACATCACTGCAATATAAGAATCACTTGAGCGTCACTTATTGCTTCCTGGTTCCCAAGGATGAAGCAGACATTGTAATGCTTGCTGGATGCCAGGCTGTTTGGCTCCTCCTGATAAGTGACTGGAGGGCAAAACAATTGCAGTAATTCTGCCCCATAGTTGCTTGCCACCAGCACAGCATCTAGACCTCTCTTGACATCCCTATCCTAAAATATTACCTATATCAGAAAAATCTACCCTATCAGAGGACAGGTGAAATGAGTAATGGGACCTCAAAAGGTTAAGCTTGAAAATTGGAAGAAACAAACTCAAACACTCCACTAGCAGCGTATGAACATGTGCTACGCTCACTGATCACTCTCTGGCCACAATCCAGGCATGCAGGGAAAAAATTAACACAGGAATGACAGACTTCGCTTTTTTTTTTTTTTTTTTTTTTTCCCTGAACAAAGGAAAGAGTGGAAATGTTTATTTTTTTGTTTGTTTGTTTAATATTTTTTTTGACTGCCTTGGAATGGAAACTAGTTATAAGGCCTCCCATGAAGTCGGAAAATCACCAGCAACTGGGTACTTGCATAAAACTTGTGTGAGATGTGTGGTTTAAATGGATGCAAATAGATGACATTACCTTCTATAACATAAAAATCCATAAAGCAAAAAAAAACAGTAGATCACAGCTGAACCACAAAGGTCTTGTACACAGATGTTGTTACTAAGGTCAAAACACTTTATCCTGGCATGAATTAATATCCCACAAGGTTTGTAGGTATCTGTTCAGTAGTGCGAAGTATTTGCAAGATCAGCAAAACAAAAAAAAAGTTATTGATTGCTCTACCGTTAAAAATCAGTTGACACAAAGTCCTCTGCGAATTGGCAGCACTTAGTACCAGAGATATACTCATTGCAGATCTTTCTAGTGACAAGATGAAACAACAAATTGACTATGCAGACAGACCTCTTTTCTCACATTTGCCTCAGAAATATTGGTGTGAAAGAGAAAACAAAACAAAACAAAACAACAACAAGGAATATTCTTTGTTAGACAACCTACAGTATACTATTTATTTCACTTGAATTTTGCATGTCCATATTAGTAATCTAAAAAGAAAATATTGGTAGAGAAAAGTTCAAAAGTTCTACATATTACTATAAAAAGGGGCAATGTATAAAGGAAAACCAACATCAGGCAAAGAGCTCTTTGCAGTGCAACACCTAGAGGAAGCAGAGTGAAAGAGTTTGGACTATTTATGTTTGCTAACAAATTAACCTACCTGTGTTGTCAAATATATATATATATATATATATTAAAACATATATAATAAAATAAACATAATAAAATAATATCAATATATAAATATTATATATAAATATACACTAATATATAATATATAATAAATAATAAATATAATAGTAAATGTATGAAATAATAATAAATATAAATGTATATTTAAATATAAAGATGTATTTAGTGGGTTTAGCGGGTTTAGTGGGGACTGCTAGCGTTAGGTCAGTGGTTGGACTCGATGATCTTGAGGTCTCTTCCAACCTAGAAATTCTGTGATTCTGTATATGTAGATAATATAAATATATATTTATATCATTTAAATATATATATACACACGCATTATATATATAAATGTTTTATATATATATATATAACATTTGCTACAATGTTATTTTTAAATAATTTGTGTTTTTTTTTTTTTTTGTTTCTTTGTGCTCCTTCTTTTACTAACAGGCTTATGTTTTCTGATCAGGTTCAGCAAAAACAAGCAACATATTTTCTTATGTAAAGCTAAAATCATTGCGATGTGGTTGGTTTTCTGACATGCATCATGACACTTCCTCTACAGAAAGTGTTTAAGATACCAAGGGAGAAATGAAACACTCAGGGATATGTTCCTGTTTAGCTATCTGCAAAAATCAGATCTCGGCAAACCTACAAGGCAACAGGATATCTAACAAGCCCTTCTGGCCATAAACACAGTTTATTGTTATATAAATACGATAATGTGAAAAGTTCTTGGACAAGAAATTGTAAGCCTTGTATTTCTAGCTATCTTTTACTAATAAAATCTCTGTCCCCGCCCGTATCTCCTTGAAATCCTGCCCTTACATTGGTACTCCAAATCAGGCTTGTCTTTGTTTGCTTTCCACTCTTTGATCTCTCAGCAATTCTTCAGAAAACTTTCATTTTCCCTGTCATTTCTCTTCTTGGCGGCTCTGTCAGTACAATGGCTCCTTTCCTTTCCCTGGCAAGAAGAACACATGCACACTGGCTCAGCTCCGCGCTCTCACAGACAGCACACCAGGATGCACCCTGCTGCAACAGACCATGACTGCTGCCTGTCTTGTTGTCTCAGGGCTATCATCTGACATTGTGACAAATACCATCTCTTCCACTTACACCTATCCCTGAAGTCCTGAAAAAATCTTAGCTTGTTATTTTGGTGATCCTACCACCCTCTTTGCATCCCTGCACTAACTCGCTCCATCTTCTTTATTCCATGTGAAACTGGTTTTCCCTTCAAGCCCCAAGATCAACATCAAGAGACAGACCTCCATCAGCAGCTGGACTTCCCCGCCTGATTCTGTTCTGCTGTAAAGTATTTTATTTTAAGATAAGATGACATTTGTTTAATTGCAAGCATGATCGTAAGACTTCTGCTACAACAGGCAATGCTTGGTAATAGTTTTGTTTTGCTTTTTAAATAAAGCAAACTGATGTACTTATGCTTTTTAGTCAAAAATCAATTCCTGCCAACATTTTCAAAAAGGCAAAATTACATGAACTAGGCATATAGAAATCTCAAATAGGCAGAAGATGAAATATTGTCAATCTTCATCCACTGAATTTGTATTATGGAATATATTTTGTGCATAGAGGATAGCTGTGCATTACTTCTTTTTACATACGACAGATGTTCATTCCTCACTCTTGTTATACAGTATAACTTAGAGGGAATTACCACACATTTCTTTGAAGAGCAGAATTTAACCCCAGATTTTGCCTTGTAAAATTACAGTGTGGCTTTTATCCTAATTTATTCTAAAAATACAGTAATCCGCTGTTCTCTATCAGTTTAGGAGTGTGGTTACAAGCAATTTGTTGCAGTTGGTTCTCTGTTAAACTTGCTGGGTGGCAACACAGACATCACCTGGGAGCAGCCACAACGTAAGCAAAGCTACTCATCACTTTCCACTCATCTGTCATGTAGACAAAACCAGCTAGTGCAGAACTGCTACAGCCTCATGCCAAACTTATCAGATATTATTTGAACATTTATCACTAAATTGGGTAAATCCAAGTACTGTCTTGCCACCAATCTCTCTGTCCTACCTTGTGCAGGGAACAATGTTAAACCAAAACCAGTGCTGTGTAATCCTGCCCACATGCCTGACCCAACCAAATCTCAGCAGATGTAACGGTACGTGATTACATGGAAAAAAATCAGATGCCTTAAATGAAAAGCTGCTAAGTAATTTTAAAGAGATATAAAACAAACAGAACAAGTGCTGTCTTGTGGTAAGAATTCTCCTCTTGATCATACACCTTCCCCTTTTTATCTGAGATGCAGCTCTGACTTCTATCACTTTGAACACCTGGGCCCATAGGAAAAAGATGAGGAGCACCAGTTAAGCATTGCAGCCCGCACCATGCCTCACCTAAATCATTTATACAGAGATGAGCACATGCAAATCCTACAGAGATTTTGCCTTGTAGTAAGTGTTGGGCTATGGACTGTAGACAGGAATCTAATTGAATTTCTCTGTGAGCATGTGGAAGCACTTTCAGTGTATCTCTTGCTTGGGGTGCTAAGCGTAAGCATCATTAAATTGACATAACTGCAATAGACTTCAACTAGGCAAGCTCAAGCATTAGACTAAGACTTTTGTCCTAGCTCTATCTTGTCCAGGCCCCTACT
This sequence comes from Aythya marila, assembly GCF_965140915.1. Taxonomy (NCBI): domain Eukaryota; kingdom Metazoa; phylum Chordata; class Aves; order Anseriformes; family Anatidae; genus Aythya; species Aythya marila. The sequence continues at coordinate 8,645,063 of NC_139051.1, read as the reverse complement.
GCTCCCCATGATACACTCTGAAGTGCTGTTTCACCTAGTCCTGTTTTTTTTTCTTCGTTCTGGTATGCCATCAGTGTGATTACCACCTTGTTAACATTCAAGCAAAACAATATCCAAGGCCAATATTTAGTGCATTAACAGCACCCTGTCCCAACATGGAAACCTGTTTGGAGACATTTGTAAACCTAAGCCTTCACATTCAGTTTTTAATTAACGAAGACAGCTTAATATGCAATTTTGTTTTTCCATCCATCTGGCACTAGAATTGCTGAGTTGCTTCCACTGTGTTTTCAGGAAGAGTTTGGGGCTATTAGAAGAAAATTACAGCATACTTTTCTTTCTATGGTCTACTTACCTATTTCAAAGTCAAAAGGCATTTGGAATTGAGAAGAAAGTATTAGAGAAGATATTCATATTTTTATGCATTCTTTTTACTGGTAGTCACAGGACGTTTTAAATACAAGCAGAAATACAGGACCTTTTCTGCATTTGCCTTTTTGTATGTTTACGCTTTTCTGTGTCAGATCTCTGCTTTTTTTTTTTTTTTTCCCAATTGAAACTTAACACATACACACACAAAATTGCAATTAACACACTGTCCATAGGCTCAACCTTACTGTTTCAACTTTAAGACACTGCTATAGTATGATTATTAAAAATGGAATATTTTTTACATTGCAATCTAGCACTTATTCTACTGAGCAATCACTTATCCTCTTGGGATAATCTTCAGGGCAGTATAGTGAGTTTTTAAATGCAAATCTCTGAGTCTTTTCCTTCCGATACGTTCAAGCTTTTTACTGAAGGAAATGTTTGTGAGCTCTGCAGAGTGTTCTGTAGTATTCCTCTATAGACATTCCTCATTGCCTGTTACAACTTTATCAATTACCATATTATAAAGAAACACAGAGAAACTAGAAACATTTTTTTTCCACCCCCCAACTAAAATCAGAGAAGGGAGAACATATAAGGAGCTGCTCTTTTTCTGACACAGTTTCATTAGATATCCTGGTGGAAATGTAACACGGAACATATGTTCATAAAGTGAACATCTGATTAATTCTGTTTCTATGTTTTTAATTGATCCATTTCTCAATACATAATGCATGAATTATCATATCTAGGTTGCACTGGAAAGCCCACTTGAAACCCTAGAATATGCAGTAGAGTAGGCTTTTGGGGATTTTTAGCAGAAGATAAGATTTAACTCAGGTCATTTTTCCTTGACATTTCTGAAAGGCATCCAGCACACCCTGCTTCACAATGGCTCCCTGAGAGGCATCGCCTGTGACACCCTCAGCACCAGAAGTACCACTGCCCACCCAAGCCGGCCAAGTAATCCATCAGGGCCAATCTCTTGCTGTGGGATTGGCAACAACCAGATGCCACACCAGAAGTTGAATGTCTCTTAACAGTACATCTAATTATCTATATTATCCAGGGGAGGAAAAGAGATTTCTTTATATCTCCATGTGGCAATCAATAGGTGCAGAACTTGGAGTTATAATCTGATTTAACTATAATTTGTCTAATGCAACCACATATGTTATTCTTCAAACAGCAGCTACCAAACACTAGATACAAACTTCTGAGCTCGTAACTGCAAACATCAACAAAACCATCAATATTTTCCTTCTATGGAAAACAATGGCGTGTCTACACGCCTATCACTGCCATCTATCAAAAGCTTCATGTTAAGCATCTTCCCTATACAAACATTTACCACAAGACCACATATAGCTTCTTCTATAAGAAGAATCAGAGAAAGATGAAAAATACAGAGTTTTAACTCTAGGAATTTTTCTAAATAAATTTTGTTTTATCAGATTCCAGTGCAAAGGAAAAACACTTCAAAGCTATGGGCTGCAAGGGTGTTAAGAAAACTCCAGGAGTTTTAGGATGTCCTTGGATAAGAGGGAACTTTTCATGGAGACTGATTTCTCAAACAAGAATTTGCATCTCTATGTTGACTTCCAATATACTGTGCTTATTCATATAACCCTTAACTTTCACCATTTACAAAAGAAATCAGTAAGTTTTGAAATGATGGGAAAGCAAGGATCTTTGTCTTCTAGCCTAAGCTGCTAAAAGCCAAGAAGCTACATACCTAGGCCTACTCCAGTTTGCTATATCTGGTATGAAAAAGGACACAAACTGGCACAGTTTATTCCCCTGGAAACAGGAATTTGAATTTACATTCATTTCATCTAAACACATCAAAAGGAACGTGTTAAAGCAGAATGATACTCCACGGTTCACATGGCGTTTACTACATAGTCATGTTGTCCATTTCTGTGGCTCTTCTCCTGCACTGTATGTTTTCATTGCTTAATAATTACAGGAATGCAGAATCAATTAAAAGAAAATAATGAAAGAGAATATATAATTTCCATAAATGAAAAGAGCCACTTTCTTTAGAAATGTTATATAAGCAAATGAAGGAAATCAGCTTTAATTTAACAGATGGCAATCCATTTGAAGACACTGCTCACCACTAAGCCATACTTCCTAATTAGAGAATTTTGTCTCTGTGAACCTTTACTTATTACTGAATCATGATCTTTCCTGCCTAATCTGCTATGAAAGGCTAATTAATAATAACCCGCACTAGCCAATATGGATAGACTAAAGTGAAAAGAAATTAGATATACATTATCTGGAAGTAATGCTCACTCTCTGAAAAACAACTAAAGGACTTTATTGACTTAACTTGTTTAACAAATGACACTTAAGTAATTCATTGACAAGCCAGAACAATGGCAGGACTGAAAGCCTATTAAGTCATTTTTTAGCAGACCCCACACAGCACTGGGTGTAAATTTCTGGTTAATTAATTAAGACTTAAATATTTCAGTGATTAATTTTTATGAAAAAATCATAAAATATAATGGTGCTGAGGGTAAGAGATTGAGGTTACTTGTATTTATTGACTGGGCTATACAAAAAAATCCATTTAGAAAAAAAAAAAAATCTTTCCCAGTTCAACCTCAGAACTCTCAACGCATTCATTGCAAACACTGTGAAAACAAAGTGCTGATACTGCTCTTACTTTTGGTGCATTTTCATCTGTCATGTGATGACTGCTTTTAGCAGACTTTGTTTAGGGAAGAATATTCAACTCAACTTAGACATACACAGCATTTCCAAGTCCTATAACCCCAGGCCTGTTTACCTAAGGATTTTGCTTAAAACAGTATTGTGCCTCGCCCAAAGACCACAGCTTTATCTCCTCTCTTCCCTGCTGAGATTGTGCCATATCCAACCCAACTTGCAGACATGCAAGCCAGCCTTTCCCACCAGCTCTGCACCCCTCTTCAGGCTGCCTAACCTACTTCACCAGAAACTTACTTCATACAGTGCCTGCCTGCTGCAAGAGGAAGAGGTCCTTGTTTATTATTATTATTTTATTTGTTGGCTTTACCACTGTAGAGCAAACCACTCAGCTCAGCCTGCCCTGCTAGGACCAAAGACAATTTGCTTCTATCCTTCTTCCACATCCAAGTCCTAGTCTCACACAGGACCCATACACGTACACAAAGCAGTGAAGCCATGGATGTGCATAGTGCCTACATTGAAAAAATCTCTCTCCAATCCACAGGAGATGCTCAGTTTTTAAAACCCGCAGGGGACACTAGATCACCCACACTGACCTCCGTTTTATGGCACATTAGACTTCTCCAAATTACCATTCCAGTGAGACCTGGTTTAGGGCAACCAGCTGACTTTGCAAGATCAGGGCAACCTCTTCTATCCCATAGGAAGTAATAACAAGGAAAAGAAACTTAGAAGAAAATCAAAAGAAAATAATTTCCTGGCATTCTAGCCTTAGCTGTTATCAATGAATATTGCATTTCACTTCATCTTCTATACAACTCCTAGCATATTCAGCACCTCTGATGGAAATCAGCATGGTAAGATGACAACAAACATACCCAAGGCTCTTCAGCCCTCTTGGCTGTATCACTTCTATTTATCTGTTGTCTGCATAAGTCCCTTTATTATAAACTCTTTCTGGAGGCTAAACATTAATGAGAGATATTGAAAGCACAAAGCTCAGATTTCTGCAAGCTCGATAGAATTTATAATCATTGCAAATGCTTTTCATATAAAAAGCTAATATTTTTAATCTTTTTTTTTTTTTCTTTTTTGAATTAAAAGCCTCTTTCATATTTGATGTATTAACTGTATTAGCATTTGTTCTCTACGGATATCAAATCTTGATTATAATTATTTGCATGTTAATGCTTATTAGTACATCCAACTGGATGTGAACAATAAATAGAAAAAAGTGTAAAGTGCGAAACACTTCACGTTATATATTTCTGGAAAAGGATGGGAAACTGTAATTGTCAGTGATTGCAGCCAAGCCTATAATAATTGGAGTGAAATCTAAGGTGAAACTAATATGAAAACTGTAATTTAGTTTAACATAAGTTAGAGGGCTAGATTAGTTTATTAAATTTGGCTAGAAAATAAAATAAATTGTGTTTCTTCACATTTCCTCAGGTACAGCATTCTGAGTAACGTAAGCAGCTAAATAATGTTGTCCCCATAGTCCTCCTTAATTTGCTCAATAAAATTCACCTGATCTGCAAAGCACACAGAAATGCCAACACTCCAGGAGCTGGAGAGCCATGTGGTGAACACAGCTCCAACAAGAGCTGAGCGCTGTTCTGGTGGGCATGATGTGTGACCACATGAGCTGGGTCCCACTGATCATACTTCAGCTCCTCATCTCCTTGGTATATCAGCACCTGTTTACCCACAACTGCTTTTAAGCCAGTATCATGGTGATGTTGAGGTTTTGATCTGGTTACTATTTTATTTAAAAAAAAAAATTGTTTGGGGTCAAATTCAAGGTTTGGCAAGTACAGGAAAATCCTGATCATCTTATTCTTAGGGGTCATTGCTCATCCCTGTCCCTTTCTCTCGGTTTTTCTCCTCAAAACAGGAAAATCATCTCCCCACTCTCATAGGATTCCCTTTTTTTCCTTTAAGCCAAGGACCTTACTACCCTTCTGCATGCTGTGCCAAGGGGCCACTGCCACGAGGAGGATGGAGAGATGCCGAGAACGACTCCCTGGGGAAGGACTAGATTTGAGGCGGCCTCTGTCACCACTCTCTCTTCCAATTTGCTGTGAAATTATCGGTTCTTTGGGACAAAACCTCAGATGAGAGGTCGGCTCTGGATCCCATGGCATTATGGAGAACTGCCAGTGTCAGGGAACAGACCACCCCATGTCTGCTGCATAGTGAAGCACCACCAGCTGCTTGTGTTTGCTCTGTATGGGAAGGGGTAATCTCTGCTTAGGCTACCCTTGCCAATTTTTTGAACAAGAATTGCTACAAGACATTGAACAATCACTTGGATCGCTACCAATGTGATCTGGACTCTGATTCTTGAGGGCACTTGAAAGTCTCTAAGCACATTCCTAGTCAAATACAGCACTTCAGTCTGATGTAGGACTTGACCCTAATACAATCTTGGCCTGAAGGCAGGAGTACCAGCTAAGCAAGGCACACTAACACCTACATGGTGACAAGATAACCCCTTATTTTTTTGTGAAAACTGAGTTTAATTGCAGTTTCATTCATGATAATGACCTACATAATTTTCAATAATTGGATACAATTTATCTTTTCTTAATGAAAAAAAGGAAATTAGCAAAGAGAGGATACTGAAAATGCTTCATTTGGAACCTCTTCATTAATTATAGGGATGTCTAAACACCATTTTGAGAACTGTACTTACAGTCTAGCTAATATTTTTTTTTGATTCTTCTGTAGACCTTACCATAACATTATACTTGAAAAATAGGACCTACTTGTAGGAGGTACCCATTTTACTTGGATACTCTTAGCTCCACTTCTGAAGTGAGTGATAACTCCACATACACTTACATACACGCACACTCGGTTATTCCCAGTTTTCAGTGGGCTTTGTATCAATTGCAGCATTTTAAAATCCTTATTTTAAAACTAATTAATTATTATAGTTGACAACACGTTCCTCATCACTAGCTCTGATGTCAGCATTCAAAGGATGAAACAAAACAAGATGGACTTTGAATAAGCTGGTATACCTGCTATATTCTTGCAGATGACAATGACTAATAAAACTGTATAACACACTATATTTACCAAGTCTCATTTTACATTTGTTGACTTACTAAATTACTTTGACATATCTCCAGTTTATGTTCTATTACTGAAGAATAACTACACAACAGATGGCAGTGTGTTTGCATAACAATTTTTTTCATCAGGTCAAACTACAAGGTGGTTATAGGAATTGATATACATTAGTAAGCATGGGGACTTTTTTGGTAATATCAATCAGCATCAGCAAAGTAACTTCTACACTGGAAAGGAGATATATATCATGACTGACAATGCTTTAAACAGCAAAGCTGTAGTACCAAGGACTAAGATTGGAGGAGTACAGCCCATATACAGAAACAGAGACTGCTAGATAGAATCTTTTTTTTTTTTTTTTTTTTTTTTTTCCAAAGAGGAACTTGAGACCTTTAAATCTTCCAAAAATATTAACAGAGAATTGCTATTAAATCACATTGGAATCAATTCGGTATATAATTAAGTATCTACATCTGTACCTACTGCACTTTTCTGCAACAAGCAATAGATAATTATGGACTATGTTATGTCATCTTAAAATAGTATCTTTCAAATTTTGCAAATAATGAAAATTATTGCAAAGAAAAGCTATGCTCCTCTGAGAGTCATGCTAGCTCTTTACAAAAAAAAAAAAAAAAAAAAAAAGCAAATTAAATCAAAACCCAGAATCCTTGCTTCTTAGAATGGAGCCAAAGATATTTGAATGAAAAAGTTACACTTCCCCCTGCACTGCAGACTGAATCAAACTTCTTAAACTAACAGGATTGCCTTTGGTTCTCTCACCTCAGCCACCACCCTGCAATGTTGCCCAACATGGCAGTACAAAACAGTCTGATCCTGTGTTCAGAACAAATGACTAGAGAGAGGAGGTAGAAAAAGGCAAACTGCATCTCAGGATGCCTGGTTTCAGTTCCTAGTTTGTTACCCCTGTGTGTTACCTTACCCTGGACATGTCATTTCAACTATTTGTATTTCAGTAACGAGGACGACAATTCTGAGACCTATAAACATAAGACATTATATCAAAAGGAAGTACAGTTATTACTTAGAGTTGATATATGCTATAATAAGAGGTACTTTCTATTTTGTCTGGTTGGTAAGAACAGATATGTGACATTTCAATTAATTTTCAGACAAAGAGACAGCTAATATTAAAGACACACTGTCAATGTCTGGAAAAGAAATAATAACAGAAGAGTTAACAAACCACTAAGATTATGTGTTCTTCATAGAAACAATATAAAGACAAAGTTCTGATTAAATGATGCATTTTTTAAAAAGAACATCCTTTTCCAATGTATGACTGCCATTGGGGAGGGCAGGGAACAGCTGTTTTCAATGAGAAATTCTAGCTTGTCTCTGTGGGTGAGTATTTCTATTTGTGATGTATCCTGCTTAGTGCCAGACCACTAATTTTTAGTAATGCAGGCTCTGTCTTTGAGGCACAAAAAGGGTGAAGTGGTGTAATAATTTGGAGGTTGAAAATTCACTGCTTGATGCCTCCCACAGTAAATTTGACCCTGGAATATTAAGGGGTGTTAAATAAATTGGACAAAGAGGTGTATGGGGAGTAAAAGTGCCAGACACGCTGCCATGAATGAGCAATTAGATGTTCACGAACCAGCTTATCACAAATTACATGCCTACAATATCTATTACTGTAATGACCTTGAGAGTTGACTCATATTCTCTCTTAACCTAATGAGCATGCTGAGTATAATCAATTACGTCTGCAATTAAAATTATAATTTGTCTAACAAACTCTTCTTCGCTTTCAGACATTTTTTAACAAAGCTTGTTACATACTAGTAAAATATAAATATTAATTTTCTGTTGTGTTCTCATTTCTTTTCACTTACTCTATGGCTAATATATTAAATCACATTACCTCTCTCCATTATTTATTTATTTATTTATTTAAAGTTTTCAGCAAAATTTAGCCTAGTTTCAGTCCTGAATGTCACAGGATAATTATAACATTTAACAGCAATTTATCATGTCCCAATAGGATTTGCAACCTGTCTTTGCTTGCCTATTGAAATGTGTTTGCATGTTCCACTCACCAGTTACTGCAAATACTCTGTCTTTCACTTCTATACACACACACACACACTTGTCCTGTTTTACTGGAGTGACCAGAAGGTGTTCTGCTAAACAGAGCTGACATCTGTTTGCCAGCCTGGACCTGCTGAGGTCAACTCAACCCAACATAAGCTAAACACAGCCCTAAACATTAAGAAACAGGATGTCATTCATTGCAATCTGCTGCTAATTATAAAGTCAACCAGGCTCACAACGACAGAACAATTTTTCTGCTTATATATACACGTATTAAAAAGTGCTTGGAAACATTAATAAGGAAATTCAACATAATCCTCAGAAAATAGAAGGAACTGGGAGAGGTGTTTTAAAAGTTGCTCCACACATTTTGTGGAAGGAACAAGTGAAGGACACCTTTCCAGTTCTCAAGAAAAGACAACAACAAATTTAATGTATGACAGTTTCAAAACCCACAACGTGCTGAAACCCTACAGTAAGTTCAGAGAACTTGAAGTCAAGCCACATTTCTCTTAAGTGGGCATTGCTTAGGTGTTCCTCTCTGTCAGTGACATTAATGCACATGCTGCTAGCACCCATCAGCACCCATCAGCACCCATTGGCACGCAGTCACTGCAGCGAGGGAAACCCTACACCACAAAAACAGCAGCTTGGCATCAGTCAAGCAAAGGCCAGGATTCAAAACAGCAAGCAAAGCTCTTCAGGGCATCACACAAAGATACTCCACAAAGTAGAGTCACCCTAGAGCAGCACTCTGCCCAAGGCAAAACTGTACTAAATCCCTTCTCTAGCCTAGCTGCAGCAAGCTAGATCAGCAATAGCATGCTGCCCACAACTAGAGGCATGCCCAGGTCCATACAGATGTGCAGTCTCCCGTGCAGGTAGGATCAGTGCTTTCTTACAACAGAAAACCAGCAATCTGCCTCCCAGCTTCAAGCTGCTGCTGGGCAAGCCCAGCAGATGCAAGCAAAACACAGCCCTAACTGCTAACGAATGAGATGACATTGCTCGTCTTGCAATCTGCTGTTAATTATACAGCCAACCAGGTCGGCAACACCTGAGGCACAGATGCCATCAGGGAGCTGCTGTGGCACAGTCCTGTGCTGAGGAATTGCGCCCAAGGAGTTTCCTCGCCTGGGACAGCAGTGTTTTGGCACACAGCATTTTTCATGCAGGAGGGAATTAGCTGAAAGACTCATTTCATGCTCCTACGGTCTGCTCTTAAAACTCCCAATTATGTGGAAGTGTGTCAAACTGAAGAGCTTTATTTGCTTACTTTCCTTCTGCAATGCGCCTTCTTCCCAAGACCTTCACATGTTTATTATTCTTAATGTTTTCTATGAAATATTGATGTCTACCTCAGAAATGAGGAATGATGAAGCTGTGTTATTTATAATAATGAAAAAAAATCTCACAAAAATGAGTTTTGTTTCCTCCAGATTTTGGATCATTGTTGTGCACTACACCTGGACTGAGGCCTGGAGAATGACTGACTGCTGTGGAGCACAGCTGAAAGTGCAGAAAATGGGGAAAAAAAAAGGATACTTCAGGTACAGAAGTAGCCTTTCTAAGACAGTCACTCTTTTCAACATGGTACAAATAATTAATAAACTATCCCATATTTTGTATTTATTTTTGTCAACAAAAGCTAGTCAAAGGTTGCTTGTTGGTTGTTTTTTTTTTTTTTTTTTTTTTTTTTTTCTAAGAAACTCAATTATTACACTAAACTAGATTACACAGAAAATTAAATCATAAATCCATGTGACTAGGCCCTGCCTCTGTTGCTCCTAAACACAACTTTGCTCTCTTGAGCACCTCATTTAAGTCAAAGTCAGAGCTTTGAAACTAGTTATGGATTCGATCATTTAATAACATGAAACAAGTAATTGTGTGGGAAAAAAAAAAATATTTAATTAGGCCCTACTGTTAATCAATAGTAATCTATTCATTCATTAATTTGCATATCCCTTTTTTATGTGTGCCTACAAATTCTATTAGATTTTTTTAAAAAAGTTTATTAACTTTCTACTTTCACTATGCAAAAGGAAGTGCTCAAACCATATATATTAAGCAGAGCAAATAACTGAGCAGCAGGAATGTATGTATGCCCTATAGAACTGACTGCAGGATAAGATTTAATAATGAAAACAAGGAAAAGAAATAAAAGAGAAACAACAGAGCCTGGTCTCCCCAGGATGTATGCATAATTCTCATTAATGTTAATGAAAGATACTAAGTGTATGTGCACTGAGGGGGAGTTTATTAGAACCTAATAAATTCTGGGAGTTTTCCTTATTTATTTATTTATTTATTAAACTAATAGTTACTATAACAGGGAACTTCTTTAGCTGAAGTAGAAGATATCTGAAGAAGAAATAAAAACACTACATTAAAACTTGCTTCGTAGGTTACTCTCTTAAAATGCTACTTTACATACAAAATTATTAGATTTACACATGACTAACAATTGTAGATTCAAATTATAAACTCTATGAATTCAAAGAATTACTTGTACAAGTAGGGTCAAAAGTGTTTGTATGGAAATGGTAGAAGCTCCGCTGATTTAGCTCATATATTTTCACAAGTGAACTAAATAATTTATATCAGAGAATAATCTGTCCTATGACATCAAGGTTATTCTATTTATATGGACTCAGAGAATTAAACAGAGGTTACAGATACATTTCTACTATACCATAATTCTGAATCTATCCTATTGTGACTTCACCAAAAGGTCCCAGTTGAACAAATGGTTTGGGTTGTGTTCAAAGATGACTTATTTGCAGAAAAAAAGCATCCATTAAATATGGTCTGAACTGATCCATTCTTTAGTCTGGGCAGAAATGCCACCCCCTAATGAAAACTCTCCAAAAGAGTTGAGGCATGCTAGAAGGCTGCATAAGAAAATATCATGGTCTAATTGGCCTCATTGCCTCTTCTACACCTTCTCAATAAAAAAAAATAATAAAGCTCATTAGCAGTTTCTTTTGTTTTGTTTAAAAAAAAAAAAAAAAAATAGAAAGGAAAAGACAGAAAGAATGCTACCTCTGGGCATTATCTCTATTTTAAATACTAAAAACTAGACTTGAAATCAGGCAGAGAAATTCAACATTCAAGGAATCAAGTAGAGAAATTCACGGTTTCAGTTTTAGACATCTTTAGCAGCTAGATCAAGACAATCATTCACATGAGCACTTTCCATCTGGTCTGGTTTATTTTCTTCCAGCCTCTCACAGAGAGAATTTGGATCCATGATGTCAGGCAAGAAACTTCATTTTATGTTCTCTAAGGCAGCAGTGGAGGAGGTAAGTCACAGAAAGTATAAAGAAAGAGAAAAGAAAATGGTTTGATTTTTCAGAGGTAATAACCTAGGAGATTGCCAAAAGAGAAACCATTTCTCTCCTTCAGAAGACCTGAGCAATCTGGCAAACACAGGATGGCTTTCCAATCTTCTGCCTTTGCTACAGGGTATAGATATCCTTGCCCCTGGCTGCACAGTCATGCTCTGAAGCACTACTGGGCAGGATTTGTTTAGAGGAGACAAGTACATGCACATACCTCACTTAGCACTGGTACAGTACACAGGTACAGGCAGAAACAAATTTGTTCTGACTTTATGTGTTATTCCCAGTCCAGAAACAGGGGCAGCCTATTAGACCAGACCTGAGACCACGCTAACAAGTACAGCAGAGAGAAACCATTTGGTTGTTTGCATCTGACCATTTAGACATAACCTGAATATGTTTTATCCATGATGAAAACCAAAGTAGTTTCTCAGGGTCCTCCACTTGGACATACTGTCCTTTTACCCTGGGACTGCCATAGCTAAGAATTCCCTCTTTATAGGGTGAGTACTCACCCTAACTGTGAGATATCTTGCCAGAGTGCAACTTTCAGGAATGATAGGGCAAATGAGTCTTGAGAGAGGAATTTTGCTTTGTTTTTCTGTACACTCTTGTCTTGTCCAGTCTGGCTTGCAATGAGCATGATAAAAAACCCACTGAAGTGTCCAGAGCTCCTGACACTATTTTTATTTCAGCTGCAAAAATATTACATACTCTTCACCCTGTCATCCTGTCTGGAGCTTACTGAGCAAGTTTTATTTTATTATTTTAACCCTGGTTTTCCATTTCTCAATTATTTCAAGGAGAGGCTTTTCATGCTCACAAATAAAGTCCTGCATGGGCTAACAGGGTGCTTCCAGAACAGACTAAAATGCATGGACTAGATCAAATGTACCTATATCTCACGTGCTTGGATTTTCAGTAGGTTACAGAAGAGTGTAACCACCTACTCTTTCACGTGATAAAACCTTTCTAGGGGCACTGAGCTAGGAAAGACCTCCATTCCCTTGCTACTAGGTGCAAAAGCATTACAAATACTTTCCATATTTTCTAAGTTTTGGCAACAAACTTTCAATCTGTGCAGGCTCTCTGGGAAGCTGCAGGGACAGTTTTAGGTAGACAGTTCTCTCTTTTGAAGGGGAGGTAACTTTGAGGGGGAAACAGTCCAGCTTAATATTTTCTTTATTATTGGATTAATAAGACTGCCAGGGCTCTAATGAATGGGTTCCCTTTGTCTGGATGAAATTGGGTCATTAACATGAGCAAAGCACTGACTTTGCCTTTCCTAAGAGACTCAGATGTTACAGCATCCAGCCACACAGCTAAGGCACCGAAGTTTAACACAGATAAGTCAGCTGAAAATGCCTTTGGGCAAGAACACCCAACAACCTCAACCTTACAACACTTTAAAAGTGTGTAAGTGCCTGCTTATAGAAGACATGCATGGTGTGTAGAAAAGCATTCCATTTCATTCCTGACCCCTCAGAATGGCAGATCTTTGAAGTAAAAGCAGTACCTGGTAGGTAAGAATGCAAAGACAATGAGAAGTTGCTGCTCAGATTTGTTTCCTTCCAACCCAAACCATTCTATGAATCTATGAGAAGTGCAAAATCACATGAGGCCAGAACACTGGGACACAGTATTCTGCTATAAAGCATTATATTAATTTTTAGAAGGAGTTATTCAGAAGCCTATTAAACTGAAATATAGCTTTGCAACACTTGCTTAATAAACAATTTTCACCTAATACAAAACACAACAGCATCAAGTTACATGTCTGAATTAAATGGGAATACTTTCACAGATTTTGCACATTTCTTGGAGAGTTACATTCTACTTGAAAGCAATCTTTTGTAACAAAAAATATGAAAAAGAAATAAAAAAGAAAGCAAGCATGCCCCCTGTAAAATGAAGAGGTTTATAAGATATGAGCTTGACAAAGAGAAGTATTATAGATGAGATGGAGCATGGAAAGAAATTCATACACTAACCACGCAAAAATTAATCAGACATCCTTGACTATGCTATTAATGATTTTAGACCTGATGCATTGTCTGGGATTTCAAGAGGTTTTGCATTTGCAGTACAATGGGGTATTTGTAGGACCTGTACTCAAGAGTGGCATTTGATTGATTGTACATACTCTGGGACAGAGAATGATTTAAATGCAAAACATATTGCTGCAACATGGGAACAAAGAAGTGAAAGACACTTTCTAATTAAAACATAGGATTTTTGATCCTAATCTCAGTCATTGTGGGGCAAATGAAGAGCAGCATCTACAGCAATTCATGAATTTCTCAACATCCCTCCCCATCTTCTGTTTGTATTTTTTTTTGTCAGAAAATGCCAATTCAGTGAAACAGAAAGTTTGCAAAAGAGGTTTGGTTTCCATGAAGAAAAGGTTTTAATGTTTTCAAAATACCCTGTTATAACATTTGCAGAGGAAAACCTTTCTACCTTTCAGCTAGAAATACTTTCTCTTTTTGAAACAAAACTGTTTATAGAAAAAAAAAAGTCTTCAACTTCCCAAATAAACCCTTCTGAATGACTGATTTGTTCAAGATTCTTCTGTCACAAAAATTGTAAATATCTGAACACACTCCAAAAAAAAAAAAAAAGTATATTTAAGCATTTTTTTTTCAAAGCAGACATGGGCTGTCCTGGAGCTGTAAGGAGAAGGGTAGAGCATGGGGAGCCCTGGCAGAGTTTAACCCTTCCCTGCAGTAATCAGCCAGGTCGCTGTGGGCAGCATGAAGTAGTGCCCCAGCACAAGCAGGGCTCCGCAGAACAAGTGCTTGCTTTCCACTTGGATAAAATGGAAAGCCAGCTGCAGCCCCAGCACATGGGGCTCTGCTGATGCCTGATGTGGCTGCTGAGGACTGGGAGAGGCACTTCTGTGCTCCCACAGCCCTTCCTGAATGGGCACGCATACTTCATTTTGTGCACATGCAAGTACTCTTGCAGGTCTGCATGCATTCCTGATTTAACTCTCACCCATTGTCCCTTGGGGAAAAAAAAAAAAAAAGGCCAGCAAACTGCTCTGCAGGTCTCCTGAAGAAGGTGGTTGTGCCGAGCAAGTGATGAGCTAGATGCTGGATGTAGCCAAGAGAGCTGCATGACTTTTAATATCTGAGTGTACACTAAGGCAAATTAAACAAGCATTTGAGCCCACTTACTTGCTTATTATAGTTTAATTTAGACAGTGTCAATAACTCTGAATAGCTCAGGGGGTATTTTTGGAATTAAACTACATAAAGCGAATATTCATCTAAGAAATCCATATGGTAAGAAAGGAGAGGGAAATTGCTAGCACAGAATAGTAAAATCTTCCTTCTCATTACCATTCTTCAACATAAGACTTCTGAAATTTGTCTTTTACTTTTCTCATTCATAGTTGCACTTTTTAAATCTTATGGGTTTGGGTTTTTTTTGTTTGTTTTCTTTACAGACTAGTCCACAGAGATATTCTGTGATTGTCGGTCAGGGTTACAGCATGACATTGGCTACTGGAAATTAAAAATCATCCAGATTCAGAAGTATCTGGATGTTTGGTTGAATGGTGAATTTAGCAGTAATTCACTGCCAAAGAGAATTTTTTGAAAACTTCTGTCTCCATTCCTTCAGGGAACCTCAAAGCTTGATATTTCTAGCTCAGACTTCATTATCCAGGTCTTCATTTCCATTTATCAGTGCCTTGGAGCCTATGGTATTCTCAGTTAAGATGGTGTCATGTCCATCAATCACTGGGCTATTTCCTAATTCCCAATTTTCTTTGATCTCTTTCAGCCTTCAAGAAACCTCTGCAACCGTGCATGGGTGTATACTAGATGCAGATACCTCTTTTGTCAGCCACTACCATCTTTTAAGAACAGGAACTGACCAGTACAAATTAAGTGGATCTTAAGAAATGTTTTCATTCTAAGTTCTGTATATTAATTATATGTATTAAGGGAGGGTCTAAAGACCCATCTGGGACCAGTGCTTTTTGGGGGGCAAAACAAAAAGCAACACAATCTATGCAATGAACAGGAGTGAGGACCTGACAAAAAAAAAAAAAAAAAAAAAAAAAGTTTTGCTATAGAAAACATAGGTCTGGTTATTGGACCAAAAGGAGGATTAGACCAACACAAGACTGATTTTGAAAAGGGCCTTGAAGGAAAGGGCAAGAATTATTTAGTGTGAGCAGAAAACTAAAAGCCAACAAAAAGACCTTACATGGCAGTTGGCAAAACACAAAAAATCTGGATGCCCCAGCTGCTTCCCTGTGGCTGTAAGGGCCAGTATATTCCTAGCTTTGAAAATATACACTATTAACATCCCAGAAAAATCACCCCAGTCTATGTATAGTACCATAGTAGAAAGAAAATTATGAGCTGAAAACAGACACACCAGCCCTAAAACTGCTGAATTTGCTGCATTGATCACCCATCTGCAATATTATATATACTCCAACCAAATATTTTTAGTGTGGTTCTCAGCGCACTTTGAAGAGACTACTATACTTAATCAAATCATTTCTGGACATCCCAAAAGCTTTCAAGAGAACCATGGTTCCTAATAATAAAGCAAACAAGACCATTTGTTCATGTTTCAGTACAATCTGTTTTTCAAAATCTTGTTTCTTCCATGTTTTTTCTACTTGAAACTTTTAAGTCATTTAGAGGTAAGAAATTTTTTGCATTTCTCAAATGCCAGCTTATTATTTTTATTAATATTATTATTATTAATTATTTTTTTTAAGAGAGTAAAAGTTGGCCTCTAATACTCCATTAAGCAAAGCCTCACACCTGCCAGTCTGCAAGGAAAGCAGGCTGAGACATCAGAAGTGTTGCAGTTAGTGAATTTAATCCTTCTGATGCAATCAGGCTGCAATGTGATCTGATTAAACTTAAAGACTCAGACCTGAAGTCCCGTACTCTAGGTCCAGGGACAGGTAGACAAATAGTATGAAAGAGCAGTCTCCTGTGGGCTTAAATAAACCCTAGAATCTACAGGTCAGGTTAAGATTTCTAAGGAATGCAAGCCAGGTGGATTCGTTTAACATAGCATTAAAAACACATCTGGAAAAGAAAAACATGTACATCAAAAATAATGGTAAGGTAATCTTCTCAGTGTAAAATAATTAGTGCAATATGTGACACACAAAATAAATTTCTGCACATATACCTACACTGCCACCATCAGCCTCAATTTCTCATTTATTTAGGTGAACCTGTAACTGGCAAGCAGGCACTTTGTCATGGATAACAGTGGAGGTGTTGAGCTGCCGGAGACTTCAACGCTGCTGCAAAATAGAGTGTGTGTTCATATGTGTTTGCACAATGGACACTTGCTGTGCAATATTATCTTGTCTCTACAGATAAATTAGTTGCATCATGCTCCTGCCAGCTTGATTTGTTTAGCCTTTACAGAGTACAGAGTGCATGGAGTTTCTTGTGATTGAATCTCACATAAAAGGTAAACCTGAGAGTTTATTCTACACTATGCCATACATCCACCAAGGCAGCTAGAGCATTTGCTGACTTGATGTTGGAACGAAAGCTATAAAATATACTGGGGAAAATCTTGAAACGTCACTCACTTGACATGGCAATAAGAGCTCTGCATTAAGATGCAGAGCTGATTTCCCTGATCCATGAAATTGCCTGGATATTTAAGGCATTCTCAAATAGAACCAGTGTGAAACTCACTCTCCATTCCTGACACAAGGACGCTGTACGTTTTGCATTCGCTAAGAAAAACAGAGCTCAAAATTGCAGATGTAAATATTCTTTAAGAGAGAACCTAAATACAATTTCCTCCCCCCTAGGTAGGATGAAATAAGAATTCAAAATGTGTTTAATGCTGGAAGATGGTTATGCTTGCTCACACGTTGCTTAGAGAAGCTCAGGTTCTCTGTTGTGAATTGGTGCAAGAAGCTCTTACCGTAAAACACAAAGTGTGCAAGTCTGTGGCCACCGTTGGAGAGGGATATTTCTCCCTGTCACAAATAGGTGACAGGGCTGGAATGTATGCAGTCTGTGGGCAGCTGTGGAAAAGATGATGAAGGAATACTTTGTACTACTTTAAGGTCTGAGACCTGGGATGTGATTCAGAATTCCTCAGGAAATGTATTCTTTCCTGGTGCTAAAGGCTGAGAAAAGAGCCATCTATACTTCCAAAGTACTGGTGGGCTGAGGATCAGGTATAATGTTTCTTCCAAAGACAAACACACAGACCTCATTAATGGGAGAATTGGAAAGGACCAGGAGCTTCCCTAAAATGCCATCCAGCAGGCTCCAATAATTTAGATTCACAGGACAACAGTATAAACAAAGAAAGGAGGACAGTAATGTTAGATTCTATAAACAGCTTCCAATTAGATAACTAGTATGGTTTCAGTACAGGCACCACTGATGTATCCTGACATCGCAGTACATCTGACTGAAACATGCACACACCAGCAGGTTTCATGCCAACGCAATGAACATATAACATTAGCAAACAATATCTTACCGTGGATTTCTATCCAAAATCGCTCTAAGAGACCAATCTCCTTTAAACGTGGTGCAGGCACTGCACATATCTCAGGCATCTCCACAGCAAAAAAAGACCTGAGACATAATCAAACTCAAGTCCAAGGGTTTTCTTTGACATGGATTACTATTTCTCCTTGTTGAAAAATAAAGAGAATTTTCAGATAAAATTTCTCAGTTTATATTTTCCACCAAGCTGATTGCTTTTCCCATTTTGTAGTGAGGTTTTGCACTGATCAGTTTAACAGCCAATACTCATTCCCTGTTTCCTGTAATTCTTTTCCCATGTAGCACATGCTTATATCTATACAGGTATCCAGAATTATACAAAATAAAATAGGAAAGACTCTTGAAGCCATCTGGTGTATGCCCCCATTCAGAGCTAGATCTGCTACACCTAATTAGCTCCTGACATACCCTTGCCTACCCTATTGAAACAGAGACTTCACAAACTCCCTTGGATATTTATTGTGATGCTTTGCTATTCTTACTATTAGAATGTTTTCCTAATGTTAAATCTGTTCCAGAAATTTTAATTACAAGTTCTCTTAGAGGAAAACTGGATTATTGTGTATTTTTATACATGCAAAAAAAACCACACAGAAACAAATGACACACCAAATGCAAAGTTCATAAATTATTTGTAGATCACGTGGTTTTACAAACTTTCTAATTCAAAGGAATTTAAGTGGAACCAGCTATTTATGTACCCTCCCTATTGTTCACTTTAAAGATCTTGATCATAGTAATTTTTTCCCCAATTTCAGTTTTGAAAGCTCTAAGTTCTCTGAAGAAAATAGTTGTTGGCATTTTCAGATGATAAACATCCTAAAGTGATGATGATAAATTACAGTGCAGCCCAATGATGCAGAAAAGTAGAGAAATGCAAACTGCTAACCTCCAATTTATGAATACACACTCTTTATTATGGAGTCTAGGGGTTCACAGCTGTAAGAGTGGGTCATTTTCATCTCATTGCTCATTAGAAGTATAAGATGGAAGCACTAAGGGTGGCTACCATTTGCAATGTACCGGATAGATTAATGCTTAATGTTCTTTGTCTCTGGTATGAATACAAAATGATACAGATTTTTTTTTTTTCCCTTTTTAAGGCCTATGTAAGCATCTGTTATTGCTCACAATCACACAAGATGGGGATTTTTACATCTGGTTTTGCTCATTCATACTAGAAAATTTTCTCACATTTTAACTTAATCATCCCTATAATTTTTACGCAGGAAAAAAAAAATAATATTTGTTCAAGATAGCAAAAGAAATCCTGTGATCCATTTGCTAACACATGTCCGTGTTTAATGATGAAATTTATTCAGGAATGTATTTAAACTGTGAAACTTTCACCCAACTACAGGCATTCCCAGTGAAACCCACCCAATGAACTCTAAGTCATGACCTGAGGAATCAGTTTTATTGCAGTATGGCAGTAAATTGTATTACATTTCTTCATCACTGCTCAGCTTCCCAAAGCTTGGGGATTTTCTAATTTCTTCTTCTCTCTCCCTTTCACCTCTCTGATAAATATTCAAAGCAGGCAACAAAAAGGCACAGGAAAAATAAGGTCAATACAAGCAAATTGGAAAGAAGTAAAATGTTTCTATATGCTATCATTTGGTTGTTAGAGTTATCTTAATCAACCCAAACAGCTTCTTTGAGCCATCTAATCTGATTTTACAAAGTGCTAACCCATAGCCATATTTGACTTTCCTTTGATTCCAAACGTTAAAAAAAAAAATAGCCTTTATCTAATGTTCAGGCATATAATCTAACTACACATGCATTTGCATTTGCATTACGAGGCAGTGAAACATGGCTGGAGAGCCATCTTGGATGTTATCTATGTTATTACTCAAGTGGAGAGTATAATCATAAATCCTTTTGCCTTCCACCCCCCGCCTTTTTTTTCAGAAGTACACTTAAAATCTGTTTTTAAGCTTCACTGGCTCCATTACATTTGAACTTCAGTAACAAGAATGTGATATGAATATGTAGAGAGCAAGCAGAGACAAAAGGTATATTTTCATAATGTGGTTCAGTTTAACTGTTCCTATAATTATCTACAACTCATTAGGCAATAAAAAGACAAACAAAGAGATTAAGAATGGAAGGGCAATATTTTCTCCATAAAACAAACACAAAAACCTTAAGCAGATGCCTCTTTTCTATGGCTTCCCTTGTATAAATACACCCAGCAGCTTAGAAAAGATATTTTCATGATTGAAAACTTTTGTCTAGAAAAAAACCTGTAAACATTATCCAGTGCAATTTCAATAAAAAGTATTTACAGCTATTGTACACTTGGGATTTTTTGATCTCAAGGATAACATAACAATACAGCAATGGTCTGCAGATGACTAGCTTTGATCTTTTATTAGTTCTTATAATTGTCTCTTAATTTGTATTCTGCATAATAAGCACTCACCTTCACAGTTTGTCCGGCTTCAGGGCCATCCTGTAAGCAAAGGGAGAAGTCTCAGGTTAGAGGAACTAACAAGGATCACACACAGGGATTCAGAAATATCACTCATTAATCATTCACATCCAATTTCATTGTATGGTAATTTAGCATATTCTCCTGGGGTCCCTTCAACACAGTTTTTAGACTAGGTGCCTTTCCGCATCAGGCCATGGCAGAGTGAGAAGCGGTATCTTTGACCACAAAACCCACAGTTGTTAATTTTCATGCTTTCAGATTGTATTTTTGAATAGCTAGCAATAGGTTTCTGATCCTTGTGAATATAAAATCAGACAAGTAAGTGAGAATTTAATCAAAGCATCTTTCTTAAAGTCTTATTCTAAGGAAATAGGCTTAGTCTTCTGATTTGCTTTTAAAAAAAAAAAAAAAAAAAAGCTCTTTTTTTGGCACAGAAACCCAGTACAAATAACTGAAAATAACTGATAACATATTTACATGGCCATAACTCTCTGCCTGCATATAGATGTGCGTGAGTAGGAGAGAAGGAATTACTCCTTTCCATTCCAAACTGTGGGTTACCTGCTGAAGACAGAGATGTGACTGCCTCCTCTAGAAGTTCAATCCTGCAAACACCTCCTTGGGAAAGGAGTACTTGTTGAAACACTCATGAGTAAGTATTGTGTTCGAGAGTGTTCCCAGGCTTAGCCAAAAGAATAGCAGTTAGTAATTATCCAAACTTTTCTCTTTTTTCTCTTAGCAATGAGAATTTCTCTTTCAATGGCAAATCTGGCATATTGCCATCCACTGTGCAAAACATTAATATGCTTTTTAATTTTTTCCTTAATTGTTACTTTGCATTTGTCGTCCCTTAAAATTTGAATGCCCTTTTGTCATTGGCCTACAAAAGGTGGTAGGAAGCTTGCTAAAATAAATCATGAAACCTTTTTATTTATTTATTTATTTATATTTGACTGATTTACAAACCTGAATTGAAATGGTGAGTGAAGTGGCACCAAAGTGTTTCTCTACCACGTTGCCAACCCTTTGTGCCATACGAAACAGATCAGCCACCTCCTCGGGACACAGGTCGCGGAAACGCTCCACCGGACGCAGCGGGCAAACAAGGACATCTGAAGGTTGGATTGTCAAGGTACAAACGCAAATCTGATTGCCCAGAAAGAACAGTGTCTCACCCCCTGCCTGTAACCTGTTTCTGATCACCCCGATTTGGCTAAACTTCTGCTCTACTAAAACATAAGGCTAAACATAGTCAATCACACGATGCTTTGTTCAGAAGTTTCCTGAAGCCCTTCAGGTATCAACCAAATTATTAAAATACAGTTCATATGCTAATATGAAGACATCTAAAGGAAAATAAAGTTTTCACAAACTCAAAGTTACCATTTTGAACTACACAGCTGTTGGTATTAACATCTTCGGAAGTTAGAGACATTTACTTTTGTGATTAAAAAAATGGGTGAAAAGCAACAGATTTGGAGGTGGATATGGGTGTGTGATCCGAGACAACAGTTTTACAGTGTTTTTCCACATACATAGTATGTATTTTTTAAAATCTTACTCTTACACCTCTAATTTTAGGTACCTAAATGTGAAAACCCGACACTATGCTGTTAAAAGCAGCTCACTTACTTATACATCACACTAATTACCATTCACGAGGAATGCTCACCTGTTATAAACATTATATATTTTTAGAAATATGGTAAGATACTTCAGACTTTTCGCTTTTAAGTGCTGTGTTCACAACACTGCAAATACACTGATTTTATTCTACCTTGGTAACAGCGCTTCATGAGTCGGTGAAATGAAGCTATAAAGTAAACAATGGAAGTACACAGACACTATGCACAGTCACCTGATCTGCTGTGTTCACAAAAATTAATAATTTCTATGACTCCTCACTTGAAAGTCAATTTTGTAATATTATTAATAGTGTCCAGAATTCTTAGCAGAGTTTCAGTTGTGTAAATTCAACAAGAAAGCATGTGGGACCTGCTTCTCATTTCAGTTCGCTGCAGATGGGATTTTTTTTTCTGACTTACAGTATTGTGTTTGCAGAATAAAGACCTTAAAATCACCTTTAATACCACTTGAACTTCCCTGACCAAAGGCTGTGAAAATTAACGAGTTCGGTATTTTTTCCTTATTAAAATGAGTGCTATTTTCAAAGGACTATTTGAAGAAAATTAAGCTCCATGCCATTGTGTTCCAGTAATATTTATTTTTACTGCACCTTGAAGCCTGCAGGTGTTCAGGAATATTCTCTATATTCCAGGAAATGTAACTAGGAGATGTTCTGTAGTTAACAGGTTCACACCAAGGTTACACTGACATGATTTAAGAAGCCTCAAGAACCTCATGAAACATTTGAAATAAAAAATGATTAACACATGCAAAAGATGTTTTATTTCCATAAACAGAGAGACATGTTTACGTTCACCAAGCTTCTCATAGGAATCAAATTTATAATTCTGATAAAAGGAAAAAACAGATAATTTCTGGAAATAAAGAAGTAGGGGCAGATTCTGACAATTTTTCTGAATCCAGATGAGGACAGACAATATTGTAATGGATATTTGCTTAACTGGGAGCAGATTTTTCCAGCAAGCTCCCCAGCTTTGCTCCCAACAGAACAGGAGAAGAACAGAACAGAATCCCAGCTGCAGGCTTAATCTGCTTTGAAAATCTGGCCCTTGCTTGTCTGGTACAACAACAGCTATGCCACCACTATTTTCTCTTTTCCTCTTGTTGTAACTCACAGTATTAAAAATATTTTAAGGAAGGAGAAATATCTATTTAGCAAACGGGTACTTGGAAATAAACCATTCCTGAACGGGGAAAAAAAATCTGGTTTTGTGGGTTTTTAGCTCTAAAAGGCTGTGCCTCTTGGCAAGCTACTGGGCATAATAAAGCTCCTGTAATTTATTTGTGCCTTCCCAGCACACTGTACAAAGCACCTCCATAAAGGATGCTATTGGCTGAACTCAGGGCCCAAGGGATGAGCTGGAAACTTGCTTGGCAGACCTGATTTCCATACCAGGAATAAAGGAATAGAAAAACTAATTAATTTTACTCATAAAGAGGAAATCCACGTCAAGAGTAAAACAGGAAAAAGGACATTCGTTTAATCTGAGTTCATTTTTCAAAAGGAGAGAAGGGAAGCTTTTACCCTTAGGGCATCTGATACTTAAGTAGATAATTATCCTTCTTCTGCAGCACTGCTTTATTATCATGGGTCAACGAACCATTTATAAATGAAGAATTTCCCCTCACTTACCTCTAGCAAAACTGCTGCTTACATTAAGACAATTTCCTTTCCTCCTCCAGATTTTTTTTCCTACAGTTTCATTCCGTCTCAGACTTGTATACGCCTCACCAGCATTTGTTTGTTCTCTACCTAGCTCAGGGCCACAGCCACAAGTATGAAGTTTTGCATTAATCATAGTTTCTACAACCTTATATTAGCACTGTACTACTTGTCACTGTGATGCATTGCGAAAAACAAGTGCTAAATACTGCTTGCGAGAGCTTTCCTTACCACAGCACACAGGAGAGGGAGAGACGGCGGTGTGAGTGCTGCTGCTGACCAAGGCAGGATATCTGTTTCCCCTTCTTAATTCTGTCACTAATCTGTTCTGTCATTTCTGCAAGTTGTCTCTGTACCTCTCTCTCTCTCCTCTTCAACTCTTTATCTGCCTTATCTGCTCAGATAGCCCTTGCCAGTTGGTGCAATGGAGGTTTTCTTATTAAGCCGTGGGGCTTTCTGCTCATGTGGGGCCATGAGGTGTTCCTCCACTATCAGACGATGTGCCCATAAACCACATCCTTCTCCAAAAAGGATTTTCACTTCCTCCTCATGTTACCAAGACTCATTTACAACTCAAACTAGATTTTAGCCATATTTCTGTCTTTGAATGTGATAAATAATTCAAAGGCACAATCACACACTGGAGCATCTTTACTGAACTTTGCATCATTTCAAAATAATTCTACAAAGAATAATGATAGAAATTCTGAATCAGAGCTAAATTAACATGAGAATGTAATTAGGACAACATTCAAGTTATATTTAACTATGAATATATAAAAAGGCAAATGTTAGAATGAATTCATGGATTTGAGGTCATTAAGAAAACAACCAGCCACTGCAACTTTAAATCATAGTTTTTAACTACACTTTTTAACACTTGGATAGCTTTTAACATTATGTCCTGGTTAGATTTTAATCTGGATAAATGTTCTATTCATCTCAAAAGTCCTCCTAAGTCTCAAATCAGATAAACTGTTCATTGCTTTCTGCAATTACCCACTGCAAACACTGCTGTGAACTACTGATGTGCTTCAGGTGACTGTGTATTAATGATGCGAGTGAAAGCAAGTCTGTACTTCTGTGTACGTGCGATCGCTCCTTAGGCAGCAGCGCTACTGCCATCTGAGATGCCTCGGGGCACCCAGCTGCCACTCCAGAAGGGCAGGAGTCTGCCATATGCCCTGTGTCATATCTGCCAGCCAGGTGGGATGTCTGAGTCAGCTTAGGGTATCTGAAACGGCAGCAGGTGCCTGTGCTTGGGCAACAGCCCCCACCTGTACACAGGGTCTCAGCAGGACAAGGGACCTATTTTCTTGGCAGGCACACTGCAAGACTGAAGGCAGCATTCTGCCTTTGGAGAGTTTGAACTTTCTGTTTCCTTTCTCTAACCACCATAATTAATAATTTCATGATTTCTTCATTCATTCTAAACCGCTACTGACTGATGAAGTTTCTATTTTTAAGCTTTGATGTGCACAGCTGTTATTTCCTTCAAACTCTCTGAGTCAGTCCACATCATTACAGTACGTGCCATTTAATATGTCAACTTCTCCATTCTAACGAGTGGAAAACCTTTACACCTAATTATAATTTGTGATTGGATATTCCACTCTCCAGATCTTGCAGGAGTCTCAACAGCCTTACTTTCTTTTCCTAATACCTAAATATTCATACACAAATCAATATGCACACCCTCACACACACTAAAAGCTATATTAATGATTTATTAAACAATTAGGAATGTCAGTATTTTTCCAAAGACTACCAGTAGACAGTAGGCTAAAACTCCAGCTATATTAGTGGCAGTGTAGAACCACAAAGTAGCACTAAAACAACATTGGGTCAGACCCACTACCCTCAAACCACTAATCTCAAATGGAGATGAAACCTACGGATGACCTATGATTTCAGCAAAATTACTTGTCCTTACATATTGGGAACAGCAGCCCACTCCCTGCATAACCTTGGGGAGGTTGTTTAATGCACCAAAGTCTGTAAACCTCCTCCATAACTCAAATTAATGGCCTTTCTCCCAGTGTTGGTATAATTAAGACTGCAACGTGTAAGGAAAAGTTTGGACTCATGGTCAAGCAAGCACCGTTCACGAAGTTTCTACACACCAGCAGAGCCAGGATACTGAAAGATGCCAGCTCTGAGCACTCAAAGTCAAGGCTGCACACATTTCTGTAAAACCCTTTCATGATTTCATTGACTTTTTAGACCATAGTAACTGGAGCCCTTTGAGACTGGCATTCAGAGCGACGCACTGTAATGGGTACCCAGGCACTGCCAAAGCTGCACTCAGTTTTGCCAAGCACAAGTACAAACTCCCCGTGCACATCTATGCATCTAAGGATATGCTTACATAAAAGATGATGGGTCACTAATGAATAGTGATCATTTGTTAAGTGCATAATGACTTTAAGTTGATCGCACAGGAGGCTTCAGCTTCTACAAGAGATGCAAAACATATGGCCAACATCTGCATGCTGACCACTTCAAATGCAATTTTCCTTTTGCTAATACACAGGCTGGAGGCCAAAATTCAAAGGCACAGTAGTCACTTCCAGTGGCTTGGTCTGAATTCTAGCTTTGAAGCCCAAATTATTGCAGTTCTGTATCTAAGGTCTAGTTCTGACTCCATGTTCCCTTTAGTGGGATTCTGATCAGCCCATAAGGCACCTATGATAAATTTTCATACACAACTATTTGGGTACACACATTCTGTAATTCTGATATCTTGGAAAAATAGCTTTTTTCCTTGGGGGTCAAAAAAAGAAAGAAAGAGAGAAACAAATAAAACAACAGCAACAACAGCAAAAATTCCTTTTGTATGACAAGCTTTAAAACTAAACACAGCTTTTTCCTTGTTAAGTCCACTATTTTGCTATATAAAAACATATTTTCCATTTTAACTTTTATTTCTGAATTTGAACTTCATACAGAACAATTCAAACAATTCAAAGCTTTATAAAGGAAAAAAATTAAAGGCTCTGCAGCTACTGACATTCTAACAATAGGAGTAAAGTTCTTTTTTTCCTTTTTTTTTTTTTTCTGTTTTATAAGAACCAGTTAAAACATTAAAATTGACAGGTTTTCTTAATATGTTAAGGCTTTAAAAGAACAAAACACATAGGGAAAAAGGCAGAATATCTAAAGTGAAAGGGTAATTGTGTCTTTATGAAGCACTGGGTTTGACCGGTATTGTTTGTTTTCTAAACCATTTGTTACAAAAGGTTTTAACTCAGTAAAATGACATATTTACAGCATAGTCAGGAATCCATCATTGGCATTGGGATGGAAATACTATTCCTGTTCCAGAAACTTTAAAAAGGATTAAAAAAAAAAAAAAAGAAAAGAAAAGAAACACAAAAAATCTTCCCTTTACACAAGACTCAAAGATCTCAAATATGTATATATATTTTAAAGTTGAAAGTAGGAAAAATATTCAAGTTAACTTGAATATTTTGAAAATTAAGAACATTTCAAAAAGTTTCAAACTCTTGAAATACCTATTCTAGCATTCAAAAAAAATGTTGACATAAAAGACAGTTCACAGTTAATAAGAAAACAATTTGTCATTAATAATTTAAGTTTGGGAAACTCATCAAAACTTATCCTGTCATTAATATTTTGGTTTTGACTAAACTGTTTGCGCTAAAAAAATAAAAAAAAAAATAAAAAAAAAAAAAAAAAGAGAGAGAGAGAGAGAAGAAAAACAGAAAGAACAAAAAAAGATCCCAAACTATGGTGCCTATGGAGACTTAATACTGCTTCATGTACTTCATAAGCTTGTGTGAACACTGTGAAAGCACAGCAGCCTCTCCCTCCCAGCTGAATTCACCCCCCTCATTTATGGAGCAACTGTCAGCAAAAGCTCCTGTCTTGGAGACAAGGGCTTTGGCCACTTCAGGATTAATGCAGGCAGTAGCACCATGGATATTGCTACCATCTCTTCCTAACAGGAGGAAGCATTTGGGAGTGGTGTCCTTTGAGCGTGAGGCTGCTCAGTAGCCAGTCCAGCCCTCAGCGGGGTGGGAAGATGAGGCCTTGGTGTGGCTGCTGGGAGCTCTGAAGCCAGAAGTACCAGCTGGAGATGACTGCAACAAATGATTATTTATAACGATCTCATGCATCTGTATGAAATACCCCTTCTGCGCATCCATCAGATAGCTGATGGGAATGTAGTAATAATGCGCTGTGGGGAGCTGGGTGAGGGATTATTCTTTTCTTATACTCTGTTTTACATGAATTTGCATCAAGTGCCCCAAGCACAGAGAATCAGTCAGACAAAGCTTCAGGTATTAAAACTCACCACAATGTTGTCCCCAGACAGGCAGGGATATTGAATTCATCATTGCATCTAAGCACAAGTTTTCTTTGTTGAAAAACTCTAATTGCTAACAGAAAGAAGTCCCATAGCTCAGAAAAAGAAATAATAATAATAATTAATAATAAAAAAAAAAAAAAAAAAAAAAACAGGAAAATGCATGACTAATAAAATTAATATAGTTGAAAAACAACCGCTAGTCATTTATCTTTCTTCTGCCCTGCCCTTGAACAATTCTCCACATTTTGAAGGCTACAGGAGCAATTTCTCTCTGAGAAGAAAACAGTACTGGTTCCACAGACCACGATAGGAGGAGGAGTGATGAAGAAAGTGAAGACAACTGGAACAGCACGTGCATGTACACCTACACTTACACACATGCACAAGCTGTATCAGACAGGCATCCAGAAAGCCCTTAAAATGAATCAAATACACATAATAATCCTGCATTAGAACAACAATAGGTCAAAGCATCACTTCAGTCCCCACTTCACCCACTGAATTAGGATGTATGAAAGACCACAGCAATGCAAGAACCAACACCCTTCCCCAAGGATAAATCTTGCTCAGCAGAACAGCGTGACTCACTTTTGGAAGGAAATCTGTAGAGGCTATTTGGATTAAAATTGAACATTTCATAGTAGGAAAAGTTGAAGGAACACTTTAGCAGGTTTTATATGTAGAACTGGATTTAAATATATTTAAGAAAGCTGTTCTGGTTATGGTACATCATAGAACTTGCTAGTTTGGGAGCAAACATGGCTGTGAACAATAAAGATGATTAAGAACAAATAAAAAAGCAATAAAATTACAATAAAAACTCAAAAATTGTTTCAATCTATTAAAACCACACACAATGCATTTTTCTGATCTTGCTATGCCACTTCATAACATTAATAAGAAAAAGTCATTAAGATAAGACAAATTATCTAAACATAGCTGATCTTGATAAGGCAGCTCAGTACACATTTACATTAATACAGAAGACCAGATTTAAGCAGTAAAACAGAGATTTAGCGGTTCCAGTGGAACCAAAAGCAATCAGTGTAAATCTTTGACACGGATCTCTGTGCACTATGATAAGAGCACTGTTTTAAGACCACACTGCAGCTTTTATGGATATATATATATTTTTCAACTTGGCCTCATCTTCTCACCACAATGAAACTATTTGAAATAATTCATGTCAATGAAAGGTGCGCTAGTTCCAA
The DNA here is from genome assembly GCF_965140915.1 of Aythya marila. NCBI lineage: Eukaryota > Metazoa > Chordata > Aves > Anseriformes > Anatidae > Aythya > Aythya marila. The sequence continues at coordinate 8,615,705 of NC_139051.1, read as the reverse complement.
GAAATTAACAATAAATATTATGTTAGTTTTTCTGTAGAAAGAAGTCAGTATATCTCATTTCAATACAGATGGCTTATAGACCAAATCATGCCAGATAGCACACCAAAGTATAAAGGACTGCTACTCAAAGTACAGTGACTCCACGAGACAGAGGGCCGCAGCAGGGAAATGTGAGATTCAGAACTGTTAACTTTTCATTTTAAACAAGCCTTTCGTTTATTTGATATTCCCTTTAAATGCCTTTAGGGTATGTCAAGTAGGTCACTAAGAGCTCAGTTCTTCATAGTGAGTGGTATCTTACTGTAGGATTCCTCCTTTTCTGCTAGTGACTGACCTCAAGGGCAGCCTCGGGCAATAGCAGGTGCCTAAGTGGAACCACAGTGAGAATAGTCGTAGGAGAGTTTGTGGCTCACAAACATGCTTCCAATCCAAGTTTCACTTGGTGGAAATTTACTGCAGACCCAAACTTAGATTTGTACTGGGAATGACAACCACATTCTAAAATAACATGAAATATTTGATCTTTGAAAGCCCCAAAGCAATAACCAATAGCCAAATTAGAAAAGTAGAAGCCAATAGGAAGCCACTTCATGTGCAACTGCTATCATGCTCTGAGAAGATCCTGTAATGATACTGTTGTACAAGCCATTGCAGCTAATGGCTACATCTATGTTACTCTTGACTGATATACCCTATTTCTAAATAAATGACAAAAGCACTTGTAGTTACACAAAGCCATCTATGCATGTCTATCAGTTATAAATGTACAAGACCACTGCAAAAACATCCATACCTGAAGCTGAAAGCAGAAACCAAACAAAACATGGGTTACAATGCTTGAAGAGTGTTTTTTTTTTTTGTTTGTTTGTTTGTTTTTGGCACAATCATCAGAGCAGTGGCATTTACCAGAAAAACTGATATGCTCCCGCAAAGCAGCTCAGCATCTACAAGTCTTGTCCAAATGACCTGCATCACAAGAAAACTGCACTAAATTCAGTTTATCAAACTTCACCCTGCTGGAATGACAACATGTAATTGCGAAGCCTCGTTTCAAATGGGGAAGTCAGCTCATCATTCAACCTCTCCACCTGAAAATAAGAAAGAACTTGCAAAAAATGTTTCAGAATTGAGTCTTAATTAAAGTTGTGGCACTGTCATATTCAAAAAATAAATAAATAATGTGACCACTGTGAAGTTACATTCTAGAACTCATGATTCAAGAACTGTAATAATAATTACTAAGTATTAGTTACGACAGTTATTTTCTTGGAAGTTGGATGCCGTATTCCAAACATAAAGTTTTAATGGATACAAGCTTTGACTTGATAGAAATACAACACAGATGTTCTGGGAATTAAGGTTCTGTAAAAACTGTAAGCATTACTGAGACTGTTCTCTGTGGGACATGAAAATATGTTCTCTTTTTCCAATCTGGGCTTCTGTGGTTCAAGAGAGCAATAAAATAAATGGTGAATATTTGGTGAATCTGTCTGGGATTTATCTTGCCTAATTTTGAAGATAAATTTGTATAACCTATAAAGCAAAACACTGTATTTGGACCTGTGAAAAGACAGTGCTTTGTGGCAAATTTATACTCCAGAATTAAGTTACCTTAAGCAAGGCTGTTTTGGATCTGCTGCTGGAGAAACTGGTTACGGAGCCACTTTGATTACCAATCAATGGCAAATGATCAAGAGCTTTACACATACTCTTTACAACTCTGCATTAAGTCTGTGCTGAATAGCACATAGAAAGACGTGCTTCTGGTAGCACACGCCAGACAACGGTACCTTCATTTCACAACCAGTGAAGCATCAGCTGGAGGAATGCGGTACAAGACCAATTACCAGAGTACCACAGGGGACAAAGAATGGGCTTGGATAATCAAGGTTTCAAATAATGAAGGTAATTTTGAATGTAATTGGTAGATAATGAGGAACATGAATAACAGGGAGTTTTGGAAAACTGAATTTGGGTAATTCTGACTGTCTTACAGTAAACATATTCCTCAAAGAATATTTGTAATATATGCTGGGATTTTCAAAGTTTCAAATGGAGTAAGACAACTGATTCCCATTAATTTCTCAGAAGTGGTTTGCTACCCAGTCCTGTTATGGCATTCAGAAAGCTGCTCCAATTAAGTCAATGGAGAGTTGTGCTTGTCTTAGACTGGAAGCTCTCAAAGCACATTTTATGAGCTCACTTATTGATATTGTTACTAGAACAACAGGATGGGCTATTCTGTTCCAGGTAATTACATGAGATTAGAATGATCCTAAATTACAAAGGAGAAAAACAAACTCTCCTAGAACAAACAAACAAAGAAGCTCTCTACACCCCTTGCAGGAATGTCGTAGCCCTCCTTAAGAACATCAGCACCTGCTGAAGCAGTCTGAAAATTGAGAACTTTCTGTCTGCCTTACAAAAGAGCTATTTAGCACACTAGCAAGTCAGAAAGGCAAACCACGGTACCTTTGCCCTGCAAGATCATTGTTCATCATTGCTGCTGCACATAAAAATAACCGTGCCACTGCATTTCCATCAGTTCCTTTGAATGTTAAAAATTACATAGGTCTTGATAAAGAACATAGACGAGCACCTTTATTGCATAGGTTAACATGCAGCTGAAGTGGGAATGTAGCAGAGAAATGACTTTGCAAGTGGAAGAGTCTATTATTGTTTTGCAAATGTTACTTCTTTGCAGCTTAGTAGGATCTACTGAAAACAGTATTTTTGTCATCCCAAGGATTTTCACATTATAACCCACTGAAGCACAGGAGCATGTACGCACTCTTCTCTGCTGTCAGGAGACAGAAGGTCACCCTTAGAAACGTTAATAGGTGGGGAACATTGAAATGGTAAGCAAGGAAAATGTAACTATGGGCTGACGGAGATATTTCAAAACAAAGAATATAAAAATAGCCCCTTCTGCAGTTTATATAGCTGGGTTACAGATATACCTGATTACAACTAGCAAAGCAAAGCAGGGACTCAGCCTTCACTCCACTGCAGGAGAGGAAAAGGTGAGGTAAAAATACTAAAGACCCTATGTAGTGTTTAAGCAGAGACTTAGAGGCAGTGCAACATGAAAAGATATTATTTTAAGCCACAAATCCTTAGCTACTTAATTTTGACAATTTATTTCGTATCTACTTGATATGAACACAAAAAGCTTGATATCTACAAAAGTGTTCATAGAAAGTGCATTTGTCAGGGCAAAACACTCCCAAAGATACATTTTCCTTCACCTGCCAGGGGAGTCAGTTTTGGATAAGTCATACATTAAAGCTGAGAAAATGTAAAACAGATGTAGAGAGTGTCTTCAACACAGAGCTACCCACACAAAGCATTCCTTTTAAATACAAAATAAAACTTGAGCAGAGATGGTAAAACACCTGCTGATGAAAGCTATAAAAGGAGAGGAAATCAGAACGTACGTTTCCCCCTTGGTTTTCACTTGCATAATAAGCCCTCTTGGATAAGGACAACATGGCTCTGTGTCATGATTGCCTCGGTAGATGTTTTTCTAATACTATTATTGTCATTAATGCTCATTGTTCCCAGCTCTGCGCATCATAGCTAGGCATTTCAGCATGCACAATACATAAATTCATGCTCTCATCCAGGACTCCTGCAATATTCAAGAACATGAGAACGAAGAAGACAAACTAGCAGTTTAACTCTGAATAACCCTATTTTGTGTGAGTGTCATCTGAAACCATTACTTTAATGTGATTATCTGTTTTTATTATTTCCTTTCTGTGGACTTGGAATAAAGACACAACTGAGACTCTTTCAGACACGGTCATTGGCATCATTATGGTCTTTCCACTGTCATCAACAGAGATCTGATCTGTAAATCAAGTTAGACTGTAAGGGCTACCGAAGAGCAAGCTCTCTTTATCATGTCATTACATACCAAAGCTACCAATTCCTCTGGCTCACTCAGAAAAACAGACTGTTTTAGTTCCTTTACATAACCAGAGGAGTTCTTAATGCACAGATTATTGACTTAGTGGGGTTTTATCATTTCCCAGAGTACCAGGGGATTCCTTAATCCAGGACTTCTTTACATGATCTATTTTCATGGCTCTTTTTATTGTCACAGTCTGTCATTATAATGATTTACAAATCCAGAACCAGAGTATGCTCAGCTCAAGGAAGAGTGGGGGAGAAGGCATGCCCTTCTTGTCTGCCCTCTCATACTCCACAAACATTGAACACCATCAGACACAGCATGACAAAATCCCTGCAGGACTCAGTGCAGCAGGGAATTGCACGGTACAAGGTTGTCTTTCTGTCCACAGGAGCATTTCCACATCAGCCTGTGAGCTCCACAAAAGCATCAGGACAGAGTTCTTCCTTTGCTGCTCTCCGCAGAGCTCAGCTGGGTGACGAGGTGCCGAATGTGCTCACCTTCTCAAGGGCACTGCCATGACACCAGTGCACTGCAAAAAGAGGAGGCTCGATCAGCTAATATAGGTTTCAAAATGATCAGATGCTTTGTTGACACTACTGAAAGTACTCAGAGATATTCATTCCCAATAGAGGGTAAATGCAAGCACCTGTCTGTTGCCCTTACACCTTTACATCTCACCTCATCCTCATTAACAGACATTTCCCTTGCCAGTGTTGGAACCACTGTAGGAATCTGCAAGACCGCTGTGAACTTCAGATTAATCACCAGCCTAAAAGTATCACTGGAGCAAGGCCTGTTAACACTTCACAGCATGCCTTCATACCCCTCCAAGACTTGGGCTACAATCTCTGGTTTGGACCTCTCAATGTTCCCATAATATGAGTTGATCACAACAGTATGTCACTAGCACATGTTGCTAGCAGACAGTTCCTTGGAGTGAAGAAAAAATATCTTAAATCTGACATGGTATCAATGTTTAAAAATAAAAATAAAAAAGGAAGGAAATGATGTAAACAAACACAAAACAGCAAAGAAAGGTGACTACTCCAGACTCATCCTGGGTGTGAAGGAGAAAACTGGTGCTGAACTGCAAACTTTGTTTCAGCAAATAAATTTCCAAGTCACTGTGTTTCTTCCCTAAATTAGAAGCACATAGCACTTCTTGGGGGGTTATGATCACCATCAAAGTGGTCTTGCTGAGAAAAGTGGATGTCAGTTTCTCTTTCCAAAGGTCACAAAGTAGATATTCCATATCTAGGGGCTTAAAGAGCAGGAACATTTGGTACTCCTCCACATGAAAGTATCTCCACTGTCATTTGTTCAGCTTCCTCTTGTTAAGCTGCTGGATGTGAATCACCCAGTGACCTCCCCACATCAGTGATGGCTGTGTATACTGGTACAAAACTGTATTACAAAAGTGATGCACATGCTGGTTGTTCTGGAAATTAAACACATGATTGCTACAGAGCTCACTTGAATTTGCCTGTCATTCACATGCAACCCTATGCTGATACTTACCACTGGTGTGAAAAACACTTGCAAATCATTTTTCCTGGGCTTTGCACGACTCTCCTAAGCTTCTCATCAGGCCAGGCAGACATTGGTAACACAGTCATTCCTGGATGTCACTGACACAGAGTGGAAGCCACAAGAGATGCCTAAGCAGAAGCAAACAAACTAACAGCACTGTTGCTAAGAAAGGGAGGAAACACTGCTTTTTGGTTGTTTATAGAAACTTCAAAGTTCTCCTCAGTTATAAATGATTCTGAGCTACCAGTCGGCCTAAGGATGGCTGTGCTTTTGAAGGTGAAAGCTTGAAGATCAGACCATGGGTGATAAAAAGAATGTTGGTTCCACTACAGACAAAGTCGATTGCAGAGGAGATAAAATGGTGTCCAAGAATACGATAGATCAGGCTGAGATGTTTTTTTGCCATGCAACTAGTCACCAAGAGATAAAAGTGCTTCCATAGGATAGATTTGCAGTAAGAGAGAATTAAGCTCTTTTAAGCCAGATTTTCCATAAGAAAGAGAAAGATAAAATAAGATTTCCATTTTACTATAACTTTCTTAAAACATTTGGTTAGAATGGAAAGTTACTGAATAAAAAACAAACAAACAAACAAAAACAACTTTTAAATAGAATTAAAAAAAAATCTTAAGCCAATAGTGAACAATTAAAGAAAAAAAAGTCTTGCAGTCATGATGCCAGACCCAATTATATCTGTACTACTTACTCGTAAGTGCAGGATAAGCAAAATTATCAAAGGAGAAAAGAAGCCAAAAATTATAACAGGGAAGTGGAATCGTTCTGTAGCAAAACACACTCAGGATGTTCTCAAAAGAGGAACCAAAAGGCAATTTAATGTTGTTTCAATCTCTTCTCTTCCAGAAGAAGCTCATCAGACTGAGTATGAAAACAAAGAACTGGCTCATAAAACTTTCAGACAAACTATATTTAGAAAGCATTAAAAAAATAAAATAAAATAAGAATCAGACATTTCCTGGAAGAAAGTGATTTGTATGCAAATATACCCCAACATTTGTCACCAAATCTAAAGGATTTTGAAGTGAGAGAAGTTTTTTGAATATAAAGTTTATCACTGCTTTGATGAAATGAGATGCCAGCTGTGAGGCTGCTGCTGTCTCCTTTAATACCAATTAAAAGGATGGAAGATGGAGCTGTAGCCCACGCTCATAGGAAGAGAGCTGACACCACACATGTAGAACAACTTTGACACCTAAACCTCCAGTGGTAGCAGCTAAGACATCCAGAGGCCTAAATTTAAAAGTAAAACACTAGACTTACCGGCAACCTTTATGACCTAACGTATTACAAAATGCATGAAACACTCACGTATTACTTAGAATAATTTAATGGTTTACAATGAGAGGAATGGGGAGCCATTCTGCTGCTGAGAGAGAATGGTCAAACTTGTGCCGTTTTACATGTTTTAACCTTATCTTAGTTTTTTCAAGAGTGTATTTGTCCTTGAGCATCTTGGCCAGTTTCACCTGAACCTTCTAGACAGCAAGGATCAGGCAGAAAAGCATCACCAGAAATTTCACACCCAGCAGCCATGCCCCTCTCCCCAGGCCTCATGCAAGGGATGCAGCACACTTTAAAGGTCAACAGGAGAAGACAGAGCCCAAAGGCATGGGACCCACTTAGAGGATGCCTTGTCAGCAGCTCTGCTTTTCACAGATCTTAGATTTGGAAACATTCAATAAACCCTCTGCTCCTTTTAATTACACACTCTGCATTTTTATCTGCACGTACAGAAATCCTGAAATAATGAAATCCTGTAAGCAGGACCCTCCTCCTCTCCCAGTGATTTTGACCTCAAAAAGTACTGGAAAATGCAAAAGATTTCCTCAGACTTTGAAAGCTATCTACACTTCTAGATGCTATCACCATTGCTCTGCAATAGTCAATTGCTAATTGATTTTCTTTAAACTTGTGTAAGCTATAGATATATAGATGTGTACGTGCATTGAAACTCAACGTGTACTTCTTTGTTCAGAACCCAGATATCAAAACATCTACAATCTCCCAAATGTACTTTAGGACAACATACAGGACAAAAGTAAATCAGCTTTAATAAAGCAGGAGAGATTACTGGAGAAGAGAACATCTCTTTAAAATACTATTTTTAAAATTATTTTCCTACCTTAATTCCCATGGCCACACAATCGTGCTTTAGGGATGACATTTCCAAGACTGCCACTGATCTATCAAAAAAAATTACCAATAACAGGAGACCCCTGACTTGGAGGTTTAACTTGCAAGTCTGTACATACACACCTGCTTCCCCAGTTTGCATGCTTTAAATATTTTCCAGAAACATGAGTCCCAACAGGTGAAGGCTAAGTTCATTAAATGCTGTTTTGAATACATCAGAGAACAAAATGTTTCCACAATGGCAAGCATAATGCAGAAGAATAAATCTGTACATAATGGCAAAATGGTAAAACCTTGTGGGAGCAGATGTCAGGAAAAGAGTTTTACCTCGATTCATTTTCCTCAAGGAGAAGGCTCTCCAAGTGTTTTTCCAAAACACAGTTTAACATGAATGGGCAAGATGCTGGGCCGGGCAGCTGGGGCATTTACAGCCCCCTTTTCTCACAGCACATTTGGATCGCTCGCCTTGTCTTGGGCACATGCAGGGAAAACACCAAGCACAGCTGGCATGCTGCTGGTGCACAGAGGCCATACCCAGCAAGCAGAGGCACGGGTGGCCAGTGGTGCCCATCAGCTCTGCAACAGGCAGGAGGAAGCAGTGAGGAGGGGATGCTGCCCTCACCTCGTGGGTTATGCCACACAGGTGCCCAAGTGCATCCTTCCAGTGCTCAGGAAGCATCCTACAGCACAAGCCCTGATGTGGGGAAAACTCAGCTAAATATAATGAATATACTGCGTTACATATCTTTAATGAAAGAAGTAGATACTTGCATGGATCAAGCCCCTCTACAGCTGCCAAACAGGATTTGAAACTCAGTTTCTTTGCCATAGGGCACACAAATCTTCAGCAACACCTGAGAGACCCTGACTGATGGCAGGAGAGGTACACCACTGTCGTTTGCTTTGCAAATGAACCCCTGCAAAGCAGAAATGGTGTTGGTACCTCACCTTTATAAAATAGTTTTATAATTCAGAAACACTAACCCTCGAGATAAAAAAAAAAAAAGTTCTCCAAAAAGTAAGATGCCAAAAGTAAGATGCAAACTTTTTCTTTAGCTAAAAGGATGCCTAAAAGAAAACAGCAAAAAGTAGAGAACAATGGACCCTGGATTCCATCCATCCCAGATCCATATAATCCCCAGACTGTATGCAATATGGAATAGGCTATTATTTCATATTTTTGCCTTACATAATTCAGTGCAGCACTGGATGTCGCAAAACCTTTTAACCCCTGCATTTTCTCATTCTTAATTCTCCCCCCCCCCCAAAAAAAAATAATAAATAAAAATATGGTGACTTTTCTCTAAGGAAGTAGGGTATACAAGGTCTACAAGATAATAAACTGAGTAGCATTTCATCCTCACATAATAAAAATTCATAAAGATTTTTTTTTTAAGGAAACCAGGAGAAATCCAGAGCAGAAGAAAATCATTAGTGCTACGCTTTCGACAGAGGGCAACAGAGATAGCCTCCTTGGAGCACAGTCCCTCACTCAAAAGGAAAATGAAGGGTATCTATTGCATCTTTTACAAGCGCAGTTTGGAAGCCACAGAAAAGCAGTTGTAACACCATGTCAGGCAATGTAAATATGCAGGTAGGTGTCCAATTACTTCAGCTTTAAAGATTGGTGCAGCCTGTGCACATAGGTTTTGATACGTACGCTTGATGTATTTACCTTTGAAATCTGGCGCTGTTGGTGACTGTTGTTGTTCAACCAAAGTGTACGTATGCAAAAGCTAGATCATTTTCATCACGCTGTGCAGGGTATAGCTGCGCCTTTCAGACTAAATATCTATACTGCTGAAGAAAATGCCCTTTTTCTTTTGAAGTAGAAGAGTACAAACCTCAAAGGTTCATTTCTTTGCAATGACTAAGGCTCTAATGAGCATAAGCTAACCAACACACTATTACAGCAACACCAGCTCCAGAGTTAAATGCAAATATATCTAAGGCAGAGCTTTGTCAATACATCTCACAGCACAAATCCACACGGCAGAGAATAAAGTTGGTATAAACTATGTTTTCATATATTACTTCGTATTGAAAGAAATATTGGTGACCTTATCCAGCATGACTGTTATAATAGTAATAAAACTGAATCTTGGAAGATTACACTTCTGGTCAAAGTAGTAAAATGTGACCTTATTCTATTCATCACTGGCATTTATTATATTAATTCAGACACAAAAACTGCATTAAAATGATGTTAAGTGTCTGGCTTTCAAGCACAACAGATAAGAAATTTGATCTGCAAGTAAGACTTATTCACCATTGTGCATTTCATCATTGCAACATATATGACACGATATTCTTAGAGTTGCCTGGAGCATCTAAAATCTGGTAGTTTGGGCTCCTTAAATAAAAAATCTGTTTGTACTGCAGCCACAGGGATCATGGCAGGGGAGACACTATGTATTGGATCTACATTTTTCATGCATGGTGGTCCTCAGTATAAAAACAAAAGAGCAAGAAAAACCCAATGAGAATCAGGAGTTCATCACTTGGCAAGAGGCAATACAGAAGGCCAAATGCAAAACACCAACCACCACCAGACTGCAACACAATAATACTTTTTTTTTTTTTTTCATAGAGATTTTAATATTGCAGCAGCACGTCCATTTCAAACAGAAAAAATATCCAAGTCTCAGATCAGCAAGGAGGATCAAGGATTCTGCACAGTCCCACATACTCTGAACTCCCACTGATTTCACTAAAAATACAGGACATACAGAGAGAGCAGCATATCAGAGCAGAGATGTGCACTGCAGATCTCAGAACAGAATGAGGTCTGGAGCTATTTTGGGATATAGCAAAAGTTGAAAAGTAGAGCTATCTGGCATTCTTTTTTATTTTCCTTCTGTAGTTAGTGTTCATTCACAGGCAAATACTGTTTCCCCCCCCCAAAAAAAAAAAAAAAAAAAAAAAAAAGATTTTTCAGGGTCACAATACAATTCCTGGTTCAAAATAAATAAATAAATAAATAAATAAATTTTAAAAAGACTCCAGAGTCTAAGTGATCTTAAACCAGGCAGCAATATGGGGATTAGAGCATTCATTTGGAGTGTGCTAATTCTGCACAGAGACCTCTCTCCTGTTGTAAGTATCCTGACGGTTCTGTGCTTGAAAACATGCTCACAGTGATTTTTAATGAGAAATTCAACACCCATTTCAGTAACAACAAATGGCAGGACATCAACTTTTTTTTTTTTCTTTTTTTTTTTTTCTTTTTTTTTTTTCCCAGAACAGAACTCTTATTTTCTGGCCAGCCTAAATTTGTAAATACATGTATGTCTAATTATAGCAATTCTGAGAATTAAATGAGACCACCAATGCTTCCCATTACGTTGGCAAGTTGGAAACTTCTGTTCTAAATTTCAAACAGAAAGAAATAAATGTTGGATTTTTATAATCAAGTTGCATAATCTGTCAAGAGCAATGATTTGCATCTGGGAAATGCTGATACACATTTTTAGCAGAGCTAAGCAACATCAGCTCAGGAAAGAGAGCAGAAAAATTCCTGCATGTGGGCCAGACATGACAAAATGAAGCTTTAAAAGAAAAAAAAACCACAGGGGTTTGTCATCAGGGTGGCAGACAACCTCATCTATTTCATTTCAGTAACCTAGAATACCGACTTTGTTTTTTCGGGCTATGACTGACGGAGCTGTAGCTCTCCTGTGGCAAGGGTGACATCTCATTTCAACAGCAGCTTCACTCCAAGACAGTTTTTGGGTACGCGTACCAAGCACATTCTCTTTCCAGCTCCTCTAGCTTTGCTGGAGCAGTTCTACAGTGTATTTGTGCAGGAGCAGATCTGCTCTTCCCCTGCCTCTGCAGGAGCTATTTCCCAAGGGATGGGCTGCCAGCGCAGTGCTCAGCGACCACGCAGATCCCTCAATTCGGTTCCCTTCCCCACTCTCAGGGGTACAACTGTGTCAGGCTTTTTTGAAATCTCCTTTTTGCCATTTTTCAGCCTTTTTTCTTCTAATCCACCTACGTTGATGCCTCATCTCCATATAATGTGCTATTCTAACAATGCCTAATGCACAGCAGGCCCCAACACCTGGATGTAAAAGCCTTCTTTCTTTGCTCTTTACCTCTTCTGCTACATTATTTGCATCCCACTATGATCCATCTCTTCTGATTTAAGCAGACAGAAATGTGACTAGTAAGGCATGTTATGAACTACAGTATTTCACAAAAAAAAAAAAGTCTGCCAAGCCCTCCATGGCCAAACTAATTATAACTGTACACTCTCTGGCTTGATGAAGCTAAATTGGAGACATACAAACTGTCTTTGAAAAACAGAAAAACATGCAAGTGAAAAACGTTCCTATGGAGAAATATGCATAGAGCATCAAGGCTTCAGGAGCAGCAGTTTATAGACCCAGTTACTACTACATGCATTTTAAATTTGAATGCCTCCTCAGTATTCATGAAGTGTACCACAGTTCAATAGTTGTTTTCATGAGTTGTGCCTTCATTAGGTGAACAACATTAAACACCTGGGATACTGTTCAAACTAGTCCTAAGGGGCAAATTTTCATGACAAATGAGCTGAGATAAATTTTACAACTGAAAAAAAAATCTCAATTTTGCGATGGTAAATTTACTACTTGTTTCAAAGAAATAAAATAAAGAAACAAAGACACAAAGTTAATATTAATATTACTTCTACGACATCCCCACAGAAAGCTTTTGGTTGGCTGTGCAAACAAGAGCACACTCAAATATAAGAAGATGAACAAATATTTATCGACATGTGCTCCCCCTGCCCCAGGTTAATGGGGTTAATTCCCCAGCATTTTTGGAAAATTCTGTATGTTCATTATCAAGGTGACTTCGCATGCCTTTATGTTTCTTACAGACTATTCAGATCTGATTTTTTTTCTAAGGCTTGTTGCACACCCGTTTTGATTCTTATTTGGGTGGGCAACATCTTGAAAGGAGCATTAATGCACATTTTTATCTGCCCTCTCCCTTGCTGGGAGCCCTCCTGGTTCAGCACTGAGCAGGCAGTGCCTCAGCACATGCCCAGCCCTCTGGCTCAGAGTCAGCCACAGGTGATTTCCCACCCAAAAGCTGTGAGAAGAAACAGAGACAGCTAATTGTGGGGAAGTCCTTTTGCCCTGCATGCTTCCCATAACTTCCCACAGCTGTGGCATCTCTGCTGGACACATTGAAAAGGGTGGAGAGGAAGATGAGGCAGAAGGGCCATGCCTGCTACTCCTAACACTGCCAGAAGCATACACAAGAAAATTCAGTTTGCAGTCCTTGCACCTGGCATCTTTTCCTCAGCAGCACTGTTGCAAATTTGGAAAAGCAGCTGTATTTTGAGATAATTCTAGTAATGGTTACTATTTCAATAAGCTTTTCTTCTAGACTTCTAAAGTGACTGTTGCTACCTCCTTCAACAACACCATCCCAGTAAGATAATACTGTCTAGCTGAGTAATATATTTATATGCCTAAATGCTCAGTGTGATAGAAACTCTCAAGACATTATTTTTTTCCTGGCTTTTTATACCCTAAACAACCCTTCCCTCTGGAGGCCCTCAAGCTCTCTTCCATGCAGCCACTGAGCCTTTCATACTTAATAAAACAAAAATTAAAGCAATTAATATCAGAAATATTCATATTACTTGATTGGCTATTCTATAGTGGACTGTAACCCTTTGAATGTGGTAAGCTAATCCCATTAGCTTGTCAAGCAATTTTCTCTACTGCTTCTAAGAGGACAGAGCTCACTAGAAAATACATTTAGGACCATGCTGACCCTTTAGATTAGATTAAGCTGCCTATACAACTCCAAAGTATTTCTCTAAGGTTTAAGACCTATACAGTAATCCCTGTATTTTTACAATTCAGTGGGTATGCCCCGCTCCTAAAAATTACTATAGGCTTGGTTTCACTCAGAGGTTTGATCCTCCTCCAAAGTACTGATTATGATGGAATTACGGGCTGAGGTAACAAGAACTTTCTTTAAAGATTACTAAAACTATCTTTTTCCTTATAGTAAATAGTTTGATTCCTGCACCCAAACGTTTCCATCCAATTACCAGGGAACCTCTGACAACCAATTCCCATTCCTTCTCACTGCTTGAGACCACTTTGTCAATGGCGGTTAGCAGTGTCAAAGCATGGGCAAGCTCCAGGGAATGCTTGGATCCAAATTCAGTTGTGTCCTCAGCTCAAAGGTGGAGAAAATGGTTCATCATCAACATCAGTTATTTTTAATCTGCACTAGAAAATACCAATCTCTTCAGGCCACACAAGTAAAACTAGAGGCAAAGTGCTGCATCCCGCACAGGCAAATAAGACACAGTCCCTGCTCCTGTGGCAGACAGAGGACAGGAATAGGGAAAGAGACAAAATAAAACACGTATTCAAAACAGAGTGATACACAAAAGTATATAAATACCATTTCCTAAGGAAACTCTGCTAAAAATCTGTCATAATCTAACTCAGTAAAACAGGTTGCAGACAACTGAAAAAGACTAGTGGTGCTTGCAATGTAAATCCTATCCATGTGGACTCATTTTAAAAGTGCAAAAAAGCAAATCAGTACCAAAATTTGGCTATTTACATTGTATAATAGTGCCAGAAACATGTTATGTCTTTCTGTATTCTATGCTTAAACAAAGGCTGTTAGAAAAGCAGAGGGAAGATATTTGAAATCAGTAACTAGAAAGGCAAATTATATTAATTTTAAAACACTTGCATCTTGAAATGTGTTTTCTTGAAAGGCTCATAAATTGGCTTGTATTGAAGCTGAGTTTAGCTCAGAAGATTCTTCATAGGTGAACTATGCAAACAACATGGGGCTACTGAGGAAATGTTCTCTTAGCCGAACCCGAATTATAACAGCGCAAAACATACCACCTTACTAATAGAACATGGCTTTCGGTGATAGATGTTTCAAAAATTACTACTTTTTATCATATGTGTGAATTATTTACATTTTCCAAGAAGCAGCAGAGTAACAGTAAATATTTGGTTGGCACAGTTTCAGCACACAGATCACATACTATGAGATTTGAGGGCTCAGAACCAAGAAAATGCTTCAGTGAATGCTTAAGTTTGAATATTTACACATTCTTTCCCCACAGTTGCTCCCTGCAAGGCCCCTGTGTGACAGCACAACCCAGTAGATTAGACAGCCTCTGCTCCAGCTAAATCAAAATCAGGCAGTGCTGTGAATCCGGGAATATCTGCAGAACAATGTCTGCCCTAAACCGGGGATGTAAGGACCTTATTTTCATAAATGAAACATTTTTTAAGTGATACATGAGTGAGGACTTGAGCAGAAAAAGGGCAGACAGCAGAAAATACACCACATCACAGGTAGACGGAAAAATCAACTGTAACATTTGCCCAAGAAAGGAGATAAACAGGTCTTTGATAGGTAGGTTTTTAAATAATCCCCATGGAGAACTTTAATAGGAAATGCATTTAGAAACACATTTGTCTCCTTTGAATAACAAGGCCCACATCTTCACAAAGCGAGGCACGCTGAGCCAGTGCACACAACACGGAGGAAAGCACACAGACATGGATCACAGGTGCTCGCTCAGGCCCTGAGCGAGCCTGACAGGGATCAAGCAAAGCCCAGAGCAGCTCCTCGAGAGCTCTGAGCCCTGTGTGGCTGTGGGAGGCTCGGGCATGGGAGCAGAAAGGGGGCCTTGCCCCAGAGGCCTGCCCACACTGAGCCATGCCATGTCACGCCAATGGGGCTATGTGCTCCCGCGGCCAGGTCGCGGCAGGGAGGGCAGCAGCACTGCGTGGCTGGTGGGAGCTGGCACCTGACACTGCTGCAGTGAATTCCTGTGTGGCTGAGGTCTGCTCCCATCACCTCTGCCTGGGGCTCCAGGAGCTTCACACAGCTCCTGAGCAATGCCAAATCCCAGCTTGCATGTATACACCATATACACCAAAACACAGATTCTGTACAGATGAAATACAGAAATGCAAAGAATAGTACCTCACGGTATTTTGTACATACTTGTCGTGCTATGTACAATGTCTTAATATTGTGTCTCATAACCCAATCTTTCACTGTATGGGTTTTTCAAGACCAAGTTACACTTAAGGGATAGGAGTCTGACTTGCCAAATCTGCCTGGGCCACGTGGTGTCAGAGCTGCAGCTCTAACCCACCCCAGGCAGTGGCACGGGAAGCTCGGAGCATTACGGAGGCAGCAGAGGTCTGTCTCTAAAGGCTGCTCTTGGGTATGTGCCTTGCGGTGCTATTGCTTAGCCATCACTAAGTACAGACAGGTTCACTGAAGATGTGCAATTTGGAGGAGTCTGGGAAGCCAGAGCACCACCACAGCCTGAAGATGAGCAGAGAGGAATAAGTTATGTTCAAACTTGTACCTGGGTTACCTCTGGCCTTCAAAGAGCCAAGCAGAGCTCTGGCACCACCGAGGTGTGAATCACGAGGGATCACTGGGTATCGGAAATTCCGGACACTGATAGAACTGAGTCCATAAATGGGGTGCTATGAGTAGATTCATCTCTTTGCAGACACCCCTTTTATCTACTTAGCAGCATTTGACATGTTAAGGGAGCCAACATGCGTGGAAGAGAGAATGCATGTCAGTCGGTGACATTTTCACTACAATACTCAGAGTTAAAAATGCATTAGTGGTAACTTTCCATCTATCAAAAGCATAAGGCAGGAAGAAACACTTGCCTGGCAAAGTCTAAGAACGCTATTAAATGCGCCAGAGGCCAGACTCTGTCCTTTTTTATGATCCATTTGCATAAGTAGGACATTTTCACATAAGTCTACATGGCTCTAGGGCAGCATAACTTGCTACCTCTCTACTTGACTGCTACTTGGATTGCCCAACTACCAAGAATCAAGGACTGACAAAATACAAATTTTTAAAAGCATTTATACCTTGCCCCACACAATATTTGCTCATCATTCAAGTGCCTATAACACACAAATAGCAAGTAATTAAAATCTCATCTGGCTGGAATGACTGCTGGGGGTAAGATTTTAACACACGCCAGCTGATTTGCAGTACCTGTACATACACTATCCACACTCAGTGAATACAAGGGACTTAGCTTGGGCTCAGTAAAGTAAGTAAGTAAGTAAGTAAATAAATAAATAAATAAATAAATAAATAATCACTGTTTAGCAACGAGGCCTGGAAACCCCACATGTGCTGCTGCACACACCTGTCCCCCATAACTGTGGGCTCTGAGGCTCCAGCCATGCCTTGGACTTGCCTTTCATTTGCAGGCCTGTGAAGTGCTGGGTCCTCCTTGCTCTTTTCTTGTTACAAAGAAGCAGGGGTCCCTTGCTGTCCCACAATAAGAGTTCATACTTGCAGCTCCCCACTGATCTAAGAAACACAGCTCATGTTAGACCTGCAGAAAGCTGAGGACTAACATACAGAGGAATTAAACCATTACTCTGCTGTGCCTGCTTGTAGTAAAATGCCCCATTCAGACAGGCTGCAGAGCTTGTTATAAAAAGGTAGCAGCCAAAAGTTGCCCGAAGCCTGCCATGTTAGAGGCTGTGCATCCATCCAGCAGTGCCTACAAGAGCGGGCCAGTGCTTTCCTGACTTAGCTGTCAGTGCTCCACCTGCATTAGCTGCTACTTCCCAGGGGCTTCTGTGTTTATAAAATAAACACTTACCAGGGTCCAGTGTCACACAGTGCACTCAGTTAACTTTTATCTGCATATTTAGCTCTCTACAGAAGACTCATGTAAGAGACTTTCAAAGGATCTTCTTTGAAGTGGTGTAAGGTAGGAACCAGCCACAGGCACGCTTGCTCCTGCTCTCCATGGGAGGAAAGGAGGAGGGCAGGCAAATACCCTCAGTGTCACCACTCCTCCTGCTATTCTAATGAGCACTCCTCACAGCCGCCTTTCTGACAGAAAGCCTGCAGTTTCTTTACATAATGACTTCAGAATAAATTGCATGGGGATCAGAACAGAGAGAAAATTATAACTCACAAGTACAGTTTCCCACCAAAAGCTTCTTAGCTACTACTTTATTTGTATCACACTCACTACGTTTGATGATAAAAACAAATTAGATGTGCAGTGCCTTTACCAAGGCAAGCCATCACTCTAGAGTAAAGCCGTGTGTGCGGGCAGGCATTTGAAGTAGCCAGGCACCTCGCCATGATTAGAATAAAAAGAAGTTTCACTGACTTATCTTCAGGGTCCCAATAGTTAATCCTAAAGCCTGTTACCTGCCAGGGAATTTTAGACGCTACTTGAAAGCAACCCACAACTTGAGGAGCAGGCAAACTATTTTTTATGTCTTCTTTAGATGTCCCTGTTGAGTAATATTCTTTAGAAATTGCTATGGGCATCTAAGGATGTGGGCAATGTAGATTCCCCTCAGATAATGTTGTTCTCACAGTCAGTGAGACAGTCAAGAGCTATTGCTACTAGGCTACATCTTGCCTGCTAGCACATGGAATGGAAAACCGACTTCTATTAGTGAGGGAAGAAACGGAGAGCAGTGGTTTCAAAATATAGTAACCAGCCTGGGTGGCTTCCTGCAGACAAAAGTTCTCAAGACACTGAAAAGAAAATTTTCTTCTGTTTGTGAAATCACAGAGATGCTGTAGGGTGAGTCAAGGGAAAACTCCCTAGGTTTTATATGTGAGAGCCTGAGAGTCATAAACTCCCACACACATTTCTTGCTATTCCATAGGTTCGCTTCACCTAACTTTAGCCAACTAAATATTAGGGCAGCTTAAATGTGTTTAAATCTAGTTTAAATCTGTCCCCAGGGGAAAGAGAGAGACTTCTTCAGAATGCAATTTTCCTGTCCTATGGCAGCTGTCTCAGGTAACCAGGATAAATTGCATCCTGGAATTATGCATTTCTTCTCAGCCTAGATGACTGCCAGAGACCAGGGGTGACCCACGTGAAATGAAGGGCTGGGTAACTACAGGGGTGAGGGGATGATATGGTTAGGTTTCCAGCAAGCCACAGAACAAGGATTTTGGCTTACCTCAGGAAACACACGGTTATGAGGGTACCCTGCCTGGTTCTGGGCGTTATTGCTAGGGCCGTTTTCTGATCAAGGAAGGAAAGGCAGCCTCTGGCTTTTAAAGACCCACAGATCCAGAGCTGACAGACTCCAGGTGAATGCAAAGCCATCAATCCCTGTCTTCTGCAAACTGCAGTGGGGCAACAGAGGAAAGCAGAAAGCAAAACAGGTGCCAAGGAACTCGTGCTGAATTACAATCTAGAGTAACAGGACAGCAGCCAGGCAGGCAGTGCAAGCTACGGAAGCGGTGCCAATTCCAGGAGTCAGTCCTAATTTCTAACACTTGGATTAGGCATTGTGTCCAGGGTGCTCAGTTTTAGCAAGCTGTCCTCTCTGTCTCCTTCCAGTATCGTCTGCAAAGCTGATTAGTAACAGTCCAGGGCTTTCATCCTGACCACTGATAACAATACTAAAAGTGACGTGATACCAAGGTGAAGGATACACAGAAATCTTACACCAGTATTATTAGCTTTACCAGCTTTTCAAATTAAAGTCCAGCCAGCCAGTCTCATAAGAACCATTTTTTGCAAACTTATAGTGATAGGCATTACTTTCTTTTAATTCCTTAAGTAATATAAATTAGGTCTTATATCAGTTGCTCTTGTTATTTTATCAGATAAGTCAAAGTGACAGTTTTTAACTAATGACGTGACATTAGTTTTGCCCTAGTCTTCTGGAAATTGCTCAGCCTTTTGACCACTAATGTTGATTATTAATATAACTTAGTTCTTAAAAACCCAAGAATATAATAGTCAAAAACAAACAAAAAAGTCTGCTTTTGCTCATGTACAAAATTATTTTGCAACATTTTAATTTTCTAAACCATAATTCCTTTCCAACCATTTTCATGCAGATGTTCGCTAATAACACTGCAAAGCTTCCTTTTTGTCCCGGTCCTTCCCACTGCACATTTCTGCAAGCCACAGCTTTTGATTTACACCAAGATACTGAGCATTTGGGGCATCATTTAAAGTTTCATGAAATTTTAAAACAGGTTGTGAATTTGGTTGCAACTTTTGTCCCCAATTATTTTGTCATAGACCATAATTTTGCCTAATTAAATTTTAGAACATAATTAAATTTAAAAATCCAAAATGTCAAAGTTACAAATTTCACCATAGATTCCTAGCTACATTTTGGATTACTAGGATACATAGTTTAGCAGGTAGAGAGAGCATGAGAGCAAGCAGAATGACAGACATATTTGTAGGAACCACAAATAGGTCTAGATTGATAAATATATCTGTCTGCATAGGCATTTATCTAACAAAAAGAAACAGATAAAGTGTGCAAAGAGAAACAGTAATTGTAAATAACAGTCTCTGTTTCTCTCTTTTCTTCTACAATTAGTCAATTTGATTTCTGAGGTCTTGATCTACATTTTCTATAGCAGGCTATTTATTGCAAACACAAGAAGTCAAAGCATCTACAGAACTTCATACTATTATTAACCTTGGGACTGGCAGCTTATTAAAAGTCATAGGCTGAGTATTCCAATTATCATCTAAGGAGATGGACAGAAACAGATTAAACAGTAGCAGACAACGAGGGTCTTGTGGCCCACTGCATTCAGTAAAATCGTGTTTTGTCTACCGTCTATTATTTTGGAATGAAGTTCTCAGAGGGATGGAGATTGGGGATATTGTGATCTTATTCAAGCATTCTTGTACATTTGTCTCAGTTACGTAAATCCCTAAACTCATCAAGGATGAGAGCTATTAATAGAGATCACAAGGACTCAGGAAAAAAAAAAAAAAAAAAAAAAAACCATTTCTTATTTTTCTTCCTGTACTGCTTTGGACTTTGATCCTGTAAACACTCAGGTACGTTTAAAAAAAAATAAAATCACCTGAAGTACTTAAATGTGAAGTGTCCATGCCAACATGTATGCTGTATTTACGTCCTGACTTGTTACCTGCTCTTGAAGTCACTTCTTCATTTTAAACGTCATACTTTTGTACTGTACCATGGGAATTCCTGTACTCAAAATCTTCCAATTACACAGGCAGTGTCATTTGCAAACTTAAAACCCATGTGTAAGAATGTACCCGTTCTGGTGGCCTGATAAACTCTTGAGTATTGGCTATTGAGTGCCAAATAGAGATCATAGCTTATGTGATAAAATCTCTGGGTTTGGGACCGACCCTATGCGTGTATGTGAGAGGGCACTTGTAGGAGCCCTATGTGTTTCCAGCCCTTGATTTGCCATTTTATCTTCCTTATTTCTGTCATCTACTGAATGTTTGTACCCACAATCACACGTTTTAAATTTACCCTGCTTTCATCCAAATAGCTTACTGGTGGGATGATAAATACAGTTTTCTCTGCAGAAAAGTGGCATGGAGAAGATGAGGGTACTGTTTCTGCCTTTGCTAGCTTTTGCTCAACCACATGCATTGCAGCATTTGGCCCTTTATGGCAAATTCATTAAGCTCAGGCAATATGGAGAGTTTCGTTTTCTCTTCCAGTGAAGGAAATTGTATCTAAGACTAATTACTAGTCATTCACCAGTGCTGCTAACGGACTTGCAGTGTGTTTTCTACATGGTATCACATAGCAGGTTTGTAGAAGATAGCACTGCTACAAATGCTGATAAAGGCATTAAAGAGAAATACTAGAGGTATATTTTTCCCCCTAAAGAATGTTCAAAGAACCTAAATCAGTCATCTCCATAGGCTGTTATGTAGTTTTTGTATTGACTTGCAGTGAACTATAGCTAAAATGTATTTCTCCAAATCTCTACTCAGGTATACAGTGGGTAATCATGGTATCAGATTGAAAAGGAACAAATATCCTTAAGACAAAATGGAAAACAGGGATCCTTCTGCAGGGAAAAAAAAAAAAAAAAAAAAAAAGTCCTTAATTATTGGAAGCCACAATTGCCATCATACAATTGTACAGAGGCAGTTTTTGTGCCCCGTCTGGAACCCAAGTCCTCCAAAGAGATACCAGTTAGGAAGGTGCAGGAAGAATTATTTGTATACTGCATACTTTTCCAAACAAGATGTGGAAAACATTTATATTTTCCTGAAGTACCATAATTAAAATGCAGACTGATATGACAACATATGAACAATCCTATGAATGCGTGGCACATCAGCACTCCAAATGAAATATTTTACTTATTTATTTAAGATAGCTCTTACTTCTACTATTTTTGCATCGGTTGTGGTATTAATTTCCTATATTTAAGCATATTGTTTAGTGATGCAGCAAGACTTAAAGTATTTTTCTGGAATAGAAAAAAACAAACAACACAATAAACCACAAGTTTTCTTCTCTCACCACACCCAAAAACTATGAATAAATACTAAAAAAAGGGATTGCTCTGCTAAGCAAAAGGAGAAGCCCCCTAATGCAGAACAGCTGCATAGCACAACAGTAACAATAAGAGTAATAAGAGCTGAATGTCATACTTTAATATGATTCTCTACAGAAACAAAATACTTTATGAATAATAGAACACTCCCATTCAGAATTACAGTCTCATTCTTTTGTGTTTTTAACCTCTCTTTTTATGTGATAAGGAAGGTACCCTTGACTGCTTTGTATTTCTATCCTCTTGAAACTGAAATGCACTGGCATATCATCTACAAGGCACAGAAGAGACTTCATTACCAATTCCAGGTTCAGGATGCTATGAACTGACATCTCTAGTGTGCATCTCCTTGTCACTTTACCCTTCCTTAGCACAAAAAGAAGAAAAAAAAAAAGAAAAAAAAAGAAAAAAAAAGCCTGTCAAACACTCTTCTAGACACATGAGTCTCTAGATGGAAAAGAAATTTTTAAAACCAAATCCTCTAACCAGAGAAGGCAGTGAGATACCTGGTTGGTAATGCACAGTGATAATATTCTATGTTGATTATGAATCTTCAGACCCAGAGGTATTACACTGAAGGCTTCATTTCTTCCTTAGAGATAGTTAAAGTGGCTGCTTACGTATGAAGAAGTCTACCCACAGAGCAACCAGGACATTTGTGACCAAGTAAAACTTGGTGAAAGAACTCAAGGGTAGAAATACACATCACTGATGTCCATAATGCCCAGGAAATAAATCACGATGACCATGGAATAAGCTTTTTGTTCCTTAAATCCTAGAGCAAAGCGCATGGAAATAAAGCTGCTAGTTTTTTATTGAATCTCTCTCTCTCTCTGCTAAAGAGAAGGCTTATGTTACCCAATCAGTTCTTGCGGCTTTAAAATATCTTACAGCAAGCACATAAACAAGAAGCTGCTTCCAGTGCCAGCTGGATTCCTTCCACCCCGAGCAATGTTGGTAGCAGCCCACCTTGGTTCTCAGAAAGCAATCCTTCATGGGCACTGTGCCTACAGGTACAGGTAACAGCTGTCAGTCACAGGGAGACAGGACACCTCCGCTGTCACAATTATTTAAACATTTTTTAAAAATTGGAGGGTGGTTCAAAATATTTTCCTTGTAGAGGAAATTCTAGAGGTTTAACACTTGTTTTCACATGAATAGGAAAAAAAAAAAAAAAAAGCTCTCTCCAAAAATAAAACGCCAAAGTTTTGACAATGCTCCTTACATTTTAAAATAAAAATGCAAACTTGATGGAAAACTGAAAAACGTACTCAGGCCAGATTGGAACCACATTTTTAAGCATAAAGGATTTGCAGCGTGACATGGTAAGAAGATCTGTGCTTTTTAAATTAAAAAGAAAATAAAAACAGAAGAAAAATCCATACACAGACCATTTTATTTTTGTGAATTAAAATGTTAAGACTAGGACTAATACCAAACATGTAACAGCATTTTTACACTTCAGGTTTATATATTGCTGCTAACAGTTTCATCTAGAAGATAGATGGCACTTTGCATTCACAAAATACCATGTGAAACATTAATCACATAATCCTCACTGTCTACTCTGTAATATATATTAGTAAACCCATTTCACAAAGAAAGAAACTGAGAAGCTGACAGGTCAACCACAGGCAAAGCTGCCATTTATGCTTAAGCCTCTCTAATGCCACTCTCGACCCAGCTTTGTGCACCCTGCTGTGCTGCCTGGACTCCACGCAGCCCTCTCCACTATCATAGCTGCAACTTCCCGATGCTTACAAGCTGTCTCATTTACAGGTACTTCTTGTTATTCCAGAAGAAAGAAATGAAACCCTCAAGAACAGAAACTCAGCCAATCAGAGATATTTTAACGATGTGACAGAAAAGTGCTCTGCCCAGCCCAAAAAGGAGCACCAAACATGCCCGGCCAGACAGCTAACCACACCAGCCAAAGGTGTAACCCAGGGCTCAGGTTAAACACCTGTGGCCCAAGGAGGATGTTGGTGCAACACCTCTGGGTGACCTTGGTGTAGTGTTACTGAGAAAACTGTTGCTGAGTGGTGATAGAGACCATGAGCTGAAGCCCTGCAAGATAAGAAGAGTGGAAAAAAACAAAAACAAACAAACAAAAAAAAAAAAAAAAAAACACAACAACAGCAAAGTGTAATTGTCGAGTCGATAATCGTTAGCTGCTCAAGGACTCGAGAAAATTACTGACATGAAGAAGTATAAAAACCTAAGGAAAAGAAAACAGTGAAAAAGCAGAAAACGACAGCAAGATTGAGGGTCAGCCTGCTCCAAGAGGCACCAGAGGCCGATGCTGTCCTTCCCTCCTGCCCAGCCAGCAGAGAGACTCTGTGCATCCCTTGCAGTGGGGAGCATGCTAATGCTAAGGACTAAGGCCAAGCAGCACATTTGTCCTAGCTCTCCTGTATCTGCATTATGCACTAAATAGCTGATGTGTCTTCGTGCTGCATCTATCCTGCCTGCTGTCCCTTTGGGCATGGTAAAAGATGCTCAGAAAAAAAGGGACCTCCAAAAAGGGAGGGTGACGAACATAAATTGGAACTTCACTAGTAAATCCTACCTTAGGATTCAAGGAGCTCAGTCACACCGAATGGCAAGCTGGAGACGGATAGAATAACAACATGGCTATAAATATCGGTTAGCAAATTGACTGAGAAAGTCAGTCAAAGACAGCTTCAGGCATGAGATGTGCATGTCACACAGAAAGTCTGGGGGATTTACAGAATTGTCTGCTTGGACTTCTACTGCCTACATTTTTAACGTCCTGTACTACCCAAAGCAAGGAAGTGCTGTACCCAAATGCAGGATGTCATCGGGCAGCTAAGCACCACACAGCCGCCTGCTCGCACCCCACCAGCAGGATGGGGGAGACAATCAGAAAGGTAAAAGTGCCAGAATTCATGGGTTGAGTTAAGGGCAGTTTTCTAGGTAAAGCCAAATCTGTGAGCACAAGCGAAGTAGACTACTAAATAATGTCCTGCTATCCCAGAGAAGGAACAACTGCCAGTGACCCAGTATGAAATGCTCAGAGGACATTTGTGCTGGTGTGCTGGGGAACCATGTGGAAGCAGCATTGGTGAAAAGCAACCTTGTCTTCTGCCCATCACTAAAAGGTCAGTGATGAAAATACCTTCCCCATTGCTTCACCACCTGTAAATCTGGCCTCTGACTTGGAGCAGCCTTCCTTCTTCCTCAGTCAGAGGTTCAGAGCTGCCATGTCTCATGTCACCATCCCAGTACCATCCTTTGTAAGGTAGAAGTGAAGTAGAAGCTCTAAAATCCAAATTAAAGTCCACAAGCAAACCCAGAAAATATTACATTTTACACAGTGAAAAAAAATAATTAGGAGGACAAAAAAATAAAAAGCACAACATTAGCACCTGCCAGGAACATTTGGGATTCATACACAGTTACAGTCTGCAATGAATAGAGCAGAACAGAGAGATATCCTCCCATAACATACACACTGACAGGCAGGTGTCCCTGAACATGCCCTGTTCCCCATTCCTCTTCAAGCCAGCACAAAATTGCCTCTGGTGACTGAGAAAATACACTCTAGGCTCAATCATCTGTAACTCCATGAAGTGCTGAATTATGTTTGGCTTCAGGTGTGAAAGCAAAGTGAGATATTTTAGTAATGGATTTGAGTAGGTTCAAAGAATTTGCAAAAAAATCTACTTGGTGAGATAGTGAGACTGCCAGAGTATTAGAGGTCTGCACAACATCTAAAAAACAGAGTGTGATCTCCATCTCTTCAAATCCAGACGTGATTTGAAAGGCAATTCATTTCATTACTGTTCTCCTTGCCATGGCAGTGATTTGTTTTTATGCCAAGACATCAGACCAGAGCTAAGGTAAAAAGGATGCTCTTACATTCAGGAACAGGTGACATCACATTTTCTCCAGAAAACTCAGACATGGGTTTCTCAAGATCAGACATCAATTACCTAAACATTTTTTTCTTTATTTCCTTTTCAAAAACCAATTTGGTGAAAACTTAGCTGGACCAACAGAATATGAACTGATAACACATGACGTTGATTTGAACTTACAGCCTAAGGTGCTGCGTTTCTAGAAACCGTTCGCAATGAAATGTAATTTCACTTCACTTTCTGTGGTGCTCTTCCAGCAACAATATTCTATAGCTTACTATACTTCTCTAGTCAGAGTATTGGGACTCAAGGCTGACTTCAAAGCGCCAGGGGATTACTACACAGAAATGGGAAGTGGGCCCCAAAGTATTTTTTTTCCTAACATTTCATTATATTTACACAGATATGAAAATGTGTAGCTAAATATCATTCCAAGGTTTTCATTAATTAGGTTAAACAAGCAATGCTCATCAGATGTCTAGTGAGCAATGGTCAGTGCAATATCATGTCTCGGACCGTTCTGGCTTTCCTGACTGCCCCAGGCCATTTGATTTC
Organism: Aythya marila; assembly: GCF_965140915.1. Lineage (NCBI taxonomy): Eukaryota > Metazoa > Chordata > Aves > Anseriformes > Anatidae > Aythya > Aythya marila. The sequence goes on along the minus strand of NC_139051.1, from coordinate 8,589,320 downwards.
TCTTACTATTCTTTCATTCCCAACAGTGGGATCCTTGCACACATAAGTACAGGTTCTTGAAAAGGCTTCTTAACTGGCACTGGATTCTGATAGCGCAGACTGAGCTTGACTACATGTTGTTCTGTTTTGCGTGTTTGTTTGTTTTCAATTGTTGTTTGGTTGTTTTGTTTTGTCTTTTCCACCATGCTTAGTATTTTCTGAGAGTTCTGTAAAGTCAATGGAAAGGTTTTCAAGGAATTGCCAGAGTTTTTGGCCAGATCCTCTGGAGCTTTTTCAACAAAAGCGTAGCCCAGTTCCAGGCTCCAAGCAGCAGAGAAAGAACAGGCAGTGATAGATTCACTCCAGGCAATTGTTCCTACTGACTTTCAGGGGCGGGGGAGAGAGTATCTTAAATGATTCTTGGAATCCTGTAACTTTACATGATCAAGCAGAAAATACGGCATAAGATGAGAGTATAAATAATATACACTTAACAAACAACAGCACAGCTGCTTTAACCTCTGCCTCAAGCAAAACAGTCCAATATGAATAACTTAATCTTGGATATCATGCAAAATATATATTAGACAAACTATTTTTAAATAGTACTTTTCACATTTGAAAGGTATATTCAAGTAACCTATTTTCTCACATGTACCTAACAATTCATTAACTGCCACAGCAGCAACAAAAACTATACTGATAAATTCTGTAAATGCAGTTTCCAGAAAATAAATTATTAACAGTAATAATAGTTTAAATATATATATATATATTGTGTGTAGACAGATGCACATTTCAAATTAAAAATAAATCTTTAAATAAATCTTTTGCCTTTATAGTACAGTGAGTAAAGTTTAAATAGCTTTAAATGGGGAAATGCCTGAAAGTAGGAACTTCATATTCCTTTACTGGTCCATTAGTCTTGACACACTGCTCAAAATCACTACCACAGATACTGCCCATGAAGGAAAGTCTGAGGATTTAAAACATGCTTGGCCAGGAATCTCTAGTCGGTTTTATTAAATTCCACTCAAGTGGGGAGATAAACCATTTCCACTTAATGCCCAGGTTAGACTGGAACCAATGTGTACACATAATAGGGCATCAGCTGTAAGGATGCAAGGATGAAGAATTCTCATCTGCTCCATGAGGTATCTACTATGACTAAGGAAATGCCTAATGAAATCTAATTGTATAATATATTAAAGACAAGTAGAGCAACATATTTGTTTATTTTTCTTTGCCTGTTCTAATGACCTAAAGAGAGCAGGTGATTTATACACTGTACTCACCACTAACGTACAGTAACACACTGCTATGAACAAGTGATATTGGCTTCAGTGCACCTGACCATAGCAGCACAGAAAGTCAAAGTGATGATCATGAGAGCTATTCTGAGAAGCACTTGTATATTTTATAGGGCCTATTTCAAGACATGTCAGAGACTTTCATTTTGTAAAGAATCTCCTGGAAGTTAGCACCCAACCTTCCTTCTTCCTGTTTCCCTGAAACCTGATCAGTTTTGGTTTTCATCTGAGCCAGTATTATTATTATTATTATTATTATTATTATTATTGCATTGTAAAACACTTAGATTATTACACATTCTGAGATCCCATACATCCCTTTTCTAAAAACATTTAATTCCTACTTAATTGCTTTTAGGCAGACTTTAGGGGGAACTCAGGAACTTTCGCTGTTTTTGTGGGAACAGTTTACTGTCTCTGCCCCAAACCTCATTTCAGTCAAAGCCACTAAGCATATGGAAAACCTCTGCTCTGTTAAAAAACAAGAACAACAAAAAGTAACGCAACTATTTCATTTTGTACCCCACTGATCAATACACAGAAGCTGCATTTAAGAAATTCACCTTCTTACAAACACCCTTTTTGAACTTAGCTTCCCTCTGGCATCTCCTGAGTGATAATTCATAGCTCAAGACATACTTCACAATACTGCCCTAAATAGTGTTAAATTGGTATTCTCTGCTCCACTGGGCAACCTATCTAGACGTGTAAAGAAAAATCAAGACAGTCACAATTATTTACGGTTTACAGACATTGGCAACAAGAAATTGCGACATAACTCTTGAAGCATCTATACCTTGTTTGAACCATAAAAAGATGAACCTTCTTAGCAAATTCATTATTATGATTAGGAGGAAAAAATAACCGCTGCAAGCCAAACAACCACAGGTATCTAATGTCACTTAAATTGCTTGATTTATTCGACGTACCTTTAATGCAGAAGTTATTAATATAACAAATGAAGAGTACAGCCCAGATTTCAGAAGACTGCACTCCTGTACAGCCTGAGAAAAATCATCTTAAACTGAATTTAGATCACAGAATCGATATTTAGAGATTAACTAAGGATCACTGAATCCTTCATTATTGATCCACCAAAATACTGTTCTTTTACTATGCAGTACACAATTACTGGTTATTTTTACAAATTTACACAATGAGAATCAACAAACTGTGTACTGATTAAAATTCAGTGCTGAATAAATTACATGAGGAATTAAAGTTGTCTTAGAAATAGGAGCATGTGGTAACAAAATTCACAGGCTTAATGCACTTAACTGGAAAAGAAATGCATGCTTGATTCTTTGTCATCTCATTTCAGTCTGTCTGTGGTTTTGAAACTAACTAGTCCTCTACACCTTTTCCTAATACTGACATATATTTTAAAATGAAAATCAGAAAAAGAAACTCTATGGAAAGTTTTCACTATATGTTTCTACTGTGTAAAGACAATTCTCGACTGTGTTTTCTGCTAAAAACCCTGTAAGCAGACTACATGGTATTTGTGCATTCCAGTGCCTTATTTTATCAGTGACTAACCACTACGCACACACAAAGCAGAACAAAACAAAACCAACACTGCAACTCAATTCATGTTACTAAAGTGTATCATGCTAGAAAATATTTCTCCTCTCAGTGTTGCACTGTAACTTTTAAAATATTAAAGGGGTGAGTCCGATAACCAAGAAGAGGCATTTTTGATAAGAACATTAAAATTAAACAAACTGCACTGCCCATAAGCTAGCTACATCTCTACAGAGCACACAGGTTTTCATTACCAAAGCAAGGTCCAGTCTTAACTTAGGTCTGAAAGGCCCTGGGTCAAAAAGCCAGAATACAAGTAAGTTAAATCCACCTGAGAGCTTTCAGATAACAGAGCCTTCTTTAATTAGTTACACACCGAGAAAAAGATGATAAAAGCTATTCAGCTAAAAACCTACACATTTGTAGAAATAACAAATGCTTTATAAAGATATATCGAATCGCTTTTGAACGGGACTTCAAAATCCCTCAACCACTTGTTATGTGTTATTTTCCCTGAGATAATAATTATTATTTTATTCTCTATCAGAACCACAGGGGGATACTGTTAATGAGTTAGCATGTTTTAATCTTCCATTTGGCATCAGTTAGAACAGTGAAAGTCAAGACCATGCCACAGTTACAATTATTACAATAATCTCAACCAGGAATAGAGAAGACATTTTATGTGCATTTCATGTTTGTCTGTGTTTGTATGCACAAACAGAAATCTGTTGATATATTACAAGTTCCAAACAAAATTGCATTGAGACCCATTCGCTATGAAGTCTGTGCAAACAAAAACATTTGCACCACGAGAACCTAATGTTAAAAGAAGCAGAACAATGAACAAATGTTTACCACACGAATGGTTTTGCACAGCCATACAGGTTGCAGGTGTCTAAGTGCATGCAGTCCCAGAGCTTACAGGCACACGAGAGTGTGTGCACCAAAAAAAAAAAAAAGAAGAAAACACTCACAAAGAGTCCAGAACTCAGAACAATCTTTAGATAGTGGAATTTTGAAAAATATTATGTTTTGTTTTGTTTTGTTTTTTTTTCTAATATAAAGAATTAGGAAGTTTCTAAGTGTGCAAAATGACTTCCCACAACATATAAATCATATAAAACATAAAATGAAAGTGCTTTATAGCTAATTTTTAAAAATGGTAAATTAAATTAGGCAGTTTGGGGAGGCAAATACTCCCACTATCCTGCTAAATTATCCTGCCTTATATCCAGAAATCAGCCTCCAAAGCTTCTCAAATCTCACCTTGCGAGGCACGGCTCCCAAAGGATGCCTATAAATACAGCCCTGCTTGACAAGCTTTCTGCTCAAATAAAAAAGCTGTTGCATTGCAAGTAAATTTAATTTCTAAAATTCCATTCCCTGGCACAATCCCTCTATCTTTTCAACTTTGAAAGTAAGACCAAGAAAAAATAAATAATTACGTGGAGGCAGTAAAACTATATGGTTTATAATTTTTCCTTTTTCTGACCTTTGAATGTGTGCGGTTCTCTCTGAACTTACTTCAGTGAGCTGTGCAGTGGTTGGCATTTTTCAATTTGAAGCGGTAATGAAGGAGTGTAACTATGACTAATGTGCCATAGTTGCTTTGCTCCATTCTGTCATTTCCTTCCATCCTAAACAGTAATATCTACCATGCATTTTAAAAGTACCCAGCGAAGCTTTTCAGCACTCTCTCCATACTACCAGGCTGTGATTTCAGGCCAGTTGTAAGCAACCTGCAGTGCTATTCACCACTTCTACTGTAGGCCAAGGAAAGCAACAGCCATTGACAGGAGCAAATGCAGACAGATCTCAAGGACAGACAACAAAAGCTGTTAACATTATTTCTGTTTGGTTTTATGTGCTTTTATTTGCTTTTCATTTTTTCCATAATGCATCTTTAATGCATCACAAAAGGTACGATGTATTCCGTGTTGGTTTTCCTGGGACGCAAAGGGCTGGATCCTTTGCAAAGAGTAACTGCAAACTGGGAAAACCACACCAGTGTATTCAAAGAGAAGATCTTCCTCAATACCTGATGGTTTTTCCTGTAATCCATGTTTCTTTACTACAGGAGGTGAGTTTAGCAAATCACAGCCCATAAGTTATTTCTGCTGGATTCCTTCTGGAGGTTTTCCATATTGGTGCCAGCAGAGCATACTGGGAGAAGGTATGCATTTAATCACACATAGTCATGTAAAAGGATGGGTTAAAGCAAGTGAAAATAAAGTAATATTTGGGTTTTTCTTAGCAATGGAAAAATATCCCTTAAACCTAACAACATATCTATCCTCACTGTTGGTAAAGCAACCCTAATTCAGGATTTTGTATGTTAGCTCCAACTTTCACTGAAATCAATTGAAAATGTATCATACCAAATAAGGATTTCTTAGATTCAAGAGGACAGTAAATGGGCTGCATTTCAAGACAGGCCAAATGCATTTTTAGAATGATGTGGCCATTGAAATGTTTATTTTCTAAGCAATAACCTCAAGTACTGTTAAACTGTGGTGCAATAGAATCCAAAATTCTTTTCTCTACGATTAGGGAACTTAAGTCCTTTTAGACTGTTCACAACATCAAGAAACATGAAAAAGGAGTTAGTATTCTTAACATACTGCAAATACATTTTACAGAAGAATTGACTTCCAAAGAAAAAATCCTCATGCCTTCCTCCAACCTGGGCAGAGTTACATTTACCACTTTCAACAAATTAAAACTGGGAAAACTTTAACAGGTCTCTAGAAATGAAGCCCTGCTTACTAAAAGAATTATTCTGAAGGAGTTTGTTTTCCTGAGAAAGCTCTGTGGAAGATTTGAATGCTGCCTTTTAGTATTTCACACCTCACAAGAGAAACACGAATAAAAGCTTGCATCTCATTAGAATTGGGTCCTTTTCCCTTCCCAAATTATTGGTTCCATTTCTTTTGCCCAAAAGAACAGCAAAACACAAAGGTCTTTCCCTTAGACTGTAAGTTTTATCAGATTTTTTTTTTTTTTGAATATGATCTAACTGCCAAGTGCATGCTCCAGACAACCAGTAGGCTCCTGGCCTCCTAAGGAGAGGAAGCACAAGCATGAAACCTGCTCTCTGTCCCTTGCTCTGGGCACCAGCCTCTCTTCCCTTCACCTTTCCCATCCCCAAATGATGTGACATTGAGCGATGGGTTTTGATGATCCCTAGCTGGGCATAGCCTTGACCAAAAAAAAAAATTATATTAAAAAAAAAAAAAATCATAGATATTTCAGGAGAATCGTCAGGTAGGAGAACAGGAAAGAGCTGGGGATAACACCACACTATGCAAAAGGCTTCAGCAGTTGTAAACACTGGGCCTCATGACTTTGGGTTGTCAGAAGACATACGATGGGATATGTGCACCATGTATTCCATTCTTAAATGGACGGCTGCTCTGAGAAGCACACATTTTAGGGGTCAGCCCACAACCAGAGGTTGGGGGAGTTGCAAATGAGTACAGAGGATCTCCTCAACACCCCCTCTCATAAGTTCTGACCATGGAAAAAGCCAACACCCATCTCTAGAGGGCTGCCAGTAACCTGGAAAGCCTGAAGATGTACAGTGAAATGCCCAACACCACTGGAAAAAGTGGAATCCAAATTCTCTGAGCATACAGACGGTGTGTGAGTAGGCAACGTGCTGCAGTACTCCTTAGAAAGAGGCATATATCTTCCCCCAAGCACTGGAAGCAACAGTCACTCTCTAATTAGGAGTGTCAGAAAAATAAAGAACCGCTCTCATTCGCTCTATGATTTCCCTAGAAATGACATGACTAAAAGAAACGTCTAAAACTGGAACCATTAATCATAGTTGCCAGGTAGCCTGCAGTGTGAAATAAACATCTGGCTGTTTGTTCACCGATACTTTTTTGCCTGTCTCAAAGGCTGGCATATAAAGGTGATGATATGGTTCTTGAAAATCTATGTTATCACTACTGGATTTCATACAGTACTGCATCTCCTAGTTTCTTTCATACTGACAAAAAAGAGTGCTGCCAACTGCACTTGAACAAGTACCTCAGAGCAGTCCAAGCATCCTCTGGCCTACCAGCGGTGCTGGCCAGAGGAGCTTGCACAGTCACATCAGCTTTTCAAGACACGTCAGTCAAAAACAAAGAAGTTGTTTTACTTCAGCAGGGAGTATATTAGAATCTCAAATACTATTACCCAAAAGAGGTTTACTAGTGGGAATCAACACATTGCTGTATTTGCAGAGGCTTTTCTCAACCCCTATCTCGTTTCCTTTGAGGCTCTCATAAAATTAATATATTAACTCAGAGTTCTATCAGTGGTATTGAAAATAACCCAGCACTGTAACCTGTTAATGTTATGGAGCATTTTGGGGAACCTTGCTAAGACTGATGCCCATAATAGCTGCTCTTCAGTTGGGATAGTTGTGGGACATCACTGCAGACTCGGGAGGAAAAACTGTAGCAGGTTCCAGCCCTTGCTTACAGCAATGCCTCAACCCAAATTAAAAAAGTTTTCTGAATATCATTTAAGTTAAGTTTGTGGTCATGCACCTAAGAAAGGTCAGAAATGAATTAAAAGGAAGGCACAACCCAACCCAGCTTCAGTGATCCTTAAGCAAAAAGAAAAATTTGGTGTCATGTTGGCAATAGCAGCAAAATTATTTCTAATGGATTCATTCAGTGTAGACTGGCATATTTTTTTATGCGAGTAATCTGTAATTGATCAAAGGATCCGTGGGATCAAGCACCAGCGTTCTAATTCTAAATAAAATAACCCCTAGAGATCCTAAATAGTGAGAAAAAAATTGACTCGGGAGACAACAAAATTGCTTTACTTGCACACTTTCATTTATATGGCAACTCTGGGGCAATGCATTTACTGGCAGAATTATCATATCTGCATCTAGAGAAGTAACTGGCAAGAAAAGCTTTTGATTTTCCTCCAGGTGCTCTAGATTCTACATGCAGAAGTTCAAGTCTGTAAGACTGCTTTTTGATTACCTGTTCTCAGTAGAAAGTCCAGATGTTTTTTTGGGATTGGTTATTATTTTCCTAATATAAAAGAAATATCTTCCAAACATGTAGCAATCCGACCTTAGTAATGGAGTAGCATGGTAAGGGCAGAGGGAAGGGAGATAGTCTCTTGGTTGAAGCACTAAGCAGAGACACAGGAGAAGATCACTAAATACCCCACCACGCTTTTTATTTGTCCCACAAACAGTGCCCTCAGGCTCTATGGGTAGTTAGTTTCCAGCTCCAGAGATATGCTGTGATGAGCCCTTTAGTAGTATCTATGAACTGTGAAGATGCTGCACTAATTTAGGCAACTGGTTTGCTGGCCAGTTCAGCCAGGAACATTGGTCATCCATTAGGTTCTACACAACATCCTGCTTATCTGTGATGTTATGATATACCTCCTTTGTGTTTCTCCCTAACAGGCAGAAGAATATTGTTGACTACTCTTTTTGAGCAGTGACGTATGCTGTTGGTGCTCATACTGAAATCCTTTATTATTTTTTCCAGCATTCAAAGTAGCCTGACAGAAGATATTTAGAAGAATAATAAATCTTATTGGTGCCAGTGATGTGGTAGAAGGGCTCAGGACTAATGCAAAAACCTATTTTATGAGTGTCATCTGTTCCCTTTCTGCCAAAGAAAGAACGGCATATTGAAATTACTCTGCTGTAGGCAAGAACAGCAAGGACAGCACATTATCCCCTCTTGGCACTCAGGGATAAAAAAGAAAGGGGGAGTGTGGAAAGGAAAAACGCTTTGATGCTAGTATTAAGAAATACAGCAGATGACGTGGTACAAATTAAAATATTAACTTACTCTGTTACTGAAACAGCAAGAGTATGAGGGAATCCTATACAACAGGCTGGTATTCCTGCTTTTTGAGGTAGGAAAGATTTTCAGTGGCATTATAGATACAATCATGATATCCTATAAGCAGAAGAGAGAAGACACACACTATTGAAAGCAAAATGAGCCTCTTAATTCACACATCTGCTAATGGAGGCAAAGGAGCCTGGCACAGTTGAAGCAACCAACACGTATCAACTGTCCACAAAAGGACATAATGAGCTCGGAAAGATTTTATTGCAAAATTAAAGACATCTTGCATGTCTTTAATCTCACTTGGCAAAGAAATTGCAATGAGGGCAGCTACTTCTTTCATGCCATATGAAATAAGGTCTAGATGTGAATATTTAAATCATTAATGGGGGGAGAAGGTTGTAATAAATAAAGTCAAGAATAAAGGGATTTTTCTTTTCCTTTTTATCAGGTTTTGGTCAGCATGTACAACATCTAGATTGATGATGTTCATTTATGATGAGCAGTTACACATCAGTGACCACTGAACTCTTTAAAATGTCTTTTGCCTAAGGAAGGTGCTGGAGGCTTTAGATAAAAATCTTAAAGGACATCACCATTAATGGGCTACAGAAACCTAAAGAAGAAAATATCAGAACATAACAATCTTAAAATACATACATATCTTTTGCAAAAAGGAGACTCTGTTCTCCCTGTGCCTGATGGCCAGAAAACATGAACAGTTTAAATTGGAGCACAAAGGGGGCAGTGCAAAAAGGAGTATCTTTCTATTGTGGGATGCTCAGTAAGGCTCTGAGGTTGATGTGTCCAAAAAGCCTGTGGGACATCAGACTAAAAACAAAAGCATGGCTGATTCTACCCTGGGACAGGGACTGGATTAGGCAACATCTAAAAGTCTCGTTCTGAATTATATGCATAATTTTATGTAATTCTAAGACAAGAACATGTTGCAGTCATCATGATGTGGAAGCTGTAATATTTGTTAAAGCTGTAGTGAGCTGTTCCTATGCACAATAAGAGAGTAGATGAGCTCTAGATAGCAGCTGCTGAGGAGAAGCAGAATTCAAAGGAATGGTGTTCCATTTTCCCTGAAACAATGATCATAATTTGGAGAAACTGGCTATAAAAATTGGTATCTGTGGCACTGAGGCCCAGGTAGGGTCTTGTCACTGGGCACACAGTGCAAACAGAGCTGCTACAACAGGCAATATTATTGTGCCAAGTGAAGAGGACATGCTACAGACTGGCACTCCTGAGACTTTTACATGATTTTACCTGAGATATTTGTCTTCTATTTCTTGCCCCCCCACCCCCCCGCCCCCGAAGGCCCAGAAAGGCTTAAAATAGCAGGCTGTTTTCTTCCAACTGCAAAATTTAGTCCACATATTGACACATTTTTCAAACTTCCAAAAGGAATAATTTTAGCCTGTAGCACAGGCTTGGTTGGTTCTTAGGGTATCCACACCAAGTGACCCATCAGCAGCAGAAACTCATTTTCAGAGGCAGAAAGTCATTCAAGCATGACTTTCATCTCCTGGGGAGAAGAAGAAAGAGCTGCCTTTAAAGATCCAAACCCCAGTGCCAATTACTTATACAGAATCAGTCAGAATCTCTTCAAACATAAGCATGGACACACAACAGGTGGCATTTCAAGTCAAAATGCCTCCTGTTTTCCTCAAGAAGCCCTGGTAATTGAAGAGGGGAGCTCTGTATGGGAATGTATCCCAGGCAGTGAAACATCCCCAACTTGCAGCCCTCCTGCCCATTGTTGGTGCTTTGCTGGGCACCACAGACTGCTGTAGGCACTCCTCATACAAACTCCTCTCATGGAGCACTGCGTTGAGAAAAACCCTGCAATATCAAGGCTTACGTGCAACAAAGTAAGAAAAGAAAACAGCAAGGCTGAGACAGGTGTCACAAAGTCACAGTCTTTTAAAACAACAGTGACAAAAAAAGTGTATTTTTTTTTAGCATGCCAAGTAAGTGATGTTTCCACTGACTGAAATGGGATCAAATCCTCAGACGATACAGCGCAGGAAAGCAGGCACCCTCACTGAACCGTTCTCATTAAAGCACTCTCCCCTGACAATGCTAACATTACTCTTTTTTCAAAAAGGAAAAAGGGAAAAAAAAAAAGAAAACAGCCTTCATTTTCAAGTGACCTTTAAAAAAAATCCTTCCTATAAAATATTAAAAGCATTGTGGAAAAAAAACTCCTATTTCTGCACTGATAAAAATGCAGGCTGATTACAAACCTTTGTGTTTTGTTTTTTTTTTTTTTTTTCATGTATTAAAGTAACATTGTGCAATCACTGTTGACCTGGGATGAAAAGAAACAAAACCAAACCAAAACAAGCATAAACACACAACTATCATTAGCCGTGTAGTCTCACTACACAGACGCTGGGATATTAGCTTGAATTGTGCAAGTATGAGAGAGGAAGAGACTGTGGTAGATGAGGAGATAATATCACACAATGTCACCTAGCAAATGGTGATCACTGTGCTCATAGGCAGCCGAACAGCCACGCTGATATCCCGCAGCAACATAATTATATTTTGAATTAGCTTTCTGCGATGCAAAAGGGAAAATAAGAAAGACCGTCTGATGCGATCAAGCTACAGAAAAAGACCTGGGTAATATATCTGGGTTTCTGGCCCATTATTACATACAGAAAATGAGGCTGTACAATTCCAGCTCATTTCTAAAGGGTCAGGGTCATCTTATTAGGAACAACATATTTACTGTGAACGTGAAGAGCCAGTATTGATTTGAATATAAGTGTTTATGCCTGGTTCTAGGATCCTTCTTTTCCTGTGCAGTCCTAATGATCCATGAAAATAACCTCAGCTAAATCAGAAATGCCCAACCATGGCTGAAATAGGCCTTGTAACTGGGCTATCATCTTGACACCAGTAACATGGAAGGAACAAATTTCCAGCTCAGTGGTTTCCAGGAGATACAGGAATACAGCAAGAGGGATATGGGAATAACAGGATAGATTTGCTGAGGTGAAGAGCTTAACAGAGGCACAGTCCAGGCCCGTAACTACAGCACCAGCCAATTTTTGTGCACTGTCTCATCTCCTGCATTGTCTGAAAATGTGCTGTCTGAACAGGAGAAGTGTTGTCAAAACCAGAGTTTTCTACCAGCTCATACATGCATCAAGCAAAATCACAGGGTAACAGAGCAGTAGTTGAACTAACATGGCTTTGTATCCTAAGCGCCATGCTAGGAAGGCATAGGCAGGCTTCCGAAGGACAGAAATAACCATCAACTAATCACAGCACCATCCCGTGGGGTTTTTGTTGGTGGTGGTTGTTTTCTTGCTTGCTTTTTATTGGATTCATTGAAAAAGCAGAGCTATTTTGAGTAGTGTTTTTAAGTAATATGCTATGAAATTAGCATTTTTATATATTTTTTTTCCTTCTTTTTTTTTTTTTTTTTTTTTAATTTAATGGATTTCCTACTTATTTGGCATTTTGCTGGAAAGAAAATGCCTGCCCCTACACAACAACCCTAGGAATTGGGTCAACAAGCTGCTATTGTAGGAGAGATCTGTTTGATACAGAGAGGTTTGTCAGCTCTATTTCATTCAGAATAAATGTAGGAAACAGAATAATTGAGACAATACCTATTCATCCACCCAAACACAAACCTCAGGAAAGGTTATTTAGGAACAGAACTATTTGGACAGGAACGTTTGACTAGATGTTACAGACATGAAGGGTGTATGTATGTAGAAAACAGAAAGAGAACAGAAACACCTTAAACCTTCTGAGTATTACAGACAGAAGAAAAAAAAAAAAATCCCCAAAGTTATACAATAAGAACAGAAGAGGAAAAGTTGCCCTGCGAGAGTGGAAAGGAAGCCTTGGAGCAAAGCAAGCACTAACCAAGAAAGAGGCATGGCCTCACAGACAAAGAAAAGGAGTCTTGTTATCTGGTGCCTAACGTGTCTGGGGAAACAGGTCACGGGGTGCTTTCTTAGTGAATAAACTCAACAGTAACAAAGAAGTATCAGACTGCATCATCAGTTTCTCTTCCCCGAGGAAACCATCTGCTAGACTCCAAACACTGGCTACCTTGTCCAGCCAAAAGACGCAGCAGTACTCGTTTATGCCTATAGCTACACCTTTAAGCCCAGGCATTGTGTTTCAGTACCTCGCTGCATAATGACAGCTGCACAAAATAAAGGAAATAAAATGTATTTTTGCAAGTAATTTCCTTCTGTTTCTGTAGCAAGTTGTTATTTATACTAGGAGTGAGAAATGTCACTTCTGTGCATAAATGCACGCTGCGAGGTGATGGTGCCTTTTAAAGCGTAGTTTCTTTATCCACCATCCAGGCAGGCACTGATCCCACTAAGCTCACTGGCAAATCTGCTGCTTCCTGTAGGACGAGGGTCTGACCCGTGCTTGTGAATCCTGTCACACAAATAAGCTCTGTAAAATCACAACACAAGGCTGGCAGCTCAGGGGCACCATGAAGCTGATGGGGGCAGAAGGCCTTATTTCATTTCATTTTTGAAGCTTCTGAAGACATCATCCTGTCTCCCTTCCTTCTGCTTCCATTCGTTTTCTTTCTTTCATATCTGTCTGCCCAGCACCCTTCTGTCCATTCATCCCCCTTTACTCCATCCCTCATCTATTTCTCTGCTGTCATCTGTCAATTTTGTCGTCCCAGACTCGCACACTCTCACCTCACTATTGCTTTTATTTTATTTTTTTTTGAATAATTGCTAATTCAAGGGTGAAAACACAAGCAAGGAAAAGGGAAAGATGTGGAAAAAAAAAAAAAAGACGAATATTGCTGCTGCTGCAGTTTATTACTCATTTCCATGGTTCCCCCTGAATCCTGCAACATTTTCTAGTTATCAAGGAGTCACAGTAAAATATAACCCCTGATTATGAGGGTGGGAAAAGCAAGTGCCACAGAAAACTTGATAATTCTCATCTACGGGCTGCAACTATCTACTGGCAGCAGGACAGCAGTGACAGTCTGTGATTTAGGGTCCCTGCTAGAATGTATGCTGGTGTTATACCAACTAATAAAGAGTTGCAGTAGAGATGTGCTAATTATATTTTTCTACTTCAGTGTGTATTGAACATTGTAAACTATCATTTAGTGTCATTATTTTAATGATATATTATGCTGATAATACAATCTGGGTTAATTCCCAAATGTGAAATCTAGGGAGAAAATGCTACTCTGATATTTTTTAAATGCATTATCTCATTAACCCTAAAATAGAAAATACTGTAGTCACAGCTTCAGAGAAAGCATTCATTTACCAGCAAAGGTAGCAACTATAATTATTCTGGAAACAGTTGTCCCAACCCAATTGTAATCTCTGTTATTTCAGTAGGGAGAAAAAGCCAAAGAAGAGATAAAAACAGTATTTTGTATAGTAAGGGATATGATTAAGTGCTTTCTTTTAAGGCAACTCTAATCTTTTGCTGAGAGAGGGCAAACAGTCAGCAGTGTATGCAGCACAGGCAAAGAAAGAGAAAATAAACATACTTCTGTATGCCTGTCTCAAAGGTGTAAGGACATCAAAGTAGAACAAAGTGGAAGCAAAATACATAATTCTAATCACACATGTTCCCCATCATTTTAAGCAGTATTAGATATTTGATACTTTAAACAGCTTTTCTTCCCCCCCCCAGGATATTGGCCTGCCATCAGCAAGTAATTGTTATCTCTGGAATTCCACCTGAATCAAAAGATTTTCTTATTTACTTAGGCAATGACTCCAACACAACCCAGAACATGAGGACAACCCACGTAAGTATTTGCTTACTCCTTCATACTCCCTCGGTGGGTATCTCTGGATCACTGCAGAAGCAAGGAGCCCTCTGTGGGCTCTCTGCCCACAAATTATTTAACTAATTGCTCAAGGGCAAGATGGAAGTGTTTATTAGCTTGACTATCATAATTACTTTCTTCAGATAGGTAGTTTCACCTGCTTCAAGTCTTATGCTTTCATGGTTAATATCCACATATATGTCTAAAAAGTTTAAAAGCATGCCACAGTTAAAACATGGTATCGTGTGTAACCAGGAAAGGAATACACATACAGAGACATACAAACAGGAAATATTACAAAATTTATACTTTACACACTGGATAGCTGCTGAACTTTCCTTGGAAAGACCTGATGAATTACTTCCATAACATGTATGTTCAGTATAGGCTCATGATAAACAAAATATACCCCTGAGTTATCTTTCTCCCCTATCCATTGTTGACTTCACAGGACTATATGTAAGATCTAAGATTTAAGCATGCTTGAATGTCGCTAACAAAAAATCCAAATATATCTAAATGTTTCAGTGGTCCTCTAGATGTATCCATCCTGTCAAGAGTCTGACTTCCTCTTCCCTAACACTCATCAAACTAGGCATAACCATCTTGAATAAAACAGAGAGCTGCTAATATGGAATAGGCCATAGGGATAAATGGATCAAGTTTGCTGTTTATCAAACCACAGAAAAAAATGACTTGTTTTCCCCAGATGTGGAGAGGCACAAGAATTCCAAAGGACTCACAAAGCATTTACATTAGGCACTGCTAACAGCAGCTCACTTCGTTTGGGACAGAGGGGAGGAAGGGCAGCTCCCAGCAGTCACAAGCCTGAAAGCAGCACTGGAATTTAGGTATTCAGAGAATGCATCAGAAAGTCATTAAGGCTTTTAAACCCTTGTCTTTGACTGGTGAAGCCTCACTTCTGACTGCCATCAGTTCACTACAGCACAAAGAGGGGCTTGGTAGAGAAGGAAGTGATCTAAATCCCCTTCATTTTATCTGGTGCTGTCCTATTTTTACCCAAAAACTACCCCAGCATAGGGGAGATGTGAAAACTTGCAGGTTACACAACCCTGCATTTTCACAGCGTTGTTTAGCACTGTGATGGCTATAATTGTGATACACTGAGAACATTTGCAACCTTCTGCAGATCTCACACTCGCACTTCTGCCCAACTGGTGTGATGTGCTTGTGTTATAACAGTTCAATGTGTTGCAACTAAAAGCTGTCAAGAATGTTGGCTCAAATGATTTTCCCCATACATTGTCCTTTGTTTAGGCCTTTACATCTAGCAGTCAGAACACGGGACGGGGACTCAGTGCTATTCACAACCTTTACCATTCCGTATTATGACACTGGGAAAACCATTTAATCTCTGTGTCTCAGCATCTGTAGTTGTCAGCTTGACACACTAACACCCCCCTCCCAAAGACGAGTGATCAGGGACTTTGGAAACGAAGGACCAGGTGGGTGGCACCTCCCTACAGATAAATGAATTATGTACATCAGATAGAGGTTTACAACAGATTAGGTATTCCAGTCTATCTAATGATCTTGGTGATCTTGGTCATATTGCGGAGCAGTCAGCTGCATTTTCCATCAGCTTACTAATGCCTTAAGGCAAAAATAAGAAGAAATGTTTCCCAGCAGCTGCACTCAGACAGAACAGCAAACGTTTTTAGTAAAAGATCCTGACTGTAGTGTTCAAACCTTGCCGAGCCTGGAAAAGGACTAACAACAAAAAATTCTCAAAGCTAGCCATCCCTTTCCCTTCTTTCATCCCAGAGCACTGCTGACATTTTTTGCACAGGTGGTGGGATGAATTGTTTGAAGCTCTTTGACTTATCTGTTTTGTTTTTTCTTTTTTCCTTTTTTTTTTTTTTTTTTTTTTTTCCCCCCCCATTGGAGTTCTTGACCCCTTGGGAAGCTTCTGCTCTGTCAGGTGCATAATCAAGCCCAAGGGGAGATCAGATGAGCTTGGTCACACAGTCATTATTGGTCTCTACAAAGCCCAAGGGGCTCCTTTTTTCATGTTTTTGCGATTGTAAAATAAATCAGGAAAGAGCTGTAAAATAAAGGCAACGAAGAGAGGAGAAAAGTTGGAACATATGATTGAGGAGGTCCATTGGAGGCACCCCATTTTTTTTGCATCAAATCCAGTAACCTCTGCTGAGGTTTGTTTCAAGAACAGAGCCAGCAGATCTGAACATTTACTAGTCTTTTGCAAAGATTTTTCAATCTGCACCACATGTGTCACCTGAATTTCCTAGCTGGGGACAACTCAGGTGTCCTCTTTTCAACAGATTGTCTGAAGAGTGTCAGGAGAACAGACATATCCTATTAGGAAGAGCTGACAATAAATCCCTTATCTTTATAAAGATCCAAATCTTGCTCCACCCCACACTTATTGAATCTATTGATTTCAGAACAAAACTTTGTATAGATTGGCTGTACTGTGGATCTTCAATGTTATCTAAGTGTGCAGGTACCACGACTTAAGTAATAGAAAATTGTAATATCACAGGCTAAGAAAGCAACTTGAGAAATTTGCATTCAAACAAAATATACTCTATGTATATTATTTGCTAGATGGTGTCCTTGTATTATCTCTGTAAATGAATTTTAACCCCTCACCAGTCACACAGCTAGACAACAGTGAAACATTTGTACGTAAGCATCTAGGGAAAAAAAGCCTGATGAGTTGATCCACAATTTGTTTTGGAAAAAAAAATAAAAATTGTTATCCACTTCATATCATCCATGGAGAAATTGCTTTTCAAATTTCTTACATCTCAGGCATACTAAGTACACTCTAATGAGTTCAAAAATGTGTAATGACACTGTTAATTCTATGGCTAGCTTGGAATCAAGACTGTTTCTTTTCTTCAAAGGAAAATAGGATTATCAACTGCACTAGGAGAATTTTCTTAACATGATTGATAGGAAGAAAGAGTAATCACCTTTGAAGTGCCACTACATATAATACCTCTCTAGTGTTCTCTTTTTCCTCCTGACATCCATGAGTAATTGAAAGTAAAGAAGCTGCTTAGCGTGATCAATGAAGCCCAGATGACAGCCCCTTCTACAACATCTACCAACACTGTTGGGTGACAACATCATCATCTTTGATACTTTAGAGTTGACGCAGGGCAATATCTTTTTGAAGTGCCTGACTTCGGTTTGGCAGGTATCACATTTTCAGGAACACTAATGACTTGTACTAGGTGCTCCCCCATCAGCACAGGAGGCCTTTAGCTTTATGGGCAGTAATGCTGGAAGCTGGGTTGGAAGTCTGAAGCAGACACTTGGCTTTGGACTCAGTCTCAAATCACTAAGCTTCTGCTATGGAAAAGCCTCTGGACCCCAGTTTCATGGCTGCTGAATATATGGCCACTTTCCTGATTAGGTCTGCAAAGGAGGGTGCTGAGCCCTTCCTAAGTACTATCTGCCATGCATTGCACAGGCAGTTCTGCACAGAACCTTAGCCAGATCTCCAGAGACAAGGAGGTCAGGCACTACCATGCTCTCCAGTGTGTGATAAACAGACCAAGATTTATATGCTTTGTTAGCAACAAATACTGGTAGTTAGACACAATAAAATAAAAGTTGCAGGGCCCAAGTAGACTACAGTTGAGTTACTGCATATTTCTGAGGGATTGTGTGATCTTCAAACAAACAAACAAGAACAAAACACAAAAAAAAATGTTTGGAATGCTTCATATTTATCCATGTATCTGCCCTAAAATTGTTTTGCTATTAACAGCTTTGATATTTATAATGAATTAAATTACCATTACATAAGAAAGCAACAAAACAACTGTAATTCTTAGACTGAAATCTTTGCAAGATGTCAGACTGGTCTGAACTGGCTTTTATGAGAATATTTCTCAGAAAAGATAGCCTACTAATCAAGCAACTGTGAACAAATTGTGCCTCTACCCTGAGCACCAGCAAAAAAATGCTCCTATGCATAGAGAGCATCTTTTTTTTTTTTTATTTTTTATTTTTTATTTTTTTTAAAGGAAACTTTATTGAAGCTTCGACTGCTCAGATCTATTGTTTCACAGTCCTAGGCACTAAAATTGGAGGTGGCACACCAAGGTTAAATCACAGCATTGACAGCTTCTTGTGTCAGACACCTGTCAAAATGTAATAAGGAACCCGTGAAAAGAAATAAGATGCCAAAAGCACATCACACAGAGTTTTTCATTTTCATACATCATGATTCATAAGTCAGAGAAACTGTATACCTATGAAAACAAGGTGGCAGCTACATGCCAACATGTCTTTTTGGCAGAAAATTAGACTGTAAAGTTCTGCTCACACATGCCCTAGAAGGCTGTGAACTCCCATGGGTGGGAATAACCGAAATAGGGCAGATTTCTGCTTCACCTGGTAGCACTGGCAGAGGCAGCAGTTTGGCCACATCAGCACCCTGACTCAGCACCCCATACCTGTTGGTGGCTTTGCAGCTTCTCCACGGGCTCCCCTTCATGCCTATTTTCCACGCCTCCTAGTATGTACCACAAATCCAAGCTCCCTTTTGTTTATAAAGAACCTAGTGAGTATCAGATACATTGATCCAAAACAACAAAATTTTTTATTTTTTTTAAAGGCATCAACAGAGCCAAGTCAATATGCTTAAAGATATATTTGGTTAATGTATTTATAGGAGACTGATCAACATAGAAACTGACCTAGGGCACTGGGGCTGGGGATAAGGCACCAATCATGAGAAGACTGAGAGTTTTGAAACTGCAGAGAGGTCCACGAGCACAGGAAGAAAATAAGTTCAGCACTGTAGTGCTGATGCCCTTTTACTAAATGGGATTATTGTACTATCTGTTCTTTGTGGAGTGACTTTCATGCAAATGGGCTTGCTGAATGTTACTCAAGTTACCAAATGATGCAGTCACGGAATAACTTAAATACCATGCACACCTCTTGGCTTGCAAGCCTGCTTTAATGAATTCTAACTTTACGGCAATAAGTGGCCTCTGGTAAACCCCCTTCCCCTCCTGCAAAAGCTATATTTATATGAGAAGAAAAACAAAAACAATGACCACAAGATGTAAATGCATTATGTGGAGGAAACACTAATTTCCATGTGGACAAAGATGACTTTCCTTTCAGAGCCCGGTCAGATTTTTCTGGTTTGTTTTTAAACAGCCTTCTTCTGCAATAAAGGACAGTGCTGTATTTGCTTGAAAGTCTGCTTCTTGAAGTTGATTTCTTTACAGCTCTGAGTGATACTGTCTGAAATACCTATGCAGTGCTTTGGCAATGACACTCCTACTGGCAGGAAGGGGAGTTTATAGCTGCAGCTTTGCTAGAAACAAATAACATTTTCCTGCGATTATTGATTGCCATCTATTTTTACGACACATCTGTGACTTTCAGTGACTTACACAATAAGCGTTCTGCATTAATAATATATCTGCCCCAGTTATTTATTTATTTACTTGATAAATTAAAATTCACACAAATAAAACGAGTCTGAGATTTTCCACAGAAAGGAAAATATGAAATGAATACTTTTATACGAAAGGCCACAGAGCAGCCCCCAACAGGAGACCAATTTGTCTGTATGTACACGTGCATACATAACACCTATCTGCATGTGTCAGTGTATATACAGCATGTTCCTTCCTTTCCTCCCTCCTTTGTTAAGAGGTTCCTGCTCCTTCTCTCCTGCCAGAGGGGTCAGCAGCGGGGCTCAGCACTGCAGGCTCCTGCAGGGGGGCCCAGAAGATAGAATTCGGTACCTCAGGCTTGACCCCTACCACAAGCAATTTGAAAGGGACAAAGTTATCAACAGTGGTCAATTCCCAAAGTCTCGGCATACCTCTACTACTGACAGGGCTTAAGAGACGAGGAGAAAAATAAGCATTGCCCTTTTTTTTTTTTCTTTTTTTCTTTTTTTTTCTTTTTTTTTTTTTTTTTCTGGCATCTTCTAAACATAGCAGAAAAAAAAAAAAAAAAAAAAGAGGGGGGGAGGGAGGATCTGTCCCTTCTCCGAAACAAGGAATAGGACAAGAAGAAATGGCCTCAAGTTGCGCCAGGGGAGGTTTAGGTTGGATATTAGGAAAAAATTTTCTTCACTGAAAGAGTTATAAAGCATTGGAAGAGGCTGCCCAGGGAAGAGGTTGAGTCGCCATCCCTGGAGGTGACGTGGACTTGGTGCTTAGGGACACAGTTTAGTGGTAGACTTGACAGTACTAGGCTAACAGTTGGATTTGATGATCTTAGAGGGCCTTTCCAACCTAAATGATTTTATGATTCTACACTCACCCTGTCCTCCATGTGTCTTCAACCCCTCCTGCTCCCCAGGAGCTGATGCTCCCAGCAGTGCTGCCTCTGGCCTTCTCGTACTTGCAGCACTCTGAAGCTACTAAGCAGTAGCTCACTTAAGAACCAATCTTTTATCAAAAGGTTCAGAAAAAGACACTTGGGTGTTGGCTCTTGCATTTAGAATTGCAAGAGGTCAAACCTTACGTGACCTTTCATATCTACACAAGCAATCACTTCAGATTAAATGCAAAAGGATATGACACTCCAAAACTGTGTCCTGCTGCTCATCTAATGGTAGCTACAGCACACAGAAATATCCTTTAATCAGAGTTATCCTAAAACATCTTCCACTGCTCTGCCTTTTATAATTAAAACACGCTAGCCAGAAGGAAATGTGAGATTAACTAGCATTCACAACATGCCTTTGAGCAGAGATTTGCAGAGAACAAGTAATTTGAAATTGAAAAGATATTCCAGGCCTTTCTGAAAGTTCTGAAGAGCATGAGTGGAAGTGCAAAGAGAGTAACCAGAACTATTCCTGCAGACTGCTAATGTCAAAGATTAAAATACAGAGTTGTGCATTCCTTGTACAGGAGGAGGAAAGTCTTTGCCTGGCACTGAGCTCTGCTGCCAGCCTCTCAGCTAACCCTGGAAATCCATTTCTCCACCTGTACCTTCCAATGCAGAGAGGTTCCTCATCCCCGCTCTTTGCTGACATAATTGTCCTTTAAAACATGCTTTCAATCCTCCCAGGTGTTTTGAGCCTGCATTTGAAGGGCTGCTCTCTGCCAGAGAAGTCCCCTGATGCAGGTCACCACCGTGCTGTGCTGCTGCAACACGGCAGGTGCCAAGGACAGCAGGAGCCACGTAACATCAGGGCCAGGAACCATTAAGCGACCACTAAACGTGAAACTACAGCCCAAGGGAAATGAACTGGGCATGGTTTCAGAAAACCACAAAGCAAAGGAGATCAACAGCCAAGCTGCCATGGGGAAGGAGCAGGAAAATAAAACAAGCTGTAGTATTACATGTCTGGCTGTATTTTTGTTTGTCTGTTTTAACATGCTCACAAAACTGCCCGCTCCTTTCTCCCCCTAAAATCAGGTCCCTAAGAGAGAAGCCTCTTCATATGGAGGCTTCTTAATAGTCAACAGAGAGATCATTTCACCCTGTGGATTTGCCTCTGTTCCTCCATTGGTTAGGTAGAAAGCATTCTGGAGCGAGGTGCTTTCACGCTGCGTCTGCTGCTAAGCCTGACAAACCCTGAGCCTAGAGTTAAATGCAGTTAAACATCCTCTTCTGTATTTAAATAGGCATTTCTGGTGATGATATGGAAACTATTGCTTTTCCCTACAGAGACTCAAAACTGCATTAAACACTCTCTCTAACAAGCTCAACTTTCTTCTCTCCAGTGTTGGTACCATTATGAAAATGGATGCTGACAGGGTTTGCTCTTGACCTTAGTGCAAGCTCCCTTTGTTTCTCTATTTAGCCCAAACAGAGAGGTAAATACTAAAGGTGGCTTATGAACACCAACGTCTAGGGAAAGGCTGAGGAAAAATGCTTATACAATCACACTGGTGCTGTGTAAACAGTTAAAGCAAGGGACTAAGCTAGATGCTGCATTTAGCATGTGATAAATCTGGAGGTTCCAGTCTTAAATCTCAAGGCAAATGTTGTTCAGCTAACCTTTCTCTATCCAGTTTTAACAGCTGCATCTCATCCTCAGTCCTTGATAACATGCAGCTATGCAAAGGCAGAAGGTGCTACAACTCAATCATAGAACCTTTCTCAAGAGACAGGATTTCTTTTATGCATCACACTGAAAAGATGTATAACATTATACAGCCAAGAAAAGGAGTGGAGGTCATTACCCCTTAGGTCCCTTGGTTTCTTGGTTTAAGCTTCTGGTTTTGAAATACATCTGCCTCTCTGATTGGACAATGATTCTGTTGCTGTTTTCTTAAATCATATCACACATATCTATTTGCTCTATAAAACATATTAAGACGAGAAAATGGGTTACACCTCCAACTGCAGAATAGATATTATCTACCAAAGTGTTATTTGCATGCATACTGTGCTGTCACAAATATTAAAATAAAATGAGTGTTCCACCAGCATGTAAACGAAATCACAAGAGAAGAAAAAGGAGCTAATTAAAATATAAAGGTGAAAGACAAAATAAACAGAACAAGCAATGAGCCAGATGACAGCATGCTTTAGGCCTTACAAGGAGGCAATTTCTCCATACCTATCTGGCAGAAGTATCCATCACTGATAGGGAGATTTCTCTTGTCCCCTGTAAAGGTTTTTGTTTTATTGGCACCGATTTTGCTTTTCAAATGTACATTATGTGAGTCAAATCCATTTGGGACCACTCATATAGCACGTCTCACGGAATATTATGGACAAAAGGCAAACCAGAATGGTTGCAAGCTTGACCTTCCCGGAGTGCTACTTACTGCTGCAATAGCTGGACTTTCCCTTGACTGCTGGGAGCAAGGGCTTTCAGGAACATTCCTGCTTTTACCAAAAACAAAGAGCAGTTTTTAATCTTCCTGATGGATGAAAAAAGCCTTAAAATGTATCTGAATGCACCCCAAATTTTCGGAAACCAAAGGGCAAACAAAAATAAATCCAAGGTTAGTCTTTCTCTTGCCTGTTAATCTCTTATTTTATTAAGCCAATTTTGTAATTTTAGGAGGCCAACCCATGCTTCCTGAAAACCTGAAGGCAGTAATACCCGCTACTAAGCCAGTTTAACAGCAGCTTAAGGGATCTCCTCTTTTGCAGAGTAATTATCCCATCCTGAGCTAAGGACTATGCTGACCAAGAAAGGGCAGTTCTCCGCTTTACCAGAGGCCCAAAAATTTCATTATACTGAATGTACCCTCTGTTATTTCTAGGGCTCTGCTGAAGAATTATGAACTGACTGCACGTGTAGGTGCCTTGAGAAACCATTACATGGCTGTCTTCAGTGTCCCTTACACACAGGGTCACTCCAGCCATGGGAAATCTCCCCCATCCCCTCCCCAGTTTATTGGTGTGCACACGGTGCTGAGCAGAGCCCAGTCCCCAGCTGGGGTCTGTACAGTAGGCACTGCAGCTCAGTCAGACATCCAGCCAAATTCTCCTCTACACTGACTTAAGGAAGCCTTGGATTTTTAACCACGTAGATGAGTTACAGGAAACCTTGCATTACAAACCTCAGAGACAAACCACAAGACCACTGGAGTTTGTCTTTCCTCGTATTACCCATATGCCTGCAGCCAAGCAGAGGGGAGACTAAAGATACAGTTTGTCTCTTAACTCTTTAATATTTAATCAATACCTCCTACATAATATTCTAGCTCCTAGATATACTCCTGTAAATCACTGAATGTCTATAAGTAGTTCCCCTGTTCCAGATTTTGTATATTCCAGTCTGTAGCATATACACATACGATGTGAAGGCTGATTGAGTTATGCCTTTACATATTATGACAAGGTCTTCCCACAGTGCTCAGGAATATTCCAGGCAAGAAAAAGAAATGGTACTGAAATGCAGAAACTTGCCAGCTCTCACCCTCACAAATAATTTGCCTCGAGTCCATCCTGAATGCTAAATACTGCAAAAAACAGATGTAGTATGTAAGAAATAGTTCGAGTGACATAGTTGAGAAAAAAAAAAAAAGAGTAGTGTACTTCATGCCAAGTGGTAGCTTGTGATTCTTGCAACTGAAACACAACTGAAATTAAACATCATCTTTCCCAAAAGAAAGACACATTACATCGATAAATTAAGTAAATTAGTAAAAAGACCATACCCTAAGGAATCTGAACTACCCTTGCTAACTTCTACCAGGAGAACATAGCTGTGTCATTCTGTAAATGACATTTTGTTGTCACTGCATTTCATACAGAATAATAATAAGGGATTTATGAATTGTGGGAACTGTGGGAAAGTCAACAGGATTTTACCTAATAGGTGCAATTTGCATCTAGCCACCCATGGAATGAAGGATCCATGTCCATTTTGACTTCCATGTACATAAGGCAGAATGTGTTTTTTTGATAATGTAAACCCAGGAGCGTGTTCTGAGCAGTGCTCTTGCCTTAAAAAACGTGAAGGGGCCAGATTATGCCTTATCAGCAGGACAAAGTATGGCTCAGTGACTGCTCAAGAATTTAAGTGATTTCCAGAATAGTCCTTAATGCAAGATAGGTGCCTACATCATTTTCCTTTTTATTACGAAGCAAATAATCATTTTCCTCCGTCATTTATAGGAATTAAATCCCTTTATCCCTAGGTAGAACACCATCCATGGAGCAGGTTTTTGCAGTTGTCATTTGTTTTCCCCAAGCAGGAAAGGCACTAACTGCCAAACGAATATGTAACTAAGCTAAGGGTTGAAGAAAGGCTTTTACTAACTTTAGTAGTCAGTTTTTTTTCACCTTTATAATACCCTTTAATAGGGTTTCAGGATAAGGTTGTTTATTAATTAAGTCTGTCACCCCAGAGAGAGGAGCAGTTTTCAAATTATTTTGCAGAAGGACAAAATAAACCAATGTCACCTGGTGGCTGTTGAAAGAAGCAGAGAACAGAGCCTGGAAATCCCTCCTTACACATTCTCTGTCTCCATTAGACCACATCATAGAAGTTTGCTTCCACATATTAAAATGTCACCAGCAACAACCATTGTCCAATGTACTAGAGAGCCAGTGAATTACAGGATTGGTTCAAAGACAGGAAACAGATTAGAGAATTTCAAGTATATGCTATATTTTACTTATTTCTGTTCTCCTAGAGGGGATCTACTACCTCCCGAGCCCTTAGATTAAAAAGTCAGGAAAAGGATGTGCTAAATCCCAGATGTTAATTGCCCAGACTCATTGAATTAGAACTGCAGATAATTAATTGCCAATTTTTAATACATGCTAAAATAAATGGATGATAGGACTTCCAGTGGGTGGTTCTGAGGTCCAGAAGGGGAAGATTATTTCTTAAAATATGAGAGCCCTCGAGGCCAAAGTCATCTACAGCATCTGATTTCAGGAAGTTGGAGAAGCTGGGGAGACCAGTGGAAGGGCCAAGTGGGGAGCTGTAATGCTTGGGTATGCAGGGGAGCAGCTCGAAGGGCCTCATAGGCTGCTAAGCTCATTGTGGTAAGAAAGCAACAGCTTTCAGCTTTAAGAAGTGGGCTGTTATTGTTCACCGTGTCTCCTGTAAGGTCAGGTATAGACAAAATGCTCCATTAGATTTTGCTTTAAAAAATAAAAATCACAGCATTTACTGCTATGATACCATAATCTCATTCTCCCAGTTCTTAGGAAATCAGTTTGTCAGTTAAAGCTCAGAGTAAAATAATGTAATGACAGTAGAACTAAGATAAACACCTTTTTAAGGGAGAAATGCCTACCTTTGTGAAGACTTTTTTTTTTTTCTTTTTTTTTTTTCCAAATCTGGAAAGTACATAAAGCTAAAACAACATGACTAACACAGAGAGGAATTATTTTTATCGCTTATACAATAGCAGATCTGGAAGGTCTCAGCCATGACAAAAGTCACACTGTACCTGGTGTTACCTGCTCATTAAAATCTGAATTGAAAAGGAAAAGCAAAAGTGAAGAGAAGCAGAGGGTGTAAGACACATGCCCTGGCCTCAAGTCCCCTCACCAGTTTCTTATCCTCGCCACTCCTTTCTAACGCCATGCACTACCAGACTACTCTTTTGCACACTGCCTACCTGCTGTTTTCACTAGTACAGGGGAAATAAAATATATATTTTTTTTTTCATCCAGAAATGTGCTGGGGAGACTCTCAGACCTAAATTCACAGGTATCTGCTGTGTGCTCCTAAGGTTTTATCAGGAAGTATGACTGAAAGGCATAATTTGAAACTATTGTTATACTGATAATGCCACGGCTTATTTTCCTATTACAGGTGACCCAAGGGAAGTAATTTCCTGTTTGATGAGACACCTAAATGACGTTTAGCTGTGAGTATCAGAAAAACATGCCCTGCAATTAGATTTAAAGAATGTTGAGCTTATATTGGCTGGTGCCTGATACCTTTTGAATTGCACTTCATCCTTTGCAGCTCCTGTTAAAGGAAGTTTTAGAGTGTCTGGTTTGAAGGTTCATGACCTTGAGGTCATCTTTGATATCAGCCTATCTTTTGATTATCAGTTTAGCTACATGACAAAAACTTCTACATCTGCAGAGGCTAGTAAGTAAGGCTACAACCAAGGCTGTCTCAGGAGGGTGCTAGGCTGTCATTCATGCTTTCATTACATCTCAGCTGGATTATCGAAACGTGTTGTTCATAGGCCTTCCAGACCAGACACTTCAGAAACTGCAACATAGCAAAAATATTGAAGCTGGAGGGATAAGTAGCTGTCAGCAAGCACAGCCCACTGCACCCATGCTGAGAGTTTAACAAAAACCTTAGGTAAAGCAGCAAACTGCACTTCTGGTCTCCCAACCCCACCTTTAATAATACCTCACCACACCTGCACCAGGGACGTGCCCAAGAAATAGATGTATCCCCTCTGTGTTATTTGGCTATTAGTGACTGGGCAGAGAGAGGCTGAGGACTTGCTGAGCTCTTTGTGGTGCTCTATTTATCAGGCACCCATACGGAGAACTAATTTGTTTTCCCACTGTCCCAGAGCCCAGGGATTCTCCTGTCAAATGTAACCAGTGGAGCCACTCTTCACTATTATTTACTTTACAAAAAGAAAAATTCCCCAGCCCATCTGGGCTTTCCCAGTTCTCCTGGATATCACACAGTTCACCTGGGTTCCCAAACTCCCTAGTTTTAGAACTCCCTAGGATTAGAACTTTTTATTAAAAAAAAAATAAAAGGTTATAATTTGACATTAAACCCAACTTATTTAATGTAATGTGAGGCAATATACTAACCAAGCAAGAGCTTAAAACACTACTCAGCTGTGAAGTTAAAACACAGTGCAGAATAGTTGCTTCATTAGAGATGGCTGCAGCTATTCCTCCTGACTGAACAAAGCCGTGGAGGGGGGCTCACAGCAGAGCCTTGCTTCAGAGGGGCTTGAGGCGAACCAGCTCCAGCTGCACTCCCACCTCCTGGCGTTGTGCTTACAAAGTGACTGCACAGCTACTTTCAGTTTGTATAGAAATACAAAGCAGTGTTACACCGAATTCTCACAGAGAGCAAAAATTAGGATGGGCCAAATAAGCCGCCAATAAAATGAGGACTTCTCAACAGAGCCATGATAACTACAACATCCAAAGCTTATGTTTAATGTAGAGGTTTTGCATTACAGAGAGCTGAGCCACAACACCAAACTACAATCTTTGGCTGCTTTGGAGCATAGATTAAAAGCATTTGTTTAGCTGCACGTAGTCTCAGTGGTATCTCAATATCCCTTTCCTTTAAATACTTTCTCAGCTCTCATTCTGTAGTTTGTTACTTCTATGATTCTCCTACATATGAAGGGCATTCAGAAATGTACTGTATGTTGTAATGTATTGGTATAATTACAAAATCTCATTAAGGAGGACTTTATTATTGATTTACTGGTTTTCTATTCATTAAATTTCACTATAAAAAGCATTATTACTTTTAAACTCAGCATGCTTAAACACAAATGGAATTATCATAAGAGAAACAACATAAAATGGAGCTATTAATATTAAAACAGTTATAGTTTGAAGATTATTCATTTAATAAATCTTTGTGATATTAGCAAGATTGATGAGCAGTAGTACAAATGAGGGGAACACAGGAGAGATGATCATTTATTATCATTACAGAGATATAAAGTATGATTCAGTGTTTCATAATGGATGTTAAATTTGATTTAACATATGGCTGACTCATTCTCTGAAAACTGTTCTTAAAGACAAACTCATTGAAAAGTCAAATCCATTGTCTTAATAATACACTTGAATTATCTTTTGATAAGAAAATAACTACCATGTCCTCAGACAAATCAGGCAGACTGTGCCAGAGCTGCCGTGCTATATGCCAGCAGTACAGAAAACACACACTATAGGTAGAAATAATGCCTCAAGCATGCCTGGGTGCGAACAGAAAGTGAACACCAAACGCCTTTTGTACTAAACCCATGTGCACACAGGGGTACCTGCCTTTTGCCCTGTGCACATATGTTGGATACTGCTTCTACTCATGCAAAACAGAGAAGTCTGCATCTGATTGTGAACAGGGGTGAGACTTCCTCATTCACACACTGCACAAACCAAGACAGAAACACGTAGTCCTAAGTTAGAAAATCTGCACAATTTGAATATTGCAGCTTCCATATGAACGATGAGCAGCAGAAACTTTTTTTTTTTTTTACCCTGATGACTCTATTTAATATCTTAGTAATAGAAAGTCAAATGTATTTTTAAGAGTGGGTCATTAATCGCTTGATCATCTAGGAAACAGAATTGCTTTAAATAGCCTAGCAGATTAAAATGCACATTTAACAAACAAGTAATCTTAAATGAGTGACTGGTATTGCTTGGTGAGTAAAGACCTGGCAGACATTTTCTGAGCGTGTATCAGTAAGATCTGCCATCCAAATTAACAGCATGTTCACAACAATCTTGGTGTCGTGGTGGTGTTTCTGCTGAGCAGTCTTGGCTACAAAGACTTGTGAAAAATACTTTTGTAGGCCCATCATTATTTTGCTGTGAAATAAGAGCAAACAAAGTTGATTTTCCCCTACCCTGCCCCCAAAAACATCACCCCGACATGAACAGGACAGTGATGAGACTGATTGAATGCCCTGTAGCATCCTTCATACATTCAACGTACATTAATGTACGTTGTTACGTGCAAAGTGTCACTGCTGTCCACAGAGGACACTTCTCCATCCTCTGTGTCTGCTGCATCTTTCCTTGGCTGTAGTTATTTGCAATAATTTTTGTTTAATTAGGAAACTAATTGAATCAATACCTCACCACTTCACTGCTCCTCTCCCTTGGGATGCAGCACTAACGGGATATTTATTTATTTATTCACCCTATTGTGAGCCTAGTGCTTGTTAAAATATTGGCAGTACAAGTCCCAGCAGTATGGTTTACTGGAAGGTTTACTGTTCTGGCCTACCAGGTTCCTGCTTAGAAATCATCCTCATAAATAGACTCCAGTAAAGGTCCGATGTTTTAATTTCCCACCTCTACAGAGTTTTACTTGTTTCTACCCTCTGTCATATGCTATAACTAATCCAGACTTGTACTTAATGGAAAAGGATTGCTGAGCTGCTTTGTTACCCCTTCTTATGAAACAATTTACATTTCTAAAGGAAAGGCTTTGTCATGTTCTAACAAATTACAGGCCTAATCCGGAGCCTGCTGCAGGATCTGGCCTTTAATAACTGACATATTTCTATACATGCATCTTCCCAAATACCTTCTCATTTAAGTGAAATGTGACAGAATTGAATGTGCAGAAGAGTAATAGAGTATTAGTCTTTATTCTTCACATATTATAATCATGTAATCATCTGCTCAAACGTCCTATTCACTTTCTCTATTCAGCCATTTGTTTATTTAGGCAGGAATTGAATCTGCACATCAACATTATGTACATCTCAGATGCACTGTCCTTAGCTGTTTCACCTTTTCTCCACCACTTCTATGAGAATTTACTTTCTCTTACATAGCAGTGTTCAGGCAAACTTCCCAGCTGCTAAATGCTCTAAAGGATGAGATGAAACTTGCGACAGGATGAAATAGTTTCAGAACATTTGGCAATGGGTGGATATGCAGATAGTCTACTGAAGCAGAGATGATTTGCAATAGGAAAATTCTAGCATCTACATTGGTTTTAACTCTCTCTTCTTTCTAATTTTACAGACTGACAATGGATTCAAAAAATCCCAGGAGAAAGTGAGCATGGCTGAAATGTAGGAGGTCTAGTACAAAGATGAACAAGCCTTGTTAAGTGAAACCTTTGAATATATATGCCCTTTTTGATTTGCTGCAGTGAGTTTCCCTACTGCTAATAATTCACTGCTGCTTGTTTACAATTAAAGAATAGCATTCATATTAGAATGAAAAAGTGGCTTCTGCAAATGATTAAATATTATGGAAAGATAAGGATGCAAGTTAACTGTGGAAGCTGCTAATTGCACACATACCCCAACATCAGCAGCACTGTCCCTCTTACACTCTCCATCATTGCAAACCACACAAGAAAGAGGGCATTTGCAAGACATGGAGGCATGGATGTGTTTTCTTAATGCTTTGCTGGACTGTCTACCGATGCTTGTTCTGTGAAATTTCTCACAGGTGAATAAACCGTCCAAAGGTAAGGCCTTGAATATTCAGCACAGTGCTGAGGAGACAGAATTAAAATTAATAAATAAATCTAATTGCTTTTACTTAGTATTTAATTAATCAAAATCATGTCTCTTCTCATGATGACATAGTGGCTATTTGCAAAAATGTTGCATTTTAATGAAATACATATACATCTTGGGCCAAATTAATCAGTGGTGAAATAACAGATCAACCAGATTCAACCAGCAATGAGATTTTCCTAAGTGTACAGAAGCAGTAAACATATCCACAAGATTTGCACTAAGTAGCAATTTGTTGTTTATATAAAGATCATAAAGACAGTAATCATGCAAACTGTGGCTTCTAGCACACTTTATCCCAGCATCAGTCATTCCAGTATTGGACCCATCCCAGGTCATTATCCAGCAGCTCTTCGTTAAAGTGAGCATGGCCTGCAAGATTTGCGGTGTTTCAGTGCCCTCTTGCACTGTACGGATACACTAGGTGAGGTGCAGGTCCACCTTCTGCTTCACTTTCTTTTTACTGTTACCTTTAGGATGGTTGGGTTAGGCTCTGTTGCAGCCAACAGACACACATCCCCTTCTTTTCACATGACAGGGATATTTTCTTCTATAACTTCAATCTTTTATTTAATCTCCTTGAGCATTTCTAGATGGAATAGGTGTCAAGTGAATATTTGAAGCAAAGAAAGACTGTTTCATCATAGCGTTCAGATATTTAAATTATGTTGATCCATCTTTGATGCTTGTCTTTGGCCTAGTTGTCATAAACTTCTTCAATAGCATCCAGTTCCTTTACACCCACTGCAGTTCTTTCCTACCTCCTGGTACAGCGCATATGTATAACTATGAATTTCTGAACTGCAGGATTCATCATTCACTTTAAATTATCTGATTATAGCTCCATTGTTTTTATGAGCTTTTGAGGATGAAGACATCTGAAGACAGTTAGTGGCTGAAATGCATTAAATGCCAAGGATATAAATTTATAATCTTGACAGCTGCTGTGTCTCTTCAGCAGGACTGCCTTCATCGCTACACACCCAGTCGTCACTAAGCATCTGCAGCAGTAGGACCTAACATTTCCAAGGATACTCAGGGCTACCACCTTGGATGAAAAGCTGCAGAGCTGAGCACGTTTGCACCACTGGTAAATTACTACCAGCCTATAAAAATGCTCATAACCCCCAAAATGTAAAGTAGTGAGGTGTGAAAATGCTAAGCATAAGATATTGTTAATTATGTCTCTTCCTTCTTGTGGTTGTAGTTTCTAAAAAGTCCCTCCAAATAGGAGGTGAAGATGTAAATGAGAAAGCCTTTTTCCATGTAGCTCCCTGCTTTACCTGGATCTTTTCATCGCCTCCTAGCCAAGCTTGAATGCCACACAGATGATTTTCAGAATATATGATTTTCCTGTTCTTTTTTCTTCTTGGGCTTCCAACACTGATGCTATTGTTGAGCACTCAAAGGCTCTTTGTAGCCCTAAATAGCTGTACCAAAGACTTTGTCGTATTCAATCATTTTACCCAGAACCTGAT
This sequence comes from Aythya marila, assembly GCF_965140915.1. Taxonomy (NCBI): domain Eukaryota; kingdom Metazoa; phylum Chordata; class Aves; order Anseriformes; family Anatidae; genus Aythya; species Aythya marila. Next base: position 8,556,767 of record NC_139051.1, on the reverse strand, counting down.
TCTTATTCTGTGGAGTAGCAACGAGTCTTTTAAACCCTGCATGCTTTTGCAGGCGTTTAAGGTTCTGAAGTCCCTGATGCCTAGTTAATCAATACTTTAGGAAGATCTTGTGTAATGCTCATTAAAGCCTAATGCATTGTATTTCTTCAGCTCCTCTACCTCTGTACTTGAAACACCCTGCAGCTTCTGCCCAGCAAAATGGCCTTCAAGTTCCTCACACAGCTTGCTGAGGTGTTTTCCTGCCCGTTTTTCAGTGGTATGGCTTAACATCTCAGGTAAATGTTTTGTCTTAAATCCTCCCTCCCACACAGACAACCTGACAAGAAAATGGGGTGGAGTGGGGGACAGGTGAGGAAAACCAACTTCTCAAGTATTAATTCCTGGAGCTGCTGCTGCAATTTTCGCTCTGAAGCGAAAATCCCTGCAGGCTGTCAGAGACAGCTGAGCACACAGCAAGGACACCCTCACACCGTCCCAGTCAGCATGGATGAATGGCCAGATGGCTTTGAATGACAGTTATTTTCTCCATCTCGCTCTTTGAACTCAACTGTGGGCAAAGCTGACAAGGACTGTATTGCCTCCTCTTCTGTCTGCTGCCTCCGACACCAGGCAGAGACTCCAGGCGGTGCTAGTCTAAACAACACTGTCAACCAGCCACTATGCAGACCTTGACGTGGTCTGAAAAAAAAAAAAAAAAAAAAAAAAAAAAAAAAAGCTTATACACTCCCTATTTACCATTTCTGGCCTATTCAAAATCTTTAAGTTGTTCACACATATATTGATTATCTGCTCAGGCATACAGCTGCTGGGTACTTGCTCAGGACTATGTTTTACTCCAAATTAATTCCCCTGGGTCTGAATATGTGGCCTGAGCTGCCCACAGCTGGCCATCCTTAGCGGGTGCCCATTTTTCTGTGCAATAACCCTTTATTTATTTATTTATTTACTTTTTATTTATTGCAGGGTACTAGCCACACATTAACGACAGCCAGATTCAGATTCCCTCTCCTACTCATCTAAGTTGTGGGGTTTTTGTCTGTCTTCGAATCAGCTTTTGAATACTGAAAAAAATATATATACACATCTGGGTAGGGTATTTGTTCTTCTTTTCTCGCTCCAGGACACTCAACCATGATTAAAATTCAAGGAAAACTGAGACGTTTTGCTTCCAATAGAACAGGTTACTTTGCAAAATTTTATTTCAGCAATAGTGATCCTGGCAGATTGACCAGCAATAGCCATGCAGGGGAGAAGGAGCAGGATGCTGTGGAGAAGCATTATACTACACAGCTGCCACTTGGGAATCATTTGGCATAATACTGGCTTCTGACCAGAGGCACACAGCAACCCTTTACCTTACCTAAGAAAAATATTAAATTGCACAGCACAAAAAAAAACCTATTTCTCTAAAAAACTATCCCTATATCCCTAAAAAATCACTACATCTGGCTATAAATCCAACTCATCTTCCGTTCCAATATGCTCGGGTGACGTTCAAATGAAGATGCTGATTACATTTTCTCTTAAGCTACATTACTATAAATCAACTGAAATCATCTTACTTGAAGTAAACAACACCTGACAGGAAACGTAGAAACAAAAGCCCAAACCACTTCTGAAAATAACGTGATAGTCTCCTAATTGAGTAGAAAGGGTTATAATATGACCAAACCAACCTCTGTCTAGTTGCTATTTAGAAAAGTTAATATGGGATCTTCTAAACACAGAGAGAGGCTGCTCTCTCCAAGGCAGGCCAGTGTTTAACCTCATCCTGTGCTTGTTTGTCATGCATAAGCAGGAACATCCCCAGTGACCTGAACTGCAAGCTACTGCCACTCTCATTTGTAGTTGTGATACTTAAAATAGCAGCTCAGGTGACAAATACACCTTTTGCCACGTTATCTAGGTAGCACCATAAAATGACCACCAGTCAATCTCCAATCAGAGTTCCTAACAACTGAGAATCATACGTCTGTATTACCAGCATAATATTACATTTCATTGATTTTTTTCAAAGCAGATTTTGCAGAAATCAAGCAGCAATATAATCATGAAGGTAACAGCTTCACAACGTAAGCCAGGATGCTTCTTGGTGTGTAAAGACACTCAATTAAAAGACTGGATGAAAAACACAATTCAGAAGCAGATGAATCTATTTTCAGATATTGAGTTCACATGCATGCTCCACAAGCTTGGCAAAAATCTTAGTTTGATAAGGCAGTCATGGATTTAAGAGTACGAAATACAGAAGTGCAATCTATACTCCCACACACATATCCACAGCATTTCCCCAAAGACAACAGAATGATCTCCATTCCACATTATATGGATTTACATTCTTTTGTTATGAATGATGTTAATAGCCTGATGTGACAAATTATCAGACAGCAGAAACACAAACTAAAGCAAGCTTTGCTGAAGATGCCTTAGTACCCAAACCTCCAGTGAAACACTTGTACTCGCCCCACCTTAGCCCCACTCTGATTAAGCAAGGTCAATACTAACACTGAAAGGAAGCATCTCCACTAAAAGGTCAATTAAAACCACAGAGTAATATTGCTGGCCTTGGCACCCGGCACAGCTTCCTAATGACAACTGCTACAGCAAGCTACCTACGAGATGCTGGCTTTAGACACTGGCTGACCTGAGCTAGTTAATGCTGTCAGAACTAGCTCTCTCACCAAATTAAATCACCGTTCTCCTCTGGAGGATGACTGGCATTTCCAGAGCAAATTTGCTCAGTTTTCTTCAAACTCAACCTCAGACATATGAAAGTCAAGCTGTGCTCTTTCTGGTTCACGCCACAGAGGCGGCAGCAGGAACAAGATTCTCCTGACCAAATCTTGCCCTCAATTACGCTTGTGCAATCCTGGCTCCGTGAGGCTAACTGGAATACAAAGGAAGCACAAATGTGACAAAGGCAGCACGTGTGGCTCAGAATATACACAAGAGTGGTTTGTTGGCAAAGAAGGTGACATTGTTAGTTGATTTTTCTGATCTACCCTAACTTTAAAGCAAGGTCTGTAAGCAAGCTATCTGTAGCAATAGGAGGGAAAAAACGCTGCAATTTGAAGAGAGTCTAAGTAGGGATTTTTAGATGAAGTCCAAGCTCCATAAAACTCCTCTGGGAACATATTTGAACATGTTTACTCATGCCTGTGAACAGTGAGAAGGGACTATTTGTTTTTTCAGGACGCAGCACAGGGGAACCAACTATACCCTAAAGAGTGAACTGTGTTGATTTACTTGTTCAGTAAGTGACATAGGAACGATTTCAGTGCTTTAATTCCCCTTTAATTTTCATTTCAGAATATCTTAGTCATGGACTGCTAGTGTTCATGGAAGCAATAGATGCCAGCTGTTCAATTCCTTTTCTCCTAAATGATGCCTACGCTTTTGACTGCAACCCAGGTCAAGTAGAGTGTGCATACAAATCTGCGACCTATGTAGCAAGTTCCCAACCATTCCAGATTTCAGCTTTGGAGCATCATAATGGTTTCCTAAGGCAATGCTTAGAAAGGAAATGCTTAGATTTGATTTTGTTTTCTACTAGAGAATGAAACAATAAGCCTAATAATTTTTAAGTGCTTTGGAAGTAATTGCTCTTTTACTTAGACGATGCTTCTTGCTGTCAGTCACATGGAGGTAAATCCTAAGCAACCACTTGAAATCAGTGTAATAACCCCTCCAATTTGACCTTTTGTTTTCATAATCTTATATAGAATTACTTGGCTAGCAAAGGCTACAAATTATAAATAATAATAATAAACTACAATTATCATTTGAGAGTAAAGAATTATCCTAGTATTACTTTAAAGCTTAAATCTGTTCCCAATGTTGCCAAAAGTTAATGGAACTGCACAGCAATAATTACTGTAGGAGCACGAAAACAAGAGTAGCCTCAGTCCTGACCACAGACACAAGCCTTTTCTGAAGTCTAATTGCTGGCTTCCCACACAACTCTGCAGGATGTGTGCTGCTCTCTGAACAAAGAGCTTCCTAATACCTTATAAAGCAAAGAACAGTATTTTACCATGACAGAAGCAGTATCCTGTCACCAGCCAGGTGGAATAATCCCATGCTCTCTGTTCAATAGGATCATACCTATACCCATTGGTTTATTATAATGCTGAGCTTTTCCCTTTCCTCTTTCCATGACCTTCACATTTCCATAAGACAAGACTAAGTACTTTCTGCCTACTCACTTTCAATTATTGCTTTGATATTTTGTTGCTCAAAGCTATCAAATTCAGTGTGATTCCAGTCTTGCAGAAAGAAGAAATGGGAATGTGATTATTATTGGGAGAAGTTTTGAACCATCTGCAAAAACCAGTAATAATAACGTTGAACCATCTGCAAAAACCAGTAATAATAACAAAACACTCTTCCCAGAGATGCTGTATATCACCTTTGTTTAATATTTTGTCAGTTCCACTTAGAAAAATTAATGCCTTGGGAAAAAATAATTGAAAGCGTCTTTCTAGAGCACTGTTAGCATCCCCCTGGGGTCTTTATTATTCTAACAATTTCCCATTTTAAAATACACAGGTACTAACAACCAACAAATTATTACATTTCCTTTAAATGAACTGAAACAACAAAGATAATTAACTAAGAACATAAGCCTGCTTTCCATATGGTAATACACATCCCAAGGGCAAAGTACTTCTCTTTTAAGGAATTCCCCATGGATTTCTTATCCACCTTGTAAGGGTAATTAACAACTGCAAAACACAACTGAACTTGCCTAATGACACAATATTCTGAAATGCATTACTTTTTCATGGAAAATCAATGTGATCTGTTTAAAAAAGAAAAACAAACAAACAAACAACACAACGTAGGACCTTGGAAGAATACAGACATATTTTCTGCGATGGAGCATGCTGCTGTAACTAGTAATACAATTTAAACTCTGAAAAGGTGTTTAGAACAACATTTACATTGAGGGTTATATCAAAAAGAAAGCTAAAATAGGACACATGGTTTCCTGTTAAGCTAAGTGGTAGTTTGTGAAAAAGGAACACATTGGTTTATAGGTATAAAATATGTTAAAATTCAGGTTAGGTAATGGAAACTATGGTTTTAATATAATTTCATTAATTTTAATATGCCTACTGGAAGCAGACAGTACACAGAATATTAAAGCTTTTTTGGGTACACACTGTATATTAAAATTCAAAAGCATCTTATCTACATTACTGTTTCAGTTTGTTGCCTGGTACAGCTTCAAAGTTTACCATTACTAGGACTAATATAAAGACAAATGTGGTAACCGTAATGAAATTAAAACACAAGAGCTAACAACAGGTAAAGTTCTAGGGAACATGAAGTGTTTGGTTTGGCTGTTTAATTTTTTTGCGGGGGCTTTTTTTTTTTTAATGGAGATGCAGGTAAAGAGACAAAAATCTCATTTAAAGGAATCCCACAGGTGAAAGATATGCCCAAAAGTAGTTCAAACAACAACAGAAGAAATTATCACATATTCTGTGTTCCTACAGTAATGACTTGTTCAGTTTTCCAAGAGAATGTTTCCATGGTTGTATAATCCCTCCACGCCACTGGTGTCTTTCACTACAGGAGACCAGACTAGAAATTCACTATTACCCTTCTGGTGCGAGAGTCTGCAGACAAAATCCTGGACAAATTAAGTCAAAGCAAACTCTGCAGTCAACTTCAGTAGCAAAACTATTATTTATTTATAAGATACATAATAAGATATAAAACACAGACACACACACACATCCTTCAGTATTTTCCTAAGAAATATTCAAGGTAGTACCTCATCCAGAGGCATTCTTAATGCCTGCTGATAATTCCAGGAAGGCAAGCAGGCCATGCAGTGATGAGCATCCTGACGTTGTTTAATGTTCAAGTTTTCATACTTTATGCTATTTCTTTTGTGAGGGATTTGACAGCTTACCATTGGAGCAGGGTGGACCAGATTTTTAAATACAAGAACATTTTACATGGGATAAATCACTGAGCTAGAAGGAAGTGAATGATTGGCACAGGGCAGAAGTACTTTTTGCTTCAAGGCACTGGCCTGTCATTTGCTGGAAAATCTGTTTTATTAAATGCCATTCACACTTCCCAGATAAGTCACTGAGGGATATGCCAGATTCTTTCCCAAATACTGCTTGATACTCAGTGCAGATCACTGATGCGAACACAACATCTCTTTTGATGTTCCTAAGCACTGAAGTGTATACATTTCCCAACACATCGAATGTTTATAAGGCTAAAAGAGGGAAAGATATCAACTCTTTGGACAGAAAAGAAAGCCACTGTTTTTCTGCCCTTTCTAAGTATCTAATAAGTTTATTAGAATAGTGCAGGAAAGATGAAAGTAGGTACCAACAGCCTGGTTAGAGCAAGTTTCACTTAAGTGTATTTTTATTTAAAGAAGTAAACATTTATTATTGGGAGATGGAGAGGAAAAGAGCAAGTAGTAAGGTCTGCTGTGCAACAGTGATGCACCAAAAGTCCTCAACCGTGGCTTCTGATTTGCCCCTTTAAAATTTCTCTTTAATCTAACCACAATCTAACCACAATCTAACCACACAGAAAGGATGCAGGATCATGGCTTAAGTTTGCAGAGAACGGGGGGCAGTGAAGGCTGAAGGAGAAGGTGGAAGTTGAGTTATACACACATTTGACTGCGGATGCGCACAGATGCGTTTAGTTGAACTAAGGCCTTTCATTTGACTTGGCTGGTCTTTGTCAGGTGTGACAGCTGAACACGCTGATACCATCCACATCAATGGTTGCTTTTCACTTCTGCTGTACATGTCAAAAGAAAATAAATGTATTCCACTGACACCCAGCTATCAGGCAGATTATTAGCATGAGTATAATAACATTATTCAGGGACTATAAAGAATGCTTTCCTGCTTAGTCCCCCTTCAATCATACAAAACACCTGAAGTCATTTTTCAAAAAACTTGTGGGCTCAGATCACCTTTAAGAGTTGTGAAGTACTCTTACATTGGAAGCCCACTAACACCGATCACTTAGCAAACAAAACAGTAACAAATGAAGTAGGTCTGCCATCAGAGCTGTGAGTCACTTATTTCAAATGGCCTTTTTGTGTAGTTTAGGCTTGTATAACAGTTTCTTAGATCAGGCAGTGCACAGATTTCAGAGTGATACATAACAGACTAGCTTTACCTAGCACACTTTACAGCACTGTTTAAAAATAATAATTTGAAAATTTAACCAACTAAGCCTTGTTGAGTATTTTTGCCTATAGCATCAGCATTACTGTTTCAACCTCCCATTTTCCTTCATATCAAAACCAATGACAAACTACACACCCACAGACACATTATCGAGAAGACTTGTAAGTAACCTTAATACATTATTCTAATTATTTTCTACAAAGGAACACATTATACATGATAATAACCAGCAGCAGATCATTATAAATTAAATTTACAAACAGCAGAGGCAGGATATAAACATTTATAATGCAAGCAAACAACACTTTACCTCAGATGTATCTCAGATTATAAAATGAAAGATCACCAGCATTTCTACGTATTCTCAGCAAATAGAGTACATCCCGTGTAGCAAATATGGTCACACAGAATACTAATTATCACTTAATATCCAAGTGAAAATAACATAACACCTTTATTCAGCTGAAGGTTCTGAATCCTGGCAACTGCTATATGGGATTTTCCTTGTCTGCAAATGCAATCCACAGCGCGCCCTTTCCAGGCAAGCCCCTGCTCCATTTTTGAAAAGGCCCCTACAGCCAATATGTCGGGGCAAGTGCTGACAGATGCACCTCACAACCTGGAATTTCCCATGCCTCACAATCGAGTCACAAGCCCCTTGTATAAACATATGTTAAAAACAAACAAGAAATAAAAAGACACTCCACACACACATCACAGTAGTCTACATAATAGGATTTTTCCTACACCAATTTGGGCACACACTGCCAGAGCAGCTGGGCTCCTCCCAGCACAGGAAATCAGCCCTGCCCAGTACCACAGAGGCTGTAATCCACCTGCTGGCCGCAGCTTCCCAGATTCCTCTAACAGCCCTGCACTCGCTTTATTAAGGATTTTGATCACTATTTAGGTCAGGTTTTGTTGCTCATCTCTCAGCCTGCTGAACAGAGCTATTTGTGGGAGACAGTACCGCTCGATACAAGGATGTGTCAGCATAGACCTTCGGTAGATGCAAAAACCAACAGCAAAACTAACAGAAAAATTATTAGCCTCATATTTGAAGCCCTTTCCAAAATACTCATTGTTGCGACTGGAAATTTCTATTCTTAGTCCTATTCTCGGTGTTTGTCCCTCCCACACCCGCCAGAGCTTGGAGCATGCCTCACTGAGGCCTTTTCCCCATGTGGCTGCCTCAGGCCTACCAGGACCGCTTTGGGCAGACAGAAAAACTTGGTCTTGGGGCAAGATTCGTTATAAGAACTCACAAATTCCAGTAGCTCTAAAGTTTTATCTGAAACTTCAATTCCTTTCAATTCCTCCACCTTTCAGAAACAGGCCTTGTCAAACACGTTAGCTAAAGTAGCAGCATGCTGCCTCAGTACATCATAAAATATGTAAGAGTATACAGGATAGCAAAGGGAACAGCTCCAGAAGGAGTGAGGCCCTTGGTATTTCCTGACTTTGGGGTACTTTTCATTCTTAGTGCTGCATTAGTATTATTTTCAAGTGTTTGATGCAGTATTAACTAGTGTCATGTTTTGAGGAATAGAGCAGTACAACACTGCCTGAAGGAAAGAGAAAATACCTTGAAATGAAATGTGTGATCATTTACAATGCCGAAAGCTTTTTAGCTATGGGCATTATTTCACAGCCAAGGTAAGCACTCTCTCCTATGGGTACAACTACACAGCTGCTCTTTAAAAAGCAGATAGAGTTTCTGTTTCCAGCCTGTCCTTCCATATTAAGTTCACACTGATGAGAATTGATCTCCCAGCACTAGAGGTGACAGATCTGCCCTTAAACCAGGCCAGAAACAGCCATAATTGGGGTCTCCCTCTGGGGCAGCCCCTCCAGCCTTCTGCAGCATGTTCCCTGTACACTGAAGCAAGCACAGCGGTAAGAAAACCCATGGACGTACCTGCCCTGCAGAGAGGGATACAAAACCTGGAGCTGCCACAACATCACTTGAAGGCCATAAGGTGTCATTGGCAAGTCACTGGTGCTGAGACTGTTTAACCAGCTGGGAGCAGCTGCTCCACACTGGGATGAGCGGGAGGCCACCTCAGAGCCCTCACCCACATCACCTGCGCACAACAGCAGACAGCTGCTGCTTCCCGGGTCCATCAACCATCATGATGACATCACCATGACAAGAGATGACAAACAATGAGCCAAAATCCATCCAGAGAACTCAGACAGGGTAGGCTCAGATTACACCTTCACAACTGGGCCAAAGACCAATTAGGAAGTAGGGCTGGAGACACACACACAGCACAGTTCAGGCTCAGGTTTAAACAGAGCCGTTAGAGCTACAAGGTGAGGGTGTGCGGGGTGGAAAACCCAGGTGAGGCTGATCAGGGCAGTTAAGCACAATCAGACAATGGCTGCCCATGGATGCATGAGCCCTGGCAGGGACATCAGTGTGTTCAACTCAGCAACTGATAGGAGGTAGTGGCTTTCATTATCCCCCACTTCCAGCGCAGCAATAAAACAAAGGCTCCCCTGCCTTTGGGCTCTCCAAATCCACCCTAGTATGTAGAAAGCACAGCATGAGTGAACACGTGCAACCCCCTATGCATAAACAGGAGCACAAATTCACACTGAAAAAATGAGTTAACGTTTGAATTAAAGTCACTAAATGCATATTGAATTCCTAGATAGACACTTTATTTAATTTCTCATCTTTCTTATCCCTGAAGAAGAAATTAAGTTTCATCTTGTGAAGACGTGAAAGCTGGACAATCTCTGAAAAAAATCTGCCTTTCAAGAATGTTAGAAATTGGAAAAATATATTCCATGCAGCATAAATAAAACTCAGCCTACAAAAAAGCTGCCTTCAGCTATACATATATGAATGTGCAAACATATAATTGATGCATAAATTTATTAATGCAAACTCAGAAGCTTTACACCTTGTAGTCAAGTTGACATATGATCTTTTTATTTTATTTTCCAATAGGAGAAAAAAAAAGTAGCGCAGAACTGATAAAACTGTTTGAGATTAAATTGGATTTTCCACTACAGAAATCTGTTTGGAGACAGGTATTCCAACAGCGAGACACAGTACAAAAAAAAAAGTCTCTCAGAGCCTTAATGAGAGTGACAAGGGGAAAAGAGTGTTTCTGCTTTTCTAGAATGTTACTCCAAATGCTGCTTTTGTCATAAAATACTTCTGCATCTTTGCAGAAACTATTTTCTTCCTGTCATTATCTTGCAGTATTTAGCTGAAAGGTTGGAATAAGAAAGCTGCATTATGTAAAAATGTTTTATGTGCTATTCAAGCAAAATATGACACCAACTTTGGATGAAATGAGTAATAAATGTATTCGAAGGTCTAAATTCAATATAACAAATATGGTACATTGGGGTTCACCTGACAGTACCTAAGGATTGGCATTATTGGTAAAGTTAACATATAAAATAGGGATTGTGATGGTTCTTGGCTCCAAAGGATGAGTTCACTGTAGAAGCCAAGAGCTTCCTCCCTACTGACCTAGCTAGTCACTTTTTCCTTACCCACAACTCTAGGGCTGCCCAAAGGCCACAATACCACCTCCACAGCTGGGACACAGCTTGTCTTTCATTCTCTGCTCCTTCCCAGGACAGAGGCAGCTAATCATGTCCCTAACACCCTCTTACCCCTTCTCTATTTTCAATTGTCATCCTCCTTCCAACAACTTCCAAGTTTCACCTTTGTGTTTCTGCCACCAGAAGGGGTTTCACATTCTCTCCCCCGATTGAAGACAACATTCATTCTTCTACACACAGCAGCTTCCAGCCTGTCCCAGAATCTGTCAGTCCCTGACTCCACCTCATCTCTGGGTACGCGTGTATTTCCTCCTCTTTCAGGAAAACTCCACTGTGCTTGGAGGTTTGGGGAGGTTTCAGCTGTAATATAATTAAGTTTATCTTAGGTGACTAGTAAAATCTCATCTTAGAACTGCTATTTCCTGCACAATAATGCAAATCTTCATAGTTGTTCAAAAAATTAATTTATTTTTGACTTTTATATACTTTCCAAACAGCAGTCATTACACATTTTGCTCCACAGTCTACATGTCATACACAGACATTTTTCCTCCTCTGGACTCCTCAGTGCAGCACTGTGATGTTCTTTTTGTGTCAGCAACAGCTACAACACTGCTGTGAAAAATGCAAGCCAGCATCCAGTATAGTTCATGTCACTAGAATCTAGACTTCAGTTTGCTCTGCTCATAAATGTTTCTGTTTCACCTCTATGAAGTGAAAAATATTAGGCACAGGTTATTGCTCATGACAGTGGTTACTGGTAATTACCGACAGTCTGCACATACATTATCATTTACAGAAATTATTGCATTTTTCTAGACATTTAACAGTTATTTACCCAAAGTGTCTTCAAGTAACTATTTTTAAAAAAAGGAATTATCAAAATTCAGTGGAACAACTTCACTGAATTTCAACTTCCAAGAGAGATACACTTTCTGAAAACAAAATAAAGAGTTGGCAATCATTTATGGCAAATTTCACCTTGACTTCTTGTCAGCTTGCATTCAGTAACTGTCCTGAACAGTACTAACACATTTTTCAAGGTTGTCTTGGCCCTACTAATCTTCAGTATTTCATGAGCTCTGAGTTAGTATTATTACTGAGAGATGGATGATACTAATAACTGACTACTTTGGAGAATGTATTTTAGGGATTTCATTTCTACTTTCTAATATCATTTATTCCTATGTTCTAAGGAAAATATTGATATTGAAATTAAACCCCATCAGTAAGCTCAATCAGATCATTCTATAGCATATAGATAGTGATCAGGAATTGATCTGACTCAAGCTGAAGTCATTGGAAGGATGGTCAAAAGCCTTTAGGTCATGCTCTCTAGAGATTGAAAGTACTTCTTACTAAAAGTACAGTAAAAAAAATACAGTGCATTAACATCCATATCTATCTGTCTCTGCATAGGTCCATAATGCACACTGTGCATATTTTAAGTGTGTGGAACCTTAAATTGCTCCAGGAAACTTTAGAGATTACTTTAAAGCAATTCTCTACTGTCTGCACAGACTGACTGTCCTCTACTAGGGCAAAAAGGAAGGTCAGTCTAAGCTCCTTTATAGCAGGAGCTGGAAACCACGAGAGCTACCACATACACCACAGTATCATCTGACAAGTTTTTGTAAATCCTAATTCATAGCAAGAATATGAAACATTTCTTGGAGATCGGATGAAAACTTAGAAATTGTCGTAATACTTCAAATGAATGAAAGTAGTAGAGGAAAACAGTCATGGGTATGGCTCCAAGAACAAGAAGAGAATGAGTTCTGTGGGCATAAAACCTGCTAGAAAAACCTAATTGGAAAAGCCAGCTCAGGGATCACTGATCCTTTTTAGGTGAATGCCATTCTGCGTGAAAAAAAAAAAAAAAAAAAAAAAAGAAAAAAGGAACTCACAACTTACTATTTCCACTGTGCCGAAAAAGCAGTCAGCATTCAGGGCTGCAGATGGTTTGGAAGCAGTTCATAGTGAGTGTTCAGAACCTGAAATTTGGGCTCAGTTTGTTGTAATTGGTCATGTAATTGGAGACCATCTGACAATTTGTTTCTTTAACTGAGATGTGTGTACTGTAATCCAGCACAAAGATTGAATGGTCACAATTAAGAATATAGATTTCCCTCTCTCTGAATATTGTGCCTTAGCTAGTAAATATTTGCTTTTCCTATGGCTAGCCTGACTAGCACATGCATTTGTTAAAACAATCACAAAGAAAGTTAACAAACAAACAGGAAGGTGGTGAAGCAAACTTGGCTAAAAATGGAAGAAAACAACTGCAGAATTTGTGGAGCACGACGGAGCCAGCTCTAGTACAAGGGCAGTACTGTTGAATATATGAGTATCACAAAAATGATAAATTAGAAAAAGGCTTTCAGCATGCTAGTAAAACTCTGATTATTTGTCTATTTTATTTCAATATCAATTAATAATAAAGTTTAACACATTTATATTACCTGTGATTGCTGCAGATTACATCATTTTAATAGGTAGATTTCAGAATATTATCTACATGTGTCAAGCTCATGAGGCATTTTTTCTGTCACCACGTACACAAAAAGAATGCAGTAATTTATTTCTTAAAGCAAGCAAGGGTAAGCTGAACATATTCATTTTAATACACAGTACTTAAAAGCTGTAGAGGTAGCATTTTTAATTGTTGCCTAGTAACAGTCACAATATTGAAATTGACCTTCAGCTAAAAATAAGAAAATATTAAAAAAAAAAAAAAAGAGGAAGAGACTATTGCTATATTAAAAATATAAAATTATTTTAAATTTACCATGCTACCATTTGTAAAGGCCTGTTTTAACTTCTCCCAATATCTGGAAGAGTTAAATAATCTCCCCATTAAGCCATTCCCCATTTCACAATCCAAACTTAGATTTTATGAAGTGTTGCTAAAACGTGACACAGAAAATGAGTTTGTCACCTTGACAGCAAAAGCCAAATTGAAATCTAGTAAGAGTGAACTTCAGATGTCTGAGTAACTTCAAACAAACATAAAAAATGGACAGTGTGCTGACTTTGCTAAATGCATATTACCTTTTGTTTTCACCATAAATCAAGTAGGTGTGAAACTTACACTCACCAAAAGAAACATGTAGATTTGGGGGAAGTTCTTACTTGTTAGCACGCACTTGTATGAAACTCTGATTGGAAATCCTTTTTTTTATGCAATATATATGTATATATATATATGTATATATATATATATATATATATATATATATAACATCCCAGGCTATAGCTCCTCTTGGCTACTGAGCTACTGAGTAAAAATATTATATTTATATTAATAAACGGGTCACAATAATGCTAAAACATCATAGTTCTGTATACATAGTAATGGTAAGGTCTTTCTACAGCTGTTGAGTATTTATGTATTGAAAAGGATCCTTCAAAAAAATCAGAGGTAAAAATTCTTGGGTCCCTTGCTATCAGCCATATGTATGGAGAACATATTGCCCCCAAAAGAAATTTCATGGGTGTGAGGGTAATCTTTCTGTTAACCAGATATATATCTAAAGGGTATTCCTAAAACTGTTTTCAGGTCAGTTCCCTTGTTTAGAAGGCTCAGCTTTAATTGAAGCAGTAAGTTAGCTGATTTTACACATTTGGATGGAAGAGGAAAATGGCTTTTGTGATGAGCATCTGCTGTTTTGTTAAAAATGTGGTTAAAGACATTAACAAAAGTGACATTACCAGCTGTTCTAATGTCAAACAGCTTAGTAAAACTGTTTTTTGTCAAATGACAACATATGACACCAAAATCAATTCCAAACCAATAACACTCTCTTAGTTGCAAAACAGGATGCAATCTAGAAAAAAAATGTTAATTAAAGTACAAATTATACTTTTTTCCCCTGAAAGACTAGAATGCCAGATTTACTGACAAAATTCAGCCTCTTTGCTAAAATCATAAAAGGCAAAATGTAATCTATGATACGTTCTCTGATGTATAAATAACACCTTATTCCCATAATATACTCGTAATAGCAATAGAACATGACAGGCTGTGCCTCTCAGGGCAATTAAAGCATGCCTCAAGTGCTTAAAGTACCTTGGCCTTTGGACTTGCAGCTCACAAACCCCCACCCTTTTGTGCTGTAATCATCAGGCAGGCAATGCTTTTGTGTGCTGCTGTTCGACTATCCCACACTTCTGTTGCCATCATTTATAATTATCTGATTATTAGAAGGTGACATGCTAGCAGCCTTGTCAGTCAGTGTTCTTCTAAGGGGAAGATTATAGTCACAGCTAAGCTGAGGCTTTGGGCCAATACCCTTAATGTTCTCTTAAAAATAAATAAATAAATCCTTGAATTAAGCAGGAAAATAAATTACCAAAAATATGAATGACATCATTTAGACCTTAAGTTCAGGCTCCAAGTCAAAAGTGGATAAATTTGCTTTCAACATCTTAATTGACCTAGAAAGTTCAGATGCTATGAAATCCCAAATGCTTGAATATCTCATTGAAGGAGCATACCCTGCTTTTCGAAATTAGGAGAAAAATGCATGTCAGAAATGTTTGGGAAATTTCCTTCCCGAAACATACGGTGAATTACATGAGTAGAGACTCTCAAGGTAAGTCTAGTCCTCTGAGACAGTCATACTGCAGAAGAGATTGGTGGGAGAAGCAAGCAAACAGCTGTGCCTTCTTGTTAACTAAATAAAGGACAAATGCTTTAAATCATGATCGATGTATGCAAACTCACAAACCTTGAAAAACATGGAAACTGGAATAACGGCTTCCAGGTGGAATTGCCAGCAGTGCTTAGGTGACCAAGGTACACAAGTCTGGTGCCATCCACTGGATTTTACGCTTTTGAGTATAAATCCAGCTCATATAGCATACACTACAACATTTTGCAGTTCTATATTAAACTCATTCCCCTAAAATGATTATTTCTGTTAAAATATTTTTAAGTGGATGTTATTTTCCATAAAGTACCCAAACACATTTTGATGTGCATTTTTATCCAGCTTCAGCAAAGAAACAGGATACGTAACATCAGTGTTTGTTGCTGTCCCCTCACACCACAGCATATGGTAGGTGAGTTACAGACACTTGTGTTGCTGCTGCAGCTCTTCAAAGCTAAATTGTTGCATTAAAATCTTAGGCATATGCTATTTTCAAGCTGTGAAATACCTGCTTACTTAAACACACAGATGCCAATAATTCCCATATGTCTTGTGAAGATTTTGAGCCACTTTTAATAATTTATTAGCTCTGCACAACATAAATTTGAAAATGTAATAAAAGGGGGGGAAAATCTTGCATTTGTCAAAAATGACTGAAGTACAGAATCTAGCCCCAGTCGCACACTGAATGCATGTCCAGCACACTTGACTGGATCCTTCTAAGCTTTGCCATATACTGAGTGGCACCTTCCCTGCTATAGGTACCACTCCTCTTCCTAGCAGCTGGTTAAATCCTAACCTGGAAATGATGCATATTGCAGAGTATGGGGCAGGAGGAGTTGTAGAATGCAACCATTGCACCAGTACAGGAAACCCAAAAAACACTTGCCTAAGATCCCCCTGTGAATGGTCCCTCCTGATCTCCTGGAAATTGCAGGAAAAGGGAGAGCTGCCTGGTAGAAACCACAATTATCTGAATGCACTGTTTCTGCAGACCTCTTCACAAAGCCTCACTCACACATAAGCAAATCATTATGTACAGTAAATGTAAGGGACTGAACTCACACAGTGCAACCATTAATCTAATGCTCCCCCTGCATCCACCTAACTAATAAGATTCTTCTCTTTCCAGCCATCTGCAGAGCTATGGATTCCCTTCCCTCAATTTCTTGTTTTAGTTTGCGCTAAAACATCAGACAGAGGTATCAAGGAAACCAACTAGGTATATATAACCTGTAGTAATTCATTAGGAAGTTCTAGCCGTATTGTTATTAATTACTATTTGTTTGCTACAAGTGGAATTTATACTCCATGGGTTATAATCAGGCACCATCAAATCAAATAAGAAAGCAAAAGGCTGGCAATACATATCAAATGGTTGAAAATAAGCACACAAAAAGACAGCAGAAGATTACAGTTTAAGCACAGAATCAGTCTGTAAATTTAACCATTTTGCGTGCTTAGATCAGGACACAGTCTTATAATACAGTAAAATAGACAATAACAGCGGGTGATGCTCACAGGTCTGCCATTTCTCCCCAGCTGTGCAGTGGCATGTTACACTGGTGAAAATTAGAAAGCAACATAACCTCAGCTGACAGGTTTATTAAGACACACAAGACATTACACAAGGCCCTTTGACATTATAATCACTAACTCAGTCAGGAGTAGAAAACTACTTGCTATCATTATTGGAAGTAATTGGTCAAAAAAAAAAAAAAAAAAAAAAAGGAAGAAAGAAGGAAAGAGTAAGCAAACAGTCTTGTAAATGTCACGTTAATTATTTAGGATACAGGTGCTTTCAGCCACGTATGTTGTATCCCATCTGTACTTCTGTAGTTTTCAGTGATCAAAAGTAAGGACCCAGAAAAAGTCTACTTTGACCTTGCTCCATTGGTTCAACTGCTTTGCCTTCTATTAATGAAACTGTTCATGCTTCTGTTCCACAGTTAAGGCTTTTCATTGCTGCTATCGTAAGACCCAATTTACAGTGATTTATAATTAAACTATACAAATTAGTTCCAGGTTGGACCTGATACAGTCCCAATGCAAGTCCTTTCTATTGTTGTCTCTCTCTCTCTCTTTTTTTCCTTAACATAGTTTGATTTTAATGGATTTGTCTGATTTTATTGTTTAAGCGTTAGGGAAAGAGAAGAGTTTAGTGGTCTGTATGACTTCATGTGCTCTCCTACATGAACTTCAACCTTTAAATATGTCAAAAAATAATGAATGTCAGAGTGCCAATGTTTCTGGAAAACACGTAAGTGCTTGACAGCTCTTCACCTGGCGAGACATAATCTAGTGCAGGTCAGAAGCAAATAAAACTCATTGCCATCCCATGTGTAAAGCCCTGCCATCCCCATGCTGTTCCTGCTGTGGCATCAGGCACTGAACAACAGAAAAACACAATTCCTGCTTTTAGAGACTGTGATCTACATACCAAGCCAAGGTCACTGGGGAGTACAAACTAAAATGGAGATGACATCATTCCTCTAGCAAGGAGAAACTTAATCATCACTTTTATTGACAGATTGCAGAAGTTGTGCAGCCCCTCTTAGAGCTTGGATTCCTCATGCTCCGTTCTGTCTGAAGAGTGGGGTGGAAGATTGTCTAGCTAATCCCTTCTCTTTTTCTACTCCATGATTTAGGTGACTCAAACTCTCTTTACCCAACTATTTCCACGGCTCTAGAAAACACTTGAAAACAAGACTAAGAGTTTTTGAGAGTGCTCAGACACTCTGCTGCTCACTGTGACATCTGTGTGTGAGCTTGTGGCAAAGCTACCCTTAACACACAATGCCATCTCCTCCAAATAAAAATACAAAAAAAAAAAAAAAAGGTTGTGGCTGAATGAAATGGAAAACAAACTGCTAAAAAACTAGTGCTTCAGAGGTATAACATGGAAAACCAACTATATCAGAGGAGACAGCTTCTTCACAAAACCTGCCTATATTCTTCCCCATTTATTTGAAAGCAAGCATTCTTTTGGAGGGTACAAAATATGCAACAGAGCAATAACCAAATAACGGAAAAACGTAACACTTTTTTTTTTTTTCTTTTCCATTCTCTATATATTTTAAACAGAGTAACGTTTCAAACCTGACCTCTTCTTTAGGGAACCAAACAATTTCAATCTCAACACATGTTTGAGCTTCTGCTTTGGTAAGCTTTGTTCTTTTTCTCCAGGAAAGACCTCTTTTGCTCCCTGTGCCCTGAGACAGCCTTGAGCTGCAGGCATGTCCTGCACAAACCTACAGAAACTGCCTCTGGCCTAACTGATTGTTCCCCTTTGCCTTCAGGCACAACACAAGCATCTGTCATATGCTGCAAAGGACAGTAGTCTTCTTATAAAGGGCCAAGAAGTAGAGATCTCTGTAGATCTCTATAGGACCCCAAACCACCTTCTATAGGACCACTAGCCACCTTCTTCCAGTTCCACAAACTGCAGAAATCAGGCATTAACAACTGCAGGTAATTGTTTGTGAGTTAATGAACCCAGAGCAGCTCTATTAGCTTCAAAGCCAGGCCCATCTTCAGAAAAACACCATGCGAGTGTACTGCAGGTATGTGCATGGAGGAAAGGAGATATAAAAGTTCAGAGCAGTGTTCTCTATTTATTTCATCTTCAGACTTTTCTGAGATAACAAATGCAAAGCCAACAAACATTTACAATGTTGGATTTCCTGATTTCTACTAGACTGTGCCACTAGGGTCCATTTAATACACAGGAATTGCTAAAAGACTTGAATATGCAGCCTTTTGATGCTAAGCAGCCATTACAAGTTTTAAGTGCTCAATGTACCTACAAATACGCTTAAAAGATGTTTACAAACACACATGGTGACATGATTCAGCTAGCTTTAATTTAAGAAGAGACCATACAAAGATCTTAGATACTCCTGTTTGATAAACATGACAATGTATACCAACACTTGTGCCCCAGAGGGACGTAGTTGATGATTTAGTGGGTATGGAAATGCTTATGTTAGGGGATTCCTTTAGTTTATTTATTTTGCCTTTAGAGGCTTATACTGAAGAGTACTCTGTGAAGATGTCTCTGGGAAGGTCATATTGCTTGGATTTTTACACCTCGTACAGAAAGTCCTCCAGAGAGCGAACTGCAAGCCAGCAGTGAATAAACATTCTTTAGTGATGTTTGCTCCTTACTTACCTCTCCAGCTTGTGAGGCGAGAGCAGAGCTCCGCTTTCCCTTGCAGGATGCGTGTCTTTCATTTTAATGCCTGTGAGCTGAGACAAGATCTGCTTTTTGTTTCCTCTCATTTCCAGCTGCCTTTTTCCTTTGTCAGAACTGACAACTTAGAGGACAATCAAAACACAGAGAAAGAAACCTTGTTTGACCTTACTGCTAAGAGTCTTAAAAAATTAATGTTAGCAGCTATTTATATGCATCAGGAAATCACTCTTTTGCCTTTGAGTTTAGCTGTTTCAAAATGTCTTTTTCAAGCTCTCTGGACATGACCAAACTTTATGAACATTTCACAATTCATGATCTTCGCTTAAAAAAAACACACAAGGACCAATACTCTGAAAGAGACCTACTCAAACACTGTCCAATGGGTAGATTCCCTCTAGAATAATTACAAGCATAAAGTGTTTTCCAAGCACACAGTGGCCAAAAACACTTGTATTACACAAAGTAATTTCTACTAAAGATATATTTCAATGGCATTCATTAACGCAACAAAACTTTCTCCATATCCAAATGAAGGGGCATCATCTTGTTTATCTTTTTAAGAGTTCCAGCTGATTACTGTGCTAATCAAATCACTTGGAGCATTTTACAGCCCCAGCTAATTTGAGTACAGTGCGTTTTCCTAATAAAAGATATTCTGTTAGTAGTACTTGTAGCGGTTGACTGTTCAGTTTCAAAAAGCAAGAATAACATGGGAAAATAAAATAATTGCAAACGTTACCGTGTTCCCCACTGAAAGAAGTATTTCTGTTCAACTTGTGTGCATGTGTACTCTTTAGCTTGTCAGTGGAATTAGACACAAAGTCATTTGAAGCCTAAAGGTCAGAGGGTACTTCTTCAACAATTGATACTATTCTGTAAGAACACACTTGAGTTTGAACAGTTTTGTTCTCTCAGTCCTTAAAAAAATAAAAATAAATAATCGATGCTGTCTTAGAACTCCCAAGGAAAAGGACCAAAAGCCCTGCAGAAATCAAACTAGAAAGACCAACTTGACACATTGGGGAAAACTTCAAGCCCTTGGCTCGGAGCTATGTGCCAGGATGCTTTGTAGCACCAGGTGAAATCATGTATATAACCTAAGCAGCGAAGAGTCCTAGAGGCCATATGTGAAAAACAGCTTTAGCCATTGCACATGATGATGTTAGACGTTGCATTTATGCAGAAAGGGGAAAGAGATAAGAAAGGGAATGTACAGACTTAATAAGAAACAGATGTCATTTTCTCTCTAGTAGGAGGCTAGCATCAGAGAGATGTTTGAAAAATTGTTAAATCAACAGTTGTGGCAGCTGAACATCCTTGAGGTTAGCCAATGTGATCTAAGCCTTCACAACGTGATTTGAAGATCCCACAAAGCAACCTAGATTGAAAATTGCAGTCAGGGTGAAAACATAGCTTCTAGGTCTTTAAGTGCCCAGTAGAGATTGTTCTTTACAATTGCTTCCTCACGGAGGAGGAGTTGGAAACATGGGGATTGTGAAAGGAAGCTCTGTCAATCAAATTTTACAATTTATTTTTTCAATGGTTTATTTTCACCCCAAAGCAATGCAATTCACCTGAGTGGGAAAAGTGGTTGAAAACCTTTAGAAATGTCAAAGACCACTTCTGTACAAGAAATCTTGGGAACATGCCTACCGTATGCCATTAGGCTGGTAGTCAAGACAGCACCAGTATGAGGTGGACAATGGCAAGGTTTCTTTTTTTCTTATTTTTTTTCCAGAAAAAAATAAGAATACAGGTGGAGTAAAAATACCCAGTATCAATTAATTTAAAAATAAAACTGTAGTAATTTTAGAGGCATGCTTAGATTTGAGTAGAACATTTCATTTCCATAATGCCTTTAATTTCAAGTGTGCTGCAGACTGTGCACAGAGGAATCACAATACACTAAGCTAAAATGCAGCCAGCTCTAGGGTCAGACAGAGTAACTATTACAGAGCTTACAGAATCTCACTGAGGGTGGCTGCACATGTTCCGTACCAGGACCAAAGAGACACTGCATATATTCTCAGGAGGGAAGCAAAGAAAAATATGGTAATTACAGTGCGGGAGGAGGAATATAGATAAAATAGAATGTAATCCTGAAGCTTGTAATTTAGCCAGGGTATCAGATTTAATTCGTAATGTTCAGCAGGCTTAGAAAAGAGCAATGCAATTTCCATGAATTAGAGGAATCCAGGAAGTCTTCATTTAGTCTCTATTAGACTGAAAACCCTGGACAAGCTTTGAGTCCTCAGCATTCTGCAACAGTCGCCACACATATGAAAAACTGCAAAGGTGCTTTCCCGAGAAAACAAATGGCAAAGAAACTTAGTGATGTTTAGACCTGAAAGCGAAACCCCAGGCACATTTATTTATTCCTCTTACATCCTGCTGTCTAACAATACCCATGCATCCCTCCCATAGACTGGACTCCATTAGGCTGTTGCTGCAAAGGAGGGAGATTTACTACTTTGCTCTGAACAGCAATATCACAGGATAATTGTTGTCCCATTGGATTTGGGCTAAATATTTACCAGCACTTTCAAAGCACATCCTGAACAGGAGTCTTGGCAGAGGCACCCACTCTGCAATTCTTTTAACTGGCAAAAAGAGTGCCAGTATGTGACTCGAGACTTAAGATTTCTCTTGCTGCCCTCCCCTTAACAGACAGGAAGAAATCTTCCCGGTTGTCTCCTCAGCTTTTCTGCTGCACTCTTCCAAAGCAGCATTTACACTTGTCAGAAAGCTGTGCTATTACCACACTCTCAAATTTTATCTTGCATAGCCAAAATGCTATGTTATGCCTATCTACAAATTTCAGCACAGTGCACTGCAGCATGTTCATAAAACAAAAGTTCATACACACAAAGACAACATTAATATGCAGCAGTTGAAAATGGATAATCTCAGTACACTGAATGCCAATGTTGTAAAACCGTGAGATACACTAAACTTAGATATACTGTCATATTAAATACAAAACTAATGTTACTTTAGTGGTGAAAGGGAGCACTGGAATTACCAAAAGTGTGTTCCTACTGTTACAATGGGAATAATTACAGGGTATTGAATACGTTATAGAGGGAATTGGAAGATGTGAAGCAATGATGTAACAAGGGAAGTGTTTCCATACAGTTTCTGCTCTAAATTCCTTCGGGTATCCATGGTAGAAAAAATAAAGAGGGTGAGAGACAGAGAAAGAACACTAAACTATTTCTAATCACCTTAAGTGTACATTAGAGAATCTGACTGCAACATTAGTGAAATTACACAGCATAGCTCAGATCAGGGGGGCTGGATTTAATATACAGAAGCCCTTTCATAGGCTGTACTGAGGATAATATGGTAAGGAACATTGGGCTGGAAATTTGCAGGGTGAAAAAACCCACACTGTACAGTCTCATTAAAAGTTTGAGAGCAGTTGACATTCTCAGTAACAAATCTTTCAAGAAGCTGCAGCAGCAAGACACATACTAGCATAGCCTTAAGCTGCTAGCAATTGCACAACAGTTTAAATACACACACAGAACTGTAGGTCATAAAAAATCACACACAGAATTTCTAGGTTGGAAGAGACTTCAAGATCATCGAGTCCAACCTCTGACCTAACGCTAGCAGTCCCCACTAAACCATATCCCTAAGCTCTACATCTAAACGTCTTTTGAAGACTTCCAGGGATGGTGACTCCACCACTTCCCTGGGCAGCCTGTTCCAATGCCTCACAACCCTTTCAGTAAAGAAGTTCTTCCTAACATCTAACCTAAAACTCCCCTGGCTCAACTTAAGCCCATTCCCCCTCGTCCTGTCACCAGGCACGAGGGAGAACAGTATTCAGAGGCAGTCTGCACAGCCTATCCAGAAGACACAAGGACTAGTTTATGACAGGAATTATTAGAGAACCCAGAGATGATCCTTGACAAAACCAACCTAGAATGAACAAAAGTGCTAAAAATTGCCCAAAGCATAATAGCTGAACAGAAAATAATGCGGACTTACACTGAAGTCCCAAGACTCAGACAGCCAGTTGACAATCAGCAGCGTGCACGTGCTTTCAATGCTTTCAGAAAAGAAACATCTGGGAAGGCACAGGGAGCTGCCTAGAGCCATATTGGACAATGTGTGTTTGTGGGCAAAAGATAGGAAATGTGGTGTGTGGAGGATATGTATATACATAATACAAACACATGCTGTAATGTCTATTCAGGTGAAGCCTTTGCTAGTCAGAAATTTAGCTATCTGGAAGATGTGTACCATGACATAGCTCAAACTATGGAAAGAAAGTGTCTATTAAAGGAGTCATATTTGGTTAGGGTGGTACCAAGGCTATCAGCCCAGAAGATGACTATTTGACCAGCAAAAGGTCAGCAAATAAGTCCATCTCTCCATAGCTTTCACCCCTTTTCACAATTATCAATAGGAAGAGAAGCACTACATTTTTCATTGCACAGATTAGAGATGTGTAATAGGGTATTACACAAAGATAAATATGTGGAGAGGTACAGACTGATGGGCAACAGAAAGGAGCAAAACGTCAGTGGAAGGAGAGATTTGCAGGGAAACGGAGGATTCACAAAGACTTGTGTTCAAGAGCTAGATGCTCTCACAAGTAGAAAGAGAAAAGCACAAAGACCTGAGGAGGAAACATTCATCTGGAATAAAAAGAACAAGAACTGAGATATGTAACAGAAACACGGAGAGAGAAGAGGGGCTGGAAGAGGAAGCGTGTTTGCACACTTTTTTTCTGGAGGGTGAAGAAAGTTTGACAGCGTACATGGAGGTCTGCTGTAAAGGAACAAAGGTTGAAACCCACTCCTTCACCCAAACCCTAGAAGCACATCAACTGACTTAAGGAATGCTATATGACTGATCTGTACCGCTGTAGTTTTAGGTGAAGACTGTGAATTAAGGAGGAGAGTTGATGGTTCAGATGGAGTGGTATTTTATACCGTGTGGGAGGGTGTTGACCCAGTATGATGCACTGTGTAGTGTTTACATTTACAGGATCACCAATAGCATAGACAGATGCTTCATAAAAACAAACTACGCACATTTTAAAAGTCAAAGGTACATGAATATGCCAACACAAGGCAAAAGCTACCCTTGTCTTTCCTAAGAGCAATAAACAGCCCATTCACACAGATCAAATGTGGTTAAGGCAAATAAAGCTAAACTAGGCCAAGATTAAGATTGACACAGTGTCTATTTAAGCACTTGAAGAAGAAATGCTGCGCTTTATTCTCAAAAGCTAGTGCTCGTAACCTGGTCACTCCTCAGGACTGGGAACCTGATTTTATCCCTGATTGAAAGAAGGCATATATACAATCCATCTCTGTAGCTCTCAGCTGTCTGTCTATATCTTACCCTCCCTTCTACAGTCCATCCAGCATATAAGCAGTGATGCTAGTATCTTTTTTTTTTTTTTTTTTCCTCTGGCAATAAAAACAGTGGTAAGCTTCACTATGCTTAGGTTCTTGCAGAGCTATTGTACATCCTCAGTCCTCCAAAGCAGGCTGTGGGTGACTGGCATGACCAAAGATAAAGCTGGCTAAAGGACAGTTTCTGAGCACTGGGGGAAATCCAGGTTTAGTATCACAAATACTTGAAAGGTAGCAAGCAATTCTCATCAGAAGGGGTTAAAGATCCAGGAAAAAAATCAAGAGGGAAGTGCACATCTATACGGTGAGGATGAGGACAGCAGCCAGAGCTTTGCAGCTTTTCCTCTATGTCATAAGCTAGGGAACAGCTCATGAAAAACAAAAGAGGATTTCAAATAGGTGGCACTGCTACTTGCGAAAGGAAATTATTTCTGCGTACGATCAGCCAGAATCCCTTCCTGCATAGCTTGGAGAAGGGTCATGGGCCTGAGCAGCCACCCACTATCTCATGCAGAACAAAAAATGACCCAAGCAACTGAGGTTGGAAAGAGCAGAGACAGGTAGGGAAGATCACAGAGCATCATCTCAAAAAGTAACAGCCGGGAAAGATAACGCAGCAATTTAACCAGGTGTTGTCAGATCAAATCAGAAATGCTGCTGCTACCCAGCTTCGAGTTAATGTAGGTCAAGACACTCCACTCCTCTCTTCTATATAATCTCCCACACTTGTTATGTAGATAAATGCAAAACAAACAGCACGCTAAAAATAGGCTGAAAAGCCAAAAAGATTACTCAGATTATGTCATGAGCATGTAAGACAGCAGGAGAGCAACTGCTCTCAGATTTGGGAGATGAGGTATATTAATGTTTAAAATTATTTGTCCTGTTTTCAGGGTACAATTTAATTGCTCTTAGCTGATGGGTTAGAAAGCAATACCACAGTGTACACTGTATCCACAATAAATATAGGTATATGACCAATGCAAAGCCTTGTAGTAGAATTTACAGAGGTGATAAAAATGGGTCATACCAGAAACGCAGAGACTGAATCAAATTACCAGGCCTCTCTTGATAGAGCATACACTCAGATACATATAAATTATGCCACTCAGAAACAAACCCTTTTTAAAACAAGCATGAGCAAAAAGCAGCAGGAGAAGCTTAACTGCAGCTGTGTTACATTGTTATCAGTTAAAAGGCTTAATTCAAAAAGATTAATTCTAATTTTTAATTAAAGATAGAGAACATTGCCACTCCAGTTAAGGAACAGTGCAAGGAACTGTAGCATATAGTAAAGTTTGGAGGGGAGGGGGATGTTTCTTTAAAATAAAGTAAAATAAAGTCAAGTAAATAACCTTCTGCCTTGTACCTGCTTTGGAATTACCACAAAATGATACTTTTGGTATGCCTGAGCTACCAAAGCTTTTGGTATGCCTGAGTTAAGAAGCCATTTGTTCCATTCCCCATTTCCTTTCTATCATGTGACTTGAGAAAATGTAGAAGAAAGATTTGCAAGTGCTGCAAAATAGGTTGCTGCTTGGGCTTGTAAGAATTTCTGCTACTGTGTAAATTGTCAATGCAAGCATTGGGTTACATTGCTTCAAAGTATATTTACATAGGACTGTTTAAAATAATGATATTTCGTAAGTCACATCTTCAGCATTATCCAGATTGTTGGCAGAATCATTTTATCAGTGGAGTAGACATGGGAAGTAATCTAAGACTATATAAGTAAAGAAACTGTAAAATATTTTAAAGAGGAAAATAAGTAGCCTTACAGCTGTCTTCTGCAAGACATAAAATATTAGTGTTAGCTTACAAAGCACTAAGTAGAATTTAAATGCTTCTGATGCATGTAGGATAAAAAGAAAAAATGAGTTCAGAAATCAGTCAGGTGGGTGGTTTTGAAGTACTCTGCAAATGCCAGGAATAACCCAAAGCGATATAACTGAGGTATTACAGCAAAAACCCATCTCCATCTTAGCATATTATTTTTCAGTTAAACCAATTACAAAAAAATCCACTTTTGATAGGTATCAGGAGCTGGCAAAAATATTCCATAAAGGGATATAAAGGCTACATTCTAAACTAAAAACAAACAAAAAAAATACACCACCCACATTACATAATTTTGTCATTTATTTTCAAGTAAACATCCCATGAATTTGAAATGCATAGCCTGGGCTGGAAGTTGACAGGTACCACCAAATTATGAGGTACTAAAATCTTTAATTCCTGATTTTTAATCAAATTTTCTACCCCAAACATCAAACAGATTTTATGTCTAAAATACCATGTAAAAATGACACTCTTCCCTAGGAGATTTATTACTTCGGAGCACAAACACAAAATCTGTTCCTGCAAATGCTCCCACATGAGCAACCTCTCTGATACACATTAGGGCTTGAATAACTTAATGACATGAGTCTCTCTATTTAACATGAGTCAAAGGTGGTGAATACTGGCACTATTGCAATTTACGCCACTTGATCATTTATCTCAATTTCTGCAGAATTAGACCCATTAACATGGGTCCATAACGTTGCTACTATTTATTGCTGATGCTGATGGGAGCAGACGGATCTCACTCAGAAGGAGAGCCCTACTGAAAAGGCTTGCCTACACACAGTCTTTAATCCCATATACAAGCATAATGGTTTTCCAGTACAATCTGTGGAAAAGGCAAGTAATTCCTCCAGTATGATATGACTGATATGTTTAGGGAAAATGTATTAAGCTACCTTGCTGCAGGAAATATGGGGAAAGACAAAAACTTGCCTATGTAAAATACTCTACAGATTCAAATTCTTTCAGTAATCGTGATTTCAAAATGGTCCCTGACTATCTCATGAAAACAAGCCATCAAAGAACTGACTAAAACTGGAAACAGCAAATAAAAATGAGCAAAACCAGTCTAAAATTACACCTTTTAAGTTATTTTATACAACATCTTGAGAATGGGTTGCTGCTTTGGGATATGGACAAAAACAGCCCTGCCTTCACCAATAACTCCAGAGCACCCCATCCCAAAATTAAGAGTCCTGCAACGTGCACCTCCTCACACACAGTATTGCACTGGCCACCAACAGCCTATGCTGCAGGACACCATTTCACTTGGTGTTCACTCTCATGTACAAACCCTTCAGTATTTCAAGTTATCTCACCAAAACAAGTGCCAGAGTGAAAAGAAATGAAGGCTAGTTAGTGGAAGAAAGCCTTTAAAGTGCAAAACAGTGTGGTCTGAAAGTCCTGTTCCCAGCTCTCTGTTATCTTGCTCGGGACATAGGGCTCTGCTCCTTCTCAGGACATCACTCCCTGTTCAGCTAACCTTCGTATGTCTGCCCATTTCCCCCCTCTTCTCATACACGTAGAAAACAATTTTATAATGGCTGTATTCACAAAGACTAAAACTTGGGCATTTAGCTAGGAAAGATTTAGCTGTAAAGACTGATATCTTGGCACATCAGTGAGATCAGCAACAGATCTACTTGATGAGCGCCTTCATAACAAATCTCAACAGGAAGTGACATTGGAGCTACCATTGCCCTTGCCTCACTCACAATGCTATTGTAAAGGAGATTTTAAAACAGCATGCCTTTTTCAACATAATTCTCAGCAACAGCATTCATAAGCACAATGACGAGAAGACAGTAGCACTTCCGATGACAATCCAATTCCAATTTCAAGCCTCACAGGGTGCTATTATAAACAGCAGGGAAAATTACAGAAGATACTTTGGCACCTTTAACTTTTAATAGCCATTTTAATGCAGATGATCTTGACATAATTTTACTGTCTATTTGGTAATCTTATTTGGAAAACGGAATGAACACAAGATCATCATGCAATATACAGTGACATTTATTTTTTTCAGTATCTGTTTTCCTGAGCATCCTTCTCAGGGATCTTATCATAAATCAGGAAACCCTGAATTGCTGGAATTTATTTGACTGTGTTGGTACAGCTGGTGCTGATAACAACAAATGTGAGTCACAGAACTGTAAATTAGAATATAGCGCATCAATGGATTTCTTTAGGTGGAGACTTTGTAATAGTATCGGAGAAGTGACTGCATTTATGGCTCAAGTGGTAACCTGAATTCTTTTTCAGCTTAACTTGTGAAGTCAATTGACTGGCAACAGAACTTCAGCAAATATCCTTCCTAAAATGTCTGTCTACAGAAACCCTCAAAAGAAAACCAAAAAAAGAAAAAAAAGAAAAAAGAAAAAAAAAAAAGTTTCAGAATACTCACTGGAACCCCATTAGGATACAAGCAGCTAGGAAAGGAATCTGTTATTTCTTACTAATCTTCTTTCGGGGGAAAAGGGTATATATGAAAATGCAATAATCAAACTAAACCTCTTCACCAAACACAGATCAGTGATACATCCACAGAGCCTAAAATCTTTACAAAGACTAACATAAATTCATGTGTCTGCCTCCCTTAGCACTTCAAGCATAAAGATGATGAAAGTATAAATAAAACTTGTGTATACAACTTTACCAATAAAAATACTCAGAACAAGTAATGCAGCTTTAGCTAAAGATGCAACGCAAAATCCCAAGGACGAGTTGACATCCCACACATTTCTCTCTCTGCCTTCTGGAGATACTGATGGGCCAAATGGTATGTTTTATATTTACCAGTGTTTTTCCCATGACAGCAGGACCTCAGAACTAGGCTCCCACAGGGTCTATGTTTACATATGCCCTAGAAGGAAAAAAAATTATCTTAAAGCTATTGAGAGACACCTAATTAGAATGAATATCCTTTGCATGTATACTAAATTAAACTCTTACACATTAGAAATCAGGGGGAAAAACAAGCAGATAGTTGCATCACACAAAATTAAAAGACAAAAATTAATTCCAGCTGAAAATGAATACAATAATTAAAATTTATTTACAGATCACAAACAGGAAAAGAAATGGGTATCTCTCTGACAAAATTTTATGTTTCAGCCTGGAACTTAAAATAATAATAATTTAAGTAATTTTTTAAAGGAAAAAAAAAAAAAAGTATTCTGAAAAAAATATATTTTATTTTAGAAAAATGAAAATATTTAAATGTTTCAAAATTTGGTGTTTTCTTTTAAATGACAAAATTGAAAAATTCACTAATTGGCATTTGTGCCAATTGAAGTTCTCCATTCCATTTGGTATGTATTTCAGGTAGCCCAACTGTTTCTACGTTTACAAGGATCACAATGTGTGCTAACAGTTTGCATTACCAGCAGAACTCATTTCTGTGAACACACAGAGAATTGGCTGGAATGTGAGGAAAATAAATAATAAAAAAAGTGAATCAGTTTTACTCTCACAATGAAAATAAAGAAAGTAAAGATTCTATTTGTGAAAGAAAATCATATCATTACATTTGCTGTCCCTATTTTTAATTTGTATTTTGAAACTTGAAATATAGTTTGAATGTAGGAAAACAAAGTAAGTACTCACAAAATTGCAAGAATTATGAGTCAAAATCTGTTATATTAGATCCTCTAAATAGAACCTAATGTATTGTGTACTTTCTTGAGGACCTAATTTTCCTCAGTTGTCGTGTTCTTTTGTGATGAATTACCATGTGGAAAACTACCAGTGAAGTGCTGAAGATAACTGAAGGCGTCCAATCTACTAACCAGGGCAGGCAGGGTTAAAGTCAGACAGTGTAAATATTTGTTGGATGCCTCCACTGCTGGACTAGTTCCTATTAGACCTCTGAATAAATAAATAAATAAATAAATAAATAAATGAGAACACAATAAAATAAAATTCTGAATGCAGAAGCCTTTTTTTTTTTTTTTTTTCTCCCCCACAAGGTCACAGGTGTCTAAAAAGCAAAAATAAGAGTACCATTGTTCTTGCTGTTTCTCAAATCATTACTCTATCTGGAGGAAGGTTAGTGTATCCAGTGGTGCTAAAGATAGGGAAGAAATTTTGTATAGATTATTATTTGGCAATATAGATAAAGCAATGACAAAAAAAAAAAAAAAAAAAAAGGTACATCATATTCAGAACACAATATTTTAAGGAAAATGGCGTTTCGTCACACATTGGTAAGATGTTTTTAAGCTAACAAAAATACCAACGTAAGTAAAGGCTGTCTAAAACTACTGCAGAAGTGGTAGGTATTTAATTTACAGTTTCAGCTAATTTATGAAATTCTAAGATCAAAACTCCTCTTATTCAAGACATGTGATCATTTAGCATTTCATTGGTCTATATCTGCCCAAGAGCTCTGGCATGGTTTTTTTTATTTTTTAATAAAAAAAAATGAAAGTGATCATAATTAGAGTCTGCTGGAAGCAAGTAAATCCAAGGCAAGGTCAAAGAAATGTTTTTCTGTCCTGAGGGCACCACTGGGAATGAAGTGGTGAGAATGCTGAACTGCTTCCCTCTCCACTCTGTGCCTGTTTACAAATGATAAAAAAGATTTCCCAGTCGCTCTCACACATGCAGAAATCACTCTAGAGTAAATCCATCAATGATAAGGCCCTTAATACAGTCACACTGGACTCAACAAATTACACATTTACCCCGTCTCCCATGCTTTGTAAAAGAAAGAAAGAAAGAAAGATGGATAAAATTACAGAGATAATGCAAAAAGAAAACCTAAAGATGCTGAAGTTCTGCTAAAAGGCTGTCCTTTGAGAACTGAAGTGTATAACTTTGCAATTAGACTTTGGATGAGAGGACTACCATGTCTTAGTCTATTGTTGTTCTTATCAGAGGTCTCTAGAGGCTGTGGACAACATCCAGTAATGATTGCTGAATTTGATCATGTTTCTAAATTAATTGCACTTTGGCCTGTTGGGAGTAGGCAGTCATATCCAGGGAAGAGGAAGGGAATGATACTGTATTATGCCAAATAAACCCAAATAGTCATTGTATTCAGCTGAGGCTGTGATCTAAATCAACTCAATTTACATAATCAAGTTGAATGTATTAATTCAACATAACCAAGTCTAAGTACAGTAAAGGTATGCATCTGCAGCACACACATATTTCTTATTCAGAATTTGCAGTCTACTACTTGTATTCAAAATGACCTGGAGTTTTAAAACTTCCTCTGCAGTGTTAATGTAGCAAAATAGAGATTTATTGTGCTGAATAAAGGGGGTGTGGGTGGAAGATGAGAGAGAACCAAACATTCTAATTTTTTACTTTCTATTTCTTTTATATTGCTTTGTGTCCAACTGGACATTTCCTAATGAAAATGCATCTCGATATATATGACCACTCTGAAGTGGATTCTCACCAGGAAGTAAGCTGCTGTAAAACCCCAAATACAAACCAAATCAATATTGCAGTACTTTGAGCAAAAAATGGGGAAGGACTTTAGAGTTGTTGCATTATTGAGCAACCTCAATGTTTATACCCATCGGAGCCTTGTAGATTTCTAGCTAAAGGACAAACTTTGTTTTTCAGAAAGCAAAAAAGCCATAGATGTTTTTAGCAGAATATGTCCTTTAGAACATACACTTGAGGATACTGTAAACTCATGTTCTAAAAAGCCACCCAAAAATCACATCAGCATTCTAACAGGCCACTATTGCTGGCTGTCCTTGGTTGAAGACAAGAGCTGTGGGGCATCAAGGACCTGCACAGACACAGGGTGTGCCTGGCCAAGGGCTGCTCTGTGCAAGAGGACGGAAGAGCACAGGGAAGCCCAAGTGAGCTGAGAGCTGAGGTTCCTGTGAGCCACTATGAGTCTCTAGCCCAAATGCTGCCTACCTCCTGTGCTTGGACTTTGCTGGCTCCCGTAAGACCCAACACCAGTCTCTGCATTGCACTTTCCTTCCTTACAGTTCTTGGGTTGGGAAGCTTCTATGTGTGCCTGTTGGCTCAGCCTTGTTCAAAACGGGCCAGCATCATCTCCCACAAAGTCTCAAAGTTCCCTTCACCCTGCTAACTTGTTTATCCCTCCTCTTTTTAAGCTTCAAAACCACCAGGATTAGCTTTACCTAGGCTCCCTACTACAATTTCTCACCAAAACCTCCCATTGCTAAACTGATAACCTTATTTACTCCAAGTACTACTTCAGAGAAGCCCTGAAATTCTTCCTTTGGCAGCCATGCCTCCTCTTGCCAAGCACAAGCCCATCGTAGGGCAGTGTGTCCCAGCAAATTCTGTATTTCTGGGCTCCTTCTCATGTTAGCCTCAGGGCACCCCAGGAGATGGTAAAATCTGATTACACTTCTCATCATTTCTGGAAAAAACACTACCATTTAAAATGTGACTGCTTCCATTCTGCAATTGTTTCATTAAGGGAAAAGTAAATCAAAACTAAAACCAAACAGAAATCTGCAGCCCTATGAATAAAAACTGATACAGCTACAGAGTTTCTAACATTTCCATCCTGGCAGTGCCTTTCAAAGCCCGTTTGAAACAACCCCTGCCTACCAAATTGCAGAGGAATTATTCTCAATTACAGCCCTCCATCTGTTAAAAAGTATAGTCACTGATCAGTGCTGACCTTTCCTGTGACAGGTCAAACAAATGAAAAATTCTGACAGCCACTCAGCTTTGAAGCTCCAGGGAGAGGGAGACAGAGAGAGAAGGAAAGAAATAAGGTTCCTTTGCTCAATTTGATTTCAGTGTCTTTTGTGTTATTAGTAAAACCACATTTGCTTTCTCTCTGCTGAATAAATTGCACATGGCAACATAATTTTCTTTAAAGTCATTAGCTTAATGTTTTAATTTTGGTATCATTTGTGAAAATCTTCACACAATCAATCACTTTTGCTTTTGTTTCCTAGTTCTGGACAGTTTTGCTGAGCAGCGCAACTTTGCTTCCCTCTCTGTTCCAGTGCCTATATAACCAGGCTGCAAATAAATCTGATCAGATTCAGCAATGTCACGCTACTGGGAGAGACCTATTGCTAGGGACACCTTGCCAAATTACTGAGTAATCACTGAAAGCACTCTTTCAAAGCAGATTCGGGTTAATTAAATTTAACTACATGGAGAGAGTTTTTCTTTTTTTAAAAAAAAAAAAATCACCTGACATTTACCTGTGACTGTTTCCTTAAAGAAAAGAGTTTCTGTGAAAGGGAGAGACACTGACCTAATGAAAGGTAAACACAAAACAGTCTCACTTAAGACTGACTTAGTAAAGTCTATACTCTCCTGCATCCACAAGGCAGAACTGTTAATTAGGAGTGAGAACTATTTATATAGTGCGGCTGCCACTTCTAAGGACTTCAAGAAGATCAAAAGGACCAAAGGAAGAAGTGTCCCCTCAGGAGCACTTCTAACCCGTATTTAGGTTAGCTTATAACTGATCCTTCAGCTACACCAGATGTGCTTTATTAGAGGATATTGTGTTCTGCCCCAAAAGAAATGCAGTTACTTAATCTCACTGGAAAGAGCACAACCCAACTGGTACAGCCTGGGCAGGCCAAAGGAAAGAGGAAGACAACATTTTGGCATTTTACTTATAAATGACAAAGACAGTTGTAGAGAAAATTCTGATATTCTTATTCATCTCCTGCTCTGATGTTTTTTTCTCAATGAAAATAAACAGGAAAGGTGTCAAATAGTTCCTTTATTAGATCAATGGCTAAGCACTGGGAGAAAAAAATGAAAACCTATCACTTCACAACAAGCCAAAAAGTTTTTTTTGTTTGTTTGTTTTGTTTTGTTTTTTTTAAGTTTTGTTTATTTAAATTTAAATCAATCAAACAAATAAAAACTCACACCAGCCAAACTGTCTGATATGACACCACATCTTTATTCCAGGTTAACCAGAACCATACCTTGAATCTATAATAAACAATTTCTAGGTTGGGATGCTGCACAGAACTTGCTTAATTAGATCAGCCTGATTTCAGAAGAAAATGTTCTTCTGGAACAAAAATCAAAATGATTTATTTTTAGCTTGTCAAATAGAATATTCTCCTACAGCTGTGCATGCCAAGCACAGTAGCTTTTTTCATTGACTATTTTAAGCAGATAAGTTAAATAAAGTCTAAGAAGCCCATTAGTACCCACTAGTTTCTCCTCATGATAGTGTTTACACCCAGCAGCCATGGTTTTTCTTAGCCTTCTTTTTGATTAAATGACGAGGCTGAACTACAGCTTCTCCACTCTTAGGCATTTTTTCAATTTCTTGACTCATTGTCACTGTTCTTTTCTGCAGTCTCAATATTTTTCATCATCCTGTGAGTACCAGAGCTGAGCAGGGCTCCGTAGCACTGGCCTCACTGATGTGGTGCCTGAGAAAGTGAAAGGCTTGGAGAAGATCATATCACCAGCTGCACTGTTAGCAGAATGCTCCAAATTCATCAAAACAAAACAGGCTATAATCTTGCAAACGGCCATTAAGTCTCCTACAATTACCAGGTTGTTAATATTTTCAAACTCTCATTTCTAGATATCTATTTCTCAGCAATCTGAGGGAAAAAAATAATTTTAAAACAAAAAAACAACAAAAAACAAACAAACAAACAAACAAACAAACAAAAACACTTATTTCACTTTGCAATGAAATGGATAAGTAGGAATGGGAGAAATCCCAAGATATGTTTCCAGCTCAATGGTAGGTACCAGGGCTGGCAAACACACCAGTAATGTGATTCAACTCCAGTGATTCAGTAGGCAACTATTTTTCCCTTCAAGATAATACAGAAGTAGGAGCTCACTACAAAGAACAGATATGTTGAAGAGTCATTCTCAGGAACAAGATTTGGAATAAAGACATGGGGCCCTGACGGGACCTTCTCATTCTTAATTCCTATAGAATTAAGTGTTCCTTGATTCCTATAGTAATTTATATAATATCTGGGAAGGTGATCCTGGCACTCTAAGAAACTTCCAATTGCATTTTGACCAGAATTACAGAATTAATTTTGTGTGTACATTTTTTTGTTTTGTTTTGTTTTGTTGTTTTTTCCTTCCCATTTCTTACATAGCATTGGGCACTGCTCAAAGTTTTCTAGGAAGGATGCTCTTTTTCTAGAAAGGATGAGCAAAACAACTGTTAAACTTCTGGACTGTCCCACACCCAACCTTCATCTGTTGAGAGGCTGTCCTTACTATTACTAGCAGAAAATGACCTGTGCATCTGGTCCTTGAAAACAAACAAACAAACAAAAAATCCTAAAATAACTATCTTGATTATTGTTGCAATTTTAATAATACGGCAAGCAACATAGCTCAGAAGATAGTCTGGAGAGTTTTATCAATTAAACTCACCTCCTCAGCTACTATTTTAGGTTTTAGCATTTTTTAGGTTTGTTGTCTTGGGTGGAGATATGTATCCTTTTATGACTTTCCAGATATTAATGTACAAAGTCCCTTTCATTATTCATGGTCCATAAACCCATAAAAAGAGCTGGGCACAGATCAAGTACATAGGAAACTTAATTCCAAATATCTCACCATATTTTAGAAGTAATTTAGCAACAGCAAGCTCAGTGCCCTTATGTATGAAGGTTACCTGCTTCAGAAATACATAACGCCTCTACTTGTCCTTTGACTGAAGTTATTCAGTACTGAAGATTGTAATACATCATGATAGCATTGTCACACGTACAGTCAGCAAGGGATAATGCCTGTTATGCAACAAAGGGTATGATTTAAACTAACAATCTCTGTTATGAAGATAACACTTCTCAAGGAGGTTAGGCACAGAAGTTGACCTGAAGGCTCATCTACAATGACTTCATGATGTCAGACATAAAGGAGTTGAAGACAAGGAATCCAAGAAGAGTCATGTAATCATGGTTTACCTGGTAGTTTTCTCACTCCACAAGATGCTACCAAGCACATCAAGGGACACAAGGACTTTGGCAGGCTTAGAAATCTGAGAGGTCTACCACAAAAATATCCTTTTTTGCTCCATGAAGGGTGAGGGAAACAGTATCACGTGTTTTAGAAATTCTTCCAGTTCATAATCTGCCTTTCTCTCTGTGCAGAAATAAAGAGTGCAGGGAGAATTATGCCATAAGTAGAAGAAAATTAACGAAAACCCTGTACCACATGTATTTGTATGTAGGTGGATGCTACCTTTTTTAACGTGCAGTGTTTCATTGCCAAGAGATCAGTGAGAACATATGTATCAAATCATCACTTTCACAGAACCAACTGTTAAGAAAAGAAAAATTGTTCTCATTCCTTTAGGGGACACAACCAGAAAAAAATAAAATAAAATAAAATTTTGCAATCCTCTTCTCAGATTAAGCACCCTTCCTAGTCACCTCTCACCACAAATAGTCCAACTCAAAGTAGCGTGCCCCTCTCAACCTTCTGGACCCAAAACCTCAAATGAGCAAATCTACAGCCACAGCCAGCCTGAGTTCTGTCTCTCAGCCCTCAGCTCAGTGAGAATATAGATGTGAATTCATAATTTCTGTCCTCTCTTTATTGCTGACATAGTCCTACGCCATGCAAAGGAAATGAGATCATATGGACACACCACAACGTTCTGCACACTCTGCAGAAGTCTAACAAGGTCACTCATCCTGTAGGCGGAGCGGTCTGGAGTAGAGGGCTAGATTTGCATCAACAAATGAATAATCTTAATGTTACACGAAAGCACTCTGGCTTTTCAACAAAACCAAGGTAAATTGGTTTTCATTTACCCCAGACATCCCTCTAGCTTGCTCAGACAAAGAAACACTAAACAAACAGCTATCTTCTGACAATGTCGCATTAATTACAGTGCTGTAGAAATGAAAATGATAAGCATAGACTCAAGACAGACCAAAAAGTTTAGATCATTTCAAGGGTTTTGGTTATTCTGAAGATCTTCTGACTCCATTTATGATGTACACAAATTTCATAATTGATTCACTGGGATTAGGATCAGTCCAAAAGTTTAAGGAACTGTTGAGGAACTATCAGATAATTGTATGTTCAGATTTCTCATGTATAAACTCAGTTCTGTTTTTATGAAGTCTTGCTTACCTTTTCTGATGATGGACATAACAACAATTTACCTCAGAGGTGAAGCAAAAATCAAAATATAAAAAAAGCATTAATTCATGCAAAATGAAATCTGGGATATGGCCATTTTGTTTTGTCGCACAGTTTAAAACAAAGAAAGTTTAAACAAGATAAAAATACTGTATGAAACATGGTCCTAAAACTCCTAGGGTACACTGCAATGCTTGGACAAAAATCAAATACATTTTATCCAAAGTATGGCACCAGCTTCTGTCAAAAAATTATATGTTCAGTCACAAATGGTTATTGTAAAATCTTTATTAACCTAAGTGCATATAAAAATTGTGAATTCTTAATACAAAGCAGTATTTGACTTTTAAATTTCATTTTAAGCTCGCCCTGTT
The DNA here is from genome assembly GCF_965140915.1 of Aythya marila. Lineage (NCBI taxonomy): Eukaryota > Metazoa > Chordata > Aves > Anseriformes > Anatidae > Aythya > Aythya marila. Next base: position 8,518,547 of record NC_139051.1, on the reverse strand, counting down.
CACTTGGAATGTGATTACAGAGTAAATTAAAAAGTAATCACATGTGAATTACATTTCCTCATGAATGTAATGACTTCAGGAGGCTGATTAATGTTAAGCAGTGCCTGTCCTACCTTATGCATACCTTCCCAGGTGAGATGTGCAAGATAGCTGTCGTGAGTTGATTTAATTTCCTTTCTCTGGTAGTCCAGTGAGAAATGCTGAACAGAAACCAATTCAGCACGTTCATTAGATCTGTATATGTTCGCTTCTTTTGTCCATCCAAGCACCATCTGCAAAATGCTATCAGTGTCAGCTTATGATTGTGAGCAAGACCCAAGAGACTTAGCTCATCCTGTACACTGTATTCTAGCCAGGAAAACTCTTTACATTTAGATAGAACAACTCAGCTGGTGCATAGAGCAAGAGATACATATGTGTCAGCATATTAGAGGCTGATGAAAAAGAATACCTTGTCAATAAACTAGGAAATATGCCTGTCTAGAAATAAGCACACAAAAATATACAAACGTACACTTTTCTTAAAAAAAAAAAAAAAAAAAAAAAAAAAAAAGCTCTACAAAACTCAAAATGTCTAAAAATTTGGGGAGAATATACTATTTTATTTGAATGTATGTGTTAGACTTAAACTCACAATATTATAGGAATAATTTACTATTTATGAGTAAAATAGATGCCACACAATTTTGTCTAACACAACAGTCACACAATGGACCAGTTCAAACTTGGTTTCATGAGCATTATTTTTAGTTTAAATATGAACCTGAAAGAACATCAGCCTAACCCTACTGTTTGTTCCAACCAGTTCTCCTTACACCTCCTCCTCCTTCCCAGAGGATTCATATCCCTCTTTCATTCTTGACTGTAACAATAAATAATAATCTACTTAATCTCATGGCTCAGTTGAGTCATGAGAAATAAATCTGCATTTCCACATGGGTTTGTGTACATTATTTCTATTCAGACAAACATATTTCTGGACACTGTAAGCAAAACTTTCCACAAGAGATAGAGAATTAGAAGGGCGTGTAACTTTTATGAGAATAAGAAGTGAATGCAGAATCTTCTCTGATGACTGGAAAGAGGAAAGGTGTCCCAAAAGGAACAAACCCTGCATGACCCATCAGTGGTCTCAGTTGATGATACTAATATTTTTTCCAGTTTTAGACATCTTGATGGGCAATAGCGTGAAAGAGTTTGTGAGCTGCATACGTGGAGACTAGCATTTACAAAGCAAACCTTTCACGTCATATTTACCCCCAAAAATAAATAAAATAAAAGTAGAGAACCAGCAATGATTTTAGACCAACCAAGCAGGAGGTAAAAGGCTAAAGCATTATTTTTTTTGCAGCATCATTCAGCCTTGTAAATACTAAACACAAAAGCATGGTGTGATTATTCTAGAAAACAGTTAATTTCTGCTGGCAAGAAGACCATTTTGAATTTTAAGTGTGTTTTTTAGTGGCAGCATGACAATAAATTCCAGCATCTTTAATGAGTCTTTTTACAATGGTGTGTATATACATATATATACACCAGTATATATAGTCCTTTTCATTACCTTGTATTGTCACTTTCCATTATTTCTGCATCTTTTTAAAGCTCAGCAGTAAGGCTTTGTTACTTATCGATTTTCCTCCCAATCCAAGCCCCTTCCATCCCCTCCTGTGTTAGCATTCCTAACACAGCCCAGCCCAACACGACTCTCCTCCTTTTGCTGTCCTGGCTGTGTCCCAGGTAGAGCCATCCTGTCACAGCCCCGTTTGTTGGCTGGCTCTGCAGCAGCACATCCTCTTCCAAATGCCAGCTGTGCCAAAACAGGTCACATTTTGGACTTACTAGGTAGCAACTGTCCCATTTAAAACTCTATAGCTATTTTGAATCATCAACAAATAACTCTGCAAACTGAACTATCTCCTGATAAGAAAAAATAAAAATAGAAAAAAATCAACTAAATCTATTTTTGTATGTGAAAGCTTAAAATATCTAAAATATCTGTCTAAGCAGAGATCACCTGTAACAAAGGACAGCATCATTAGCAAATATTAATACAACCATTATCTAAAAGGAAAGCCTTTTCATTTTGTGTAACATCACACTTACTTTCCAGCTCATGAGATTATTCCTTTAAACTCTTCTCCTGATATCCCATACTACAGTTTTCCTTCCTGAGAAAAGCACACAATTACAAGCCACCATTTTTCAGATAGTATGTGACAGTGTGCTCTTCCTATCTGCTTCTTTTTTATTTCCTTGGACATTAAGAATCTCAAGAGACTATTCATAAAGACAGCGATACTGCTGCCCAACCATCATTCTGTCTCCTAAATAATATAACTGGAAATTAATTGGCATTACTTCACTTTGCCAGAATTGTGCAGGAGAGGTTGCTTACAAACAGCAGCCGTGGTTGACTGATTACAGATATGTACTTAATTCAGAAAAAAAAAAAAAAATATTGTAAAATAAGAATCCAATAGAATCTCAGCAGGTGTCACTATAGTCAGAAGAACATATCTGAGAAAGAATGCTGAGTATTTAGACTGCACTGGCACCTGTCCTGCACAAAGGAAACATCTTTTCTATTTACCTGGCCTCTTCCATTTGTGAACATGTTTGTAATGACAAATATTCAATTCAGAGCTTGACTTAAGTTAGTGGCTTACTGGAATAAAGATCCACATTGCAAGCACAGTATTTCTCTGCCCAGAATGAGAATCCTACAGCACACAGTGCTTGTAATGAGTATTACAATCATTGAGACATTTTTCTGCAAAACGTGTTTCCTGAATTATAAATGAAAATGAAATGAAACATCTAGCTTGGCACAGGTTACTTCAGTATGCACCTACAGCCATTTTTCAGGACAGGATATTTTCAGAAGCAATGCAGTGAAGGGACAGGATGTTAGTGTGGCTGTCAGGATGCCCAAGTCTATTTGAGCTCTGCCATTCACGTGCCATAGCTCTTTTCCAAATGACATCTTATCTCTGCACCCTGTTCTCCTGCCATATTTGCTACCCTATACTTGCTTAGTTTTCGATCTTTTCTAAATCACTTATGTTAAGTGTAGCTAGCAGGTCAAGGGAGGTGTTTCTGCCCCTCTATTTCACTCTTGTGAGACTCTACCTGGAACACTGCATTCAGCTCAGGGGCCCCTAGTGTAAGAAAGATGTGGACCTGTTGGAGTGAGTCCAGAGGAGGACCACAAAGAGGATTAGAGGACTGATCAAACCAAAAACAAAAAATCAACCAACCAAACAAACAAAAGCCACCACTTGAAACTTAGCATTTCTCTACTATCAGCACTTTATATACAAAATACAAAACTAGTACGAGTTTAATATTAACTGATGTGGCATAGCTGTGAGATAGCAACTAAGGGCCATTCCCATATGAATTTTTCCAGCTATATAATAGATTTTCTCTGTTATAAGTTATGCACTGCAAAACTGGTAGTATAATCAACCACTAAACTATTCCACTTAAGAAATTACGATGCAGCCTGTGGAAAGCTTTAGGACTAGAAAGCCTAAAATTCAATCAAGTGTTCTACTGACCACTTTCCATCTTTTTGAAAGGGACCAAACAAGATGAAGGATTTTAAAACATATATTTACAACAGACATATTGTTAGAACCATCTCCTCTCACATAAGGCAGTACCACAAAGAAAGGGAAAAACACACACAAACACAACCCAACAACCTAGCTCATCACATTTCTGAGTTACCACCACCACCTGTGAAAATTTAGGCAAGAGAGATTTTCTGAGGAAACTGAAGGAGCTAATGGGAATCGGTATCTCCTCAGCAAAGCCGGTATATTGTTATGGAGCTCCACAAGTTCCATTATAGTGAACAAGTCTATAACATGGCAGGGCTGCAGCTATAGCCTCCTAAACAAAGTAAGTTTGAAAAGCCCTCAAAGAGTGGGCAACCCCCAAATCCTCCTAACGGCATTTCAGTTTGAAAGCTTATTTAATTTTACTGAAGGACAACAAGAAACCATTACTTCTTTAATTACTTATACTCAGCATGCAGAAAAATACTTTTATTAAGCAGATGACAACCCCGGGGGAGGAAGGGAAGACCAATATACTTTTTAAAGCTAAACACACTCATCTGGGATGCACAAAACCCAGATTCAAATCACTGCTCTATTTCTTTCAGCAGCTTGCATCTGGTTCATGCCAAATGAACGCCCTAAGCCCTTAGTAACTTTGAAGTGCAGCAGGTTACTTGCTCATGTATTTTTGTAAAACCTTTCAAAAGGCCTTCTTTCCATTCCAATGAAAATGAAACTGATTTCACAGTATCAGGTTTCTGTGCATCTTGGAATGGATGTCTTCCAGCCAGCCATTATCATTAATATTCAAAATTTCATTCAAAAATAAGAGAAATTGCTTTCAATCTTCTCAAAAACCTCAGGCAATTTTGGATTAATCGTCTCAAAAAGTACATATTTTAAAATGTTCAAATATGGATTGATTCATTAAGGTGCTAAGTAAATATTTTTTAACAAGTGATTTTATCTTGCCATTCCACCTTTACCACCTATTGTAAGTTAAGCTAATACAGAAAAGCAAGGATTTTCAACAAGGAAATCAAAGCCTGTGGTTCTCCTCTCTGGCCTTGGAGTCCCAATGTCTTGTAAAGTAAATACAGTAGTTAAATCCCTAGTTGTTACAACTGAAGAAATAGTCTATTTAATGTGCTGCTATTGTTCTGACTTTTGCAGTTAGGCCTCTTGCTACACCAATGCTAAAGGGCAGCAGTAAGAGACACAACAGTAATTGCTTCAAGTGGCACCACAACCTTTAGGCATAATTAAGAATTCCAGCTAGCTTTTTGAAGGTAACAATTATACCCTTACTCTATGTAATGTTAAGACAATTGGCTGAAATACCAATTCACATCTTGTGTTCTTTGTCTTCCTAATAAAATAAATAAAATATACTCCACTAGTAAGAGTATTAAGAGGTACATTTTCCTTTTGACAGAGATATAAAACTGTCATTAATATGTTATAAGAGAAGATTATAGCCCTAAATGTAGCTATCTTTTCCACTTCTGATATGTCAAATTAATCTTTGCTTACACCATTACATGAACTAGACACAGGATGAAAATTCATGCCTCCGTAAAAAGACATTGCAAGACCTCTGCAATACTCAATTTCCATTGTAAGTGCTAAGTGAGAACATGGACTTCACTGCAGCTATGAATCTCATGTGAGAGACTCAGATATTTCTACAACAATTGACAATATATCCTCCTAAAACTGCTAGGAAGATGGACAAAGCAGTGCAAACAGTACAAGCATTTGTTAAATTTTATCTACCAAGAACAAATTACATATTTACTATATATTATATATATGTCTAGAGTTGTTCATCCATGATCCAGGCAAAGAACCCCCGTGGTTAATAACCACACAGAACCTGAACTGTCTTACAAGCCACTCAACATTTTATAAACCAATTTGACTAACCTTGACGTAGACTTAATTTTCACCTCTCCATGAGAATTGTTTCAGTTAAAGTTAGTCCCTCTCATTTTAACATTTAAAGTGAAATAAAGGCCAAGATTAAGAATATTCATGGAATAACACAATGTTTAAGGAAAGATTGCCAGTTTGCATCTTTTAGGGAAAAGGTCCAAATGAGTTCTGTGCTTCCTTTTGCACAATTATTTGTTAAAGCAATAAGAGGGGTAACAGTTGTGTTTTCAAACTAGATGGTAAAGATACAAAAGGCTCCAAAGGAAAGTGAATACAGATGCCCAGAGCTTCCTGCCATAGCAATGTAGCCTTTTTTTTTTTTTTTTTTTTTTTTTTTTTTTTTAATACATTCTAAATTACATAGATTCAAGAAGCAAGTAAAGGAAGATGAATTGAGAATGCTTTATCACCAGAAGTTTGAAATGACTGCATTACTCAATTTGGCCTTGCTTAGCACAAGATATTTAGACTGTTCTGACTGTGCACTGGTAAGTAGGAAAAAGTGAGTGAGACTGCACCATGTCTCTACAGCAGGTGTTTAAAAATAATTGCATGTCTCCATGTAAGAAGGAAAATAACATTATCAAACAAACAAACAAAAATTTAAATTAGCATAAATGCATCCAAAGGAAGAGTGCACCAGTAAGGAAAATGGTACATTGCGTGTGTGTATGCACATGTGCGGGAGTCTGCCTTTACTATCACTTTGCTTGGGATACCAAATGACATGGTAAGCATACATGAAAGCTTTAACATCACTGAAATCTGAGTGAGTTTTTATAGAATTGAATTTCCTGCTACAATGCTGGCTAGACAGTTTGGCAGAAGCTCCTGAAATGTGTAGCCCACAAAAGCTTTCAGCTACTCTTTTATGTTCACTTTGAGTTCTGCACTCTTGAATTTACAAAACTAGTGCAGCTGAGAAATCTTCTTATGCTGATTTTGGTATGGTTGATCTGACGTTCATCCAGAGCCACAGTGGGCCATTCATGTTGAAACTGGAGCCTTTGGGAAAACATCCCTTTTCAGTATGCTTAACATGCCTGGTTGTGAAGGAAGGACACAAAGTAATCTCTTTGTATGGAAGTATAACAAGAAGAAAGCACCTTCTTTCCAAACCTACTATACCCAAAAAAGGCTGTTGGAAATCTCTGCTGCCTGTGCTGAAAAGCTCAAGCTAAGGATTTGGTGTATTGGAAAATACTGTATATTAATTTGGTCCCTGATTTAATATTCAATATTATCTTTGGACAGTGAAATCCCTCATTTGGTTGCAGAAGGATGACATCTCTTTGGCATGCAAATGTTTTGAAGAGCAACCTGAAAGAATCTGTTACCAGGTAGAAATTTGGGGTGTATCCAGTGCACCCAGACACACAATCATGTGGGCATTCAGACAACATGTAGAAAAGCACAGGTGCATGCTATCTACAAATACCTAAATGTGTGTTGACATACACATGTGCATGCTGCAGAACTATAGCTATAAAATTATACATTTGAAGAATGTAGATTACATCTGGTCAATCATTCACGATGTATTTACATTGAATCTGTATAATGGATATGATGAGGACGCCCAACATTTACTTGCTGTGGAGATGTGTGGAGATAAGTCAAAGAAACTCAGAATGCTTTGAGCAAAACCCCAACCTTATTAAACATTTTAATTACATTTTTATAGGAGCAGGCATATAACGGTATGTCATTGCTGGAAACCTTTCGATTTTTTTTGATGGCTTGCCAAGTGTGAGGTAAGCCAAGGGTACCCTGGAACTGCCCAATTGTATCTGTAAACTCACTTTAAAAAAAAAAAATAGATATTGGCTTAGAATGAAAGTAAAAATCTGAAAGAGAAAACATAAAATCTACTAAGCCTATTCAAATAATAAGTTATCTAAAATAGTAAGAACACAGCAACTACAATCTGCTTATATGGCATCTTTCAACCTGAAACACTATAGACCATTATTTATGCATTACAAAGGGCCTGGAAAACAGAAATAGAGTCTTAAAATTCTTGGTGGGGAAGGGGATTTATTTAGGAAAGGCACAGCAAAAACCAACCATAAAACCACCTCCTGGACACATGTCCTCCATTTTACATTAGAAATTGGGAAAGGCCAACATGAAAAACAACATGTAAAACAGTATGGGAAGCTACTTTCACCTTGTTTACCACACGCTCATCTCCCACCCATTCGTTCAGTTATTCTAAGACTCTTCTGTCCCTAAATTTGCAGGGTCAGGATGTTAAAAAGAAGCCAACATGCCTTCCTTTTGCCTGAACAGCCGAGGACTGTACACATGGAATCACACTAATTTACATTCACAGCAATTTCCTGCAATAGGCAGGTTGGTAAGATATTGGAAGACCAAAAAAAGAGGTAATTAGGCCATCAGAAAATCCATTTGCACCTTGCTACCTGCAAGAAGTGAGAGGCCTCAGAACAAGAAGTGAGATAACAATAGGATGTGTGTGTGTGTAAGAGGGGGAGAGAGAGATAGAGAGAGAGAAAGAGAGTGAGAATGTGTATATATACACCAGGTAATGGAAATTATCAATTTCAATCCATGCCATGGATTATAAATTCAAAAATAATAAAACAACAAAATGCAATTGATTTTCACTCAGCAGAACTCAGCTCTGTTGCCCACAAAAAATGTGATTAAGTAGCCTTTCTGCAAAGTTCTGGGGAGTTTTTTGAATTGAGGTTGACATGCAGTTCCTGGTGGCTAGAAAATCAAAAAAAATGGGTTTGCATGTTTATGCCCAAACAAGTTCTGTGTCAATTGTATGTTTTGGTATTAAGCTGTTTCTCACTGGGAATGCAAAAGAACTGCCTGAGTGCTTTTAGTCTTGCCCTTTCAAAAATAAGGACTGTTTTGTGCCTAATGGGCTATAAGTCAATACCTAAAAATGTTAATTCAACATGTGCTGTTTCACTTTCCAAAAGAAAAGAGATAATCCTGTGATTAAGATATTTGGCAGGAAATTAAGTACTCTTATTTCAACTTCTTTCTCTGTCGTAAACTTAGCTGTGTGACACTAAGTAAATAACTCCATTTCTCTTTGCTATCATTAACCTTTCCTGTTACAAGAATTTCATGCTGTTTGGTGTTATACATAGCTTCGTGACCACTGTTAACACGATTACCCTTTTATTCATAAGAATATATATATATGCTGTTTTTCTGAAATTGGGAAGGAGAAAAAAAGCCTTTAAAAACTCTGGAAGTTTATAGATGCAGAATGCGTTGTACAGAGGATAATGTTTTCCGTATTCTAATAGCACTCTTTGTTCTACTGCTAACAAGAAGAGCGCTTTCTCTAGCATTTTGTAATTGTAATATGAACATTTGCCAGGTGAATACTGGCACCAACCTGTTTGTTTTGATCAAGAAGCTAGAAACCTAGATGTAATTGTTCTATTAAAATACAAAATTAAAGTTGGATAGTCTTATTCTCTTTTTTCCCATTTTTTAATCCTGCAATAACTTCTTTCAAAGATCTCTTAGTCCTTACATGAGAAAGTCATTCTAGATACTTAATTACTTCACACCGTGTTATTGTACATAAAGACAGGAAAATACATTAAAAATGAATACTGAGTTTATTGCACATTAAAAATTTTTGTGCAGAGTTTTCAGTAAATCTGCAACATGGCAGAAAAACAGTCTATTGATGGATAGCAATCCACCTAGGAAAAATACGATTTCATCCACATGACTGTGTAGATTACCAGAAGACCATAGGTAATTTCATAGCATAACCTCCAAGAAAATAAGAGCAATCTTAGCATATTGCTATAGGGAGGGGTCCTGATTTTAAGGGGAGGATAATGACCTTGAAATATAAATGGGAAAGAAGAGATGAAAGGAAAATTGTCTGTAATTTTTGTTCTCAAGGACTGGTAATTCTAAAGAATCCCTAGGTGAGCTCCATGCCTTATGCTTCTGACAGAAGCAAAGTACGCTGAGTTACTTAAATACCTTACTAGCGATAGATACCTGCTTATCCCATTGCCATGATTTTGATAGGAAGTTTCAACCAGCAAGTTGCTCTGCTCTGCTCACCGTCAGGCAGAAAGCTTGTTAGAGCAGCAGGTACATTTCAGTTGTTTCACTGAGAAACTTCTCTTATTTATTGTCTTTGGGCAAAACAGTTACTGTTTAAACAAACAACATTTATCAAGAGTTATCAGACTCAGTTAACTGAAATTGTTTCTTCCTTGAAATAAAAAGGAATATTTACAGTGGTATTGAGAGTTAATGTTTATTTTTAAATAGTAACAGAATATTTTCTCTTTCTAGCTGTGTCAGCTCATGTATTAAAACTACTTACACTGAAATGCCAAATTCTGTTGAGCAATCAGTGTTGAGCATCTTCCTTGTGATACTGTTACTATGCAACTTGCTGCCCTTTCTGCTCAAAATGGTGCCACCTTCTCTAATGAAGCAGAAAGAACAACTTAGCTTAGATCTCTGTATTAGGCAGAAGATGCACCCAAACCAATAGAAGATGCAGCATCATTCATAGCACAACAGAAAGCATTGTATATTCCCTGCCAAAGTCTAGAGAAGAGTAACTCCCCTAGTTTAAAGAGCAGTGTCAAAATTAAATTCTAGCAATTACTCATTGCACACAATACTATAGAAAAAATCAAGAAGTAGAGGAAGATGTAGAATCTGTTTAGGAGACAACTACAGGAGATGAGAAGGTAGACAACGCAGCCAACAACCTTGCTTCAGTTACTCTCTTATTATTAGAACTAAAGTGAAGAAGTTCATTAATGAGCAAAAGCCACACTGAGAAATGGAGCCAAACAGTCTATTGTTTTGCATTTTGGCATAGGCCTTGACAGTATGGATAGGATGAAATCAATCACTTTTCTGTAGATTTTGTAGTGTATACTCCTCAGGTTGCACAGTTGGTTCAGTCTAAATTCTGAGCCAATAAAATCCTCAAGAGTAATTAAGAAACAGCAGCATATCAGACACATGCACACACACAGCAGAGTTTTCCTGAAATATACAATGATACATGGAGAAGAGGGGAGAGTGTGAGTAACATTCATGCAATGTATATAGAGTAGGCCAAAATGTACACAGGAGTATGTTGCATCTAATTAGCCAAATTACATATACCATATCCTAGCCAAATTAATGATGAACTGAACTCAAAGGCACTTCATCTACATTTGAAATGGAAATATGCATCTTCCATGTTTATTTCATTATTATTTCATGAACAGTCTATGCTTGTTTATGAATTCTTATAGTATATTTAAGCAATCAAGCATAATAGTAGTGTAATTATCTCAAACCTATCGCAGTTCCAGGACTTTATGAGAAACATAACTGCATTTCATGTAGCTAGCTCCTAAGGTGTCTCACCCATGAGTTTATGTCCTGCTGTGTCTCATTGAAAAAAGAGGCACTGATAATCTCTGGACAAGAAGGGAAATAAAATAGAAACAAACAAAAAAAGAAAAAAAAGAAAAAGAAACAACAACAAAAACAAACAAACAAACAAATAACAATAACAAAAATCCTACACACACACACACACAACAAAAACCAAACCAAACAAACAAACCCACACACCTCCTTTTTCCTCTAAATTGGGAAGACAATCCAGAAGAAATGTGAACTGACACCAGTCCCATAAACTGGGTGCACATCCTTCATTGCACCAGCCTAAAGCCTGTAGCAGAGATCTTACAAGATCGCATTTTTATTGGGTTCAAAGCTAACTCTGTAATGCATTTCTGAACCTGGCATCTGTGCCTTGCAGCCAGCTTGCAGTACAGTTTCCACCTTTAGGGGAAAAGAATACTGTTGGGGAGTTGGTATATAATGAAAATGATTGAAAAGAGGCTTTGCACTTAATAACGCTGCTGCCATGGTGATCCCTTTCCCATTCTTCTGCTCGCTGGGTAGAAAGCACTTGCCTGCTCCCCTTCACATGTGATATCAGCTCTTTTTTAGAGACAGAGGTGGTAATGCTTGGCAGCTTGCATATCAGCAGGGCAGCATAAAGCATAAAAGCTCCACTGGTCCATCAGAGGAAGGACAAACAAAGTAGCTAGAATTTACTTTTTTTTTTTTTTTTTTTTTTTAAGGGGGGGGAGGAAGAGGGGTATGTGAAGAAGAAGCCCTGCTTTGTGGATTTTCCCCAACATAGAAGCAAAAAGTTAATTTTTTGTTTGAACAAAGGATTGCTCAATGTTCAATATTGACATTTTTTGTCAATAATCTCAATATATGGTCCTATCCAAAAGTTAACAAAAATTGCAGGAGAAAAGACAAGATACACAATGGAAAGTGATAACAGCGGTCAGGCATCATTAGAGACTGGCAAATACCTTTTCCCCACTTTTCAAACTGAAGCTAGTATCAGAGCGTGGAAACTAGTTTGTTCAAGGTAGGCAAAATTCTTGTCCAGGCTTGCTACCAAGGCATACACAAACACATATTCTCAGCAGATATGGACCTTTTTTTTTTATTTTTCCTTTTTTCTTCTCTGTGAAATCAAACATAAGGATAGGTGGTTTACATTTTCAGAGTACAATTCTGAAAATGACAACATGGATTGGGCTCAGCCTCCAGCACAAATTGTCTTTTGTCTGCCTAAAACTGATCCAGCTAGCAGAATTCTTTCCAATGAGTACAAGCACAATGGCATCAAGATCAGGAAAGATCACCTGGTGCACAAATAATTCTCAAACTAAGATTTTTACAGACATTTCAAATCACTAATAATTTGATGAGTAAAAATGGAGCTCCAGGAAAACACGTTTGTAAATCCTGCCTGCAGGTCTACCTTAAATTCAACTCAGAATTGCCACTGCTCTAAATTCTGATGCACACCTTTGAACTTTCAGTCTTACTGTGGTACAATCAAGACAAATGGGAGGTGACAGCTAAGTAGCAATGGTTCTTTAGTATAAAATCAGATACATTAGATGAACGTTCAAAGAGTCTATACACTGTTTCATACCAAAAGAACAGCTTTTCTAAGGCCTGATTCAAGACACCCAAAACTATCTTGCTCCAAGACAAGTCTGGCTGCAAGGAAGTTCATCAAAAAATTCTGAACCAATGCAATAACTGGGTACACAGTCATCGACAGGGATTAGGAGGTTTCCTTTATGGTGCTACTGTAAAAGGACTAATTTATTTATTTATTTATTTTGGAAAAAAAAAACAACAACAACAACAACAAAAAAAACACTATAGGGAGATTAAAAGTAGGACTACAAAAATATCACAATATTTCTTTGTAAGATATGAACTTTCTGAAATTTTAAAAACACTCATCTTAATTGCTGTATTCCAATAGATAAACATTTTCCATGCGATGCTGTTTTTTAAACTCACCTTTGCTTTATTAGCTCTGTTCTTTTTAGCCTTATTTCTGCTTTTCAGGTGATATTTGATTAATTTGTGATCACTGCTTCTGGGCATCATGTTCTTTAAAATACACTATTGTGCAGAGGATTATACGAGGGAAATAACAACTTTTGTATTTACCCTGTTTATTAACCTTTCTCATTGTTCACTGCCCATTTTTCCTTTTGTGCCATAGATACTGTATCTGATTTCATCCTAGCCACCAAGTTTTGGTCTCTAGTAATTGAAAAATTCTTTATCCAGTGTTACTGCATTTATTGAGGTCAAAAGCTTTGGACATCTCGCATTCTTGAAATGCATTGAATTACATGAGCAAGTAGGTATTCAGCCATTTAAAGGAATCACATTGAACTGCTTTTTTAATCAGCAAAGACTCTTCAAAGTAATTAACAGCATTGTACTATCAGAAATTGCTGTTTAGATGCTTGTATTAAAAGCACAAAGATTATTCAATCCACTTTAACCTAAAATAAACTTATACTACCAGACAACAAAGCAATATGTATACACATAACATAGTCCATACACTAGCGGTACTCATAATTTCTTTTCTACTAATATTGCAGAAATAAAAATTACAATGGGTCCCACTGAGACAGGAAAATCATAGATACACTCTTGGATCTGATGTTGCTTTACGTTAAAGGACTTATTAGAATTTAAATGACTTTTGTGTATTGTTTTAATATGCCTTCACAGCATGCACCATAACAGTTATTATACTGTACACTGACTACATCAATTAAAAGAAATGCATGTTATATATTATGGACCTATATAATACCTAATACATTTTTCCACAGTCTACTTATTCTTCCTAATGTACATTCAGAAAACATAGTATGAGTTTTCCTACGAACAGCATGCATCTGTGCACTTACGCCAAGAATACTCTGTATATATAAAAATATCTGTATCTAATGGTTTCTTTAAAAAATAAAATCTTATTTTGTTTCTTTTTGCCAATGTACTAAGAATCCAACTCTTAGTTTAGAAAATGTGTTTCTTAAAAGAAAGATAGTAAACTAATGCTTACAACCTAATTAGAGACAAACGGTCATTAGTTGCCACCAAGCACTACAGCAAAATAACTTTATAAAGTTACTTGAACTTGCATAATATAAAATGTGTGAAATCTAAGTCAACATGGTTAGATGTAATTTGATATGTAATAACACAATAAACAGACTAAAATATCTAAATATCATTCACTGAATTAAGACAAAACGTTGAAGCTGTCTTATAGAAAACTGTTTTTAGAATCAAGGTTTTAACATTAAAGTTTAATTATTTTTTTTTTATTTTGCTTTCCCTCAGAAACAAGAAATTAAAATCTTTAAAGCAGGGCTGAGAATTTATATATTAAACTTTGACAGTCCAAAAAAAGAAAAAAAAAGTATTTCTAATTATTTTAGTTATGTAAATGAGAAGACAGTTTACAGATAACATACAAAACATACTGTTTCTTTGCTGGCCTATTAGTACTGTATTGCTAAACGAAGTCACTGTTAAGTTGCTCACTGTTACTAAACCATATGATGGTTTAAGCTAAAAACAAAGTGTGTGTGTGTGTGTATATATACACACACATATACATGTATATATATACACACACACACATATATACACACACACACACAAAGCCATTACATGTGAAAGCATTAAACATTTCCAGGTTTGAAGTGAAGTGTACATTTATGAGGGGAACAAAAACGAAATGGGGGAAAAAAACACCCTCTTTTCTAAGATTTTTGCAGACAGTTAAGCAGATCTGGCTGTTTGCAATAAAATCAAATTCTTTCTGTTTCAAGACTACTAATTTAAAATCAGCCTGTGTTGGAATGACCAACAGCTGCTTCAATCTGACTTTGTCATCATGGAACAAATTGGTGACTTTGCAGTAGTGGATAAGGACTCTCACATCAGAAAACTTTCTGGCCAGGCTGGAAGTCAGGGCCAGCTGTCAGGGAGAGAGGCTCACGTCCTTTCTCTGGGCTATAACATGCTGCTGACACAGTCTGGGGTGCTTGATCCTGACAAATTTTTATTCAGACAGTAAAGAGAGGACATACTTTTCTCCCTCTGGGTTTTGGATGTTCAAATTTGTATCATACGTCCTTTTGTGAGAACTGGATACCAATTTCAAGCCCCATTCCCGTCAATTAAGAAACAGTGAGATTCAATCAGCTTTTTTTCTTCATCTTTTTGTCTCAGTGCCACATGGCCTCTGCTAGGAGGCCAGAGCTGGACATATTCTGTGACTTGCAGAGAAACAGAAATGAGCCTTATCATGCTTTAATGTTCCATTCTATTCCCTCATTACTTTTTTTTTTTTTTTTTTTTTTTTTTTATAATTACTGTTCAACTCTTACTTTACAAACAGAAACAGGGACCATCTTGGTTCAGTTTGCATAGCATCTGTAATGAGACCCAGAATGGCCTTGCTGGCTCCACAGGAATGTTATGGTAGTGGTATAAACATAGTCAGCTCCAGAAAGGACATCAAAGTTAAAACAAACAAACAAACAAACAAACAAGTCTTTTTCTCCCTCTCAAATGCCCTACTGCACAACATGTTGAGTAGTTGGTGCATCACTTGCTCAGAAGACAGACATTCCCCAAAGCCATGCTCATCAGCTCCAGGACTAAATAGATGTTTTAGCAAAATGTCTGGGCTCCAGACCCACAGCTTGTGGTCAGTCTAAAGTCTAACAGCAGCTCATAAATCCCACAACGCGTGGGTGAAAAAATTCAAAGGTTCAGTACCAAGAGCAGTTCTTCAGAGGTCTCCAGCAGAGACTTCAACACAGATGACAACACAAAGTCCTCTTCTGCCCTGTCCAAAGGACATCCTAGCAGCCTGATATATGGATTTAATGTGGATTGAAGAGAGTACAAAGAAAAAAAGTAGTGAGTTCATAGCACTTTCACAAATCCTTCTTTTTTATTTGTCTTGTCCCCCTCCTTTAATCTCTATTTTCATGTTTCTTTTCTTTTCTTCTTTTCTTCTTCGTGCCATAGCAGTGGTGCTGAATGCTAACAAGGAAATTCAAGATCTGACCCAGTCAGTTAGTCACTCTGGATAATTTCTTAGGGTATGAGCCATGTGATTCATTCTTTGTGTACTCCACCCAGATACCACAAGGTTAGACCTTTCATTGAAAGTAGTGTTTCTGGTATCCAATTTTCAAAACCTGCCTACCTGATAGCAATCTTCTGATTCCATGTCTATTGTAGCTTTGGTTCTCTTTCAGAGAGGCTTTTTCATTTTCTCTTCATGAAAGTGCTTCAATCTATCTTACATTTTAATTGAATCAAATTTAATTTAAACCAAATCAAAGGTCCTTTCAATACATCTACATAAGAAAGCACTTAATCTTAATAAACTACCATTTAAGATGGAGAGGGAATCTAGTAGCAGTGAAATATATAGCAAATCAAAATTCTCTCTGTTCATATAAAGAAATGAAGCCAAAATAAGCTCACTCTACTGTTTAAACTGTGCTGCATGTAATGTGTAAGGAAGAGAAATGTGCTGCTAAAGTAATGCACTGTGACTGCGAACTATTCGCTGAAATCTGAAAAGAATCCCATTTCCCAAAGCAGCTTAGAAAATGACATTTGCTGGGACCCTGTATTAATGAGATGAAGATCCTTACCCCCTTCAGATTTTATTACATTTCAGAAGACATTTCAAAAAGTCAAATAATTTACTTTGCTTAGGTGAGGAGGAGTTAACCCTCTGGGATTCTCTGTCTCTTCAGCTCTACAGTTGTCTAGCATATGAATTTTACTAGAGCTGTAACTTTTATTTCCTGCAATGCATAGATATGAAATACTAACTGCACTTCTCTCCTCCTTTAAGCATTTGCATTGGGAAGTATGTATAATTCTTCAAAACCAAACACTGTACAGTCCTACATTAGCTGAAATATACGTTCATATATTATTTACTACAATTTATATAAGAACGAGCTCATGCTGAATAAAGATTTGTCGTCTTTCAACAGGGGTGAATAAGAAACATTAGTTTATGGTAGACAACTCAATTATCTTTCAAAGTCCTGCAATACAATGATTAGACTTTTCTGTAAAAACAAAACATTTTTACAGGTACATAATGAAGAAGAAAGGAGCATTAGGTACAACTCCTAGAACTCAATGCATCTTCAGAATCTGAAACCCCAAACCCAAACCTGAAACCCAAAGAAACATCTGAAGTGGGAAGCTGTAGGGAACAAGGAGCACAAAAATACCTGCAAAATACATACTGGTTTCATTTCCCAAATTCCTTTGCTGGGTGCTTTCCATCCACTGTGACTGCAGGAAGTGCATCTAGTCCCTGTGCAGTTCTACAAAAACACAGGAACCTCTGCTGTTTCTAAAATAAACTCAATCTCTGTGCAAGTAGTTAATAAATAAATAAATAAATAAATAAATGATGTATTGCACCTTCACCCCTTTTTCCAAAATCCATCTGCCTGGATGGATATTTTCAACTGGCTTTGTTCACTGCACCTAAGAGTACACTGCATTGCATTCTATTTGTGTGGTTGGAGGCAAATGACTGTACTCAATAAAATAACTGTTTCAAATAAAGCTAGGGAGTAAATATTCATCCTACATAAGTGTTATTAAATGTATGCCTGAATACCATACCAGTGTGATACATTTTGGTAGCATAAGGTCAACCTGTTCAAGAAAATAACCTGTCAACAGCCAGATGTCTACTGTTGAGACTCTTGCCAACATTTTCAGACGCATAGGAAGCACCAAGCTGGCTGAATGGAGGGGACACAAATACATACCTCAGGAATATATCGTTAATGAAGAGGATGAGAAGATAGAAATCAGAACAATATGCTGAACCATGCAACAGAACTGGCAACAGACAGCGCGAGAACAAATATCAATATAACTTGAGCAAGAATAAAAGTGAGACACATGCTTAACACCAGAAGTGTGACACTTTGCCTTCACTTATCAGAGGGAAGGAAAAGCAAACTGGCAGGAGAATGAGGAGAAACACAGATGAGCACTGGAGTTTTCAATACACCATGGAAGTGGGAAACCAGTACTCAAACGTCTCTTCTGTTAAACATATGCTCAAACCACTATGATACTTCCAAAGAAACAGAAGGGGTGCATTGAACTCCAAGAACTCACGATATTTTCTAGCTAAGCTGCTCATACCACATAGATTTCTGAGAGCAAATACATATGCCCAGAGCCTTTCCTGGATGTAACTTCATTCTGGCACAGAGCTACCTGGGCAATATGCAGTACATCAACCTGGCTCGTTTTCCTCTTTTCTTTTCATTATCATTCAGTCAGTGAAACAGACAATTTTATAGGTGCTTCATCTGGCAATTCCACTCCTTTTACAAGATTCAGAATGCCCAGTATCACAACAACAGACCACTGGCAGTGCTCAACTCAAAGGAGTGCTTATTCTTGATAACTCCTCAGTGGCAACTAGACAAACACATCATATGTGCAGAATTATGCAGATCATGGTGATTTAAGATAAAATATAATGAAAATTGAAAGTTTGGTTCCTAACTACAGATTCTGGCACCTGCCCGATTTTCAGAAGCACAAAGCAGTTATTAGCACACATTTATATCCAAACAACGTTTAGTTTCCTATTCCTGAAAATCTTGGCTTTGGTATATATTCCTTTTTTTGTGATCTAACTGGTTTTTAAATCCAGCAGGTACAATACATTGCACATTACTCATATATCAACCATTCTTTCTCTCTTTCTTGCCCTTTTATTGTTGTCTTAAAGATTAGTCTTTTTCTGGGAAGCTAACACTATATTTTCTGAAGATATTTTATGTGGCAGCTAGAGATGAATTATTGTCTTGAATTCTTTGATAGGGTTACAGGTGAACAGAAAGGCATAACTTTTCCCCCTTTGTTACATGCGCTAATGGACAAATGCCTTATTTTGCTTTCATTTAACTCTTTCTTAATCTCATTGATTTGAGGACATGTATGCTATAAAAAACATCAAAGACTAAATACATCATTTTAATATTAACTGTTTCTTGACAAACATGGTGTTTCAAGGTTATGAAAGTTCTGGTGACCTCCACTGCTCCCATGGGTTTGACTCCACTAGACACAGTCTTTAATAAATTGGCATGTGAAAAAATGGACTTACCTCATTCCCCCAAAGCTATCATTCAGCTGAGGCATTTTTTAGCTGAAGAGAGCAGGAGAACACGCATCAACAGAGTCACTATTGTTTCTGAACTTCCTATTCCTAAAGATGCTGCTGACACTGCATTTCATTAACCACTCAACAGCTTTGACACTTGGGCAAGCAAACAGTAAAACATTCTCCCAGGAGCAAACTCCCCACTCATGCACAACTCAAACATAAAGCTAGAATATAAGCAAAAAGAAGCCTCCTGCCTAGACATCCCTGTTTCTGAACACATACTGTAGAAGAAAACATTCTACGTGGCACAACATGAACTCGTCTGTCTCTTCAGGCACCCACTTTTCCCATCAACAGGAAGGAGACTTGGCACAGCTTTGCTGAGAAACATGGCTCTACTACTGGCATAGCCAAGCTGCACTGGCTTTGCTGCCCCACTGTGAAAAGCCAGGCTATACTTTCAGCAGGCATTTTCAAAAAAAAAAAAAAAAAGTAATTTAATCATAGTCCCAGAGGGCATAGACTAACTATATGGCAAAAAGGGACAGCCAAAAGAGTTAATGGTAACAGAAAATTTCAGACTCATTTAAAATATCATGGATTGTGAAAGAAGCCTATTAGGGATTACATTAAGGCAACTCTTACTGCACCATTCTCTGAAACAATTCCGGGATGCCCAGAATCAGATGTGAGATACTGCATTGACTGGACCTGAGACAATTTGTTCTGATAGTTCTGGAAAAAGGAGTTATCTAAAACGTTATGAGATTTGGCTCAAGTAAAACAAGTTCTGAAAAACTGGAAAACCATAAGGACAATATCCAATTCTGTTTCTCCTCTTTGCACTTCTAGCTGGAATTCAAGTGCAATGATAAGGCAACTCACTAATTGCTCTCACTTTCAGTTTTAAAATGTTTATGTTTGGGGCCAAACCAGAGTTTTTATATGAGGTAGTTTCTGCTGCTTAAGAAAAGCATATACAATATTGGAAACCAATATTAAGCTTATGCTTAATATTTTTATTTTTTTTTTAATGACTGGTCCTATTCTAACTGTAAATTACTTATATTCAAACAGTTTGGATTGATGAATAGAGGCTTAGTGTTTAGACATGCAAAGAGAAAGACTATTCTTCCTTCCAGTGATTCTCTACAGTCTGTATTAAAGTATCTTGCTATATCCAATATTTGTTATTGTACTTTCAACTACCTGTATTATTCAGAAGAACACAAGTTCCAATATCTCCACTAATGATAACCAGTTCTATGTTCCTTTTGTGACTTTAGATCAAAGTACAGCATCTACATAAAAAATCTTCAGTATATGGCAGATAACTAGTAAGGAGAAATCCCTTGGAGATAAATAATATGCTATAAACTAGGTCAGTTTTTCCTATTTAAGCTGAAAGGTTCCCCAGAACCTTAGAGCCATCACAGGGAAGACAAAATTAAATAAATAATAAAAGAATAAATATCTGTATTCTGCCTGACCAAAATATGGATAAAGATTAAAATAAGCTAGAGAAGATCTGAGCCAGAGAAAGAGCAGGTATATTTGAAAGCATTCATTTGCAGACAGTTATAATGACTGTGTCTGGTTTCACTCTAATCAGAAAGATGAAGAAGAATTCATAGGCTCCCTTCAGCAGTACTGAGGACATTATGTGGCAGCTGTTTGTTCATATGGTAAATGTATAACATCATGTCTTGGTTATTAAATATGTATTTGCAGGTTTACAGGAATATTCCTCTGTCAGACTTCAGCATACTTTACATTCAGGTGCAACAGCCTTATCAAGTGCTAAGCAACCTCAGCATATTAAGTATGCTTTGATTTTCTTTCAGTTATTCCATGTTGCTCAAAAAAATTGATTTTTAAGATTCTTATCAATGACCTTTAATGTTCTTTTGGGTCTGAGTCTCTGCTATCATGAGGATTCATGATGGACTTACATGCCTCATTGTTGTCCACCATTCCATTGTAGTATTCACTTCTCTATATGCAGCATCTTTTGAGAAATACTTCATTCTTTGTACTAGATTAGTTGCAGGTACTTTTAAGCTTGTCTTGAGATTGCTCTTGTATGCATCTTCCTGAACTATGATTTTTCCATCTTAAATGTTAAAACTAATGACCAGAAGGTAGCAGTACCTGATTACTCTGCATGATAACGAAGTTCCTCTTTTAATGTAATTTTATGTTACTGTTGTACACTATACCCATATAATTGCAGATTTCAAGTTTCATGCATAATTTCTTTCACAAAAGTTTAAATACAAATTGCCCAAAGCCTTCTTTAGAGATGCTTTATACCATGCTCCAGACTAGAAAACAGAGATCAAGCAAATTCTCTTTGAAGGGGCTCCCACTGGCAGCACACTGATCCATCTATTCCCTCTGTTACACAAAAAGCCAGACTACCTTAAAGGTCCTTCCTAGTCTGAAAAACTAAGAATTGGCGATAGCAGCCATCTGCTCTCATCATTATAAAAGGATGCTCAGCTCAGAGGCAATAGTCCAGAAGTTCTTGCCCTTAGCTGGTCAAAAACATTCCAGCAAATTATTCTGACTGTAGGTTCAACAGAAAACTCTCTGGAGTAGAATCTTTTTCATAGTCCTGTACTCCGAGAAAAGAAAGAGTATTAGCTCTCATTTTCATTATAGTTAGCCTATATCTATTCCTCTAAAAATCAGATATGTGTGCATACAAATTAAACATGTAAGCATAACTTCAATCTACCTTTCCCATGAGAACCCTAGGTGTAACAGCATTCTCAGTATATTTGTCATCTCAGCCATGAGTGAGCTGAATCTGGCACCTGAACTCCTTTTTCACTCAAGCAAACACCTATATAGATCAAAGGAAAACTGCTTTTGTAAAGACTGAAAATTGAGCAAGGAACATAGGGCCTGGTATACAAGTAACAGGATGCAGTACGATATGGGGAGATTACACATTTTAGCTATCCGTTTCCACAGTGCTTGGATTTCTCTTAGGAAAAAGATACTGCTGCAGAAGCATAAAATACAACCTACACATATTGTACATTTGAAATGTAGGAGACAGAGTCAAAAGCAACTAAGTGAAAACAGCGTCTATTACAGAGACGTGGAAACACCATGTCTCCCATCAAGACAGTGGAGCTAAATTAAAAATACAATCAGTGAGTTTGGTTAGGCATCTCCCACTGTGAACACATGATTTTCACTTTTTTCCAGAGGTATGGTGTATGGCCCTTATTGTTTTCTCCTTCAACAACATAAATAACTCAGCAACTACACTAAAGAAAGATCCATGCTGGAAGCAGGAGAAGTATTGTTGGGAAACCTATTTACTTGCCCTGTTCTGTTGGCCCCTTTCAGAAACAAGGCCAGATGGACCTGTGATTGCTGTACTAGGTCATTTATGCTCTCTTAGGCATAAAAGAGCCTGAAATGAGCTTCTGTGGGTCCTGGAAACAAGAAAAAAAAGAGAACAACTAAAACTTAATAATACGACATTACCTTTGAAACATCTGTACAGCTTGTACTTTACACAATTTCTAAGAAATTTGATTAAATATATTTACAGGGCCTTAATGATACCTTAAAAGTAATTGCAAATGGGCTTTCACTTCTAAGGTCTGGTAATAAAGGAGTAAGGAAAAAACATAAAGATCTTTTTATATTTACTTTTCCCAGACATTAAAAACACTGAAATGGAAACATTTTAGAGTGACTCATTTGTAACCTCACAATTGAAAAAATTATTTAAAAATCCCCCAAACTTGACAGCCTACAATCAAATGAATCAACCAGGAACAGAACCCAGCCAGAAGCCCCTACCACTTATTGACGTCTGGAAAATGTGACTCTGGGAAGCCATCATTCTCAAAGTACAATGGCCTGAAATTATTTGGTAAACAACATGACTGCAATGTAAAGGTACAATAAACAGAGCAATATTAAAAATTCAAGAATGACTGCAGGGACTGGGGAAATTATTACTCTCTGTTTTTTTTTGTTATTCAAGTGCCAACAATATTTAGTCATCTTTCTTGTTTTTCTTTCTTGCATTCCTTTCAAAATATGCTTGTTGTGGTAATGCACTGTGTTAACCCTAGCGGCATTTTTGAATAGGTAGCTTGAGCATAAGCTGCTGTAGTTTTTACAGTGCTGAGGAAGGCCTTGACACTGTTTTTTGTTTGGTTGGTTGTTGTTGTTGTTTTTACATGTTTAAAAGGAAAAAAGAAAAAAAAAAAAAAAAAAGAAACAATTTCCAGACATTGTCCATTTAATGTACTATCCAGGGACTCTTACCCCAAAGCACTGACACAAACACCCCTGATATGTTTTCTGCTGAATACCAGAAAATATTACATTTGGAGAAACTCTACCATTCTACCTTCCCAAAGCCTAAACAAGCTGCTCAGCTGAAACACACACCAAAACTGTACGCAGAGACCAAACTGAAGGATACTCCTGCCCCAAACAGTTTTTTTATGCCACAACAGCAGATTTCCAAGTTGGATTACAACAGTGTAACTGAGACACATGTTCTCTGGCAAAAATTGAACAAACAAACATAAAAAGTTCATTTAATGAAGTGCTCTCCAATGGAGAGAGATGTCTCCTGAAGTACAAGAGATGCAACTGGTTCACATCCATGCAGCTGTGAACACACACAGCTCCACTGACACCAGTGAAATCAGGCTGCAGTGAAAAATCAGCTGAATTTATTTAAAAAAAAAATAATACAGCTAATAAATATAAGCATGTCATGTTGATAGCAAGCTGGAAAAGTTCAAGAAGCTATACTCCATTGGCACTGCGATTCAGGCTCGATGAACACCACACCTCAGGTACTGATGGTAATGTACATAATGAAGGTGTGTTACCTTTGGGTGTAATGGTGTTAACCACATTTTTTCAATAGTATTTTCCTGTGGTTCACATGGATCAAAGAGATTCCTGTTTATGATCACTGTTATCACAGAATCACAGAATTTCTAGGTTGGAAGAGACCTCAAGATCATCGAGTCCAACCTCTGACCTAACGCTAGCAGTCCCCACTAAACCATATCCCTAAGCTCTACATCTAAACGTCTTTTGAAGACTTCCAGGGATGGTGACTCCACCACTTCCCTGGGCAGCCTGTTCCAATGCCTCACAACCCTTTCAGTAAAGAAGTTCTTCCTAACATCTAACCTAAAACTCCCCTGGCTCAGGTAGTAGTTATTACTACTACCTGAAAGGTAGACATTTTTGCTTTTAATGGAAGGATCTTCCTAGACACCTACAACAAACTCTGTATTGGCATGTGTGTCTTTCTATTCCTTGTGCTGTTCACCATTTGTGTGAATGGCAAATAACAAATGTTAACATATATGCACCAACACAGGAATTTCTACACCAACATTTTATCTGCTGGATTACTATTGGTACCATATATTTTCTTCAAGACATTCACCCATGAACATTGTTTACACCAATTTATGTCTTAATAAATTAAAGACACATGCACAATCTGTAGAATAAACTTTCACAATGGAAGGGAAAACAAGAGTTTTTGTATAATTGCTTTTAGAATCTTTTTAGTATATAATGTTCACAGATATTCTGAGTTACTTAGCCTTGCTTACTCCAAGAAAGGAAAAAGTGAGCAGTGGCTTAGATACAAATCTTAACCATGCATAAGAATTACTTCAGTCATACAGGTTAATTCTTGCTGATAACAGATACAAAGACTGATTTGCTTTAATTATAAGCGATAAAGAAAAAGTCTGTGCATTCACTGGAGTGATTCTTACTCAGCAAAACTTCTAAATGTATATTCTTTTTGACTCTTAAATTAAATTCCCTGTATCATAATGTTTTGATTGGAGCTTTAATGATCATTAATATAGCACAATTACCACCTTTTTAACATTACTGCACTGTTTACACTTGGATATAATGTGACACTTATTGTAAATTGGACTCTGCACTGGGGCAATAGAATACTTTTAAAAACAAAACAAAACCAACATTTTGTCAAAAGCCACAAAGCATATTTAGGTGATGTAGACATTTTCCTAGATAGGCTTGGCTTTTAATTTACTTTTTTTTTTTCATGCTCTGTTAAAATGTGCTAGCCTTCTAAAAAGGATACATTATTAGTGGCTGTCAATTGATCTGACTAAAGCCTTCATCATAAAAAATGTATAGCTTCATATAATTAAAAATCCAAGTACTGCGAGTTGACTAAAATACTGTGGACTCTTAAATAATTCAAATTTGTGTTTAGTTACAGCAGCTGTTTAATTAAAAGGTAGAAACTGCAACTAATCCACTATGGTTGAATGAAATATAATCTATAACAGAATTTAATCCCCCTAAGACAGAGAACAGTGATATGGATTCTAGAAGCCAGGGTCTCTATTTAATGAATCTCACAAAGGGATCATAATACATCTGAGCCAGCACATCTTTGTTTCTCTGATTATCCAAATAATGAATCATTTCCCAGCTTGATGCTGAAATTATAATTTTATATTTTAATATTAAAAAGGAAGGTCTTTTACATGCATTATGTAAACACTTCTATCAGAATTTGCCCTCAAAGCTTTATGAGAATGGGAAATCAGATGCACTAAAATAGAAAAAAAAAAATGCATTTTTTGACTCTTAGCTAACTACTTAATTGTTTATAATTAAAACATTTTGTAACAAAACTCTTGCATGAATGGCCTGGAAGTATCTTTCCCAACTTAAAAGTCAGCTAAGGAAAGTGCTGCACGCAGGAGTTCTACAGTTGCTTGCTGTAGCTCAGCTGCAATGATTTAGGCATGATTTCAACTTCAGATCAGTTCCCAGAAGTATACTTCAAGGCAGAAGCTGAACAAAACATTTTTCCCCCCTTACTTCTGTATTTTTAATTACAAAACAGAATGAACAAAGCTAAAAATCACTGCATTTGCCTTCTCAGATCCAGAAAGTGTTCATTACTTAGGGATGTTTGTAATCATACTGAATTTTGTTTATACCAGGGCAGAGTGGCTATGAAAGCAGAAAATGGTAGTCCTTAATCAGAGAGGCCAGGTGGCATGCAGAGTCACAGCACAAATGCCTCTCCACATTCCTGCCAATGATTGAAGACTTGACCTCAGCAACCATTCTTCAGGGGTGGAAAAATAATACAGTCACCAGGTGGCCATCTCCTCAACATAGACAGCCATCTGCACCAAAATGTGCTAAATTATGTTTAGATCTTTTTAATGTGAACCGTTATCCATTAGAATCACAGCAGGAAACCATGAGGTCCTGCTAATTGAAACTTCAACTGTGACTTAAACCTCTGTCCCAGACAGTAGACTGACACTTTACCTGCTGAGTCCTTCAGTCTAATATGGTTAACATTTTTTCCTAAGTGTCTGAACAGATAAGACAGTAAAGGCCTGATCTGAAAAACAGCCACAGTTTTGGGGAAGGAGTCATCCTCTGAAGGAATTTTTATAGGCTTTTCAGTGGCTGTGTGTCAGCCCAAAAATCAGCTTTATTTTGCACACCATTGTTCATTTTACTAATGGGCTGAAACACAGTTGTTCTTGTGACTTGTTAACACCTGGCTGCTAAACACTTCTAAGGAATGCCCTGAGATGATAGGGCAATGCATGCAGCTTGCTAGGGCCAAGACACATGCAAAAAGAAGGAAAAGGGAATGATTTTTGTCAAGAGAACTCAAAACTTCTGTCGTCTTCCAGTAAACAGGAGACAGTCACACAGCTTGCTTGCTCACCCATTCTTCCAGTGTGAGGAGTCTGAAAACATACACCAAAATGCAGAGAATTAATGTATTGGGGAAAAAAGCAAGAGAGGAATTTGCACCCTTCCCAAAGACGCTCTCCTCTCCCTCCAACACCCAGCTATCCCCAAACTCCACAGCTACTGTAACCAGAAGATAACTGGAACCTCCACCTCTACCAAGAAATACGTCCTTTATTTACATGCCAAGGGAAAAAAGTCCCCTTCCTTATTTCCACTAAACTTGAAAGAGATTCAGTGCTAAACCCCTGTTGAGAAAGACCACTTCTAGGACCTGACCAAAGGTGCACCAGTAAGGCAAGGAAACAACTGATGGAGCTGGAAGCTCGGGACACATCCATATACTGCAACTTCAGGAGTGGGAATTGCATGAAATAAGTCACCTGTCATATCAGCTAAAGCAATTAATTTCCAAAGAGACTAAATTAAAAGTTCACTTGCACCTCACTGGTTTGTAAAATACAGATGGTATCATCAGGTCATCTGCGGTACATGTGTTAGAAGCACCATACTAAGAGTTGCTACACTGTACTGTCATCACCTTGGGGTGCCCAGGCAATCCTCGGTAACATGGGCTGGCAGAGAAAGACACAATCATGGATCTTCACTCAAAGAGACATTTCTATTCAAACGAATAAAATAGCAAAGATACAGAGTGTTATGACTCCAAGCTCACACATTAGCAGAATCATGGTTCATCAATTTTTAAATCCACATTTAGAGCTTCCTCCTAAAAGCCAAAAAGTAGCTACAATAGATAGTCTCTCAAAACACAGCATCTGTTCTCTTTCATTCCGTGGTTACAGATAACCTTCATAAGCTGATTTGCTCATGACAATAAATTTATTTTCAGAAATTATACTCCTGATCTAATATGAAACAATAAATAATTCAGAAGTTTCACATTATTACAGGGAATTATATTTAGGAGATCAACTAGGGATCTCTGTAATGAGAAACATTCACCTTGCTAGAGGAATGCTACTCTGCATTTAATCTTATAATATTCCCTTCAGGGTGTACAAGACAGCTTGCTGGAAAATATAATGACTCCTTGACTGTTTTCTGATGAAAAAAAAGAGTAAAGAAAACAGTGATATGGAAATGAGATCTACATTTCATTTGAAATTCCATACGCACTATTTTAAAACCACCTTGTTTCAATATGGAGAAAATCAAAAGATTTTGATGGGCCTGATAATGTTATTTAAAAAAAAGAAAGATTAAAACCACAAAGAAATAGAAAGATGTGACATATGTGATCATATTAATAAAAAGTGACCTTTATTCACAAACAGAAAAGATCTGCTTTAGCTGTCTTTACTTTATTATTTGTTACTGGAAAGAGAAAAGCTGGTTCACAAGGTTCCAACTGGCCAAAAAGTAAAAGCATCTGTTGAAGTCACAAGTGACTTGTTAACCAAGCACTGCAGCAATGATGCTTACAGCAGTACAGCTCCATTCTCACCAGTAGGCTTTTAGGCAGTTAGCACCAGATACAGCTGAGAATTTGGGAAACATAGGAATACATTTCAGAGTATTGCCATGTTTGGGCACTCATCTCGGAGTAACTGTGTTGTAACTAAGTATTTTTCTCTCCTCACTGTCCCCTCCAACCACGCTATTGTAAACATGTTGGTCAAAAGAAAGAAACTTTTTTTTTTTTCCAACAAAAGCTAATGTTGGGTGTCTGCTGCATGCAAGATAATGAATATTGATGTATGCAGCCATCTTCCAAATGAGGTAACTAAACAGTATATACATAGTTTCCATCAGTCTGGAGTCTTCAAGAAAAATCATTAAATTGTCAGTATGTATGATCAAACTTTGAAAAATAAATATTATTGATGATGACAGCATGCTATTGTATCTCTGCATCGTTATGCCAGAGGTGTATATTTTAAAAGCATCCCTTGAGAAGTAGGCAGACAATACCATTAATTGCCTCTGGGCTTTACTCATGTCACGTAGATGCAACAGTCTGAAAATGTCTAAATCTTCTAAGTGTTTTATTGTTTTTTGAGTATGGTACATTCTTCCTCAGAGTATTTCAAATTAAATTCTTCAGTATAATTAAAGATCTACTTACAATTAACTCAGTTTGTGTCAAAAAGAAAAAAAAATGCAATAACTAAAGCTAGGTTATCTAAAAGATCGTCTTTGATAGTTTGGAAAGTACAGAGACACACAACTTTGATACTTTGGAAAGTACAGTGACAAGCTATACAACATGAAATAGTTGCAGGAACATGGATCTATGGATCTCAAAAATTTCCATTCTGGTTTCTAACCATACTATTATTGCACATCAGATATCTATAGGAAATCTCCGTCACAAAAGTTCTTAGGCTAAAAATTTCTATTGAGGCACTAATTTCAGGATTTCACTTTGAAATAGGAATTCAAATGGTCTTACTTCAATTTTTACTCTACTAAGTCTCAAAAACCAAGGCCCTGTGATATATTTCAACAGTATATCAAGGCAAAAACCTACAGAGAGTTGACCACAGTTCAAACAAGCTTCCAATCCTTGTATCATAAGCTTCCACAACAGTAATGCTGAGACGCTGGCCCCTATGAACTATCTTTATTTGTATTTTTCTTCATTTTTAACACTTTTCCAACAGAATCGGCTTTGTCAAGTATAATCAAATTACTGACATGCTCTTTTTTATTCTAGGTAATTGAAG
Source organism: Aythya marila (assembly GCF_965140915.1). Taxonomy (NCBI): domain Eukaryota; kingdom Metazoa; phylum Chordata; class Aves; order Anseriformes; family Anatidae; genus Aythya; species Aythya marila. Next base: position 8,488,989 of record NC_139051.1, on the reverse strand, counting down.
AACAGGTTTACTGCATACAAATACTATTCTGTAAGTAGATATATGCAATATATGCTGTACAATCCATGTAAAAAAGATATACTGGGAATATGTAGCATGCACGTGTAATTCAATCAGTACAAATTCACAAAAATAAAACGCATCCACTGCAAATCCTATGCAAAACAAGAAAGCTCTTTACTATTATCATGACAACATCATTTCTGTTACCCTGGGAAATGCAGCTAAACTCTTTGTTTCGGGTATTGGTTAACAGAATTCACTATAAATATGTTAAAATGGCATATATTTCAATTAATTAGATTTCCAGAGGGGTAATGTGGTATTTGGACTTTGACATTAAATCAATTCAAGCTTTACAGATACTCTTGACAACACCCCTGTAAAATCAATAGTAAAACCTTGTATCGCTCAGAAAGGACAATGATATCTATGTGAAAATAGGAATTTAAATAAAATTGAAATTGTCTGTAGCAGATAGCTTTGGGATTATTCTAGCAATTGCACAGTATTTAACATGACTTCTGAGTTATTCTTAATCTTATATTCTCAAGCACAATACAGAAGTTCTTTAAAGATGTAATAGACTATTGTGAATATTTTCCATATGCTATCATGTACTTGACACTTTTTTTCTTCCATTATCAAAGGAAAGTTAAACAGTTTTAGGATTAATTTGAGATACAATGAGTATCTTCTGCTAGCTCTTTCTCTATGAAAGTGACTTCACAAACTGCACACTGATGGCAAGATTCCAACTGACCCTTGTGGTACAAGGAAGCTGTGTAAATCATTACGGGAAGGTTGGTAGGAGGTGGATATATCCTTCACACAGAACTAACCTTTTTCTTTTTTTGTGCTACATAAATTACTTTTTAAGATGTTTTTTATTGTTGTCACTGCTCATCTTCCAGCTTCTCTTTATGTTGAGCAACAACATCAAATAAGCGCTTTTTTCCAGGAAGGTACCATAAGTACAGTCCAGGAACCAAGACCTGACAATGACAGAAGGAACCAGTAAGAGGCATTTTCACAGTCACTTAAAATATTAAGGTTTGAAATAGGAAACAAAAGGAAAGAGTCCTGCGGCTACCACAAAACAACTCTGAATCTCCCAGAAAAGAATGGAAGAATATAAATATTCATTGTGTTCAACACAGAATAGCACATTGCATACTCACTGCAAAAAGAGACACTTTAGTATACGTTGAGGCCTCATAACAATGGGATTTGCCAATTAAATCTGAGGGGTGTGATCAGTTCTGTTGTGATATGGTGAATAACATGCTGAGAGACACTCAGATGAAAGGGTTTTGAATTACTGCAATATTCTGTTTTTTTTTTGTTTTGTTTTGTTTTGTTTTGTTTTGTTTTGTTTTGTTTTTTTCCATCCTATGTAAATATGGAAATGAAATGTGGTAGACAACTCTGGGGAGACTTAAAGGAAGGTTATTTTGAGGTTGTTTTTCTTTACTTAAGTCAGCTAAATGCTGAACTAATACCAGCTATATTTACTTTTCTTTTAAAGCTTGTAAATTGCACCTAATTAATATAGACCCTGATGAAGTAAAATATCTGTGGTTTAGATCTAGTGGAATTTTTTTTTTTTTTTCTGTCAAGTCTCTTGATTAAACCTTTAGATTATACTGTGCATATCTAAAGAATATCTAAAGAAAAAAAAAAAAAAAGAAAAAAGAAAAAAACACTTTTTTTTCTTGCAGGGAGTAAACACAAAGAATGGGTAATGGCCATCTTGCCATAGTGCAACTTTTAATCATTTCCTTGCAAGCAGCAAAAAATCTTCACTGTGACTCACTGAGGCTAAGGGGGAAAAGGGAGCTCCTAATGCAACCTGACAGCACTCCCAGAGAGCAGCACTGAAGAGCTTACCATACTCCTGCAGGATTCATTGCTAATAATCCTTACCAGGAGGTTAGCTGGTTCCCTACCCCACCCTTTTCAAAGGCTAGGAGATACATGACACACTGAAACAACAAATCCAAGACCACCACCACCATAATTCACACAGGAAATGGGAGCCCAGGTCATGAACCACAGCCCCCTGAACTAATCACTGGATTAAACATTTTGACTGAAAAACTTGTAATCCAGTGGAAGACCAGGAACCCTAAGAGCTGGAAACAAAACAAAAAAGGTGCCGCCCAACATCTACAACAGTAGCCCCTCCTGATAACATTAAACTGTTAAAAGCATTAAGCTTTCCACGGATACATCACGGAAAGGGAGACCTTTAAGGAAAGTTCTGAGGGAGAACCAACACCACTTTGGGGAAGTATATTGGGAATTCTTCTGCCTGAGGGAATAGGAGGAGATGCTGGATGCACTGCTGATGATGTGGTCCACTGCACTCTGCACTCGCTGCTTTCCCTGAATTCATTTCAGGGTTACATTTCCAGCATGGTCATTGTTTCTGTTAAACTGGCAGCCATGAAGATTAAAGAAATCTAAAGGGAAAGGTCCTTTACGGTCCTATATTTAAATAATGTATCCAATGCCTTGTATAAGTCCCATCCCTACTAGTGACTAGTGGAGTATGCCAGCCATCATCAGATTCTGTCAAACACTCTGACATTTTAATATAGCATGCTTTTATTTATGTAGAAAACGAAGCCACCAAACCCCCAAACACTACCAAAAGGCCATACTAATGATCGTAAGTGGCTCTGTCTGCAGGATCATTTAGCAGAACTGAACCAAATATGCCTAGCTAATATATTCAATAAAAAACTTTTTGTCTGTTGACATGGCACCTTGTATTAAAGTGACAATTAGCAAAGAGTTTTCACTGAGTGTGAAGTATCTTATGTCAGGCTATATTCTACAGTACATGTTTTGATTGCCAATCACCATTATGTCTGTAAAGATTGTATAATAATCATGCAGCAACATAAATTAGAGCTGTGTTCATTTTTCTTGCCAATCTCATCTACCCTCTTCCAATAGCCATCAGCTCCCAGTGTATATATGACTATATGCTAAACCACTTCATCTCCAAAAATCAGTTTCACAATATCCTTTGACTTCAGCAAAACCTGGATTTGGCCCGGGGAATTTATCCCATTTATTTGCAAAGCTTTTGCTAAATTTGTAAATCCCTGTAGTAATGTTCATATTGCAGAAAGAGAAATGCTTAAATGTGACAGAAGTGATAAATTTTTCAGGCACAGAGAAGTTTGGAAGATGCTATTGCTATAATCTGAGTGGTCACCTGGCACACTGGGTGTCAGCGAGCTGGTTAATCCAAATGGTTTCTCTGAATTTTTTTAAAACAATTTTTCCTCCTTGCTTTTGAAAGGCCAGCACAACTCCTATCAGATTCTGTATTAATATCCATTATAGGGACCAAGATGTGAGTAAGTTAAGCAGCAGTCTCCTTCTAGGCACTTACTGCTGATCCGTAAGCCTTATGATGTATAGAATCATTTTGGAGGTCATACACTCAAGAAATTTAATTTTGATTAGTTACGATTGCTGCAAAATAATTAAAATTCACCAATCAAGACTTTGCTCTGGACTCTTCTTGTCAAGAGAAATCCAGAAAGAAAATCAGGCGAATAAAAACCAAGGTAATGACAATTTTCATAAGCAAACTAGGAACAGCTGCTCCAAGGTCAGTAACTGGAAAAACCGTGTTAATGATTCTGCATTAGCTGTGTAAAGTGTCACTGCTAAAACAAATCAGCCCAGGTTCGAGCCATTGTGTGGCTCTACATCAGTACCAATTAAAGTGGCAGATGATATATAAGGAGCCCGGACAAAGGATATTATTATGTTATGAGCTATATTGATTTTAACAAGGGTTTTTGATTGACTGACTGATACTATCAAATAATTAGCCTTAATCATGGTTTACAATGACCAGAAGAAATCCTGAATCAGGCTATCTTTGATGATCTTTAATGATACTTTACTGATAGGAAAGTGCTTAAACAAGGTGGAACCCTACTTTCCTCCGTAAAGCCGGCACTGAACAAATAGTCTGTGCAGAACTTGGCAAGGAGGTGGCAGGGCTATGTACAAATTCTGGTCACATAGATGGTGGTCAGCAAAAGAGAACAAACTCATAAGTCATTCCACCAGAGAAGTTTTTTGTAATTGGTTTAACATTTTTGCATATTCAGTATTGCAAAATAGTATGTAAATCTAGAAGAGTTTTCTTTTTAAAGGCACACATTTCTTTTTCCTCAAAGAAAGCCACAGGGGATAAAGAGGGGGATGACACCAAGCTCACTTGTCCACCATGGCCAGTTCTGCCACTGGTAAATCCAGGATGTTGACAAGAGCATTCCCAATTTGGAAGCTCATTACCCATAAGAAAACAGGGCTGGTGTGTCAGGAAACTGGCATTAAAAGGGAGCCCCTATGGTGCATCTCTGATCCTAAATCCCCAGCTGACACTTTGTTACCCGAACGGAAATTCCATGGTAGCAGAAAACCAAGTTACAGACACCTGCAATACCTCTCCTAGGACAAATAAGAGCAAAATGTCTTGGTTTTGTCTTCATCAGCACCAGCCTCTTGTAAGCTCCATTTCAGACCACTTGCATAAGAATCATTATGTGTTTCTGTGTCTGAGCTCCCAAATATACCCATTCATTTCCACATACATAACTACCTTCCCTCCATTCAAAGTTCAGTCACCAAACACTTCATTTGCTCAGTGTGCTGAGCCACTCTGCTTTCTCAATATCACCTCCCTCTTTTCACTGTCCCCTCACAACTGTGTCCCATGTAGTTCATCTCCATACTCATGAAGGTCTCTACTTTCTCCCATTCACACCTCATCTTTTTTTCTCTATGTACAGGAACTCCACATTTGTCCAGAAGCTTTTCCCCTCATTCTGAGCAAAGCTCCTCCTACATAAAGGGATCTAGCTAGACCTCCTCCCCACTTCAAGTAATAAACCCACCAAATTTCTGGGTCTAAGAAACCACTACTGAATTCACATGTTCTGGTTTCTTCATCTCCCTTCAGCGTATCAGCTTTCTGTGTGATAAGCTACACATGGCTGCAGCCACATCAACATACTTGTTTGTAAAGCATCTGTCAAATCTTCAATTTCATGCGAATTATAAATAATGCCATTGGAGATCATGACAGCAGATGTGCCATGGTTTTGTAAGGAGCAGCCCAACCGAATTAAAACCTAGTATAGCGGTGAATGTACCTGTCTGCAGGAGAAACACAACGTTATTTTACTACTGTGCTAGTTACTGACTTGCAACATTTCCAGGCTCAAAGATCATCTTTTTTTCAATAGAATGATTTTATACACATAACATTTTAACAGTTTGAAAAATAGAGGCAGCTTGGCCAATTTACAGCTCAACTTACCTCTATAGTGCTTTAAATGTAAAACCCAGTTAACCCACTTCTTGGTTATCATGGGAGTTTGGGGTGAGGCAGGGAGGGGGGTTGAAATACAGTAAGTTTAATGTTGACGCCTCCCCCCCACCTCCCCCTTTTTCTTTTTCCCTCATTGATTTGCAGATCTTTGCTCCCAGAGTGAATTCTCAGTTCCTTTTCTGGTGACACACTTTGTGCATTGATATTTATTGTGGTTTTGGCTATATATATATATGTATGCCCCAGGGCTTAAGCTCTTATCAAGAGAGAGATTCAGTTTCTCAAAGCTGCAGGTCTGTTTTTTTTTTTTTTTTTTTTTTTTTCTTTCTGGTTCAACACATTCTCACTCTGGAAGTTTCTGGGGTTTGCTTGCCTCCTGAGAATTTACAAACTAAGTCAAAGTTCCAGAATAAAGATAAATTTCTGTATATACAACAGGAAAAAAGAAATCAGAGCTACTCTGATCAAATAACACAGTTCATTTGAAAACCATACTAATTTAGATTGAAACAGCACAAGCTGATGCAGGCTGGCAGTCATTTACAACCTCCCTGTACCCCAAGCCAAAGCTTCTACCCCCACGAACCAGGTGACCTTCAGAGTCAGGGACAAAATTTGGTTCAGCCTTACAGCAGTCCAGCTCTTGCTCTCCTGAGAGCAAATGGGAGATTTGCTATTCACATATTTGAGTTAAAAGTTTGACAGGCACCACTGATTGCATGCATAAGTGGGCAAATGGCACATTTTCATACACAAATAGCCTCTATGAGTGTGAATTACACACACACAAAAAATAGTAATCAGGTTAGGGAAACTTGACTCCATATAAAAGAAGCTTGTTTTATTTCTTCCTTTGAAAAGGAAATTATATAAACTGTTACTGTTTTTCTACAAACAATCTTAGAGGGTGGGGCATATTAAAAACAAACTTTAGGAGAACAATAAAATAACTTGTTTTTTATTGTAAGTTGTAAATGCCAGAGCAGTGCTGCCTGGGAAAACACCAACTGTGATGGAGATCAGGGAACAAGGAGGACAAGACAGAAGGCATCGGATACGAAAATAAGCACATACAACTGAGATTTCTAGGTCTCTTGTGAAATCATCTGTCTGCTTTGAAACATGTCAAGCTGGTGACACAAGTAATTACCAAATTCCTTCATAAGGTAAACATGGCCTCCAGGAGAGAGTTAAAAGGACTTGAAACAGAGAAAGGCTTCCGCCCCTAGGGACAGCACACAGAAATGGCTGCTGTGTGTTCTCAGGGATATCCCTCCCATTCTCACTCAATACTGCTTTTTTAGCTAAAGTGAGATAAAGCATCTGTGTAGCTTCTTACAATAACTGCCCTTCTTTTCCTTCCGATGGGATAACAGTTAAGCTAATGGGATAACCTTAGGAAGCAGAAATTCTGCACAAACCAGACAGCAGGTACTTACAAAGCAGATTGCTCTCAAACAGAAACAATGCCACATATTTCCCCGAACATCCTAAGCCTCCATCCAAAGCACTAAAAAACTATCGAAGTCCCTAGTCCCTAAAACAGGCTTTAGACTGAAAATAGAGGTTACAAATTCTGCATGAACTCTAAGGACATACTGTTTTGTATTTTCTATGAAATATTTTCAAATAATACTAATATATGGCAATATTAAACCTTCAAACAAATTAGTTTAAAATAAGCGCAGAAAAGGCAAGGTTAAATTATTAAAATTAACACATTACATACTCAGAAGGAAAACGTCACACGTTCGTGCCATTCTGAGAACAATTGCCAAATTATTCTTTCTTGGAGTAAAAACCTAGTCCCACTGAAATCACTAAGAACATTAGCAGAACTTCCCTATCATCTCAGTCTTCATAACTGCCAGTTCTTTGGCCAATGAAACAAAATTTCAAAGAAAGAATAATATCTTCAAAGAATCTTTATTCACTATAATATATTGGCATGTGTACTGAGTTGGTTTTGGGTGTTGTTTTTTTTTTTTTTTAGTTTTGTTTTGTCTTTTTTTTTTTTTTTCGGGGGGGGGGGGGTCATATAAAAACAGCATATTCATTGGCTAACAACCAATTACTAGGAAAAATGGGAAACACAGAAGAATACAGGAAGGATAATGATAGCCTAACAACATTGTTTAGGATTGGAATATGTACTCTAGTGGGCTTGGGGAATTTTCTTTTATCTACTTTGCTGGAAAGAATTGTACCTTTGTGAAACAGCCAATATTCAATAGCTGTGGTTGTTCTTTCTTCATTCTAAAATAACTAAGAGAAACTATAGATAAATTGAAGATTTTAGACTTGCTTTTAAATTCCAACTGTTGGACTGTCACTGAATTTAGAAACAGTTGTGACTCAACACCACTACAAGAGCTCCCCCCATCCACAGCATAGCAGTATCCAGAGAAACTGTATTGCTCTTAAGCCAGAAAACCATGATTTTTTCCTATTTCAGTCACTATTGTCTCATTCCTTCAGTCAAGATTCAGTAACAAAGCTGTTCTTTGCAATATTTGTTTTAATAATAGATACCAAAAAGTTCAGCAACATTGCATATTCTTAACATCTTGAAAAAGCACAAAGCCCTCTGAACACAACAGCAAACCAAAAGCCATTCAAACCCTTAGCCTAAGAAGCTACCAAAAAGGCTTCCCCACATACAATACGTGTTGAAGAACATAGCTATCTTTGTTTCCAGCTTTATCTGGATCTGATACAGATATTTTTATGATAGAAAATCTACTAGTAATTTTCTTTTTATCATTATTTTCTTTTTAAACAAACCTTAGCATTAAAAAGAATTTTAGCAAATTAGAGCTGAAATGCCTTTGTTTAAGCAACAAAAAACCTGCTCTCTGATGATTCAAATAGTACTACGAATCCAGTCAACATTAATAATGATGACAGTCAGCATCCATTCAAGGCAGCAATTAAAATAATGTTATCTCCTGAGTTTTAAGAGCCACTTACTTAACAGGAAGGGACTTTTATATACACTGATACACAGATGGCACTTTAGTTCTTATGAAAGAAACAGACTCATATACCTTTCAGAATATTCAGAGCCCAACTGGCAGTTTTATATCTCTATTCCCAAGACAATTGTCTGTATCTGAAGATCAATTATCAAAACACACAACTATCAGAACATGATTACATCTATACTATATGGTAATAATATCAATCTATTGCTTTAACAATTTCACCACTGGTCCGAGGAAGGTTTTGAATCACAAGACTGCAGCCTGTGGCCCTGTACCTGCACTGCAAAGAGTACAAAAAGGGACATGCTGAGGTGCTGCCACTGGCATGAAGAGGAGGGTGATGATGCTCCTACTCTCACTCACTCTTGCTAGCCAGAAGCACAAGGTGCCTCAGCAACAGGGAAAAAGGAGGTGAAGGAGATGGGCTGGGCTCCCCAGCCCAAGGCAGTGCGAGAGGGCACAAGGAGACTGCATCTGGACCAGCCATGGAGGGCAGGCTGAGAAACAAAGAAGTCTGTAAGAATTACCAGCATAGGAACAGTTTAAGAGCTGATGTAGCAGGCTGGGTCACATTTAATTATATATACTAAAGTTTTAGATTGGTGGTAATTTATTGTCCTCACCAAAATCAGCAGAGAGAGAAGATGAGATGTAAGATTACTTCAGGAACTTGAATAGAAGTCCATTATATTTTAATACTAAAGCTGCAATTCCAATTATAAAAGGCAGACTATTCTCAACATGCAATCTAAAGGATATATTTACATTTACTGTATGCATTTGTGCATGAGCAGAAATCATGTGTTTGTTATGTAAATGCTTTCATCCTTGTCCTTGGTTCAAATCCAGGTGTGACTGAGGGTTGTGACCACCTGAATGATCCCTGTTAAGTTTACTCCCAGTTTCACCCCTTGCTCTCATAGACAACTGTCTAGAGTACAGATGCAATTGCTGGCCATTTTGACAATTTCACAGCTAAGCAAGATTCATGGAAACTGACTCTGGAAAGCAAATGGTATGTGCTTGTAGAGAGTCAGCAGTTGTGCTGCCTGGTTTTGTAGTTGCACAGAGAATTCCTCCTCTGAAACTGCTCATCCTCATCTTTTAAAAGTGCTAAATCTATGCTTGTACAGGCACAACATAGATACAGTATGAGTGGGAAGTAGCATTCTCTATGGCACAAAGAAGAAGTTACGTACTTTAAGAAGTTAAAATATCACTTTTCAAAAAAAAAAAAAAAAAAAAAAAAAGGAAAAAGTTCATTTATTGCTGGCAATTGTAGCAAGCTTTAAGACAGAACAAAATAACTTCATGAATAAATACTTATAAATACTTATTTACTCAGGGTTTCTCTGCCAGCACAGCTGCAGAGTTATGATTAACTTAGAAATGTGTAACTTTGCCTCTTCTACTGCCCAGTCTCACCACAGTGTCACATCTTCCAGTTACATAGTGGACATGAAGAGAATATCAGTGAGAAAGCCAAGCAATTAGAAACACCAAGACTTCAATGAATCAGCCCAGAAGTTAATTTAGTAATTCTCAGTTCTGGAAAAAAGTTGAGAATAAAAGAAGAGCTTGGGTATCCAGTGTTCACAGGACATTTAAAAAATTTCTTCACATCCCTCTGCCATTTACTGCTCTTCCTTAGCTGCAAGGTATTAGGAATGAAAAGTGCAGATTTTCAACTAAATAATGGAAATGTGGTTAAGACATGGTATACTACATGAGAGTAAAAGAGAATCTGGGATTATGCATATGCAATAAGGAATATTAAAAGTTTCTTGGGCACTGCAGTGTGACAATGCATTCTGATGATTATCTTTATTAGATAGCACTGGATAAAGAGCCAATTCATTAAAAATTAATGGGACAGTACTGCCATCCATACATTATACATACCCATAGAGTGGATGTGGACAGCTAAATGTTAAATCTGTCGGAAATAACTGCAAAGTGAAGTAGAAGAGTGTGTCATAAGATAATGGAAACTATGTAATAAGAAGGCCATACAACAAAGTGGGTAGGAAAAAAAAAAAAAGCCAATCTCATTGTATGAGTCCGTAGAATCATATGAGGAGATTAAAAAACTACAATAAACCAAAACTTTTCCCTGAAATGGAAAAATTACTCCCAGAAAGTGTACAACAGCAAATAAAAGAACCTTATTAAAGAGTGACACTGGAAAGTGGTGAATACAATGACAAATGGCAGAGAGAGGTTTGATTGCAAAACAGCAGATCTATTCATGAAAAGAAAACAATTTTATTGTGTCTTTTGATGAGAGCTCAACAATGTGGGGCATTAATATCACTGAGGCAGAATCAGCAATAGGTTTCAAAATACACAGATAAACCCTTTATTCAATCACAAGATGAAAATGCCATTTATACCATGATTTCTAATTAAACAAGGTTCATTTTAGAGCAATTTAAAAATATATGCTTCATTATTCTAGAATGTCTTAAATTTGTATTTTATTATCACATGAATATAAGGCAAATTCCATGGTTTTGGATCTCAGGCACTAACCAAAATACTCACATATTCTAGATTGATTATTTCTGAGGTTTTCAGAAAGCTTTAGTGTGGACTTCGACTATCAGAAATAAACAACATACATGCTATTTGATATTTGCAACCCTAAAGAGACACATAAGAACATTTACCATTCCACATATTTATAAGGCAAGATATTTGGTAGCAAAACCATTTCAGAAAGTAAGTCCTCCACAGTGCTATGGGAATTAATATTGCTTCATGGTGCCAATGAAGAGGAAGAAATGGAACTTCAAAGAAAAAACTGTTTCAACTTCAATACGGATGTATTTTCATAAACACTGTCTTAAATCCTAATATTCCCAAGACTTATTCACAAGGCACAAAGTTAAGCACATTCAAACATATCTATATTTGCAAATTAAATTTCAACAGGAAAACTGTTTAGAGAGAACCTATCTCTCTACCTATGAAAGCTGGTTCCTAACAGCCTGTTTTAGGACCACAACAAATACACATCAGTGCAATTTAAGAGCATGCACAAAAATCAGAAGAAATACAATAGTTAGCATGAAGCTAATTTCAAATTTTGATCTGGCTAGGGTACAGGAACAGCATTACTCATGTTGAGAATGGCATTACAAAATACACCTAAAGCAGGTAAAGCTCCACTCATTTCTACTGAAATGAAATTCTGAACCTGCAGGTCTAAACTAGAAGTGTGGCAGTGACAGCAGGAACGACATCCCATGTCATCATGTCATCAAGGACAGAGACTGGCATTTATAAGTCTCTGTGGGGGACTTTGTGCTTTTTGGGTTTCCAGAATGTATTTGGCTTTAAATCATCACATTGCACTGCAATACCTGTTACCCTAAAAACATATGGGTGCATCTCAGCGGAGTGAGAATCCCTGGACTGCACCTGAATGATTTTGCTGTCTGTAGACTTCTTGATTATTAGCTGTGTATTATGCATTTGGTCTTAAGATGTACTTATTCTCATGGTTAGTATGATACTTTGATATTTCATATATAGTTCCGTCAGACAACTGACTTTTTCACTTCAGCATCTTCTAATGACAGGTCCTTAGAAGAACCTAGGCACAAAGACAGACAGGCTGACAAAGACAGACAAAGACAACTTGAAAAACAAGTTTTGAGTTTGGGGTAGGAAAGACCCCTAACATTCATTTCTAGGTCTGGAAAGCATCCATTCCATGCCTCAGATATCCTTGTGGATTATAAAAGTGGAAACTACTAACAGAAAAGGAATTATTCACCACATTATTAAACATGACAAAAAGCTTCTGAATTGAAGCTTAAAACAGGCTATTTAAGATTCCAGCAATCCCTGGGACTTTGGCAACAAAAATGTTCAAAAGCCTTTTATAGTTGCTGTCAGATTTATGTAAAGCATTTGAGATTCCTGTGAACTTATTTATATAACAACCTAAAACTTGAAGCCAACTTGAAAGTCTTTCTATTCTAATTATTCAGAATTGGAGGTGCTGTACAAAAGATACACAGTGTTCTTTCTTGAACATCTTCTAAAATGGTGGCTAGCAAAACGCAGACGGTAGGTTAACATTTTATGGAATGGTTGTTATGGCTGATGAGCTGCTTCATTCAATACGAAATTTATTTGGTGAAATGTTTTCCTGTTTTCTGTTCAGAGATGACAGGGAAGATATCACCTTATGCTACGTTCAACTCTAATTGACTGCTCACATTCTGCCCCACTCATCTCACAGAATTATTTTTAAGAAAACGCTGCAGTATATTAAAATAAAATGTTTCCCTATCTTTTTGGAATTATAGCACTGGAATACTCCCTGGAGTTAGGCTTAGGATGAACACCAGGATCTTACTGGGAACAGAGGCTTAGCTGACCTGGATGCAGGACACTGTCAATTGAAACTATTTTGTTTATATCCCACATGAACACTGGCACAGTGAGCAGCACAGCTCTCTGCCATCAGTCAGGGTCATTCCTTCAGCTCCAAAATGGAAAGCAGCATCTGCTGCAAACACATCTAGCATCTCCAGCAGCATCCACGCTGCAGTTAAGGGCCCCCATGGGAGTTGCAGCAGGACATGACCTAACTGGGTCTGTATGATGTGGTAAGTGGGTGCTACACAGTAAAACAGTCCTCACCTCAAGAAGCCATTTCAGTTTTATCTTTTAAGATGATTTGAACATGTTTTTGCTTGCATCTTCCTCTAACCAAAAGCTCTGAATAACATTTCTTTTCTTCCCAGCTCCCAGTTTTCCTATCTCCACCATTTCGCTCTTTCATTGATGCTTCTCAATTCTCTCCTGGTCAGCTGACTGTTTCCCTCTTCCATTATCCTTCATGCGAGCACTTCTCAAAAGTCCAGGGTGTACGACCTTTCAAACACAGCTTTTGTAGACATTTTAGCTCAAATCTCTTAATATAGATACATCACCAATGTGTGTGTAGTTTCAGAAAACCACACATCAAAAAGAAATAAACACTAATCCTAGAAAAGTGATGTTCCCTATAGACGTTGTTGTGAATTACAGACACAACGAAAGGGCATTTACATGTATTAACTGCAACATGACTTACCTTTTCAAACTATTGGGAAACCTGGTAAAAAATGTTTTATTCTTGCATCTCTTCAGACACTTAATGCCTGAATGATGGAACTTTTATAGAAATGCAGAACCTTTTTACAAACAAACAAACAAACAAACAACATTTCTCATTGTTATTATTTCCTTCATTACTATACTACTCATTTAACACTACCTAAAATGCATTATTCAAAGCAGGAGAAAAGTTTGTAACTCAAACCTGATCAGTATAGGAGTTCACAATTCTTTTCATTTATTTGAATTTTGTCATGTCAATCAAGAGCCAGAAACGCAGTTACATACACCTAAGAAGAAATCCACCTATACAGTACTGCAAGCAGTAAGTATGCTAATCTGTGTTTTTCTGTTGTTATTGTGTTTTTGTTTGTTTGTTTGTTTTTTTGGGGGGGAGGTGGAAGTGGGTGTATTTTTACAATGCTGACGATCACAGCTTAACACTCATGGATTGTTATAAGCTAAATGTGGCTTCTCTGTCTTCCTATGTTTCTTTCATATAGGATTATTCCATATAGATTCCAGCTGCGGGATTTTTATGGATTAAGATAGAAGCCAGCAATATTCTTTAGTCACTGCTTTTGGCATTAAAACACCACTTTGATTGCTTTCCTTTTTTTTCTACTTAATCATGTTTTAGACAGACAGCATCCAGATTTAACTCATCCAGGCTCTGCTTTGCCATTTCCCCTTTAGCCATTAGAGCTAGAGACAGAGGTTACAAAGACCAAGGAAAAGGTAATTTAGTATTTAGTTCAATGACGCCTGTGGAAGAATCCTGTGAACCTATGTTGAGATCTCAATGAATCAGCAGTGACTTATGATGCAAAAACAGTGACATAAAGAAGTAAAATGTTCATGAAGTCTTTAAGAGTCCATTACCTACTAGAAATAAAACATTAATGCCTCTAATACAAGTATCCATGCAGGATAGGGATTAGGACATGCAAAGTGTATTGCAAGCCTTGGATCAATCTCATCCACCATATGCCAATGCAGATCCTGCTGAACATGAGAACGGTGCAAAACCTGTCCAGGCTGGAAGCATAATAGAAATGAATACCAGTAATTTCCCTTGTGCTGTTTGGATCAGTTAAGGTAAGCAAAGTGAAGCCTCAACATCCTGTGATGCATATATTTTATTGGCAGAAGAGTATTAAAGCTTTGAGAAAACATCTGAAGACAAAACAAAATGGCAGGAGTACATGCATCTTACTGTCCCTTGCAAAAGGCATGTTTTTAGTTCTGGCAGAGGAAAATATCCAGCAGCACTCACTACCCAAGACAGACAGGCATGACCTTCCAAGGCATGCTGATCCACAGAATAAGTCCGCACTTGCTTCTAAGGGTTGTTTTCATGCTTTTTTTTTTTTTTTTTTTTTTTTAATCAGGAATGATACTTACTTTGGGGGATTGTATGATACTAAGATTGCTAATAGGATACAGAGCCTTTCACCTGTAGGTCAGTGCCTTCAATTTCACCCCAGCTTATGAAGCTTGATCTTGCAACATGCTGAGTGCTCTGCAGCAACTGCCCTTGGCTCCTGCAGACACCAGGAGCTACTGAGGCCACTCAGCAGGGGACAAGAGCTCTTGGCTCTTGGGAGAAGCCAGCTCCTGCTGACAATAAGCCAAGATGAGTTGTACAGAGACCTATGTGAAACAGTGCTGTTCGCAGGTTTATTCCTGTTATGTTAAAACCAGAAAACCTCAGGGCTATCCCATTTGTTGCATGAGATTGTTGTGACAGGTGCAATTTCATCAAGTATGCACAGGGCCTTAATCACTTTTGCAGCCCAGGAGAATTCATTCACACACAGCATGCTCCAAAGGAAGGCAGAAGATGCCGATTGACCAGCCACAAAGTAACTAAACTCAGCGGTTCTCCAGTAGTAAATCCAGGGCTTTTTACAAACAATTATATTTTAATATAAAAATAAGAATAACGTCCTCTGAATAAAATAATGGCATTCAGCAGTTAAGAAACGGTTACTTGCCATACACACATTAGTCAGACTAATTTTTTCCCCTGGAAATAATGAGCTGAGTAAGACCCTAATAATTCCAGATTAAGGCTCAGTGGTTAAAAGAGCCACCTCCTCATTTGGATTTAACTGTGTAACACATTTCTGAGAGTCCTCATTTCCAGTTTGGAAATATACCGCAAGACCCCCGGATATAAATTAACATTTATGTAACTTCATTACTTATATAAAGCCATAAAGCCTGTGCTGCTCAGTTGCAGACAATGCTTCTAGCTTTAGAAATCATTAGAATCAACTAGAGAAAAATATGACTTTTCCCTAGAAGAAGCTTTATGTGGGAAAACAAGTAAGAGAGATTCGTCCATTGGAACTATTTAATTCATCTGTAAAGCTGATTTGTTTACTTTTGACTAACTGAAGTCAAAATTGCATAGCCAGAATTGCAATTGTGACCATGAAATGTGATCTCATTTCAAATTGGAATTAAAGTACACTAAGAAATTAAAGTACTCTCCTGTATTTATTATAGAAATAAGTACTTTGACCAAATAAGTATTTTTAATTACATGTGTTTTTTTTCCAAAATTATATTTTTGTGTGTAAAACATCTTCCACGAGTAATTCAACCAACTCCAAAACTAGGTGTTTTCACTTTTTTTTTTCTTTCTTTCAGCTTAAAAGATGAGGATGCTCTTCAATCTTTCTATTTTGCTGCTTTCTCCTCTAACATATAAACTCACTGTTAGAAATGCCAGCACTGAAAGGGCAGTTGGCATTCACCAACCCAGCAGTTCCATTCAACAAAGATGTATGTGCCTGCATACTCCTGAATTGAGGCAGGATTTGATTGAAAAAGAAACTCAGTGTCCGGAAATAAAAATGTAGATGAAAACCTGATGTCATAGTTGCATTTTTAAATGGAAAAGTGTACAATAAACTTATTATGAACCTACAACCATCAGAAAACACAAAAATAAGTAAAAAATGCATACTTTTTTATCAATTCTAGGCCCAGGACTGCGATATTTAGGAGCTTTTTGCTTGCTGATATATATTCTGCTAGCTGTCACATTGCATTTCTATATTGTTAGGGGAAAAAAAAAAAAAAAAAAAAAAAAGGCCTTACCTAGTGGCCCCTAAGGCATTCTTTTTCCCTGGACTTTATAAAAACTAGAGCATGTTTCCGTGATATTTCTTTTACAATAGGAGGCCTGTTAAAAACAGCATCATGAATATTCTAGCTATGACAGATATGAAAGGACATAATATCCAGGAAACAGTTCTTTCTTAACATATTCATGAAGAGGTCCTTGTCAATCACAGCTAGTGAATTGAATAAAAAAATAATACTCAGAGTCTTAGGAGGATACAACTGAGTTTTACATGCTGGAGATATAAAGACTGAAGTGAGACCGGGTTCCACTAACAAGATTCCTGGCCTGAAGTGCCTTTGTGAAATTATTCAGGAACCTGCCAATAACGGCATTTCAGACTGATGCTATCTCCTCCACGGTTGTGCTCTGTGTGGGCCCATGCGTTATTGCCACACAGTTAATGGAGTCTCTCAGCTGGTGCTTTAAAGGAACAACATCTCCCATTGTCCATTCATCTTGGAGCTCCAAGACAACGTGTTTTACATACTAGCTTATTTGGAATATTAAAAAATTTACATCTTGAAATATTCTGGAAATAAGAAATAAACTGCCAAATGCCATGAGCAGGAGAAACACAAAACTATTTATATTTATTTCAAAGTCAACAAGCAACATCATTTACTATTTATGCTGTGTTGTCAACTTGGTCAGGGCATATTGAATTAAACAAATTTTTATATTAAAATAGTTTTCCCTGACTTAGCTATTTTTAAAGCAGATACAAAGTATAATATTAAAGAGAAACTACTCAAAATATACAAGATATATTCAAACTCAATTTTTTTAAACATATATTGAAAGCTAATTCCAAGTATTCTTAATACATACAACATCAGTCCATAAAAAGCTGGTTTACTAAGATTATCAAACAAGTGCACTTCTAAAACCATGCATCATTTTCCTAAGTAAAGCCTGTAGGAGTGCACTTACTGCAATAATGTTAAAAGCCAATTTAAAAGGCTGAGTCCATTTTTTCCAGGTGCCATTTTTTACCTATAATCATGTGTCATTGGAAGTTACTTTGCATCAAAATAGTAAGCAACCCCAAAATCAAGTGAAACAGATATATCTACTATTTAAATGAGTGAAATTACAATAAAACTGTAATTAGAATGGACTGATACAGTGACACACCCTGAGTTTCATGGCCGGCTGTTGTCTCCACAACTAGTGAACACTGTTAGTATAACTCCTGCAATGTATTTTCATGCCAGACTTTCCAGGATGCTGAAATTATCAAAACAATTTGCCCAGGAATGTGGTTTCTTCTTGCACAGCTTCCTATAGGCACTTCAAGAACTTGCTCCATGATCTATTTTATTTACTTGTCTGACTGAAGACATGGCACTTTGTTTCTCTTACATTCAAAGCAAACCAGATGAGATGCATCCTGAATTTTAAAAAGAATATCCCCCAGTCAGATAACACTGAAGTCAAAGGGGAAACACAGGTAGTAAAGTAAAGATGCATGAAGTTGCAGCAGCGGGACTACAAAGATATTGGTATGGAGATCCATTTTATAAGCTTCCCGTGGATACAATTAACCTATAAGCCCACCAGCCTGAATCCAAAAATGAAGCAAAAACAAAACCAAGAAATGCTGTAGCATTTTGAACATACCAGTCACATAAATTTGAAACACTGAGGTAAATTTATAACAGCTTTCAAATTTTAACTGACTATAAATTGAACTTTGAGTAATCCACACACAGCATTTCACAGCCTTTCTGCCCTCATAGAGATGGAAAATGTTGTGCACTGGTGGACACCCCGGCCCAGAGGGCAATATACAGTGTTGTTAGCCTTCATAGATTTACCATCCCTTTCATAGTGACGAACTGAAATTTGCTAACTTGTACTGCAAAGACACCTTTGAGTGTCACAAAACTATTCTGTTTATTTTATTTTATTATCAGGAAACAAAAATAACATGAAGTACTATCACAGAGCACATACCAATCCAAAATGCAGGTTACTGAAGTCGAGACAATGCCAAATTTTTAAGAGACTTTGCTAAATGGAAGCATCTTGGACTTCTCTTTGCACCTGCTTGTGGCAGGGTACACTGGATTGCAAACAGAAATATCCAGGTACACTTCAGACTGTTTGAAAGATAACAATGAAATGCCAAATTAAAAACTCTCTGGCACACCTATGGCACCATTACCTGCTACAGTTAATGCCTGGCAAAGCACCATGTTGCCTATGTGACTCATCCTATTGGAAATAAAACTGACAATTCATTTGACTAATATTAAAACCATTGCTGAATGAAGCCCAGACCTGATTTCAGATCCTTCTCATGTTCCCATTTAAATAAACACACAGACTTCCTGTGTCACAGGTATGATTTAATCATGTTTTAATAGTTTAAACACTTGCAAATAAAGCATCAGCATGTACTAAAGTGAAAACCGCAAGTGAGAAACCGTAGCTTGAAAACAAAACAAAACAAATCTGAAATGTAAAAGGACAGATTTTCTGTGCACAGAAGCTACGCATTTAATACTTTTCCGCTGGGAGTCTAAGTTGCTTAACCTTTGGCAAACTTCATTCATTAGTGTATTAATTGACAGTTGTTTCCTGTTCTAAGTGATTGTTTTGTGGTTCTATTATGTACTGTCAGACAACAGCACATGATTAATTACAAATAAGCAAAGAATTAACTTTGCTAACAAGTGAATGTTTCAAAGCCTTCTACCTTCAGGACAGGAAGTCTGCTACTAACGCAGACGCAACGTTTTTTTGGAGCTTCCTTCACACAATTTTAAGCATGTTCAGCTTCACTGCTCTCTCAAAAGATTTTGGCTGACATGAGAGGTTGAAATAAATCGTGTTTTTTTTCTTGTTGTTGTTTTGTTTGTGTGTGTGTGTGCCTTACAAACTGACCCCTTAAATGCACAAAGTCACACACCATCATTGATCACTACACAAAGCACCCATCAAATGAGAAATTAGATCACATATGGAGGCCAACAAAAGGCTAACAGTTAGCTTTCTGTTGAACCTGGGCTTCATTTGAAGGTCTGTAGAGAGGCTATCTCAGCCGTGTAGTCTTCCAAAGAATTCTCTGATCAATAGCGTGAAATTAAGATACTTGATTTTGCTGTCAATATAATTAGTATGAACTCCACTTAAGAGAACAGATTATTTATGGTCTCATTGCTCACCAGAAAGAAATGGAAACTTAACATGTTGCAATACCAAAGATAAAAAGGGAGAAGGCTGGACAGAGACCTCTGAGAGGCTATTTATCACCTACTTCAGCACTAATGGCAGGAGTTCAGAGTGATTAAGAAGATACATTTTGTCTGAGGTTCAAATGGAGGTTGTTTAACTTTCCCTTTCAAATCTGTTTGCAATGGATTTTCCAGGGCTCTTACATGAATGGTTATGCAAACTACAGGCCAAATAAAAGTCTCTTAATCAAAATCTGAACTTGTATTCCTTTTAAATTGTTCGTACTAGCCAGTTGCCCAGTTTCTGGAATGAACAAATTTTTATTTTATTTTATTTATTATTTTTTTTTGGTGATATGTTAGCTTCCCTCTGTCTATCTTTCTTTTGGGATTATCTGAGAATTAATTTCAGTAGCTGATATTCCTGAAATTACAGCAATAACTCCAGTGTTCACTGTTGCTCTCTTTTAGAGCCTATCAAAGCATTGGAATTACCTACGTTGGAAAAGCTTGTTATGTCTTCTGCACAATTTTAAAATACATTTCCAAAATAATAAAGTTATTGTTACTTAGGAAAAGTGCACCTTCGTGATCAAAATATTTCCCATCAATTCCAGTAACATTAAAAGAAAATAATTATTACCTCCATGTAATGGAATCTTGGAAAACCATTACAGTCTTCATATTGTGTAGCAACAGATCCGAGATAGTTACACATGGCAGAAAATGAGACCAACAAATATTTATTCTAAAATAATGGGACACCGGAATAACATTTATTCCTCCAAAAATTCAGGTGAATAGTTCTGATATATCCATAGTTGCAGAGTTGATATTTTTGGGTAGACTTAATACAGCCACTGTTAGAAACCAAGATTATTATTTTTTTCTTTTAAAAATGGTAGATTGCAGATATGAGAAGATGATTCATCTTGGGAAGTTGTATCATAAAACCAGATGCAGTTAAGTTGACCCTTCCTCTAAAGCTATTAAAATACACCCATCAGTCATCATTTGAGGGCAGTCAATATATAAACATAGAAAAACAGTACTTTGATACTTTGCACATTTTTTTTTTTTTAATAAAAAAAGAAAGAAGGAAAAAAGGAAAGGAAATAAAGCCATCCACATATGTAATCAAAAGTCTACTGGAAAGTCAAAATGAGTCATCTGCCAAGAACTACAAATTTTTAAATAGTAAATGGCAATGATTCAGATGGCTTCTTTTGCTTCCAGGAAGATCATTTCTTCATTTAAAGCAGTTTTATTCAAAAGTAAACCCAGTATATAGCTGCCAAAACTGTAAAAACAAAAGAACCTAAATCTTTTTAACACTCATACAAGGTTTATTTATTTCATCTATTGTTCAGATGTAAAGATGAGGCATTTTGCTGGCTGTATTTTTCATTAATATGTACCATCAAATATTATTTACTAAACTAGTGAGAAAATAAGCTGCATAAAAAAATAAAAGTATTTCCAAGTCCTGCGATCATCTCTGTAACCCTTACTCAGATTTTGGATAAAACAACATCAGACAACGCCATTGCTGAGACCAGTTTCATAACCATACAAGTGGAAAACAAAAATTAAATAAAGAAATCACATGTAAAAGCTTTCCTGCTTCCACAATATCCTTTTTCTGACAGGATTTTCTCAACTAAGTAATGATTTATTGCCACAAAAAAACTAAATACTCATTAAAAAAAATAAATCTATTCACTATTGAGAAGAACATTGTCAGTTTTATCAAAAATATTAATCTAAAAACGTTATTGTTAGTATTCTGAAAAACACTTAACTTACACACTTGCCTAATCCATTCCTGCATATGCTTTTTCTAATTCAGAGATTATCCTGCTTTTGGGATAATTCCCTGCAATCTCATCGCACTTCCATATATCATCTCACCACTGACCTACTTAGGGTCAAATGCTAAACCCAATAAAGTTAAACAGGCACCTTTCATCTATAAGGTATATGTGGGCTTTAATAAACCTTAAAATTTGCTAACTTTTTTTTTTCTTCCCCAGCAGTCATGATCTTAAACTGAATTTCTTCTTTGTTGCCTTTCTTCCATGCTTTTATGCTCAACTGCTGTCTAAAATCTCCCAAAGTGAGAGAGGATGAAGGCAATGAGCAAGCTTTTCTGTTGAGGGAAAACAAAACTGAGGCTTGTAGATTAAGATAAACTGAATTCAGTGCATCTTTGGGATATTCTAGAAACAGCATATAAACTGTCCCACTAATTTTTCATAAGGAACTTAATCAGCTAAGAAACCCCAAGAGAGGAATCTCCATACCTGACAATGACAAAAAAAAAAAAAAAAAAAAAAAAAAAAAAAAAAAAAGCCAGTTCCACTGGTTACAAGTCATGAAAAATTAATTTTTCCCAAGATAACTGTAATATATATGCAATAAAACTAAGCTTAAAAATGTCAACAATTTAAAATGCTTATGCATATATTTTGTTTGGCTTAAGTCTCTTAGATTTAGTGATTAGATACACTATGAACGGCTACATCACCTGCTCACTATATTTTGTAACTATTTCATATTTTTGGGCATAAGCAATTTAAAAATTACTTGCAGATAGAATTTGAAAAAATACCACCTTTTTCTAAAAAATAATTTGGACAAATGAAGCAGCAGATGTATTAGAATATCAAATCATCGTAACATATAACTGATGGAACTTCTCATAATTCCATTTCCAAAAAGAGCTACAAAACTTCACTTCATGTTTTCCAAGGAACTGTCAAGGACCAGAGAGTGAAAACATAAGTGACAAAGTATTAAATATATGTAACAAAACGAAACAATACATTGTGCATGATGTAGAATCACTCATCTTTACACCTGACTTCAGTGCTGGCAGGAAGTATCTTGAAATGAAATTATTTAAACCAAACACTGATAAATTTCTCTAAGCTTTAAATTCAGATTTGGGAAACAACCCACCAGGTCAATCCCCCCCCCCTTTGTGATTTTTGCAGTCCCCATGAAAGACTTGCACTGGGTAGGGTATGGACTGCAGTAGCTGAGTAGAATTAAAGACAACACAGACATAAACAGCTATACCTCATGCTTATAGTAGCACTTACGTATTTCTATATGCATTCAGTTTGAGTTTCACTCAAATTAGTATACGTAAGTATATATATATATATATATATATACACACACACACACACACAGTATCCAGAAAATAGCTGCTTAGCCCATAGTGTGATTTTGGTACTGTTATTTTCAGTTTGATCGCTTTTCATAAATATCAGGAAGGGGTGGTGCTTTTTGCTTTGTTTTTTAAATGTTAAAACTAAACAAAGCAAAGGCTGAATTTTGAGCAATCTAGCCCCGTTGAAGTCATGCATAGAAATTATATTTTCCACCAAGGATTTTATCTCAGGACTTAAAAGCTACAGCAAGTAACATGATAGGAGAAGGAGCAAGAAAAAGCAAGCACACTAGAAAAAAATAGGCAGCACTGCTCAAGTACATGTGGAACCCAAGAAGTTCCCTCTGTCAGTAAAACACATGCATATGGAAACCCCTTAATTTACAAATGTTAGTGTCCAAATAAAGACATTTACAGGTGTATTGGAACCTGTGTACAACTGCAAGGTCACTACGATATTATGAAGAAGTACAGTGGTACTTGACCCCCAACAATTCACTACAGCTGCTGCTCACAGCATTGCAGTTCAGCTGGTTACCCACCCCTCATCTCAGCTCCCTGCCACATAGATAGATGAACTCCAACATCCACCCGGCGATCTGCAGGAGAACGTATGTCTTCATACAGTGCAGCACCCAACCTACTCGAGTACCAGGACATCGTAGTCTCACTCAGAGCACACCAGTTGCAGAGGAGTACACCTGAATTATACTACATTCTGCTTGGATAGTGGGAATGAGAGAAGAAAAAGGACAAGCCTTGTTTATAATTCCAATGTCGCTCTCAGTAAAAGCCAAAAGGTCTGCCTAGTAACTAGCCTCTAACACTTCCCAGCAGCTTCTCAGGATCAGCAGTTAGAAGAAACATTTTCTAAGATAAAATGTTTAAATCCATATAAAGTCTTAAAGGAACAGAACTAATCCTCACTCCATTAAAAATATATCCAAACATCTAACCCATACTAAGGCCATAATGTAAATTTTCCTCTGTTTGCATTTGAATCATTAATGACTACCTAGATATTTACAAGAGCACCTCATATTCTTCCATTAACCTGGGCAGTTGCCTATTTAACGCAGGGACTGTGTTATTTAACTGTCTGATAATCAACACGAGCAGTAAGTGAACTACATAAACAATGGGATATACACAGAGACACAAAGGACATGGGGCCCAAACAGCTAGGTGTCTTCACCAGCTATCTATCACCATTGACAAAATCTGCACTGTCAAGTTAAAAAGGGAAGGGACAGTTTAGGGAATAAACCTGTCTATGGCAAAGCCTATAGTTTTCCTAAGATGTGAAATATTCAGCAATGTCCAGACACATTAGTTATCAATGGACTGGGATCCAGAAGATCAGTACAGCAAGGATGTGGCCTGGAACCAAGTGCTTTGTGACTGCTCCTGACTGTGAGGAAGAAATGAGGCTGTTTCCTCTGCACAGCAGGAAGGCTATCCTGTATGTCAGCCCTGCTTAGAGCACCAAAATCCCCGGAAGAGAAACCTGATCAGTTTGTCAGAAGTTGGACTGTCTGCTGCTGCAGAAGAAGCAGAGGCAGGTCTCTGGGCCATTTTCTGAGCAAAGCTTCAAACCACAAGTATGCAGCTCCTTCACTTCAACCTCTTGCCACATTCCTGCTCCCAACAAGAGCTGCATCTTGGATACTAGCAGCATGCAATTGCTACCACCAATAAACACCACTCTTTTACCACTGTTACCTGATGTGCCAGATGCATTTTAGGGTTGAAACCATTTGGGATTTTCTGCACCTTGAATATAGCACAGCAGCAGATGCCTCCCAGCAGGAGCCCATGCTCACATAGACTGAGCTGCAAGGAACATTTCCCAAGAAAAGCCCAGTATACTGGCCCCTCCACATTGTCACAGTCTTTCACACTTACAGAGTCAGCCCTATACAAATCCACAAGCAGGAGACCATTAATCATGTAAGAAAGGAAGTTTTCCTGTCATGCTATGCAAGGAAGAACTCTCATAAGGATGCTACTTGTGACATCTACATTTTAAATGGAAGAGAGGATTTATTATATTAAAACAAAACAAACAACACTCAAAAATATGTAGCTTAGCCCAAGATTTCAGCTGCTACTGCACCTACTCACTGTGCATTCTTCGACAAGTCATTTGCAGCATCCCTTTGGGCTAAATGAAATGAAGCTCTCAATACTGAAGAGCTTTGATGTCTATGGAGATTAAACTCTACAGGAAGAATTGATAATGTAAAAACTACCACCAATAAAAGCAATTCCATACTTTTCTACTAGAAGGCAAGTATCATCTTTGACAGTATTTCAGTGCCAGAAGACTGCAAGCAAGCAGGGACTATGCACTCAACTAAATGCTTCACCAAAATAAGTCAGAGGACCCACTAGCTTCAAACCCATACCAAATTAACAATTTCTACAACAACACATCCTCACTGCTACACTTACAAATATTTAGGTAAAATATACTTTAGGGAAATATATATCTAGTTGTCTACTCATTCTAGAACAAAAGGGTTTTGTTTTTGTTTTTTAATACTAAATACTGGAGTAAACCAGCTTGAAGTTGTTTGGCAAATTTATGCTTTAGCTGATGCACTGCACATTTTCTCAGGGTAAATGGAGGCTACAAACATGAGTAGCAGAACCTGTTAATACGGTTCTGTTTATTTTAACTACTTATTTAAAAGTAAATAATTAAATACATACAGATAGCTTCTGGAGATTTGACAAGACTGGTTAGACACACGAAAGACTCCTCCCAATGTGACCCCAGATAAATAGAAATAGATTTACCTAGAGATACTTTGGAGCCTTCATAACCAAAGGTCTGTGAAAATAGGTTAAACAAACATCTGAGAGGCAGAGCATCAGCATAACCCAACACATGCTGATACTGCCCTGGGACAGCAGGGCACATTACACTACCTCTTGAGATACCCTCAAGCCTATTTTTCTGTGATTCTAAATTGTATTTGTGTGTGTTCTTCTCCGCAAAAGGCAAACCTACATAGCCCAAGAGAAAGTCAGTGTTTTGATTTCAAGATATAAAAGAAAGCATGTCTCTGGGTGGGTAGAAGTGGGAAAGGTTAAGAACTTCAAATATAGCCAAGAGGATAGTCAGATTTTCCAGCACTGGTTTGACCACTTTTCACATGGCTGCTGCACTTATAGATGTTGAAATAATTCACGAAAAAGCAGTTTGCTTATGGTTCATCCCATATACAAGATCTTATATGTTACAGGATGATTTTATTTTTTTTTTTTTTGTGAAGTTGCTTCTGTCAGAAGAATGAAGCAGAACAAATAAGCATTGGTTCTTTCAAGCAATCATATTTCAACTACTCAGTGCATCAGTACATCCAGTTATGAGCAAATCACATGTAAGCAAAAGATTTCACCTCATTTGGCTTCATGAGAGCCTCCAAATCACAGCTGCTGATGCACAAAACACAGCTGCATGTATTGCCAATAGCCTCTCCTCACCATCTATTAATATTTATGCACAAAATTTTGGTAGAATATTTTTGAAAGTTTCCCCAAGCAAAGAAGGAAAGAGGTGTAACAGAAATTCTCCAAAAGGTAAGGAGGTATGCATCTTTGCCTTTAAGGTGCCCATCAAACACACCTGGAGACCAGAGGGGAATTTTCTCTGTGCACTGCAGTAAGTGAGGCACACGGGGCAGTGACCCCAGGCTCAACAGTCCAACCTTTTCTGTGGCGGAGCAATTCCAGTGTTGAAGTCTCTCAGGCTAGTAACAGTTTAAGATATTATTCCTGTATGATTTCTAGAGCCAGAGACTTGTATAAATTAGACATGTCATGAAAAATCTGAATTATGTGTTGCATAGTACAGCAGAGGGTAATATACAGACCTTTATTACATAATAAAACAATTGTGTGCTGGGAAGATATTTATGGCATAATTCTGTATGTCCTCATAGTACTCTTTAGAAACATATAATTTAATACACACTGTATATTTTGTCTGCATGTGTTTACATTTAAAGTAATGCAAACTTTATTCTCTAAAATCCCAGCAATATATCTGGATAGGTTATTGCATGGCATTCTGGTAAACACTACCAGAAGACATACACTCTTGAAAAAGGCCACTTACCGCTAGTGACTCATTCTGCATATTTCTTTAATCTTTTGCTTTTAAGTTAGAGCAAGCTTCCCAAATGCTTAATGAGCAGCCTCTATGGCTTTAATTTTCAGCCAATCCTAACTTTATTACAAAAGTTTATCAAGCTATAAACACACTACTTCACTACGCTGTCATGTTTTTATAAAGTAGTTTATAAAAGGTGACATCTGGCAAAGAGGCAGATCTATAAAAATCATGCTGGTGGATGTAGTGTCATTTTTTCTGCCATCCTCCCAGAAAGAGTAATATTATTTTGACACACACATTCATCCCCACTGTCAAGCTTCTATTTTTATAGTTAGCTTACTGCACATATCCTTAAGCTATACAAAACCTTTGGGCTAATGTAAAGAATGACATTTCTGCATATTTATTATAACACTTATTTTAGGGGTTGACTTTGCCTGATAGGTTTTTTCCAAGTACAATGTCATTTTCATGACAATACACTTGGTTCAGAAACAATAAATAAAGATGCACAATAAGTCATGAAAGGCCAAATATGCATGGACAAGTTTACAGCACCTCAGCTTGGCAAGCCCTATGTTTGTCCTTCTTTAATATTTTATCAGATGTGTGAACCTTACATTGGAGTTTGGTACAAACTTCAGTGTACAAAACATAATGAAATCTCTCTAGGACATTATAGACTCCAGCAGAGTATAATTCTAATGCTGTGTAGTTTTTCTGCTCTGACATGTTGGGAGATATTTTCATTTGAAGAGTTCATCTTTTTCTGCATTAGTGTTGGCTAAAGCACAGCCAAAATACAAGCAAGTGGAAGACCACTGAAATCAGGAGGCCAACTAAGCACTTTCTGTGATTTAATTGCAGCAAATAACTGCTGCTATATGTTAGGCTAAGACTGAATTATATATTATGAAACCGAACATAGCGCAGAAAGGCTGTTTCATATGATTTTGCATAATAACTTGCTCTTCCCAGTCTTATTTCAATACAATGGATATTTTATTTTTAAAATTTGGTGTCTACCATTTTTCAGCTCTGTTGAAAGCTATAACTCTAAAATGTTTAAAGCACATTCACTACTCATGAAAGGATGTTTGAATGTTCTTACCCAGTATTTAAATAAGGTACAGAAGTATATATTCACACCAACAACCCCTGAAACTGGGATTATTTAACAGCTTTTGAACATGACACTGATGTAGACAAAACCAAAAATAGGAGCATGAGTCTATTAACAGCAGCATTATTCTGCCATCAAAAGGGTTCAATATGAGAACATTCCTGAGCAGATAAATAAATGATAATCTGGGTTAGAAGTGGTGTTCTGATCCTTAAAACAGAACACTAACCTTTAAGAATTTGATGCAAAACATTTTATACTGTATTTTTCATGCAGTAGTCAAACCAGAGAATCTCAAATATATGCTAACAAACCAACGTCACCCTCTGAATTGCACACTGTAATTATGCAAAAGATCAAGACTTGTTTAACTTGATTGTTTTAGGTCAGAAATAAGGATTCAATATAGTTTTTATTATTGTTGCCATTGCCCTTTTGCAGATACTATTTCCAGATGCAATTAGCCATAATATCCCACTTTCTAAGATCCCAGTTCTACAGCTGCACATGAATAGTAGCATTTTTACATCTGTATGATGCCCCTATAATCTTCAATTACAGAACCAGGGACTATTTTGCTCTCTAAATAAAATAGCTTCACTTAGAGCCACAGAAAAGAAAAACTTGAAGTGTACTAAGGCTAGAGATTCATAGGACTTTTATGTCACAAGAAAGGGCAAGAGACAGTAAAGCAAGAAGAATCCAGCTAAGGGGGTAGAAGTAACAAAATTCTCCCATGAATCCATCCTCACATCTGCTGTTTTAATGTTTGTTTTTTTCCTCTTTACATATAGTCAGCAGCTAAAAAACAGGTCTTCAGAAATATATCAGAATAAATGCCTAAATTTACTGATACATACATTCACGTTGATGTCTTTTCAGTCTTGCCAGATGACCTTCACAAAGTATAGTCAGTGTCCACAAGTTCACACTTCGACCACCACATTATATCTAGTACAGAAATCATAACTCTGAAATATTATTTACTGTCTTCATTGCATGTGTGTTTACTGGGTACTTGGAACAATCCGCCACTAGAGATTATTCTGGCACAACCCAGGGAATCACTCCTTTAAGCAAAAGCCTTCGACAGTGTCTCTATCTTTCAGTATCACCAAATGCAAATCAGGATGTTATGTTTGGATGGTATGGAAAAAAGACTGCATGAACCTAAATGTGAAAAACATTATGTAGCACATTCTGAAGAGACTAGATTAAAAAATACTTTGCTGAAGAGTCATGTAAATATAATGCACTGGCAATGCTCTTTATAGATCTGATCTATTTTTGATTACTTTTCTGGTATTTTGCAAGGCAGTACATTGCAGTGTCATGGTAATCAAGAACTGGAAGTATTATTACCTAGAGTCAGCATAATGAGAACAGAACCTTTAATTTCAAACTATAAGATAACACATTGATTAATAACCATGGGATGATTAGTCAATTCAAGACCTTAATGCACAATAGAGGAATTCATCTATTATCTGTTCAATGTAATTCTTCTTTCATCTTGGTGACTTTAAAAACAACC
This sequence comes from Aythya marila, assembly GCF_965140915.1. Classification (NCBI taxonomy): domain Eukaryota; kingdom Metazoa; phylum Chordata; class Aves; order Anseriformes; family Anatidae; genus Aythya; species Aythya marila. Next base: position 8,459,246 of record NC_139051.1, on the reverse strand, counting down.
AAGGAAAATTACTGTCCCTCAGTAAAGGCTTTTGAATTTCATATGCATTTAATTAGATAACTGCCAGCCCAAGGACAGGAACCATGACAAATAGTTGTTCTTTTCAAATTAGAAGAATAGACTGTTCAATGAGCAATATTGATGTTCTCTTGTACTGAGTTATACAAGAGTTCTGCTACTACTTCCTTTAATTTATCTAACCTTCCTTAACATTTAATGAGTTTTTTAACATGGTTTAGTCACACATGATAGTTGGTCATTAAGAAAAAAAAAAAAAAAAAACCATCGCTAATACCTGCATAGACATAAACTTATACCCCACCCCAATTTTCTTGTAATTGGGTATGAAAGTACAATTTATATAGGAGAAAGAGCATTTGAAATTAAGAGGCCATCTTTATGTTAGTAGAAAAACAACAGTTAATCCTGTTTAATCTGTTTAATTGCTTCAATACCATAATAATAAAGATTAGCTAGCTGTGACATACTAACTATAAAACAAAGGAGAATCTCTCTGCATTATGGGGTTGGATTTTCTTTCTTTCTTTGTATAGCAGACATGTTTGTTGGTGAAAGCAAGGAAAGTTGAATCTCCCACCCAACCAGTCACCAACATCCACCTCTATTGCCCCCTTTATCAGAGAGATTCTGAGTTACTATACCTCTACAGAATCCTATTGCTCAAGCCATTAAGACAGAAACATCCTGAGTTTGGTATGACAAAAACACATTAGATGTAAATAGCCAATGACAAAAAAGAGCACAGAAGATAACTGAAAATTTCAAAGACAAGTCACAAAGAATTTATGCTGCTAGGCTTGTCCTACATGGGCACAGCAGGAAGGCAGATTAGAGACAGACAATGAAGTAATTCAGATTTAAAAAAATAAATAAATTAAAAACTCCACTACATAAAAACGTAAAAAGAAGTTTAAAATATTACCTAGAAAAGTCACAGAGACTTACAACAACCATCCAGCCTGGTGTTCTAGTTCTTGCTCAGCAGCTAGTGGTTAGACAAACACTAACTCTTAATGCTGTTAATGCAAGAATCATTTTCACTCGTCATTTGCCTTTGCTGGTTAGTAACAGCACAGGAGTTGCCAGCATAAATACTTAAGGGGTATTGCAATGACCTCACTTCAGAGTTAGTATATGCCGTTCTGGTTTTATTGATGACTAAAAAGAATACTACAACGGCTATCTCAGCCTACAACAGTCTTCTGAATTGGCTCTTCTAATATCTCTCACTACAGAGACAGGATTCCAGCTCTACTCTTGCAGTGGAGTTACAAAACCATATGATTAGAAATATATACAAAGGTCACGGCAGTATGGGCCATGGGTGCTGCCATCCCCATCAGCATGGCTTTAGCTTACAGCTGTTCAACAGGCAACCAGCACCTTGCAACCAGCTTGAGCCCATATCTTGCTGTGGGTTGCCACGGAGGGGTGCTGACAACTCCCAGAAGTGAATTTGGCCTGAGATTTCCCACGTATTCTGGGCACAGGTTGTCTGCTCACACAGAAATTAATTGCGTTCAGTAATCACCTATCAGTTGAGTTTGCTTCAAAAGGAACTTTTCATACATTGAATGCCAGATCTGAATTAACTTATTCCTGAATGGGTTAAACTCACTGTACATTTTATTTGACAAGTAAAACAGCATGCTCTCTAAACATGACATACCAACACCCAGTGATAAAATATTTCCCAATCTTTATACCATTTTGATAATTCACTGTATTACATGCAATCAAGCTGTACAGGTTTCAGAGGGATTCTGAGCACATAGCTTAGACTGACAGAGCAAGTATTCCAGACAATTGGCTCCCCGAGGGTCAAGACAGTGATGCTCAATCAGGATTCAAATGGGTCATAAACCCTTCATGGATCTCGCTCAAGTGGGTGGTGATGTCTCCCTGGGGCAGCTCATCATTTTCTGCTACAGTCAAGCACTTGTCATTACAGACAAACTCCCTGTCAGTCTTAGGCACTCATTTAATCGAGTCTTAGTGAGAACAGCAAATATTATCAGTGCCACAAAAACCCTAAAGAGACAAATATATTAATCATAACTGCTGTGATGGTAATTTAAGACTTTCTCAAAACTCTGCAGGTGGTCCTTATACTGTGATTGCTTTGCAGTGTAGACTTAGACTTTTAAACCTGGGTGCTGAAATCACTGCTGGGATCTAAGCTCCTCAAGACAAGTGAACTTGAAGACAAGTGAGAAGAAAGGGGTGCCAGAGTACCCAGTTGCTGAGCATAGGAACTGAGAGGGTAGCAGAGCACTCCTGAATGTTGAACATTTTTCATTAAAAACCCAGGTCAGGATTCAGAGGCCTCATTTTAAGCACACAAAAAGGAAACTAGTCTTCAAACATTCAGAAATGTTCAGAATAACTCAAAACATTTGCTTTTGCAACTGTTCAGATAACCTGGCACGTAACCAAAGCAGCTATAATACACTGCAAGCTTGAAATAAAAGCTAACACAATCCTGGCAGCTTGGGACACAATGTTTTTATTGTACTGTTTTCATATCTAATTATGCTCTTATGCAAAGGAAAAAAAGCAAACAAACAAACAAAAAACATTGTTGTGCATTAGAAAAGGATCTTGATAATCTAACATTAGGCTTGACTGGCTTTATAAAACCTTCCACCCAAAGGTTAGTGGAGACAAAGAAAGGGAGTGCTCCCTTTCCCTACACCATCCTACAACCACACAGTTCCACACCTGTAGAGTCCCAGGATCCATTTCTCCACTCTTGCTTAGGACCATGAGCTATGTGCTAGTTTTCTCTTGGCTTCCTGGCAGATTTCAGTGCCAACATATCCAGAGACCCAGTGGTGCAAACCAATGAATAAGCCAGGCTCTGCCTTTGAACCTAGTCTCTGTGAAGCCCAGTTAATCTACACAGCCCCAAACTTTCTGCAATTACCAGGGGTCTAGCAGCTCGACTGATCCATCTGTTGTCTACAGGTATGTTCCCCACAGAAATGCTTAAACATCATTTCTGGCTGGCCTCCCTCAGGGACAGCTGGCACTCCCATGAGTTTAAAACTGCTTACACATCAGAGAGCTGTGTTTAGCACCCATCAGTTCCTTTCACACACTGACAGTCACACACATGCATTTTAGAGGCCTCAATCTTCTCTCTGTCTAGGCAAAGGCAAGTTATTCTTATCGCTTCAATTCTAAACCAAACCTCCCTCACATTGCACATTTATCAGAAAATTCAGGAATACATAAAATACATTCATTTATTTATACATAGGAGGTGGATAAAATATATTTTATTAATGTAAACCTTTTAAGTTTAAAATCTTATGACTATATTCCATAACATTAAACCACAAATCAAAGTAGCATTTAGCAGGATAAACCAAACCAGTAGCTGTATTTCAATAATGGGGTTTTATAAGCTATTTGAGCTCAGTTTTACATCACTAATATCAGCAGTACAACAAAGAGAAATGAGGCTCACACAGCCATTGCTGTTATTATAAAAGTCTCCTGTTCCTAAAATTCTTGACAACTTTCTTCAAAGACCTTGTATGTGATCAATACCCATAACTAAGTAGGACTGAAAATCAATCTATTTGTTTCTAATCCCACATACTTTATGAAAAAAAAAATACATATATGTGAAACAAAACAGATAACCCCAAAGCAATCTGAAACCTTTTTACAATACTCAAGACAGATTACTATGAACATTCTGTGACCTTGTTTAGTAATAGATAATAATGTATTACATAAAGAGTGACCATGCCAGAAAGCTCTGAAAATAAAATACAGCTAATCATATACTACTCAAAATTTTAAAATTGGAAAGAATTGCAATATTGGTTATTAAAGCCCTGTCCAGCAAATACACAAGTTTGGGGTTGACTTAACTGTTCAAAGTATTTGTGTAACCTGATTTACTGAAAAGAACTACAAAGAATAAATCAGAGCACGCAGTTCCCTTTCAGTGTAAAATGGAACTTCATTTCCTAAACCAGTACAGGTTCAGGAGAAAGATTATCCTTATAATAAAAGTCTCCACCAAAATGCAGAAGAAATAAAAAATTTAAAAATACCCTCAGATTTGTAAAGACTTATAATTGTCCTTTGATAAGAAGCCTAGAAATGCTGCAGAAGTTTAAGCTGGACACACATCTATCTATAACTTAGGCTCAGCTGAGCATCCCTTTGGCAGAGGGATAAACTGGATAAATTCTCAAGGTCTCTTCCAGCCTATTAATTTTATGAAGTGATTTGGGTTCTATAAAGACTAAATCCATCATATAAACATAAAAGGGCAAAATTCTGCTCTTTCTCTAGTGTGTGCAAGGCCCCAAACATGGTTGGAAAAACAAGCTTTCACTTCAAAAGCTGGAAAAGCTTTAGTGCAAAGCCCACTGGTATGATCAAAAGGAGGCCTGAAGTCTTGGATCAGGTGGGTGAGAAGGGAGCCTACCACTCCTGCTGCAAAGCAAAACCAAGGAGGGATAAGGGGAGAATAGTTACTCTTGCAATATAACTTGGTATCAGTTCACGGGACGTATATTCTCTTGAACTCTTGCACATAACAAGCAAAAGCAACTTGCTACCCAGATCTATGCCAGCTGAACACGTCTGTAAACAACTGAGAAGGTACAAAGCATAGGCTCATAAAACTCTGGCAAAATGCTAGAAGAGTTTTGCACGTGTAACCAAGACAGAACATACAGTGTTGACTATTACAGTCATTTTAAAATGAGGAAATATTTTTTCTACTCAGGCTTTTTTTGCTGACACCAACTATTTATGATATGAAACCTTACTAGTGGGTCTTTATTTTCTGTTTATTTGAATTCTTGGTGTCCTTAGGGTTGTGGAAAAAAAAAAAAAAAGAAAATCTGACGAAGTTTTAGTGAAACACTAAGAATGAACATGTCACCAGGGAATATTTAAGTAAACTTAAAATTGAATGGAAAAATATCATATTAAGTTTACAAGTTCCTTTTTGTAAAAATGTTACATTTCTCTTGGCCAACAAAAATATTTTAGGCTGATCTATGCGTAGCAGGATGTTGCTGTGTTGCAAAAAACACACACGCATAAAGATTTAAAAACATAAACCCCAAAATAAGTATGGGAGCAAAGCAGCTATTCCAAACCATGCATTTATTTAAATATTAAGTCTGTTAGTTTTGTGTTTTTGGTGCAATGTAATGATGTTTTGTTTGGTTTTGTTTTTTTCTGAAACTTGCTTTTTGCTTTGTATCAGCTCCTGCAAGCTTCTTTTTGGAGTTCACAGAAATAATCCCAAGGGTTTAGCACAGTACAGATCATGTAAGTGGTGCTGTGAATTCGGCACCCTTTCCAATGAATGGAGATCAGAACTGGTGACAAGTACAATGGCAGCAATATCGTGGACCAATCTTGTTGGACTAGAGCAGATCTTTTTGTCAGAGGGGTTGCACAGGTTCACCACGACTTGACGTCTAGCAATTAAGATTATGCTCCTATAAAAATGTGTACAAAGGGCTCTGAAAAGTGTCATGAAAAGGCACATCAATGAATAAAACCAGAACAATAGAGGTGAGTACTCCTGACACAACTACTGCTTAAATGGATCAGAATTCATACTGATAAATTTTACTCCTCTTTCAAACGATTTCCAAGCAGATCCATAGTGTCTCTGAGGATAAACCAAACATGGTAAAAAATACCTAATGCAAAATTTGCAATTAGCTCAATATTCAGTTTCACTTCAAAAATTTCCAGTTACTGGAGCAAGGGCGAGGTGACAGTTATATTTGCAAACTATCCAGCTTCAAAATTAAAGCCATCACAGCAACAGAATGCCAAATGTTTTTAGTAGGGCAGAAAGCTATTTATCTTTACAAAGAAACACTTACTGAAATAAAAGAAAAATTTTGTGAACTTCACTTCTTGAATAGGAGCATCTGTCTTCAATATTAAGGACATATTCAAGAGTTCTTCCATTTTGTATCATAAAAATACCTTTCCTTTCCTGGCTGCACTGGGGAATTAAGGATAGTTGACAGTCTTGTGACATGCCAGTTCTTCAATTTTCTGCCATTGTCCTTATTTTTTTGCTGCCTGTATGAAAACTACCAGTGGATAGCTACTGCTACTTTATTGAATGAACCCAAACTACGTGTGCATGGAAAGTTTTACTAGTGTCTGTAAAGGTGGTTTTTCTATAGGATTTTTACTAAAGCAGCTATCTAAACTAGAACAATAACATATGCTGGAGCACGTCCATGTAAATCCTGATTTTTTCTATTTGAATTGAGCTTACTGTACTCTTCTTTGATATGAAATATTCATGGCAAAAATGCAACCTCTTTAGTATGAGGTTAAGCTTTTAAATACTGGGAAGAAAAGCTTTAAAAATGTCATGGCAATGCAAAAGCAAGCTATATAAATATTATGAGTTTTCATAAGTCAAATCTTTGGATTTTCCAGTAGTAACAGATTACATTCAATATCATTTACACATTAAGGCTTTTGCTTCAGGTAAATTCTATAGGTCTTTCTGAGTTTAGAATTAGTGTGCTACTCATTAGGCCTCTCTTTTCAGAAAATCTTCAGAAGTTTCCAGTAGGAACAGGATGCGGAAAATGTCCAAGAAGGCATCAGATTCAGTAAACCTTCAGTGGAACCTTATTTGCCTGCTTCCTTTCATGACACAAAGATGCCTATAAAAGTGGGAAGTTTCAGGTCATCGTGGAGCTGCTCAAATTCCAGTTCATGAGATTAAGAGAGCTCAAATTAAGAAACTATCTAACAAAATCCTTCTGGGTACAACAAAATCTCTTTATTTGGAATATTAAACCTCTGCCATTTGACAAAGCAACATGAGTAGGAACTACCTGTAACATTATCAGTCACTGCTCTGATCATTTTGCATTCCACACTCTACCCTCTCTTCACCCATCCTCTGGTTTCTGGAATTCTATAGGGGACAGAATTGTCCATTGGCGGGTTGTCCACTAACATATCATAACGAGAGTAGACAGAAAATAAACTACTTTTTTCCTTTCAGATGTCTGCCTCTCGCACTGAGACAATGTGAAGATCAACTGCCTATTTACTGCAGACAGAAATAATGAACATCCAACAAGTATCTAGATCCTCAAAAAGTGAGATTACATGTTCATTTAAAGACTTCATCTCTCTCCTTGCTTGCTTAAGAGGTCTGAAGAGGTACAGAGGAGCAAAGAGAAATCCACCTTTTGTAATCAAGTTGTTTTGCACTTCAATATTTTCATATTCACTGCAATTTAAAGATGTTCAAATCAGCATTTATTACCAAGCTGACTTGGTTATGCATAATTTTAATTCTTGCAATTTGTCACTTGCTTACTTGCTTTCCAGAGAATAATGTCATATTGTTTCCAAACATGCATCATAGTGACTTTCTCACGTTATGCGTCCTGCAAATTGCTTTGTTTTACACAGGCATACTCTGTTATATTTTAAATTAAAGTCACATTTTATAACTTTGACAATCTTAAAAGTATTATATGTTAATATATTAATTTACGGAATGTCAGATGAAGTGTGTAGACTTTGCACAGAACATATTCTGACAGACCTGACAGAAAACATGAAAAATGTGTGCTTTCTATCATAATGATTATTTTTCAGATAACACCAGCTGTGCAACTATTAAACCAAGTGACTGCTTTTCCACATAACACCAAGTACCAGCATTCAATCATGAAAGAAATATAAATCTCCACGGGCTTTTTCCACATGCTTTAAATCAGCAGCAATCTGTCCATTTGTATCTGCACTAAAAACATGGTAAAACCTGGGAATATCTTCCAGCTGGAAACTCTTTGGCATCTTTATTGATGGAGAATCCGAACAGAGCATGTAGCGCGATGTGTATAGGGATGTAGTTTGGTTTTAATCTAAATTCCAGGTTAGATATCACACACACACACAAATTTCACTGGTAACTAAATGACATGAGAAACTCCAGGAATTATTAAATCTTTCATATCAACCTTCCCATTTATTATTATTATTATTTTTATTTTTATTCCAGGAGGCTTGGATTTCTCCTCAACTCTACGTTAAAATTGTTCATACTGAATGTACAACAAAAAGTGTCATTCTCCTTATGAAATTCAGAGCTTATAAAAGGGGCTTTAGTAATTCTTGGGTATTACAAGATTCTGTCTACAAGCTGCATGCTCGAGAATAGCCTTTCCTGACAGCTATCTAATTGGATAACGCCATCCTATAAATCCCTAACACCAGATGTTGCAAGGCAAAAACAATCTTCTGGCTTTTTTCCTTCCTACTCAGTAGAGTTCAGATGTGCTTATTAAACACATCTAATTCTCTTTTTATGTTCATTTTAGGCTCAGAATTGCACACAATCACTATATCTTGGATCCAGAAGAGATGAAAAGGAAAGTGCATTTTTCTGGAATCACAGTTTGCATAGATATGTGCGTATCTATGAATTCTCCAGAGCAGCATACTTTTACAATGATGAAGTTTTGAACTGCTCTGTGACCTCATAATAAGATAAATGGAACAGTTTAAAAATGTAATAATTATGCTAAAATATCTGCTTCAAACTATGACAGTTCTGGGCTCAAAACATGCATAAAATGTTTTCTATTTATTGAAAAAAATAGCATCTATCAGGTTTAGCTTGGTGTTGCACATGCATGTAGGGTATACAACTCTGGTTTGTGAATAATATTGCTCATAAAAGGTCTGATCACATTGAGTGATAAACAGTTGCTTAGGGCCAGCATGAATTAACCAAAAAGAGGAAACTTATGTCAAGGGAAAGCAAGAGCAACCTTGTACAGTACAATGAAAGATGAGCAAAATCCTTCCCTGGAGCTTCTGCTGGCTCTCTCCCAGACCTGCCAGATCCTGTCGCATTTCTCTCCTTTGTGAGTAAAGAGAAAAATGTAAGATCTTTTACAAAAGTTTTTAAACTTAGCTGGGTGGAGCTGGCAGCAAGCCACATATTGCTTCCTTCTGGTAATTCACATAAATATTGTGTTAGAACAAAACAGAAAAGAGGAAACAATACAGGGGAAAAAAAAAAAAAAAAAAAAAAAGTTCTCATTAAATCCTTACTTCCCAACTAACAGCTGAGGCAGCTGCTGGGAAACCATGTCCCAGAAGAGTAAATGGTCCACATATAGGTATGACACCACATTGGAAAATCAGAGAATTAAGTCAGTATAAAATTTGGAAAATACTAAAGCAAATATTCTACTGGGTCATTATATTTGGACAGAAAATTTTGGTGTGTTTCAGCTTACTGAATATTTTCAATGCCCCTGCCCTTTAGGAGGAGAGAAAATAATACTCATGACCTGTCTATCAGGCATTCAACACACTAAATTACAAGCCCCGATAGGTCTGTTGCTCCACCTGTATTCTGTATAACTTCCAAACTCCTTTAGCACATGCATTACACTTATGCATCTCCTCTCCAAGTGCAACTTGTCTTGCAAGCATTTGATCTCTAAGAGCTCTGTGTCTCCTTCAACATTCAACTCTACTCAGGCACCATAGCACAACAAACTCTCTTAATAGCCCACATCACATCTCCATAGTTTCTTAAAACGTTCTTTTCCATCTTTAGGTCTCACAGTGAGAAGAAAAATCCTATCAGCATGGGAAAACAAACAAAGAAAAAAAAAAACAAGCCTTCAAAAAACACTATCTGTAAACAACACAGCAAAAGATGATTCAGTTTCTTAGCATCCATAAAGCAAATCATGAATAACAGAAATTAATTGCACCACTCAACAGATGCACCCAAAAAGGCTCCTGGATCTTTACGAACATCCACTGATAACACTGATCTTCCCCAAGAAGATCAGGATGTCTCATCTCATCTTTTTATTACTCATCATTGCTCATAACTTTAGTGAATTGTTCTTCCATTTGGGATGCTTAAGAATAGTGATTTCACTATGATTAACATATATTTTTCTCATTAAGAAAAGGCAGAGCAGTACACTGCCAATCAGCAAGAGTAGTCTAACCAGATGGGTGCTTCTTGGGGTGATTTTTCAAACAAATATTTCAATCCCATTTGAAGCATGATGTCACTTGTTTCAAAATCTTTTTAGCTTTGACTTACTGGACTTAGGCATATTTATCTTAAACAATTACGGATCCACAGACACAACATGGGTCTTTACTTGTTTGTCACTGAATCTATTAAGGAGTGTATTGGTATGTAAGGCTATAAAAGGCAGTGAATACACTTGAAAAATCTCAGCAAATGCTGGCAATTCTCAGTCATTTCTGTTTAGCCAAGAAAATAAATAGAGAAGTACCTTGTAGACTAAGCTGACTTGTTAACTGTTATCTTTCCCATCTGTTTATCCTACCTACCAGTCAGGTTTTGTCAAAACTAGAGACAGAAGGAATTAGTTTTGGTGAGTTCACTAGATGATGTAGTTTGAATCACTGCTACACCTTTTGCACATACAGATAAAGCATCTTTAATAATATTACCTGCAGAAATAATTTTCAAAGCTAAAAAAATCACAAAACTGCTAAAGGACCAACTTGTGATTTCTTTCACTGAACAGCCCTGTAGTCTGGATATTCAGCTTGGACAAGGTCATCCAGGTTCAATTCTCTCCTCAGTGGGTAAGAGCTCAAAACAATTTCCAATCTCTTACAGGAGGTTTCCAAATCATCATGATCTGAAGTTTTCTGACAGAATGAAACTCTCAGGACTGCCCATGGAGGCTGCTCACTGTGCAAGAAACTGAAATATCAACCATCAGGAACCAAGCATATCCTGAGTCAAATGAGTCAAGTTCAAGCAAATGTTGCTTCTAATGCCTTTCATTTGCAAGGAAACCAAATAGATTCACTGTATTCAAGCCTTTCAAGAAGAATTTTGATGTAACTTAAGTCATGAGGGTCATGAATCTGCTCTTTAACCTTGACCAAGTCTGTTCACCCTTCAGATCTCCCTTTTCCTCTCACAGACTTCATGGAGTTTGCCTTTATATACGGTAAGATTTTCAGAGCAGGAGTTAATCTCCTTTCAGGTACTTAAATGTGATGAAATTCAAACATCTGGTTTGGACCATTACACTGTGTCATTGATAAAAATAATAATAGGCATTTCTGTGGGTGGCTTCTTCATTTTGTAACAGGGCTGAAGAGAGAGGCAGAAAGAATATGCCCTGCTGGTATAATACAAAAAATTGAAAACATAAATGCAGAGTGTTACACAGTTTTCTACTCCATAGTGTGGAATGAGAAGCATCCACAATTCATGGAACATGAGCGCACACACACGGGGTTTTCTGGTTTCATGCATTTGTATTCCCCTTTAACACTAATAGCTGTAGAACAGTATTAGCTGTAGACGTATTACAGAAACAGATATAGCTACAGCTTTTAGCGGCAAGTGGCACGCTGAAGTAGAGCAGTGTCTGTTCTTGCCAAGCAAACACAGGAGCCATTACGTACTCAGCAACCTGACCTACAACTGTGAAAGTCAGCATTGCTGGTTTATCAGAGTATTAAGTGATAGAGAGGCTGTTAGCCAGAACTTCTTTATCTGCTCTTGTTCTGAACCCTGTCACGTTATCTTTCAAATTTATCTAAACTACCATGACAAACAAGCAGACAGGCTCTCAGTTTTCAGCTGCACTTCAAGCAGCTTAACCCAGAACGTTGCACTGTTCATTGCCAGACACAAGATGAAGGGTACATGTGGCTGTCATCTGCAAGCACACAAGGCAGGTTAGGAACAGCAAAACACAATTTTTCACTCATTTTTTTTTTATGACATGCCGTGTTACACACCCCAGATTTTAAGTACACTTCGAGCACAAGCAATCATGCTGACCAATACTCTCCCATTGGTCTTGGTACTTTGTAAATTTATGTTTAGCTGTTCCCTCTTGCATTGTGTATTCCCAAGCAGGTGGTGGTGGTAGGAAATAGCTGTGATTTTGCATCACATAGCACAGTATATGGTCTGTAACGTGCAATCCCAACTTTTACAGCAAGAACTACAACTATATTCAACTAATTTTTCATATCTAGCAGAAAATCAACATCATGATAGTGTGTATCAAGTACTACATGCTATTTGGTCCTCTTTTGGGTATGGATTTCCCACTTCAATTCATATCCAGGTTAGCTGAGAAGCAACAATATTTTTTTCACAATCAACTGTATAATATACGAGTCTTCTGTGTAAAACATCCAAAACAGTTCTAGATATTAATCATCAATCCCTTTTTCTGATGGATGCTTTAAGGAGAATGGAACAGGATACACTTTCACATTCATAAATATATATATTAACATATGTTCCCATAAATTCCTTTTTTAGGGTTCGACACACTGAATGACTTTTCCCTGTAACAGAACTGGCAGTCTCAAAAGTACAATATTACATGTTTCTCCTGCCAGCATGCCTGGCAGATTGGCCTAACAGACTGTTAATACAAAACCTCATTTTTTGTAATAGGTGGAATTCTCTTTTACTGTCTTCTGTCTACAGGCAAGACAAAACCCTAACTTCACCTTTTTAAAAGAAATTCAATAATTTTTGCAAATCAGTAGATGAGTAAAACCACCTGCAATATTTCTGTGTTTTCAAACAGTATTATGCTTAACTTTGCTGCACAAAAATAAATAAATAAATTATGAAGTGATTCAATGCTCTGTGCAGACCTCAGTCCTCTTTGGAAAACTTGTGCTGTTGACTGCAATAGATTTTTCAACAGAACAGTCAAACAACACAGGTGATTTGCAACATTGCAGAACCCAGTAATTCCCACTATTCATCTTTTCAGAAGAGCTATGAATCCAATGAAGATTTATAAGCAGAAAGTCACTTTCATTCTCAAATAATGTACAACTGGCAATATAATGCACGCACTTTTAGCAGGCTCTGTTTATAACATGCTGCATCACTTTGTGTTATGACGTGCCGTAAAGTCTGACCTAATTTGACACGACAGCTAAAATTTAAAGGACAACATTTCCCACTTCGCTTCCAAATGGGATAACTGCAATGTTCCAACAAAAGCTGGCCAGCAGAAGAAGGGCAGACGGCAAAGTGTCCATGGTCTGCCAATTTCTAATCACTGCTGAGTCATTCAGCATATCTCTAGAAAAAATCCCTTAAAAGAGTAATTAATCATCATTTAGGAAAGGTCTTCAGTGAAGCATTTATTGTCTTCAGTTCATGCGTATCACTTTATTAGGAAACACTGAACTTCTGCATTCATGTACCTGTATTTATGTCAATTCAGAAGAATATTGTCACTACAAAAACCAAAGCAAAGTATGCTTAGTGGTATCTTATTATTCTCCAGTTCATACTTTGTTATAGAAATGTTTGAATCTAGAGCAATTCCAGCGTCTAGTGATTTGGACACTTCTCCACTATCAATGCAGCACCTGGGAGAGTATCACTTTCAAAGTGAATGTTAAAGTCTCTTTGAAACTGTATTTGCTGTATTTCTTGTATTGTATTGAACCAATATACTGTATTTAGACATAAATAAAAAATCTGATCTTAATGGATTGCAAGAAAACAGCTTACTGATTCAGAACATCAGAAGAATAAATTAAGGATAAATATATATTATACACACGCACACAAACCAGTCAAAATCTTCCACAGTATGAACATAATCTGTAGCTGTGTACCACAAGCAAGATACTGAGTGATGTATCCTTCCTACCAGGATATGCCCAGGACCCAGCATCTCCTTGCTGTATGCAAGAAAATTATCAAATCTGCTTTAACTTGTTAAATGCACTTTAATTTCTTTCTCTACTAAAATATTCACACTTTGGAATAATTTACCCATCCAGTTTGGATCAACCCATAGAAAATAAATGAAAACGACACCTCAAACCTCTATTTAGCTTTATTAAGCCAACATACAAACCCTTGCATTGTAGAAGTTAAAGAATATTTAAAAATAAAATAAAATAAAATAAAATAAAATAAAATAAAACAACTCTGTAAACCAAAAACTTCAACCCAGCAACTGCAGCCTGCACTGTACTTCAATCCCCAGTCAAGCAGACATTACAGTTCAGAACACAGTCAAAGCCTAAGAAAAATGCCATTCAATCAAAGCAAATCCTAATCTTTTGTGCATTTCATGATGGTGTGACTTTTAGAAAATGGGATAATTTTCCCAAATCATCTTAATGTGTGGAAGCCATATGAAAATCTCCATTTTCCATCACCTCTGTACTTCCTTCCCTGAATAAATGCCTGAGACAATCATTTTAAAATGCTAGGGGAAAAGAAAAAAAAAAATGCTGGGGCAGTAGAACTGGCAATGGTTGCCTTTGTCTGCTTCAAAATTAGTAGTGACTGTGGAAGACCTTATAAAACACTGGTAAATTCATTTTTGCTCCTTAGTGGCAGGTTTCTTCAAATTCTTGGGGGAAGTGAACTCTTGCTTGTGCTATCTAGCATTAGTCTTAATGAACAACTTAGAGCAGTGCAAAGGCACTACTTTTTCTGAGAGAGGTAAAATAATAATTTTTACAGTAACTCTCATTTCTTCAGTGAATTAATAACATTTCAGAGAAGACTTCTGACCTATCCCTTCAACCTAAATTATCTACTTATAATTACCTGGTAAAATATTATGGCATTTCTATATGCGTGGCTAAACCTGGCCTTCTCATGACTAAGTTTGATTATATTCCAGAACTGTAAGTTACATATTTCTGATATCCTTGGAGAATTAAAATATATTAAAAAATAAATCAAGACGTGAATCAAATTAGAGAATCATCTGTAGTAGGTTCAAGCAAATGTCTCATTTATAAGTTATAACCAGCTTGATTTTTTATGCCATTGGCACAACCTTAGAAGTTTTGCACAGTGACATTTCCTATTGATCTCTTGTGAATTTAGAAAAAAAGCTTCTCTCTTCATTAAAAAAAATTCCCCATTTAAGATGGCAGAGGCTATGGCTCTATTCTAATTATCCATCTCTACCTTCCATCTTGATTTATTCCTATATGTTCTCATCTTACAAATACTAAAATAAAGCAAAGGCAAGTGAGAATCATTTGAATGATTTTGCAGCCAGCATGCTATTATTTGTTTGCTTGTTTTAAATAGAGGTACCTAAAGCTGTAATGCTAACTCTTGCGGGTCAACAGAAATGGCATTATTTATACCACTTTTAAGGTGTGGGATGAAAATGTGCCAGGTTGGCTCTGTTCCACCATCTATCAGTCCAGGATGTGACTTGAATTGATGACCCCCACCAGATGTTTCACAGGGAAGAGTAAGAACTACTGCCACCTGCTGAAACAAGAGAGCTGACATTCTCCAGTGAAGACATCAGACATTCTCAGCAGTTCAAGATGGAGTGAGTTTAAGCACTGAAATGGGAGCCTTTTCTATCTTGCAGTCTCCTCCTTGAGTTATAAATAATTCTGACTACACTTGTTATTCTTTTAAATATATAGTCTTCCTAAGTAATTTGCTTTAACAACATCTAGTGTAAAGTCCATATTCACCACATGACAGAATTAATGAAATAATCTCCAAACACTTGTGAGACATAAAAAGCACCATCACTATTTTCAGTTGGAAAACATGGGTGGAGACTTGCCCAGCTGTGGTCTGTGGCGAATCAGACAGTTTCTTATTGCACGTATTGCAGCTCCCTCTCACAAGACCCTTCTTACTCTCTCAGGGAAATGCTTCCCACATTTCAGAGCCCTCAGATTCAGCAGCTGGAATACTTCTTTCAGAGATGACTTCAAATAACATAAGATTTTATATATATATATATAATTCAGTTCCGCTATTTCCATCAAAGACCAGGCAAAGTGAGGCCTAAACCAACCATGATGCTTCAGAGTATACTACTGAAGTTAAATATATATATTATACTGCAACCAGATTAAAAAAAATAAATTCTAGTGTATATAATTTATAGTTCATGATGTTCTTTGAAGCTCTTTGACTGAATCTAAATCTAAATGATTCCCAGTCTGCCTACAAAGTGAACTATTTTGGTCATGAAACATTACCTTCCCAGCATGTGGTATGCCTATCAGCAGAAAAGTGGTAAAAAAAAAAAGAACTGACTAACTTTATTTATTACATTTGTATTGCTTACAAAACCATTTACTTAATGGATGAGTATCATTAGCAGTCCAACCACAAAAAAAGAATACAATGATGTGTTTCATAGGTTCATTAAAATAATATTTCAAAGCAATCATTAGAACAAGAAGCTAAAGATCCAAGAGACAGTAAGTTATCTGCAAATAAATGAGGCAGAACAAACATGTTTTGAAGTAAGTTAAGAAACATGTTTACAAATATATTACACCCATAACAAAAGCAGGACATGAAGCTTAGAGAATGCCACTCATGCAACTTATCAAAAAGAAAAAAAAAAAAGAAAAAAAAAGGCATCTGTAACTAGCTTTGATTCAAGGGTCCTCAGACTTGCGGTCAGCATGCTGTTCTAAAAGATATATGCCTGAGCACATTGCATATGGAACTTTGTAACAGAGTAAAGATAATGTTATGCTTAAGTGTGCCTTAGATTAAGGGTAGAATCCTATGGACATTTCTATCGCCTGTTGTGAAAAGAGAAAACAAACAAAAAAAAAAAAAAGAGGGAGAGAGAAAATAAAAAAACAAACAAAAACCAACAAACCATTGCAGAAGCAAACAGCATTTTTCTGCTCACAGACTTCCATGGTGGAATAGAAGTGTTTCCAGTAGGCCAGACAAAGGCTGCAGGAACGTGTTGCTGTGACACCTGCAGAGTGGTAAGTCTCCCTACATGGTAAAATCAATCATAGAAACATGGGTGAAGGTTCTTGAGCTTTATACTTACTTTCTGCAATGGCTATTAACAGAAAAATGGAGAACAGGAATAAAGGAAAAATTGATTTATCCAAGCGTATAAGATCAAGGCAACCAAGATAGAGTTAAACTGGAGAAAGTTTACAGATGAGCAAAGCACAAAGGTATAAAATCTTTTTCTTATGAAGAATGGTTAAATAAGATTAGAACTCTTCAGCTTAGAAAAAGACAACTGGGGGAAGATACATCAGGCATCTATGAACTCAACTGGTGTGGAAAAAGTGAGTAATAATCAACTGTTTTCCATATCTTCTAGCACAAGAGCTGGGGAGATGCCAGCCTAAACTATCAGGTAGCATTTTTACAAAGGAGACACATCATCATGCAGTGCACGGTTGAGCTGCGGGTAGCCTTGTCATGCAAAACGGACGATTGTAAAAGTTATGGTGTGTTAAAGGAGTGGCTGAACGCAGGAGTGAAATTCATCATCAACTTTAACATACACAGACCTATTAAGGCTCAGAAAGCAGAAAGGCCCTAGACTGCAAATTGTGGGGTGTTAGGAGAGTACTGCAAGTGACGTACCACCAGGTTTTCCATCTGTTATAGCTTCACCCTTCCACATACATCTGTTCTGGCAGTTGTCAAAGACAGTTTCCTGGCCTGGATGGACACGAGATCTCAGCTGTTTTAGCCATCCTTACATTCAGAGATGAAAATAATGTATCAGAAATCAGACCTAAACAACTTGACCAGGAAATGAGCCTCTTCACCCCTCAGATGGGCCATTCTGAGATCTCTAAACTGTCTTTTGTGGACCAGTGGAGAACTGGAAGACTGAAAAAAAAAAAAAAAAAAAAAAAAAAAAGTATGCTCTATTGTCCTGACTGTTTGTTCTACTTCGGATGGCATCACTAGGTCTACTAGGTCTTCACCATCCTCATATTTACAGGTGTCCTGGCCACTTCTACCTATTTCAGATAAACCCTAGGTCTATCCATAGTGCAAACCATCAGTTTCTGTTGTGATTTCCCTTCCCTGTTGCATCCCTTGCTACCTTCCTTTTCCATAATCTGTTTTCTTTTCCCATGTTTAAGCAGCAAAGAGAACATCTTTTGCAAGCTCTATTAAAATAGAGAAAAAAAAAAAAAAGAGAGAGAGAGAGATTGAGAGAGAGAGAGAGAGAAAGGCAGCTAAAAGCAGTGCCTTAATTAGTCCAACTTCTATACAAATTCATCAGGTCTCAGAGTGGCTGATCAGACAGTGCCTCTCCATCAGTGAGACAACAAGAAATAATCAGCACATGAGCCTGTCCTTCTGGTGTCTGCTGGTCCTTTCTGTTCTCTTGTATTTTCTTGTCTTCAAAGAATCAGAATCAGATGTGCAAAACATACTGCTAATAGTTCTGCTCCATCTTGACATATTCCTTCTCTCTCTAAGAAGGGACTGCAAATATTGCTTTGGGTGATGATTTTTAAACATAATTTAGTCTAACTAGAGAGAAAGGAATAAAGAACGCTATTAGCATAAAATCTTTCCTCGTTTCATTATCTATTAAATGCTCTACCTGGGTTTTCATTGTTTTTTTTCTGAATCTTTAATCTTTAAAAAATGTAAACAATTGTTGCTGTCATGAAACTACAAGAACTAATAACTCTAGCCTATAATCAGCTGCTTAGAACTGTCAGCACCTTTAATTTTCTAGACCACCTCCTATCTAATGAAATTAGGAAAGCTGCCTTCCAGACATCAAAACATAGAGCAGCTGATTGTCTGAGAGGAACTCTTGTGCTCCCCAAACCACCTGTGCCACAACTGTTTTGTTATGGGCCAGCAGTTGTTCAACTGTGCCTGCGTCAAACGAAGAGCATGATAGAATGATCTAATAAAGAGTATACTGAAGAAAGGAGCAAAGAACATTAGGGAGAGGAAGTAACAGCTCTGGAGTTAAAGCCACAATCAATTCCTATTACAAAGTTCTCTTTCAGTAGTTGTATAATCAGAGCTAGAGTGGAAAAGGTGTTCAGGTCCAAAACTGTCACATTTACTTTGAAAGCAAAAGGGAAAATTTAAATAGCTTTCAGTTCCATCCTGTTAAAATATTGCCATGACTCAAAAATGCTTGTCACATTTCTTAGTCCCATTCTCTCTTTAAAAATATCTGACCTTTCTCCTACACCTTCACAATACCTAGCATTCCTTGAGTAGATGAGTACTCATTACATAGTGTAATGAATGTATAATGTCCAATTAAAGCAACAACAATCAATTAGAAGTCTCTCTCTATATATATTATTATTATATATATATATATTATTATATATATATATTATTGCTGCGGATAGTTTTGGTCAAATCTGATACACCTGGGAGTCTTGCCATTTATTTTGGTAAGATTTTCTGCATGCCTGAGTATACACCAACTAGTTAAAAAGAAAGACAAGGAAAAAAAGGGAGAGAGAGAGAGAGAGAGAGAGAAATTAAAACAAACAAATAAACAAAACACCCAAACCAGAAAAACGCTTCAACAAGTGACGGAGATCTTCCTGCAGAGTAAGCCTAGAAATCCATTTGGAGAGGTAGATTGAGTGTTCCCAAGACATAACTGTGTACTGTTATAGGGGACTAAGTGACAGGTTTTTCTGCAAGAAGCAGAACAATCTGGATTCACTTAATAATAATAATAATAATAATAAATATTATATGACTTCACAGAATCGATGTTTTCAAGTTTAAACAAGAGATTTCCAGAGTGGAAGAGTCTTGTAGCTAAGTTCGAGCAACTAGAATGCTTTCCAAGCAGTGTATAGAAAGATGAAGCTTGAGTTTAAGACATGAAATTCACCACTTTCTGAAATTTTCATGACATGTATAAAAGTTTCTTATGAACCTATGTTAGCCCAGTAAATCAAACACTGATTTCAACACCACTTAAGGAACAGACAGTTTTTTTTGTGGCCAGATACAACATATTACTTTGATTTCAAATCAAGGCACATCTGCACATCTTCAGGGCAGATGCAAGCACACCATCAAATTGTATGACAAGCACAGCAGTGGACGATGCTGATGCACATACAAAAAAGCCAGATCTTATTTTCCACCAATGAATCGCAGAATGGTTGGGGTTGGAAAGCATCTCTGGAGGTCGTCTTATCCATCCCTTCTCAGTTCAAGCAGGTTCACATACAGCAGGTAACCCAGGATCATGTTCAGGCAGTTTTTGAATATCTCCATGGATGGAGATTCCACAACCAATCTGGGCAGCCTGATCCAGTGCTCGTTCACCCTGAAAAGTCTTTCTTCTAAGAAATGAAAATTCTAATGAATTCTCTTTCTTCTAAGAAATGAATTTTCTTCTAAGAAACAAAAGAATTCTAAGAACTCAACAAGGAAAAAAACAAAGCACGTTGACCCCAAGTTACCCTCTATCACCAGCTTCTAAACGAGGGTAGAACCTTACCCAAAAAATTCCACAACTTGGAAACTTGTGTTTCCATTTTATTGCATACCAAAACATCTGCTTAATGAATTAAGCAATGTTATGTCTCTCTTTTAAAGGAAGAAAGCAATGAGAGAACATGTTACAGCATTAAAATTTAGAATTTAAGTGAGTTTAAGTGACTTAACAACATTTATGCAGGGCAATATTAAATGTGGACTAGAGAAAAGTCTGACTTTTTTTTAGTATATTGCCATATACTTTATTTATTCAATATGTATGTGCACTTTCGAAACTCTTACAGGGGAAAAAAAAAAAAAGAGAGAGAGAGAGAGGGAGATCACTTTAGAGAGATTTGTTTATACCATTCTTTTTTCTTGATGATAAATTTGAAGGATTATGAAGGGTAAAAAATATGACTATTGCCAGTTTTGCAGGATTGTCTGGAGGTGTCAGGTCCCACTCTGCTACAGATTATGTAACCCCATTCTCTTCACCCTCCATCCTGCCATAAACCCAAAGAGTATGAAGTGGGTTTTTTTGTTTGTTTAGTATTAAGGTATAAGAAATAAACCCAGCCATGAATATGCTATCTTCAGAAAACAGTCATACCCATGAAAATAGAAGAAAGTGTTACCTCATGATGCAACTGTTTGGCTAGGTGGGGGCAGGATGTGCCTGGGGCAAGGAAAGCCTTGCTCAGAGCATCCAGGTTTGTGTACAGCTGCCTGAGGCAATCCCTGTCAGGTTTTGGTCCTGATGTTCCTTGTCTTAGGACAACTTGTGGGTACAGCTGGGTCCTCAGCCTGTGCAAGAATTCCCAAGAGTTTTTGGACCCTAGAATAAACTAGGAAAGTAGCAAAGAGGCAAGCAGGCAACCAATTTTGACCACACCATTTTCAGTGAGTTTGCCCATAGGCCAGCTCAGATTAATCTTTTCCTCTGAATAACATAATTAAAGAAAAAGTTCTGAAGGTTGTGTGGCGTGTCAGTACCTGCATACGTGCACAAATGTCACCGTCTAGAGTGAGCAGATCTAGGGCAGGATGCAGCATGTACTGTCTACTGGTGCCAGCAAGTATCATTTCCATTTTTAGTACCGTAAATATGACTGGATATAACTAAGTAACATTTTTTAAAAAAAGTGTTGGAACCCACCAGTATTATATAAATTAATTTATGGATCATACAGATTTTGAATTCAGACCAGATTATCAAATCAGGTCAATCAATCAAGCTAATTAATTCTATCACTGATAGGATGCAGATTTCTCAAGAAATAAAATGTTTTTGTTTTGGTTTGGTTTGGTTTGTTTTTGGTTTTTTGTTTTAAAACACAGTTGTCATCTTGCAAAACTCATTATACATTCAAATATACTTTAGGTAATAGGTGAATCTTGCTTACAAAACATCAAAAAAGAAATATAAAAGTCATTTCTCTCACAGCCACTGCTAAAGTTTAGGCATGAATGGAAAGAAAAAAAAAAAAAAACTTTTACTGAGCACCCAAATTGAAGACATGTATATAAATTAAATTTATAATTCTGTAATTCTTTTAAAAGTATATTTCAAATAATGCAAAGTCCAAAGTTTTTCATCGCTACACAAAATTAGTCAATTAATCTTATCTTGGAAAACTATTGAACATATTTGTTGAAAGTTGACAGAAATTCCTGAAAACAATCCCTAAACAGTTTAGACTTCTGTCTTCAATATAATGGCAGTTATTTTATTTTTTTTTTTTATCATAAAATAACATTGTTTATCACTTTGTTTTTTGTCATTGGAGTTTCGGAGAGATGTTTGCATAACAGAGAAAAGGAAAGTACCAATATGGTGAAAGTTACAAAAAGATTTACATTGACTTATCTAAGTAGCTTGAAATTCCTAACATGATTATACAAAATTGTTTAAATTTAAGGTTGAGGAAATTAGGTATTTCTTCAAAGGACAGAATATCACAGGAACTTATGAAACTTCTTCAACTCAGATAAAAAAAAAAAAAAAAAAAAAAGTGATATGACATTCTCATATATCTGAAGTCACATATTTGTAAGTGCTATAAATGGTCTTACCCTAGGCAGAGACTGTACACAATACCATAACATAGGTAAGGGCAACCAATTTCATCACCCCTACCATGGGAAGTAACTGGAATTCAGCTGCGCTTATCTGTACAACAGAGTGTGTCTTATAAACTATTAAAAGTCTGATATATAAAAGTGAAACTACTAAAAATCACAGCATCACTGACTCTAAAAGTGTCAATAAGACAAGAGGACTGTGACACTGCAGAAAACCAATTTGAAGAAGTGAAACATTCGATTTCCAGTTTAAGGGGTTTTACTTGGTTGTGCATGGAACAGAAAACATAAAAAGCACAAAGAAAAAGTCTATTCTCCTTGAAGACTCTGCCCTCTGCCCCACCAAATGAATCAAGGTTTGCTTTCTTTATATTGTAGGGCTAGAACTATTTGATCTGAGGTATTTTTCCTTTATTAAGCTTATTTCCCATAAAGAGGGGTGTTGCTTAATTCAAATGGACTTCTGAACTGCATAAATTAGAGCTTTGTGGTTTGGTAGAATTGCAGTATTTGAGAAATATTAAGGAACTTTATTTCAGAAGTAAAGAGTACACTCAGTAGCAAGAATGGACAGGGTGAAGTACTTTTTCACATGGAAACATACACACACCCATACATACATGGACATACACATGCTTTAGGTATTCACTATTTTTTCCCAGATTCACCTCTGCTTTACATTTGAGAATGAACTAGAAAAATAATTTTTTAGGCAAGAATTATTAAACATGAACACACTCTGTTTGTTCTTTAATATAAACAGTAAGCCTCTTTCACAATAGAAAGATAACCTTCAAAGGCCCTATTCATCCTTACCTTTCCACACACTTTGGCATTTTAGGCTATTTTGTTTGAAAAACAGGAGGGTGCTACACACCAGGACAAGCAAGTAGGATCTGATTAGCTGTACCACTTAGTCGTGATGTTAACTCATTGTTTCAGAAGTCAGGCAAAAGTTTTGGCCACAGCCTTCCTTGTGTACACTACATGTGATTAATAAAATCCACTGCTCCTTGGCACAGTCCTCCAGTTCCATAGCCTCAAAGCTCTTCAACAAGGAGAAAAAGCCCAGGAGGAAAAAATAATAACAATTTTTAAAAAATGAGAAAAAAGAAAAAAACTTTCAAGGAGCTCTTTTAGCATTGCTGACTCTCCAAGACACATCTCAGGGCATATAAAGAATTAATTACTCCATGAGGTACACAACTACAACATCACTTGAAACTATGTGACATTTTTGGATAGTTCCCAGGCATTTGTAGCCAACAGGTGCCTAGTAGTTGCACAATTTTCTAATTAGTTCATGTGCTATACTTCAAAACTAATTACTAAAATAGCTGGATTATAATGTTGCAGAGAGTCATTCATGTGCCACCTACCATTAAGGGGAGGGAAGTTTTGTGAAGGTTAATTAGCATTTTTAAAGTACTTTGGAGATGAAAAGCTTAACTATATGCCTAATAAAAGAAGTAAAGGTAATAGTTTCCATTCAGTGAATTCTTTTTTTTTTTTTTTTTCTATTGAAAGAGAATTGTAAGGGTTGCTTTAAGAACATACATTTTCATCTACAAGGAATGAAATCAACTCCCAACAGGATCAATCAAGCCCCAGTGAAATGCAAATCAACCACAGTGACCTCCCCATCCTGGTGCAGGAGAGGCTGGTGTGGGCCCCCAGGCAAAGGTTCTGTGCAACTGAAAGTAGATGCTCCCTGTGCCCTTGAAGAGATCAAATAATCAAACCATTATATATGATACCCTTTTAATTAAAGTAGCACACAGATATTTGTCTCTTGGGTTATCTGCTGGCCATTCTCTGTTCAGAAAATACCCACTGGCCTCTCTGAGAAGGGATCTTTGTGCATCTGAATCTCTACCTGAAATTGTGCCCTCAGCATTCTGGAGTCTGCTTATCTACTGTTAAGATTTTCAGAGTAACAAGGAGCATTAGGCACATTCTCTATAAACATTAAATTATTTTTCCCAGACTTAGAGTTACATATAATTTTTTAATAAACTTTTTGTGGGCTTGGGAAATAATATGCAAGTCAATTTTAAATATCCACACATATGTATTTCTATAAATTCTGTTTCTTCACAAAGGTAACAGCAGAAAAAAAGAGTACTCACTAATTACAAAAAATAAATTATTTGGCTCATATGATTACTATTTACGCTGTAAATCCAGAATTGTCACTGACAGAAATTTATTACTGTCATCAATAGAAAGATTATTTTAGTGCTGCAGATGGTTGTCCTTTTATAGGCCATTTTAATGACTTGTTCTTATCTAATCTGTCATGCGTTATTTTGTTGTCGTTATGAACTTTCTAAGTTTCATATCAATCAATTTCTGATGTTTACTAAACAGATGGTGTTATATAAGAAAAAAAGGGAAAGCATAATAATGACATTTAGTTCTCAAAAATACTCCAACAGCTACACATTTTGTCAAATATGAAAACTATATAATTTGTTTAAAAAAAATGTATCCAAAACAAAATTATTCATAAGTTATAAACTCAAAGAGCTTATGAAGCAGAGTATGAAATCACCACATTTCTGAAAGGATGTTATTGAACTTCAGGAATGTTTGTCAATTAAGATACATTAGAAACCTATTTGCTGGAGTTCTCAGCATTCCTTTTGTACAAAGCACTACCAGCAAATAGTTGCAGTAATTGCTAAGTGATGTAGATAATTATTTAATACATAAGTGTGACTCATGTCTGTTGCTTGAAATCTACTTGTGAGTTGTGGTAATTATTTGTGCACCTCAATTTACTGAAAATTTTGCCTCATCTTTGTAATCTTTATTACTCTTTTGTTTAATCATTGCACTATCATCAAATAGGCACAAAGACTTGGAGAGACAAGCTTTACAATAAATGAAATTACTCACACCTAAATGAATTAGAGAGTTGAAAAACTGTAAATAACATTCTACATGAGAACAATTACACGTTTTTCATCTTATACCAGTAAAATAAGATTGAACTTTCCCACCATAACTTCTAAGAATATACAGAAAACTACCTCAAAGCATGAGGAAGACACCGTGAAACACTCTTAGATGAAGAAATAACAGAGTTCAAGACCTCTTTACCGTGCATCTTCCATACATACATTGCAAAACAGGCTTGAATTACGGGATTACCTTCCCCACACAAAGAATATTTACATTCCTCCTAATTTCGTGCATTAACTAAAACCGTTCATGGAGTTCAACTGATTAATCTGGTTCTAGCAAATATTACAGTGGCTAAAAGGGAAACATAAATACTAGATCAAGGCTTAGAGATTGCCCAAGTACTGAATATCTACAAGGACGGAGATCTCTAAGGACTATCTCTGGTCTCTGCCACCGAGAAGGATGTTTCCCTCCCCCCTTCAAATCAAAATTCATTTTACTTCAACTTGTGCCTTTTGCCCCTTGTGTCCTTTCACTCTGCTCCTCTGAGAAGAACGTGACTCCACCTTCTCTTGAGCCCCATACAGACAGGGGAGGAGAGCAACTGGATACCCATCTTAAACTGCTTCACTCCTCCAGACTGAATAAACCCCACCTCCATCTCTCCTTCATTCAATATATTATTTCTAAAGAGTTCAGACGGTGATGTATCAGATACCTAATAAGTGTATTCAGTCCCCCTCTTACCCACCAGGGATCAATCATCTTCAGGTGACAAAAATTATTTGATGGAGCTAGAGCAGTAATACCATAATAGCTAGTTCCAGCTGGTGAATCTTACCTTGCTTCTAGATGGCCAAGGAAATATTTTCTTCCTGTTTCACAGAGCAGGAAACGGAGGAAGAGATTTATTTTATTTTTTTTTTTTAAGATATTCTTTGTTCCAAGTATTCTCTCTTAATAAGGTTGTTACTGAGCTTTTGATAATTTTATTTTTTTATGCTTTGTGATAACATATCATGAGTTAGATGCAACTAATTAGCCTTTGTTAGTTGTTACCTGTTTACAGTATGCTGCAGTAGAATAGGTAACACTGTATATCTGCTTTCTTATTTACCCAACAGATGTGTCCCCAGCAGGACATTCTTTCTACAATATACACGTAGCATGGTGATGGTTCCTGCAAAATGCAGATTTCTCCTGGTATAAGGGAAACACTTAAAAGGAGGTAACAGAGGCATGTTCTTGATATACTACTTTTTTTTTTTTTTCTAGGGAAATTAGTAAAACTTGACAATTTGTCCAATTGTTTCTAGGAGAAAAAGAACAAAGCTACAAAAATCCCATTGCTCTAACAAGAATAAACATCTGTTAGTGGAGGCAGCGGCTCAATGGACATGACTTGGGTATTCTTGATATATAAACTGGGCAGAATTTATCTGGTATGGCTCTATATAAGTCACTGAAATTCCAGCAATAAAGAAATGTTAGCAAGGCCAATCCTTGCCTTTCATCAGTCTTCTACAGGGAGAAATTAAAGCTGACTTGAACTCAGGGTGGGTTCAGAAAATATATATATATATTAATTAAAAATAAACAACAACAAAGGGAACAGCAAAATAGCAGTTTCTCATTAAACTAAACTCATTCAAGTCAGTGATTGCAGTGAATAAAAATAATTTGAAAGACTTCCACCTTCATTGAATGCATATTTTTAAAGCAGTGAAGACAATCTCAGTCATTACAGAATCACAGCTCCAAGACATCTGCAAGCACACTCGTATAGAAATGAATTGAAGACACAGTACCTCTGGCTACAGCCTTGTGTTTAGTGAATAGAATGTAGTTTCTTAAACGGACAAAATCAATTTGTTAACTGATTGGCTACTCCCTATTTCATCTCCAAAGTTTTTCTCCATTTGCATGTCTGGTGTGCCAACTGCTGTTCTTTAAATTAAGGCAATCATCTGTTCGCCAGGAAAAAAAAACACTATATTTAACAAGATGAAAGGGCTGGATAAAAGATATCTCAGAGGCAAGCTTTATCTCATGTCAATGACAAGTTTCACCTCAAATAATACTGGCTGTAAACATATTTGTTTTAAAATGCACTCATTGTTCCTGTATTTTATCTGGGCTGCAATGAGTGGCATGGTACAGTGCATTGTACTTTGAGCCATAGTGGGAGACTAGAACAAGACTTATATTCCCTCGTCTACAGGCTGGCAGAGGCTGAATATGTCACAGTCAAAGAAATACAAATGCTGTTTATCAGAATAGACACATCTTTAGGCTGCCACATGCAATAGTTATCTCTTGAAAACTAGCCAAGCAGCAGTCAAAAATCACATCCCCAGCATTAGACTAGATGCTTATGAGAAGCAAAGGCTTACTGTGTACTAAAACCCCATTACTTTTTCACAAGTCTCAGTCCCCCAGAGGCTTGAGAAATGCCTTAACCTTAAAAGTAGTCACATTCCCTGTCTTTGATTCTGCTTTTTAGATTGGGTTTTCACATTCACACTGTGCATTTCACCAGAGATGGATCTCTCCCTAGGGCTCTCAGTCTGGCCTTCTCCACCACCCTGGAGTCTCAGGACCGACTGTCCCTAAACACCTGAAGATGATCATTAGAGGCAAGCAAACATGAGTGAGCCTTCAAAAATAAATAAATGAATGAATGAATGAATGAAAAGACACAGACCCAGGAGCTTGCCAGGTCTTCCCAGAGAGCCTGCAGGTTTCCTGGCTTCAGCTTAAAAACAACTGAAGTCCAAAAGATGGCACCTACCTATTTCTCCCTAAAAACAGGCAGAATGGCTCTCTGCTCAAGGCCACTCCTAATTTCAAGGTCTGCATCTCCTCTTCTCCTTCCAAGGAGATGGTACAGCTTGGCTCTGACCAGACTTCCCAGCATGACAAAGCTAGTCATGGATAATGATTCTCCCATAAACTGGGAACTGACTTACAAAAGTTTTGCTGCACCAAAAAGGAGACAGCCACTAACTAACAGCCTTCTTTTCTCTATTCCTCTGCAAAAAAGAATGCTTGCTCAGTTGCAGTACTAAGGAGATAATTTCTGTATCAGTAGGTCTCACGTAAGAGAAGTAGGAAGAGAAAGTTTAATTCAGATTTTTATACATGTTGGTTGTTCATTTAAATAATAGTATTTGCAGTCTGCATGAAACTTCACCAATAACTTGGTGAACTAGGTAATAAAAAACAGGGTCTGAAGAGTTGTTGCTGCTGTCTGAAGCAATGCAGTATGATTTCATGGAAAGGTTAAACAAATTCTGCCGGATGCTTGATTTAATTCTGTACCAAAGATAATGAGACTGCCTTGCTGTCTGTAATTTTCCATTATTATTTAACAAATTCTCTGGCAGGTCTGTCTATAAATATTCCTGTTTTCCATAATTCTGTGACTTTCACAGCCAAATCCATTAACCAGCTGCCTTTTTTTATTTTTTTAAACCTCTCTCTCTTTAATGACTGTACATAGAAGCATCACTCTGGTTCTGAAATTTAGTTCATAAGGAGATGTTAAAAACAAACAGAAAGTGCTGAGAAATACAAAAGAAAAGAAACAAAACCAAAAACCTAGGACAGCCTGAAAATTCAAACAGCTTTCTGATGTACTTTTTGCTACTCTAGCACTTCCATCAGTGAGAAAAGTTCCTTTGGCCTACAAGACCAAAGGCATGGAGTCAAGCACAGACTGGGTTTTCAATTCCTCTTGTACCTCATGGTTTCAGTGCTCTGTCTTTTTCTCCCTCTTTTTGTATCTTTAATTTCAAACAGAATGAAGGGTGCAAATGCTTGAAGTTGAGACTGGTCTGAAATACTGGTCCTTTAGGAGATGTTGATATGGCTCAGTAACAGAATTCCACCAAGCCTAGAAAAATTTTCCAAAGGAAAGGTCACTTGAACATTTTCAAAAGAAAAAATAAATCACTAAATTTTGCAATCTAATCAACCAAAAGGCCAAAAATACAATAAAACCATTCAGCCTTCATTGTACGTGTCTTCATCGTACCTGAAAGGATCTAGCTCTGAAGATGCTATCCTGAAAATCTACAAGCAAAAGAAAACAAGATGTCTGAATGGGATGATTTGGATATCTCAACATTGCTGCCATGTATAAAAATGGCATTTTGTAATTTTAGAACAATTTGGAATGATATTTGCAGAGCTGGGAACCCATCATGTGAAGCTGCCCACAAGTATCTGTTTAATAAACATGGAGCTCCTACTCCATGTGGATTTTTGCTACCTCAAAGCAATTTTAAAATACATCAATCAAATCCCTGTGAATCAGCAAAATCAAATGCTGCTAACTGTTACAGGCAATATCACTTGGAGTTTCATTTTCTGCAATGCCTATTTAATGGAAAATGCATATAGAGTCCTTGGAGAGGAGACTGAATCCTGGGTCTACAACTATAACCCAAGTCTCCTGACTACAGTGTCAGGCTCCCCTTTTCTCTCTCCAGTTTATGTAAGCTTGCGGATATTCATAAATGTATAAACACATCCTTGCTTCTTTTTTTTTCCTTTGCAGAAGAGACACATTCACCTGAAAGGGTGAAGCATGCCTTCGAGGCAGAACAGGGGCTGTCCTAGTAGACAAAGAACTTTCCTGAGATCTGGGATCAGATCAGCTTGACAAAACCTGACATCCCCAGAGAGCCCTTTCCTCATCATCTGTGGTGTGGAGGAGGCACTGTCACCATCTCCTTCAAGTTACCTTCTAAGAAAGGAACATTTCCATTTTTGCTTTTGATGATATGGGAACCGAACTTCAGGAGGTTTTGGTCTGTGATTCTCTATAAGAAATACTGCATACCTGAGAAAATGTATAAGCTCCCAGAGCAGGATTTGAACAGCACTTTTATTCCGTGTTCAGTATGAATAAGCTCTGGTCATGAAGGCGGTGGCTGTTATATCCTACTCTCCAACACATTACACTGTAGAGGCCCAAACATAAGCTTAGCATCAAGTACAAAGGCCAATTAGGCACTGTGACCACTCAGCATCACAAGGTCCAGGTCATTCTGTAGATTTGGTCAACAGGGCACTATAACAGCAGCTGTTCTGCTTTCCTGAATGTTTTGAAGAACTATTATGGGAAATAAATGAATAACCTATGTACTATGAATATGTAAATTAAATGTTAAGTGGCAGAATTATATTGTGCCTTTAAGGCACAAAATAACTATGGGCCATAAACTGCTGTTGGCTCACACACAGATCTCCCACTGCTGTCAGTGGGAATCTCAAATGCAGACTGAGATCTGTATATGCCCCCAAGTGTCTTTATTCAAATAAGAAATCTAAACGACTGGTAGGGCTATAGGAAAAAAAAAAAAATGTCCAAACCAAATCCTAATGCCTTTAAAACTGGTAAATGAAAATCACGTTTTGTGCCAATTTTACCTCATATTTCTTTTTTGATTTCATGAAAACACAGGCTAATTGTTTCCAGCTTTTCCAGCTTCCCTTTCTCTCCCCCAGATGCCATGCTCTGTGAAAGTGATGAAGAGTCTCCCTGAAAATAGCAAAATTCTACTTTGGGACAAGTGTCTGATTTTGCCTACAGTATAACTTTGCTTCTAATTTAACACTAAGAACAATGTTCATTGGCAGATTTGGCTACTTTTTAAATGAGATCAAGCTCAATAAATTTTATCAATTCTTAGTATTGTCAGGAAGATTTGTTTTACCTCCCAGTGCAAGGAAAAAAAAAAAAAAAAAGGAAAAAGAAAAAACTCAAATCAAAACAAAAAGTACCAAAAACTACAGCAGATATATCTCCTATTAAAGTCAGTTTTACATGTATCACAGTTAAAAATGTTACTTTCATCAAAGGCAGTTTTCTCTTTCATGCAATGGGAATTAAGCAATTTGCCAGCTAGTACTGCCACCTAGAAAAGTGAATGATTTCTACCAGGATAAAACCTTCTACAATGTAGACTTGGGGAATATGAGCCAATCAATTAGACCTTAGTGGGGAATTACTGAGATAGTAATAAGTATTTGCTTTCTGTAAGGAAGTCTTTAAAAGTAGATGTGATCCAGAAAATGTAAGCCAACAGCAAACTAATTGCTCTGTATGTGTGTGTGTATCTAAGTAAAATGTGGATAAACCTAAAGCTAATGGGTATTTAAGAAAGTCCAACTCTGTGTTGCCAAGACAAATCCACCCTATTCTTCAATAGCAGGTCAAGGATTAATTCTGGGAATTCAAAATGTCTCTCAGCTAAATGACTTGAGTCAATAGGAGTAAATGTAGAAACAAGTACTGACCACAGCATGCTCAGTAAGACTTCGGTCTACCAAATTTTAGCTTTAATTTATACAAGATATTAGGAAATTTGCTGTGAGCCTGATCAATATGATCCATAGTAGCAATAAAGTATTAATGAAAACACATCGTTACATTAAGTTCAAAATATTGTTCTTTTGTTTATATTAGTATAGTGGGTTTTGTCTATGCTACATCTGCCACTTTGAGGAGGAAGGATATAATTATCAAAGAAATAATATTTTAGTAAGAAAACTGTTTTTCAAAAGCACACAAATAAACTACAAAAGCCTAACTTATTCTATTAACTGCTGAAATTATTTCCAGAATATGTATGTATATATATATATATATGCTTTTTTTTTTTTTCTTCTTGTCTAAAATGCATACACAGAAAGAATGATCTAGTGTTAGAAACATCTGGTCAGCAAGCAGTCATGTCAAATACTCTGACAGTGATGGAAAAGCTTATATTGAAAGCTAGGCCCATATTATAGATTTAGGAAACACAGAAATTTATAATCCATATTTTGAACCTGAAAATAAGTTCCGTTTCCAGCAGTTTCAGTTTGGACTTATTCTTACCCCTTATTTTGTGCACCTCACCGAAGAGATAAAAAGGTAACAACATTCTTCCACCCCTATTCCTACAGTTAACTTCAGAGACCTGAAAACCTAGGGTGTTATCTTTTATCCCAGGATCAATTTTTGCCTTTCAATTTAGGAGTTAGAGACTGCTTCAGATGGCAGAGAATTTGAAGGAAAAGCCTGTTCTTCCTTGCAACAATTGAAGAAGTACTGCATAAAACAGGCAAACACAAGTCTGAATGGAACAAGTCATAATTTAAAATTTATATTTATGAAAGTCGTACTATGGAGGCAATCACACCCATTTATCAACTTACAGTTAGTCCCATGTTAGGAAAAAAAAAAAAAGCTTCTAAGAAACATACTGCTAGCATGCTGTCTTTAAAAGACAGCTACTAGCATGAAGCAACATGGATTGAAATAATTGTTAGAAAATATATTTGTTCCTCAAAGTGCTATATAAATGACTATTAAGAACAATAAGTACTGAGAGATGAGAAGTGTGATCTTGGTCAAAATTGTCAAAAATAGTACAGACATCAATTAAGATAACACTAATTAAGATGAAAGTGAGAGGTAATAAAATGTAGCTCAGATAATGTTAGTGCATTCTTCTTATTAAAAAATAATTTATAATTTGTTAGAAGATAACTTCTTCAGACACCGACTCCCTATCCCTACCCCATGGCATCAGACACCCATAGAAAACTGTCTCAAAATGTTGACACAGCACCTTTATAGAATAAAAACTGGACAAGTTAAAGCATACCTGAAAAAAAAAAAAACAGTAAGAAAGTGAACTGTATGCACACACATTTTGACGGTATAAGCTACCAACAATGTTAGAATTTTTCTTACCAAGCTCTACCGAGGAGCTTGTTACTCCATAATACTAAAGTAAGCAGATTGTTTAATTTTCCTTTCAGCATTTGATTTTAAGCACTGGTATAGAAACAGGATAATGGACAAGATAGATCACTAGAGAGATACTGTAAAGTAATTCTTACCTTCTCAAGATATATTGAAAGGATCTGTTAGTTCTTCACTGAAGCAATAAAAGTGTAATTTGTTTATCAGACTTCACACTACTGTTTCCGATTAACAATTAACACATGCAAGAGAAATGAGACAACACTACACACAGGAAAGCTGTTTCTGATACCAGTTTGGCATCTCGGTATCTTTCATTTCTAATAAGTAGTGAGAAATATGATAAGCCTTTGGAGTTGAGGATATATTATTTTAGGACCAGAAACTTTTTAAAAGAAATAAAAATGCTTAAATTTAATGTATATAGGAAGAGGATTAACCCTCAATAGAAATTAATGTTGTTGTCAGGATTTATCACTGAGGTGACAGGCACATTGGCACATCCATCAAACTAGGACAGTATATTGCAACATGGCAGTAACTGCATTAAATCTTTGCAGAGTTCCCAAAATTTTGAACACGTGAACATTATGCAAGTGTTGTACCACATTGCGTTGTACTTTGTAACATTCATTGTCATTACATTGTACTGTATTGTATTACACACAGCATATTTCAAGCTTGATGAAAAACACTAAAAATCATTTAGGGATCCTTAACAAAGTTCAATCTTCACACATTATCAACCTTTTACAGCGAAGCTGAGTTGAATACCAGCAGAACGTTATTACCCTGGATGGCAGGTAGAAGAAAGAGAAAAGAATGGAAAATGAAGTGGCCATCTAACTTTTCTGTGCCTATACACACCTGCTAGTAATGGAAAAAGAAAATAAAATTACATCCAAAAAGTGAACATAAAATTAGTTCAAAATTTTCAGCTCTTCCTGTGGGGGTCTTCATGAATATAAATCTGTCTATTACCTCCCGCAGACAAGGCTCTTAAAATGCTGAAGTCATCTAAGTAAAACACGTTTAAATTCTGTATATAGGTATATATATATATTAATTTTCATACCTGAGACTCCTAGAACACTGTGAAATGTTACACGTCCAGTGATTTCATGAGCCCTGGACATGCCTTGAAGTATTTACATTTCATTGAAAGGCCTCCCTGAGTACAAGGATAATCTATCTAAGCATCTATCAAGGGAAGATAAAACACATTGACTTCTTTTCATGCATACTTGTTGCTTCACATAAACCCTTGCTTTCCTGAGACTGTTTGTAATAGTCCAACTACATTTCTTACTTACACACTTTTCCAGAAAACAAAATAATATAAAATAGAATAAAACAAAACAAAACAAGACCTCTGAAAGACAGATGATGCAAATAGGTTGCAATAACTATTCTGGCCATAGGAAATCTAATTTATGCAAAAGAACATATTGTTTGAAGGTTCATGTACTTTTCATGACTTAACCATGTCTTCAATTAGAATAGTTAAAGATACTTTATTTAAAAACAGAAACAAAACAATCATGCTAAAAGCACAGAAGAGTTCCACGTACAAACCACCGGAACCATCAAAAGTAAACAAATAAGACAGAACCACAAGTGACCTATCAGCTCACCTACAAGAGCAAATTAATTACCGCTTGGCATAAGTATCATTTTTATGTACATAGTCTGGATCGTAATGAGGTCTTTACTATGCAACCATATTTCATGTAATTGTCATCTTAAGTAAACATGTTTTAATTACTGTCACTTTTTTCATTATTCATACTCAAGCCTACAATACCTGTCAGGATTTAATGGATTGTCATCTCCTGCTACTTTCCCGTGGCAACATATGTCCCCATTTATTTCACCAGCAAACTAATTAAAATATCTAGAATATACAATGAATTCAGGGTGATTTTGATGGTGATGGTGTCATAGTTGTCCATCCTAACAAGGCTTCAGAGCTTTTTATCTGCTTCTCTGAACACTTTCACAGTGCTTTTTAACTGGAAATATGGTGCTGTGTGACTGTTGTTGATAAAGTGACATTTGCCACAAGCACTGTCACTTTGAAGAATATTCAAGGAACAAAAAGAAAATCAATGTAATTGCAAGTTATCAACTTTAAATTTTCACTCAATTACATGATACAGAACATCAAATTGAAAATAATTTCAATTTACCTGGTGCAGGGAAATAAATACACATTCTAGAAAAAAAAATACTGCCTTTCTTTATTTCTTATCTAATTCTTAAATATCCTTAAAAGTAATGTAAACAAATAACTTCTTCAGCTAATTATAATGCAAGCCATCTACTTACATGTTGAGACATTTTAATTTTAATGGTTTTCACTTTCAGCGTTGGTCTACTGACAACCTGAAGGTCAGTTCATTCTGCCACTTGAGGATGATCCTATAGTGTTTATTGCTTGTATTACAAATGAGGTGTTTCAAATGTTACTCTAGCATATTCATACCAAATGCTTGTTGGATCTACTTGGTCCAACCATTCTTCATCAAAAGTCAATTCCTTCCAGATACTTTTCTGGAACCCTGAAGCAACTGGCAAGCAGCAACTGGGGACTGGTATTCAGTCCTGTGCCAGACCTCAAACTTTTGTCTAAACAGTGAAATAATTCCAAATAAAGCTGCCTCAGAACATGTGTAAAACACATATTAAAACAAACTGTAAAAGGAAAAATAGCAGGAGTGAGAGAAGGAAAACAGGAAAAAGATGCAGTAGCCTGGATTATGTGTACTTTAACTCCACTGCCTATTGTGTCTTTACATAGAAGATGATACCAGATAGCACTAATGGCTCTGGAAGCAGGATGTATTTCAAAGATAGTCATGTGTACAGCAAATCACATTTGACTCATTTCCAGTATTTCTGTTCTGAAGGGAGACAGTAAAATTGCTATGCCTGCAAAAAATAAATGCATGTGCTTTATAGGTAGAAACTCTGACCAGCACTATGAAGTGAAAGATTAATTTAATCCTTTTAATCACATAAAAACTCAGTGACTTGTTTCTGTAAGCCACATACAACTTTCATTTCCTTAATCTGACATACAGAGAAGTGTCTACTTGAAAGCCAAGTTTTGAAATTAGCATCTGTCTGTTTTTCCCTATCAAACACAATCACACTGGGTATGGCTGAAACTTTTATTGCTCTCCTGACAGACACCTGGAGCCAGTGCTGTCATTGCTCCTTTTTGTAAGCTGCGAGAAAGTGAATGAGACGGGCAGTTCTTCAAAGAAATGTTTAACAAAAAGCAGACTGAAGCCTTTTACAAGGATGTCACCTTTTGCAATTCAAAAAGGTTCTTTTTGTTTGACTTTCTAGCACTGTCATATTTAGCCATTTGCCTTCTCTCTTCTCAGGCAATTTTTCCCTCTGATGAACCTACATTGTGAAGAAGACTAAGATAATCACCAAAAAGCAGACAGAGGAATTCAGGTCACAGTGTGAAGGAGAGATATGGAGAAGACTGTGATTCAAGCAGAGCCCTGCACAAGCATTAACAGGTCCTGGAGCAGGAGCAGAAACCCTGCTGTACTTCTGAGGAGTGCACATGAGCTTCTCCTTCAGTTCCAGGGTCACTGGGGCAGGCTGTGGCATTGGTCAAGGCTCCCACTTCACCTTTTGGTCTTTGTGGGACAAGAACTAGCCAAGAATGACTTTGAGCAAGTCCCGTGTGAGTACAGAAAGCTCTTAAAATATTCCTCTTTGTCCTTCTGACCCTATAGAAACTGGACTCTATTCATTCTTGATAAAAGTACACTGATACCACTTCTTGGCTAGTGGGCAGCTATATGAGCTGGGGAGTTAATACTAATTCTGCTCCTGTTTGAATGCCCTTCCTCTGTGTCAAATATACTATGCTGACTGCTGTGATGATGCTGCAAACATGCCTGTACCACTTCAGAACCCTTTAAAAGGGTTCATTCAAGCCTCTATTAGTTGATGCACTTGAGAGTTACTGCCAGAAATGTCCCAGCACAAGGAGGATCATGATGCCTTAGTAAAATATCAGCACACTACTAAATAAATAGAAAAATAGCCATTAATATTTTGAAGCTGCCCAGAGGAAGAATACTTGATTCCTAACTATAGCCTATTTCTAATTATTGCTGCCTCTCCAAGTGATATTTGCTTTTCTTCATCAGAAAGCAATAGTAGTTGCTGAAGCCATGGTGAATTATTTCTTTCATATCCTTGGAAACATATTATACAGCCTTAATTAAAAGAGATTTCTGAAAGAATAGCAAAACACTCTTAATGGAAAAAGGACATTCTATCAATAACAAGGAAAAGGGAACACATTTGCTTACTTTCTTCGATATTTTATAAGCCAGGAAAGTCCTTCTGTCCATTTCTCACCTCCCAAAACTTTGTTTTGGTCTATTCTTAACTATTTCATTTCCAGCAAAGATCAGGGGCTACAGTGGGCCAGATTACTCTTCCAACAATTTTATTTCTCCTCTGTACCTACATTTAATATGAGGCATTATTTAGAGAGAAGAAGAAAAAAAACATCAAGAAAATGGCCATAGGATCCAGAATGGTAGACATCAAACCTCCTTCAGGAGACCAAGAACATGCCAGTGATTGCATGTTATATGCTAATTTCAAAAACTCTAACGAGTCCTTTGGGAATCCTCCAAGCAAAGCAGGCAGAAGCAAGGTATAGAATGGTGTAAGTTACACATCACTGGATAAGTCAACAAAGTGGCATCCAAAAAATAGTCTCATCTGGGTGAGAAGGGAGGTAAGAAATCATTATGAATATAGGGCCAGTAAAGCAAGAAAGCTGACAATTAGAAATAATTAGGAGGAAAAGCTGCCAATTAGAAGTAATTACTCAAACAAGGCTCATGGACCAGCCATGTATCAAACAAAAGACGCAACTAGACAGCCTGTAGTCTGTGATCTTTGTCAGGCAAAGGTTTTAAGAGAGAGAACTGATTCTTTCAGGTGTGAAAGTAATTGATCCTAGCTCAGCCAAGAGAAGTGTCCAGCATTTCATTGTTCTGAGAGTACATTTTCTTCTCTTTAAAATTGCAATTTCCAAAGATCTTTTATTTTTAATAGTAAAAAAGACTTTGAACAAACATTTAGGAAAACTGTACGAGACTTAATTTTCTTCTACTATTCAAATGATACAGCTCAGAATTAGAACATAGTTACATTTCTTCCATTGCCTAATGGAAGAACATTCCAGCATCAAAGATCATCTCTTCACTCAGTACATGGACAAAAAACACCTGTGAAAAAAAAAGTGATTTGCAGGGAAAAAGGGTAAGGACATTACGTTGTCATCAATGCTTTCCTTAATCAGAGAAACACAGTGATTGCCCTCTCCTCCATCCTTCTATTTCAATCTGAAACACACTTGCCTCAAAAAATTAGTAAGCAAACTCTTCAAGAAAACTACCTCCATTGAAGCAAGTCTATGAAATCTTGCTTTCTATTTTTTCTAACATATTTAAAGACTTAGCTTCCACTCTATATTCTCCATCAAGGCAAATCCACACATACCTCCCAATATCTTACCATGAGATCTTACCCATAAGATCTCATTAGCAACTTATTTCTATTTTTTTTTCCTACATTTGACTGAATTTCTGCTGAAAACTGAATAAAGGACAAATACAATGAGCCACCTTGTGAGGAACTCACAGTAATGGAAAAATACAGCTGATCCTCTTAATGCCAAGATACAAATCCTAGGACGATGATGATGATGATTCAAACAAACAAGAAAATGTAGCCACTGGACAGTAGGAATAGGGTTTCCTGAAATTCATTCTATTTGCTACAATTAAATGTGGCACATAAGCCACGAACACAGAATTAGTTACATTATCATTATACTTGACAGACATTAAGAAACTTAACCTTAAAAGCATTTAGAAGAAATTATTCCTTTGCATAATCAAGATTGGTGAGGTTAGACAATTTCTGCTGTGAATGTGCTTTCTTTAAAAAGGTATCACAGGTGGAATCCTTTGCAGTTTTTTTGTGGTTTTTTTTGTTTGTTTTTTTTTTTCTCTACCAAGTGCTTTGAAGGATGTTGCCAGGAAGGAAAACACACACACTTGCGTAATGCTGTACAAATTTCTCAATGTGGAAATTGTATGTCTTGAATTTTCTCAACAGGGTATATCCTCCCCAGTAATCAACAGTGAGACAGTAGTCATGCAGTGTTCAAACCTCCACCTGAAACCAATATTTTATCTCATGTGGAGCTGTCCCTCCATTACCATTCACCTGAATGTAATTTTTTAACAATTTATCTGAAACTACTATGTTTGCCTTATCATTCTTCTGAGTCATTTATTCTGCCTCCTACTGCATGTAAAGCATAGAAATGCATCCTCATGAAAACACAATTGTTTTATCCTGAAACTGAAGTATTGACAAACAGAGAAGGAAAGGTTAATCCTCTCTTCTCCAGACCTGCACACAAGTAGGAACAGTGGTTCAAACACTTTTCCCGATCTTTACATGCACAGAAAGTGACAATATTACAGAAAAAGAGCTTTTATGTCAAGTGGAAAAATTTTCAAACAACATGTAATTAGGTTGTAGAATACACCTCTACTAAACAACATACAGGATAAGTGCATAAATGGATTCAAAGATAAATTAAACAAAATTCATAGAGAATAAGTAATTTGTGATTACCAACAATGATGTAGAATGATGTAGTTATTCACATACTCATGAAGTCTGTAAATCACTGGTTGTTGAAGATGGAATACACACTAAGAAGAAAACATCACCCCATTGACCTCTTGTAGCCACCCCAAGTATTGATCTCTTGTAGCCCACCCAAGAACAACCACTATTGGGTACTACATTCTTACATTCTGTTTCAAGTATGCATGCATATTTTGAACCGCACCACTGCAGCTGACAAATAAATATATATCCCAAAAGACTTTTTAGTGTTTCCAGAAAAACACTGTACAAACTTGAATGAAAATATGACATGGGAGCACTTTAACTTTTGGCCTTGAGTGTTTCCTGCTGCAATTAAATATTTGAGGATAATTCCAAGAAAGGTGAGTGCAATTGTCCAAGTCCACAAGATCTGTATCCGTAAACATGGCCAAGCCCACCAAATAAGTATTTCATGCTGAAAATATTTACTGTATGTCAGCAAAGCAACAGAGCTCTTAAGAAATATGTTTGGAACAGATAGCTCTTTAGGCCACGGACTTCAGAACAGATTCTTGCTCAATGCTATATTGCCTCAGCATTTGCAGTAAAGAAGATAAAACTAAAGAGATGTTAACT
Source organism: Aythya marila (assembly GCF_965140915.1). Lineage (NCBI taxonomy): Eukaryota > Metazoa > Chordata > Aves > Anseriformes > Anatidae > Aythya > Aythya marila. Next base: position 8,418,882 of record NC_139051.1, on the reverse strand, counting down.
AGGATGTGCTGCAGAAAAACAACACTGCTTGTGCTTACTGCAAATATGCTGAAACTACTGCAGACAGAGAGATTGGTTAATTCTAATTCAGAAAAGTCCTCCTTCCTTGTGGGGATGCTCTCAGGAGCTAAGCATTATTGCAAAGACAAAGCTTATTCCATTCTTCCCCCAGACATGCAATCAAACAGGGACTTTCTGAAACATATTATAGCTTGTCTCTCAGACATCTGGAGCCAGAGCTGCCACAGACTCTCAGATATTCAGAACAAAAGTGAAAAAGACAGACAGCAATTCAAATAAATCAGTGGCATTTATTAGCCCCTATTGCTGATGTTTTGGGGAGGGAAGGAAGAAAAGAAGGAAGGAAGGCAAAGAAGAAAACAGGCAGAGGTTTTCAGCATTAAAGGTCTTGTTTTCTTTCCTATTTAAAACTCCTGTTAGTTCTAGTCAGATCAATGGCATTTTCCAATAATTTGTCTGAGATAAAACTAGAGCTATAAAAGCTTCAGGATTTACCAAGGTCATCTGTTTCTGTTCTAAAAGCTAAATAAAACCGGAAAGAGAAATAGATCAATTTGAGCCCGACACAGTAGGATAAATACTTCCATTTCCACATACAGAAACCTTGTATGACTCCCAAATTTGCCTTGAAGAAGGTCAAAAGTCAAAACTTTTGCTTGCACAGATTTTAAGTTTATTTGTAAGAGTTCACACATTGCTCCATATTGTCACCTTAGAAGCACAACTGATATTCACACATCTTAGGAAACCTAGTACAGCAGCTGCAACATGCTAGAAAGTAGATTTTCTCCATTTATAACCAAAACTTGAGTGTTTTATAAATCCATAAGGAGTTGGCCATCAAAGAGTACAAATACAAAATGGGGACTAAACTCACATATTACTACTTTCTGGAGCCTATATTCCTTCCAGTATTGCATACAATGCCACCTAAATTTAAAGAAACCGTATGTTTTCTGTATGAAATAAGATGGAAAATATACACTGACTCTCCTTCCAAAAGCAATTTCAATATGCAGACACAGACAGACGAAGTCACATAATCCTCTGTCACTATCTGTTTTTAAAGCACTCAGAGAACAACGGAAATCTGAAGTGCAACAAAAATGAAAAGCAAAAGAAAACAGCATTGGTGACTAATCATTTAAGAATAACTAAAGAATCGTAGATCTTTTAATTGCTAAAACCTACTTTACTTAACAAAAGCACTCGTACAAATACATCACTGTGGGGAAGAATAAAATAAAATAAAATAAAATAAAATAAAATAAAATAAAATAAAATAAAATAAAATAAAATAAAATAAAATAAAATAAAATAAAATAAAATAAAATAAAATAAAATAATTCAAAACCTTTTCAGTCATTTACCAGGAAGTGATTTATATGTTGGAGCAAAGGTTAAAGACTCAGAAGAGTAGCCAACTTAATTTTGAATGCAGGAAAGAAGTATGCAGAGCCATACTATATATGTACATAAAATAACGTCAAGAAAAATAGATCCCATGTTTTGACATCTATTCAAAATTTATTTTTATTCAGATGAGAGACAAAATGCAAAAATTTTTGTTTTTCCTGACTATTAAAGGTGGCCTGGGTCTTACTAGCAAAATGAAAGAAATGCACGGTTATCCAGAATTTTTAAGATGGCAAAGAGTTATTTAGAACCATCATCCTCCCTGACCTTAAACAGGGCAATGCAGAAGAGAGGAACTAGGTGTCTTGATAAACTGGAAAAAGGAGGCGGAAAAAAAATAAATAAATAAATAACATCTAGCAGCTCTAGAAACTGTTACTTGTGATAATGACACAGGTTAATAACACACCTGTCATGAGATTACATGCAATTTCCCACAGGGTCTCGTAGTAGATCATGGCATTGAAAATGAGGATTTTTTAAATGAAATTTGGCAAGCAATAAATCCGTAATAACACCTAATCACTTTTCATGCTTTGGAGGGCAGTTGAAAAAAAATCTCAAACATCCATCTTTGAGTTTTGGCTACTTTGACTTATGGCTAGTTTGCATGTATATCAGGAGCTTTCCCAAGGAATTTTACCATAGCTTTTAATACAAATAATAGACAGAAATGGTTCCCATCAGGAAAAAATCCTCTTAATAAATATATATAGCAAGGTAACAGCCAAGTACCACTTGATATCGCAGCCTTTCAGAAGACAATAGTACACATCAGATATCATGCAAACCTGCAATGCAAACTGGAAGAAAAGCAGCAAACTGTATATTCGCTCGATTTTTGGCTCTGCAGCTGCATCTCCATCACCCCCACTAGAGCTGCCTTCTCACCACCACAGGTTACAAGCTGGTCTACTCTCCTTCTCCAGGATATGCTTTCCTACAGTTTGCAATCTGTGCGATCCTCCTTCTCTTCCTCACAATTTCTGATTGTACCCAATTTTCTTCTTACTCTCACTGTACCTGTGAGATACCTTCATCTTTTTAATTCTGAATTCTCACATTCTTATTCTGGGCTTTTTTTTTTTTTTTTTTCCTATCCTCATTCATTTTTTACATATGTTATATAAATTAGTTTCTGATTTTTTCCTGGTTTCTGGGAGATATCCTACATCTCCTAAGGTCAGTGGGAACTGGCTGCTGACTCCATTGGTTCAAAACTTTACTTTCTCTGTAAGGAAATATTGTGGGGGGGTTTCTAATCCCTGTGATCCCATCAGGGATCTGTGAACAATAGCTTAGAGTTTCAGCCCTATGTAAATGAGGACACTTTCACACTACCCAAAAGATACTTGCCAACCACCAACAGTCTTCCTCCAGAAATATTGGCTACACAGTTTGAATCATCCAGCTGCAATAAACATACTTATTCTTTGCATAATGCTAATTATTATTGGATAAACAAGTCCACCTTCTGCTAACAAATTAATAGCTGTAAATGCTTCCAGCATTTGATCACATAACCACAACAATAAAACATCTTATACAAGACCCTTGGAGCAAAACAGCCACAGGCACAACCTCACTTAGTGGACAAAAATAATAAAACACGAGCCAGATTTAACTCCTGCTTGGAGCATCTCGGATTAACCAATGTATGAGAAATGAATTACAGTTTTTGTTAAGTTTTCCTTTTGGGCAGAGGTTGGAAATGATGCAAAGGCTACAACAACTACATCTGAAAAAGTGCTATCAAAACATGAAACCATGGGAATGAATTCCCTATTCAGACAGCACACACATCTCATTCACGTGTACAGCAGCCCTTGTCAGTGCTTGTCCAGGAAGGACACTGGGGCTTCTTGTCTATCTCACATCAGTCAGGAGACAATTGTAAGGGCAGAGGTAGATATGACAGAGTATCAGGTCACACACACACATGCAGACAGGCACCTTGGACAGACACAGCATGCTGGGACCTATCCATATTGCACATTTCTCTCAGAGCTCACTCAGCAGCGCTGGATCCCTGTCCTCTGTAAACTGATTGACCCAAGCAAGTCCCCAGAGGGTATTCCGACAAGCAATCCTGTTAGTCAGCACAAACCTGGCATTAAGCTCAGAGTTAGATCTATCTTTAAGAATTCACACCTCCCATTTTGCTAACAGATTGTTGGGAAAACCATGCAGCATAACAGTCAAGGTAACCAATTGAGTTTTATACAATGGTGGAAGTGCCAAAAATGCTACTTGGTGACAATGAATTGCAAGGCCTGGATCTCTTAGATAGGTAAAAACATTTGACATCGAACATAATACAAAATTACAATGTTCCGATTGCAACAGGGTCTTGGAAATTACACACAAAATGTAGCTTTACATACCATTTTCACAAATGTATTCTATACGAGATTCTGGTTATGTGATACTCAAAAAAAAAAAAAAAAAAAAAAAAAGGAATGAAATACATTTTAAAGGCAAATAGATATAAACTTAACCAAAGGGAATCTATCAAATCTAAGACTTTGATATAGCATTCTAAGAAGCTTCATAGAACATGTAGTCATTAATAGCTTCCACTTTGGGAATTTTGGCCTGATTCTGTATGTATTCTTGTTGCAAATATCACCCTTCTTCGATGATCACAAGACTGATGAAAGCATCAGGAAAATGCACTGTTGGATCTCACTGTAAAGCATTCTGGGCTCCAACTGGCATTGGGTTCCCTAACCAGATTAGAGTGAGAGGCCGGTCACAGCAGATGCCCTGTCTCGGTTCATTACTCAACACCTGCTAAACTTGATTAACAGCCCCAGCTAATTATCTGTTAAGAGTAACTCATGCTGTAACAGATCCCAGAGGTCTGAGAAGTTGACTTCATTTACGTTTGTCTTCTTTCACAAGGTCTCAGTTTAGCATTACCAAAAATGCCTTCCAGGAAATAATAAACCCCCCTTCAACTAAAATAACATTGGCACCCATTTGACCTACTTCATACTTTCAAGATGTACACCTGCACGGAATGCTTTACAACAGGACTTGAAATGTGCAGAATACACACCTGCCCTGCAATTTAAAATTGTCTCCAAACAACATGCAATAAAGTATTGCCATGCGCACTTCAGTAGCTGAAACAGATGTCATGGCAGCCAAACAAACAAAAAATGTTCTAATTTCAAAATCAAAATTCTGTGCTTGGGCAAGGACCATTTCTCCAGTAGAATCCAAAACAAGTGATATTTCTTGGTGCTGAATGCAGTAGAGATATCTATTATAAATTCTTCTGCTTAGCAAGGTAGAATCTACCACTCTATTTAGATTAACATTTTCTGCACCTCTTCTAGTACTTTCCTAAAACTAAAAATAATCCTATATCAGGCTCTGCTACCAGTAACTCCTACAGTCTATGAATTAAGCAATTCAGTTTTTAGTAGTTTCAGTATTTTTTAGGACACCAGTATCTAACTTAAAATATATATATATATATATATATATGTGATTTACAGTGTCTGAGTAGGTTGGAGATTTGATCCCATGACAGTCACTACTTTTGTAACTTTTTTTTTTTTTTTTTCTTAAAGCTTCACAACTTCTGTTAGTCTGTTTGGTAGAAACAAATCATGCTGTGACAGTCATTTTAATCCTCTTTGCAGATGTGTAACAACACATGATACAGGAAGTTATATTGATACAGGAAGTTATATTCTCTTCTTCATTAAATATGTATTGCTTCCATAAAACAGTAAAAGTATAGAACATATTAGCAGTTTCCTTTCTCTCCTAAGCAGGCCTTTCCTTTCTGTCCGAAGACCAATTCCCTTTGTCCTTGGAATAGCTCCAGCATGCTCTTCTTGGCTGCTTTCACTTGCTTCTTACAGGCTTCCCATCCTTTATGCACCCAAGGTGACCGGGGACTTTGGAGTAAGAGCATCAAGTCTTTTGCCTGGTATTGGTGTCCCCAGCACATAGACTGGTGTGCATCAGCAGCACCCTTGCTCTTCTCAAACATCTCAATCCCAGAGCACCCCCTCAGCTGTGCAGGTGCAGTTGTACAGTGAGATCCACTGATGTTATTTACATCATTCTACTGTATGTTGTAAATGTCGAATGAGAACACCTCAAAGGTATGTATCTCCTCACAGCATGCATAAATGCCTGTATCTATCAAACAGCAGGATGATTTTGCTTAAAGTTTAGATCCAAACTCAAAAAAGGTATCTGGATACCACTTTTATGCATGTAGGTGCCTGATTTCAAATGCAAATCTACCGTGGCTGCATTTTTAAAAATAGTGGGTCACTATGCACTAAAATCACTGGAGACAGACTAAGTATAAAGCTGACTAACAGCAATGTGCATCTTTCTCTTTTTGGCAACTTAATGACACTCTTCAAATAAAACCCCTGCAAATAGATTAGGTTATCCTGACCCGCTGTATCTCTTGCAACTTTTCCCTTATAACTGTACTAAACCTTACAGTGACTTGGCAGGAGTGCTGTTTAGTGCGTTCTCTTTATTCAGTCCATCAGCACAGAAAACATTATTTTTTAGTCATTTTATCATCTATACAATTCAGTAACTGAAAGCAGATATGGCAATTTTAGATCATACAACAATGAAAAAAGCAGTAATTTTCAGAAGTTCCAATATTCCCCCATGCTGTTTAACAGTCACTGTCTTTTAGAGAAACCAACACGCTGCAGTACTGATGTCACAGTAGCAAGCTCTACAACCATACCTCATATGGAAAGAGAGGTTTAAAACTACATTATTAATATCATTTAGGTTTAAATGGCCACAAAATCTCCAAAGAGAAAACACCTTAGCTCATCCCAATGAGGAATTAAATTTCTGCATGTACCTTCTCAATCTGTTGATGTGAATTTTAAGGCAAGACATGCAAAGTTTATTGCAAAATAAATAAATAAATAAATAAAGTTTATTGAAAAAAATATATCTATGAAATCCAGCACCAAAAAGCTACGTCAGTTTGTAATTAGGTATTTATTCCAAAGACTGAATTCAAAGAAGAGTCTCCAGCAAAACTAAAAGATGAAAGATACTGTGCACAATATTATGGAGAACAGCAAACTTAGAAGATCAGGACATATATATGTAAGTAGACCACAACTAAAGAGTGGAAAGAATGCTTTTGTCTCAAAATATATCTGTTGTTCCCCCCGCCCCCCCAGCAATAACAGCTGATCTAATGAAAGACCTTACTTCTTTCTACCATTTTATTGCTTATTATTATCCTAGTATTTCTTTAGTATCCTAAATGTCACATCCAACCACTTTTATCTGTTCTTACTCCTTTTATGTATTCCATCCCCCAATGCTATTGGAATCGACCCAGCTACAATCAGGACTCTTCCGTTCTTCCTTTCTTTGTGCCTTGTGTGCAGTTTTCAAGGCATGAAATAAATGGTTAAGATGGTTTGTAGAAAGGGGAAAAAAACGTAGCTATATGTAGAATTATTTTTGTTTGTATTAATGAAAAAATATGATGAATTTCTGAAATTATATATACATATATATATTGTTGTTGTTGTCTTTGGTTTTTGCTTTTTAAATACTGGCTAAGTTGATTGAGAATCATTAAAGTACCAGGATTTTTTCCCATAATTGAAAACCATTGTTTCATTAGCATTCGATTTTTTTTTTTTTTCCTTTTCTGAAAGAACTGCATATGAAAGGACATAACACAGGAAACAAAATAAATCATACTACTATCAGAAAGTCACACATTTTTGTATTTCTTGTAGATTTATTAATAGCAGCCACTATTAAAGTCACCGAAATATTTTTCTCTTTTTCTTCAGTCTATCATTTTCAGTTTAATTTTTTTCCATAGCAACTTATATATAAATAAATTTACTAAAACTCTTTGAAATCAATTCTGTCCCTCATTGTCTATAATTATCCTTTTTCTTTATAAGCAGCATCTTTACTTCAATACATTTCTAATTTTCCCTTTCTCATACCACATCAAAATGTAGATGGTGATTTAATGTTTCAATCCAGATTTTGTCAAATATTAGCTATCTCAATTATAGAATATTTGCTGCCCCTTCAGAAACTAAGCAATTTTTCTACTGCTTCCAGCCTGTAGTTAGAAAAAGATTGGTTTATGGCACTTCTGTAAATACAGACATAACACACATGCATTTCACACCTACAGCAAGATTTTCCTGACAGAGTATGATACTCTAAGACATGTGTTTATTTCAGAAATATCAGATCATAGATACATAAAAGAATGCAACTTCACCCTCTAGAGACAGGAGTGTAATTATCATGTCACCATTCTAAATGTCACCTTTTATTTTACCTCCTACGACCAGGTTCACTTTCAAAATGCATATGTTAGCTACCTTGATAAAGACATTATCACATTCATTATCTTCTTTCCTTCATTTGTTTCTTTAAAAGTAAACAAATAAATATTAAAAAAAAAAAAAAAAAGTTGACAGACATTCAGTTATTATCCTTGCTTCTGAATCATGGCAAACACTTCTATTACCCTCGTGTTTATGGAAACATTTATTGTTGCACAGCACACATATCTCTATAAATACAGAGGTGTGAAATAGTCTATATTAGTGAAAATCAAGAGAGCTCTTTCTGCTCATTAGAACATCTCTGTGAAAATAAATAAATAAATAAATAAATAAATAAGGCAGAAATAAGGCAGAGAGCAATTCTACGGTCAATCTCATACCTGAATCCATAGCAAATATAAGTGAGATTTGGTCACAGCATAAAAGTTGTCTCATAACCTTCGAGTTTACCTTACCAATTTACAAAAGATGGAGATACTTGAATTTTTAATTTATTTTTTTTTTAAAGAGAGAGAGAGGAATTTATTTCCCACCAAATGAAAAATGTTTCCAATTTGTTTTTGATTAGGGAACACAAGAAGTTTCTGCACTTGTAGATGTGACACAACAAAGGGAATATAGGAAACTGGAGTAAAGATGTTGCTTACAAAGAAATAACAAAGACCATGATGATTTAGTTAGAGGACAGAACTAGCAGAATGAAAAAAAAAAAAAAAAGCTCATTAGTAAATGCATATATTCATAAAGCAGGATGACAATAGAAAAAAGAAGTTATACATATATATATATATATATATTAACTGTCAAGGATGGTCTGAAAAATAATTTAATCATAGAACGATTTTTTTTATTATTTTTTTTATTTCCCCCCCTCCAGAAAAAGAGCTCTGGTTTCCTTTCACAACTTTGAAAATCTTCATTTATGGAGTATCAGATCTATCACTTTGGCAGGAAAAGGAACACCAATAGTTGTTCAGAGCACAGTTCATCTAACATCTCAGCTTTGCAATGGGATAGGAACCCTGAAGTTCTACGGTAACATATTGGAGAGACTGATTCAGCCTTACAGGAAATAGAACAAAGAAAAAGTGGAAGAAAAATAAGAATAAAATGGGCTGCAAGCAACACTGCAGGGAAAAAAAAAAATGGAAACCAAATGGATTATACAGTTAGAAAAATCACAGACAGAATGAAGGTGGCAGAACTGCATATGAAGATAAAAGAAAAAACAAGTAACTAAGGTATGAAATAAGGTAAGAAACACAAAATCTGGTTACCCTGCTGCATTTATCTCCAAAATAGGACCAAAATAATCAACTAATGAATATAATCCAGCCTGCGCACTTCAAACTTTTTGCAATTTTTCAAGATGTATCTGTTCATCTTAACAGCATCTTCATTTTTCAGTTGCAATTTACACTACACAAGCAACAAGAGAGAAATCAAGCTGAAAAATACAAAATGTACTTTTTGCCCAGAAACATCCATAGGACATGAAAACAAGTAATTTATAGCTATCCTAACCTCTGAGCATACTCTTAATCAATGGCATTTCTGGAAAAGTGTAATGATTAGAAATATCACCACTTATCACTTGTTTTCCGTATGGAGAAACTGCTTGTGCAGACAGAGGCATTTTTGTTTAATTTTGATTCTATCACTTCCATTGATGTTCAGGATGCATCAGCTTGTATGTGGCTTCTTGCCAGGCCCACAAGAGATTGACACATAAACCACAAACACCTCCTGCTACTTAACACCAAGCTTAACATACAGAATATAAAAATGTGTCCAAAAGAATTGAAAACCCTTTCCTTACATTTTGATGGATGTTAGGGTAAGACTGATAGGTTAAACAATTTCAGGAAAACTGCACTCATACTTAACATTCTGCATAGCTCCAGAGATCATCTCCAATACATCCAGTCTTGCTTTGAAAAACTTGCTGCTTGAGACAAGCTCTTTTCTTTCACAACTGAAGTGTCAGATGACATAAATACTTCAAGGTTAATGGAAGCACAATCGTTTATACTAGTATACTCTGGATACTGATTTTACTAAATATACTTTCTTAAATTGTGCAAATTATTTAAAAGCTGTATATGCATCCTTTTCTACTGCTGCACTCTTGTGCACAGAGGCACAGAGCACTACTATTCTGTATTTAATGTGCCATGTCCAATATTTGATTTTTCCCCTTTACCCCAGTCTTTTTATACAAAACTTTCATTTATGCTTGATGCATTTTATTTTTAGTTTAAAAAACTACACCCATATTTTGTCACTTAAACTTTTATGAAGAATAATGCACATGTACAACTCAAAATATCAAAGTAAACAAACATTTTAATTTACATGGGTAAGGATGCATGAAGGCAAATGCCTTTTGTAACTTGATAAAGGTAAATTCACTCTTTTGGAAATGCTTTATAATGATGATAAATGAAGATGTAGAGAACAGTTCTGAAGTCCATTGGGTAACTACATCCTCATACATTGAAGTAATTATGTTTTCCTTTTGTTTTTCTGATAGCAACAGATTTTATTATGGTCAATGTATGAGTCCCACCTCCCACGCACCACCTCTTTTTGTTTTTGATGTCTTCAATATCATCTGGCATACAATCTAGAAAAAAGTAGTTGTGAACTGGTTCTGATACCATCTTTGATTTTAGCATTGCAACTTACAGGTTTGAATAAGCACACTCAGGGTACTACTATTTTGCTTGCTTTAAAAAGAGGGGAAGGGGAAGATTCCCTGTTCCCCTCACAAAATATACAAACACTACATTAAATTAAAGACAAGAGTTATGTGTGGCCTGTTTTCTCTCCCATACTGTTACTTATGGCACAAGCAATCCAGAGCAGGTTGCTGTGCAGCATACCACTGTGAATGGATTCCTCATAAGCAGGGTGGGTCATGAACCTGATTTGATAGTAAGAGGAATAGCGTGAATAGATTATCTGGTTGAACACTGAATCTAGGAAGGAAAAAACAAAACAAACAAGATAAAGAATCCCAAACTGGTTTTGATTAAGCTATTCCATTATTTATCTTGTTTTTCCCCATCAGACTGCAATGAAACAGCACAAGATTTTCTCAGTTCAGCACAAGGCGGTTAATTCAACCTGGCATAAAATATTTATTGTGGGTATCTGTAAGAAAAGCAAAGGGAAAACAAGAGCACGCTTCATAAAACTTGAAGGTAGAGCCAGTTCCCTTTTAATGGTACAGTTCATAACTTAAAATGCTCTTCCATGAGCCTAGAAATCTATGCTCATTTTCTTCCTATTTTTGTGTGTTACAATCCACATATCCCACTTCACCTCCCTGGAGATATATTATGGACTACTCTGCTGGTAGAGTATTTTCAGCCTCACAGTTAATGCTGTTCTACTGTGTTCATTGAAGCAGAACCTGGTACTCTAGGAATCCTCTGCAGATTAAGGATTTATTCTTTCTCCTTAAATTATGACTTCCATATTTAATGCCAAAGAAAACACTTCCAGAAGGAACCAAAGATGCTCAAATAGTTAGTGTTTACCTAAGCAGAAGAAAATTTTAGCTTAATCATTATTGTACTCAGACCAAGGAAGGGACTTGGGTTCTTCCAGGAGTCTTTAGAAGTGTTCTCAGAAATGATCTGAAACACTTGCAGCTACACAACACTCCAAATTTATCCTATAGGGATTTTCAAAAAGACTGTATGCTATCTTATTAAAGCAAATGAAGAAAGTAAAACATTGTTTTCTATAGATTTATTTAGTAGTAATGTTTTTCTGCGAAGATTGGAGAACTTGAGAATCAGCAAGATCTTATAAATATGTATCTTCATACACACAAAAACAAGTAATGAGAAAAATATACATATTTATACGGACTGAAAAGACCAAACTTAGAAAGCGTAAGGAAGGAAAATGTTAAAACATATAGACACCATTTAACTGCTTTGTTTTTTTGGTTTGGTTTGTGGTTTTTTGTTGTTGTTGTTTTGATTGTTTGTTTTTTTGTTTAGCTAAATCAAGGTCTAGAACCAGGAGGCTAATGTCTGGCTTGCATCTATTCATTTGTTAAAATGAAGGTAAATTTAGTAACTGACCATTTTTTAAATTAATATTTTAATGCATAGCATTTTAGAGTTATGAGCACTCAGAAACAGCAGAACTTTAAAATACTCCTGCAACAATTTTGCAAATACAGTTAAGACTGTCTCTTAACATTCCTCAAGACAGAGTAATTTTATTTAGCTTGTCCTGTTTGAACCTCACAAAAAATATAACAATACAGCTTGACAAGTAGCATCATATGTTATTGTATTTTTAGAGGGGAAAAAAAAGTTGTTTATATGCAAAAACTATAGCAGTAGATAAAATTTGCGAATAGCAATTTGTAGGAAATAAATGCAGAAGCTCTTCTCAAAGACAATCTCATCTGCAGGAATGGTAAAAACAATCCTACTTCATTTAAAGATAAAAAAGGCACACAGAATCACTTAGAACAATGGGCTGGAGGACACAATATGAGCATTCAACTAATTTATCATCTAAATTTGCTCCCCAATGCTGTTACTCCTTCAGTATTCCCACCATGGAGAACAGTCAATTACAAAAATATTTGATTAATATTCCATTAGTTATACCAGATATAACAAAGATACTTGTACAAATGCAACACAGACAACAATGTCCCAGTTACTGCCTAAAGAAATACTCTCTAGATGAGTCCTTTGGTCAATTGTTTTAAAAATTAGGTAAGGACATGAGAAACAGGCCAGATTGAAATGCAGAACAGTTTTTTGAGTAAAAACGTCTTTGCATTGTCAATGAAGCTATAAACTTTACATCTTGCTTACACAGTACTGCCTTGTAACTTAATTTTACTAGATATTTTGCACTCAAGATTCTTGATTGCACTTACACCACTGGTTTTTTAGGCAAGGAAAGATGAGGCAAATATACAAAACTTACTCCTATATTACAGACAGAAAAAAGATAAGCACAAAATTAAGTAAAATAATCCAAGGTCACACAAGCGTACAACCAAACCAAGTATTGTTCTGGTATTTTTCCAGATTTTTTTCCCTCCCTCAAAATAATACTGCTCATTTACTGTATGGTGTTTTGAAAATTTCCTGCATGTGTTCTCTTCCTCTACCCACCCCCTTTTTTTCTCTCCCATGTACATACACACAGATGTCTATGAACACATAAGCTTGAACTGAAGCTCACAGAGGGCTACAGGGGAAGTTAGCAGATGCCCAAATCCGATTACTCTGGCTGTCTGCTTTCCCCACATTGAGTGTTAAATATCACAGTGACGGCAGGAACTTACTGGGGAAAAAAGTCCTAAGCAGATCTTTGCTGAAGATTGATTTACTGTCCAATATATACAGACAAACTAGAATGTGCTTTCTGCAACCAATAGATTAAAACCAAGTTTCATTGTTGCATATACTCAATTTTGCAAAATGGACTATTTGTATACATTTACTAAGTGAATTCATATTATTCCACTAGTAAATATGATTCACATACCAATTCTAAAGGAGCATGTACAATTACAGTATTACACAATGCACTCAGCAGAACTGCTTACAAAAAAAAAGCTATCACCTTTTAATAATTAATGTTTGTAATAGTAAACCTACACATAAAAAAAAAAAAAAAAAAAAAACCACAAAATGCTCAAGACTTAGTCACATTCCTTGAACTACCAATTTCTAGATTTTACACTACTATGGAATATGTAACTGTGCAATTCTAATACCTCACCAGAAACACGGGCATTTGTGATTTCATGAGTTCCAGAGTTAGTGGCCCAAGATTTTTCCAGTCTCAACCCCAATGGAGTTGGCCATCCCCTCCAGCTCCACTGTGAAAAAGAGAGTTTAAAAGCATCTGAGCATTGGCTCTTCAGTGAAGGGTTGTTAGAAACACATTGCAATTTTGCATGGGGACCATTATCCAGCTAAATTCTTATTTAGTTCCTAACCCCATTGTTTCCAAGTAGCTGGCATTTAACCAACCTTTTCAGCTATGTTGGTGAATAATCTTTGTGGCGGATAAGTTTCTTTTACCTATTATAAGTTTGGTGACCTTTTCCTTGATCAGCCTCCTGCACTTTCTGTGTAAGCAGTGGGAAGGAGCAGCCCATTAGGTATCTTTGTCCCTCTACGTTAGGATGTGCAATAAAGCCAACTAAAGTGAATTTTCAACATTCTCAATCAAATAACTAAAATCACCGTACAGCCCCCATACACTGAGATTTGAAGATTCCACAGCCCCTAGCACTAATGGGAAAGGGCCCACTGCTCTGCTCTTATAAACCACTCACAGGTGTTTTTTTCACCTCACATCTCTCATGAGACACAAACATTCGTACACTACCTGGACCATACATCCTCACAGGATGGGAACTCCAAAGTACTACCGCTGCTGCTAACAACCAGCCCAAAACAGGGGGGAGGAATTAAAGTTGATAGAAGTGTACCTCGTGGTAAGGACTGCATGCAAAAAATAAAACATTTCAGCTTCTTTGTCCTGTTAAGAGCTCAATGACAAATACAGTGGCAGAGAAAAAGGAAAAGAGGGACTACAAAGTAGTTAAGCATGAAGATTTTCATAGGCATTGCATGAGGAAAACAAATTTGGTCAGGGAGCCATCTGGTCACAAAATAAAAGGATGGAGATTATCTAAAGTGAATGGAACAGGAGGATTGTGGATTATCTAGAAAGGGGCAATGGAAATTGGACCCACAGGGTGTGATACAAAGTAAGTTTCTTCATTTTTTTGCTAGTTCAATATCCCTCAGTTTGGTGGATGTCCAATCTGTGGTCCTGATTTGCAAAACTATTCTTTTCTCATAGCTGCAAATAAAAGAAGAAGTAAACTTTACATCTTACAAGGCTACGTAAAGCAGAGCTCTGAAAAATCACATCCCAGTCAGCTCACATTGGGCTCCCCAAATTAGCAGATGCTTACTCTCACTGTTCCTCTGTTCCACCTGCATAAATGAGGATAAATACTGTTACATCAGCTCCCAGCAGAGATAGTATGAACAGAAGTTCACTACCGTTGTAAAGCTCATACATACAGGTATTATAAGTGTCACAGGGAAGACCACAAAGGAAGAAAATCTTGAGCATAAGGAACAGCATATAAAAACTGGGGCAATACACTGAACCACACAAAGAAGAAAGGCTCTCAGCAGCTGCTCCTGAAGCTAGCACCACTCTTCCTGCATTCCAAATGATTCAGAGACCTTAAAGAAAAAAGTGTGATCATGTAATTAGAATGGCATGTTTTCTAATCATGCAGGAAAAAGAGAAAAAAACGTACATTCATGTTAATTATGGTATTTCCTAGCTCCTGGCTGGCTTTGTAACATCTTGTATGTCTGTTTTCTCTATTTGTAAAAATGATATTGAAGGAGAAAATTTCTCTCCCTTACAGACTTCCAGTTGTGGTTGGATTCCACATGGTATGACAAGCTGCATCCAGCAAATGAGAGCTGTGTTATTTGTTTATTCTAAACAAACCAAAAAAAGCCACTGTTACTGAAGTTATTTACAGGACGATAGACATGCTTGCATTGACTGTATTAGAATAAGATTTTTGCTGTTGAGATTATCATTAAAGCTTTCAAAGTTGACTTGGGAATCAGAGGAATTCAAAGCAGGTGTGGTTTGGGGAAAATAATGATAGGATTGTAATATTTAAATAAAACACTTTTAAATACCAGAGTGATTGCTGGAAACACTGCATGTGTGTGTTACATTTTAAAGTACTTCCTGTATTTCATGTGAAGTAGAAATAGTAATGGCAAGAAAGGAAAAAAAAGTTGAAAACAAACTCAGACATGCTCAAGTGAATTGCAGCTGACCCTGAGGGAAGGCGTCTTGGTGATGTGACACATGCTTTTCCAGCATGTGCTGTCTGTGGCTACAAAACTAACAAAGCAAGGGAATGTTGGTATGTTGGTACCTGACAGCAAGCTTGCTGCTCTTGATAAGTTTTGCAGAGAGCAACTGCTGGGAGAATGGGGAGACTACCACTGGAACTATATGATTTTGGACCTTTTGTAAAAGATTTTGCCATGGGTGTTACCTGGAAGAACAGAAATCAAAGGGTAATGAGGAGGGAGGAAAAAATAGAGGGGAAAAAAAAAAAAAAAAAAGATACTGTAGATTTATTTATGATCTGAAATGCTGTTTAGGGATAACTTCCAGGAACTAATAATAGCACTCAGGTTCAGTTCTAGAGGAAAGGCTGTGCATGTAGGTATTCTGCAAGAAGTGAACTGAACAGAATCTGTATTTTTAACTTTATTACTTTTTTTTTTTTTTTTTTTTTTTTTTTGTACATTCATGTAAGAAGCACTGCAACTGCTGTGCTTCTTATGAACTTTGTAAATCATCACGTTCCCCTCAGCTGCCTCCTCTCCAGGATGCAATGTCCCATCCTTTTTGGGCACTCAGTGCTAGGCAGCTCCATTACCATCTTGATCATTTCAATCACCCTTCTCAATTTTATATGAATGTTTACATTTTGAGAATTGAAAAAATAAATTGGAAAAAGACTTAGCTGTTAACTGTACCACACAACTGAAACTACATTCTTACAACTGCTCTTCACATCTTCCCCACAGCCATGTAAGAAAAATTTTGACATTATGAATAGTAATGTAAATCTTGGCTTTGAGGTCAAAGCCCTAATATATATTTGGACGCATCACACCAGAATCTGTTTCTGGAAGTGGCACAGGGGGATTGGAATTGCATTTGTATTGTTAACTTGTTCTTCAAGCGAATAATGAGCTTCTGTATGAGAGAACTGACAGTACGTATTTCATTAAGCACAGTTTGAAAAGCATAAAGTTGTCATCATCCGCCCCCCTCCCCTACTCTGTGGCTACCAGGTAATATTGCTGTAAATAGTCTCTTCTCTTACAGACAATTTCTACATTTTACAAAGTGCATTCTTGAAGTAACTGCACGTGATTATGGTGTTTGTCTAACCACAAAATTCTCTTTCTTCATACATACAGTATCAGCATCCTGAAGAATTTGTCTGTTGAAATACGTAATTCCTAATGAGTGGCACCTTTGGTACGAATTTATCTTTGATTCTTCTGCCAGTGAGATATAGTTTCTGTTTGTTCAAAACAGAACACCACACACTGCCTGGATACAAGCTGCTGCTTAAGATAAGCTGACTGTAATTTCAGTATACAGTGGTATATTGCTTACCCTAGAATAACCTGACTTTACAGCAGCTGGATGTATGCCCATTTCTAATTGTTTGTCTTTCGACTGCTGGCTTTCTTCTAATTATTCTCATCCTGGGACACTTGGCTCATCTACTCCACATTTTCTGCTAAATATTCCTCATAAAGTCTTTATAAGCTTCCATACCTTCTCGTATGACTAGTATTTTCACTGTGAAATAGTCTTTGGTTATTCTAAGCCTGGTAGTCAAAACCTTTCCAAGTTTTAAAAGCCTGTGCTATCTCATTTTCCTTCCTTTTAGCCAATAGTCATTTCAGTGACTTCGTGGCACTTGAAACCTGCAGTCCTCTGTCATCTAACTTACCAGGACATTTTACACTATGTTTACCAGGAATCTGGGAAGCCTTGATTTTCCTGTAGTATTTTTTGTCTATTTTGATGCCATCTGCTAGTAAATGTAGTTATCTTCCTGGCATTTAGATTATAAATTGTCCTTCCACAAGCACTGGTCTGTCTCTACTTTTCAAATCTGGTAGTATAAAGTCATGTTCTTTCCATCCCTTTCTTGATATGGGCTAAGCTCCATATAAAGAAAGGTCAAGGGACAATAGGAATTTGCTGTCCATCTGCACCACTATTAAAGGAACTACATATAATTTGCAAATAATTTGCACTCTCATTTTCTCGGGGCAGTAACATCTTTTATTATGTGCCTACATTGTAACTACTGTAATAAAACTCCTGATTTCAAGGCTGGATCCCTAGGAGCTAACATACAATGAACACATTTTATTATTAAGAATGTGAAAAGGATCAAGCTTTTTTTAAAATGCTATTAGTCTGTTGACTGTCTCCACTTGTTTATACTTTGTCAGCACGTTCCCATTGTCCACTACAGAAACAACAAAAAAGAAATCCCAAGAGGTCAATTACAGACAGTTATGGCTAGCTACCAGCATTCTTGAACGAATCAACTAATAAGCCAAAGTACCAGTTAGCTTTAACTTTTCTTTTTGATGAGATAACTGCAACCAATATTTTATGCACTTCAAAACATAAAACCTTTGCATACAAATTTTAAACCATCTCTCTGGCTTCCGGAGTAAGCATGAGTCTGCTAAAGAAATTAACAAGTTTTATCTATCTTTTAAAACCAGATTATTTATTTATACTAAAAATAGCTCCTTGAGGATGCCTTTGTGTTTCATGCATAATAAGGGGGAATCTGTCTCAAAAAGGTTACAATTTAATGAGTACGTTCTTAAAAAACATGGGAGGGAAGCAAAACAATTATTCTGCCCTGGTGTATGGAGAAACTGAGACACAGAGGTTTAGATTCAGCCTAATTAGCAATCCTGCTGCTTTAGGCTCACTCTATCATCAATGGAAAAATTGGCACTTTTTCCACTGCATCATTTCAGTACCTAAGTGAAATTGGAGTTCTTGGAACTTCTACCAACTATGATTCTAGTTTTACTATTGATAAAACAGAGAAAATGAGGCAGGAAGAGGTGAAACCCTTTCAAGGTCAAAGGCTGTTGGTAGGAAACCTCATACTCTACTTTGTGTCTGGTATGAAGCTTTTAAGCCTCTTTTACATCCCAGTTCAAGTCCTACTGAATGCAATGTCCAGAGTCTTGTGAGTAACAAAGATGAAATCTGCTATTAGAAAAAAAAAAAAGCAAACATGCATGGAGACTCATGTCATATGACATACAACTATAAGAAACAGTATCTTTAAGTATCTTAAGATTCAATGATTGCACAGCAGTAGTTAATCACAAACCTTCAAAATTATCATCCCAGGAATATAATTACTTTTAAAAACATTCCTACAAAATGAAAAAAAACATATAAGGAAGAACCCATATGTATATTCACAGATACTAAGGCACATCATCATTTTTCTTAAAATACCCCCAGGTGTGCTTTTTTGTTTGTTTTTTTTTTGTTGTTATTGTTTTAAGTCTGAACAAACAAAAGCATAGCATGGACAATAAAAGCCATATTAGAGTGTTTTGTAGACTTAAATAGTCAAATGGCTCTTCCCAGAATGTATTTCAAAGGAAAAGATCACACCAACACATAAAATTTCTGCGTACTGACTACAAATTATAAGAGTCAAAGCACGTATTCATGGGAAAAAACTTCATCCCATATTTAGTTTCCTAAGTGTACTAAGAAAATCTAAAAGAACTAGGTTAACTGTAACTTCTGCATGTTTTTTTAGAATCAAAGAGAGAGATAAAAAGGAAAGGCAAACTAATGATTGCATTATCAAACTCATTTAGAATGGTTGTAACTTACATAGTTCACCCAAACTTCAAGTGATTTTTTAAGTTTTGTGGTCTGAAAATGAACTCAAAGCAATTCCTCTAGGAAATGTTAAAATGGAATTAAACATAATTACAGAGATTTTGACACTTTGCCCTCCAATGATCCAAATTACAGAAACAGGACTATGTACATAATGATGTAATTACATGCAGTCATGAACAGTTTAATTACTGTATGCCTAAGCAAGCTATTTTTATTTATTTTTTTTAATCTGAGGGCACTGTTGGAATTTTCTTACTTTTATACCTAGCTGATTTTAAGTACACTAGAGTCCTAGATTACAATGTCAGCATATAGAAATTAATTCCCTTCCCTAGAAGTACAATACACAAAAGACAAGTACACATCAGTAAATTTAAATGTCACTAATTGGCATTAAATGATACTTCTTTTTCTTCTTAGAAGATATTTCCTGTGGTCAAACCAAATTATGAATGATCTTCATTAAAAACTAATGGAGACCAAAGTACTTTTGAAGTTCTTATTGGACAGTTGCATCTTTAGTTCCTAAACAATTCTTAAAGCCTACCCTTAGCACCCATACTGCTTTACAGAAAAAATAAAAATAATTAAAAAAAATGTTTCTGACACACAAAACATGCTTCCTTGTGGACTGCACATTAGTGCAAAGAATGCTTCCCAGCTCCATTTTGAGACACACTGATGCAATACTGCTTGTTGAATGACTAAGCTGTAAAATCATTTATTTATGCTAAAGAAAAAATGTGCATCATTTCAATAAAGGGCTCCACACAGCATCATGTGGTGGTTCTACTGACAAGCTAGAGGTTGTTGTAAGTGTACAATTCTAAGAGTATATAATCTGGACCTCATTTTTAGAGTAGGGCATTAACATTTTTTTTCTTGGAATTTGCCTGCATTTCAGTAGTCACACTTGATCTATAAATGACCTTGAGAGAAAAATTAAAAGAAAGACAAAAAACAAATGAAATAATATTAAAAAAAAATCTCATCAGTGCTTCCACGGGATTAACCAAGCCCAGTGAGGGACACATTTCATAAAATTGCCTAAGTACATGAAACAGCAAGGAACCAACTGTATGACATTATGTAGCTGGGAGGGAGCACTAAAACTGGCTGTCCTTTATGATGAAAAGGCAGGGGTGTCTGTTGATGAGAACTGGAAACCAAAAATACTCTTCGGTTTTCTATTTAAAAGAAAGCAGACAGAATGCCTTCATATGTTTGTACCCTCGAATTCCGCATTAAAACGGAATCATGACAAGTGTTGTTCGTCCTAAATATTTTCCAGCACTGCAAGCTACAATTAAGTTAAATCTCCAGTATGCATAACTCATTAATTCATTAGAATTCACAACAATGTTTCATACACTAAAAATAAATCCTTGCTCATCTGTATGAAAAGTTCTCATAAATATGTTAACAATTTACAAATATAGTGGGGATCCCATGTTTCTCCACCTACAGAGTTTTAAAATCTACTCCTTTGGCAGCGAACTGTCTCACCCACTAGGTCGGCATCTGCAGCCACACACAACGCCCCCCTCTGTTCACATGAACTCTACTGGCTTGACAGTAGCTATCCCAAATCCTACAGGTGATAGCAGGAGGACAAACAAAATGAGAAGAGATGCATTGGAACAGAGATAGAGAGCAGGTAGAGGACAATTTAAACTCTAACTCAATAAGACTTTTTTTTTTTTTTTTTTGATTCTAAATTTGGCTTTGCCTCAAGCCAATTCTCATTATTAAATGAAATACTTTCATCATTCCACAAGTGGGAATGTATTGCCAAAAGGGAAAGTGCCCAAGTTTGCTGACCAGTAAATTGCTCGAGAACTTTTACAGTTCTACAGATTTCTTAAAAAAAAAAAAAAAAAAGCATTAATTTTCTGATCTTGATTAAAACCTTATACCTCCATTGCTAAAGCCATGTGTGCTAATATTAATATCAAAAGTAAACTATCTTAAGAATGAAAGGAAGGCAATTCTGTATGCTTTGAGAAGCACCACAACATTAAAATTCAGAAATGTTTCTCAAGCTGGAATCACTTCAGACTTGCACAGTTAAGAGTACTTTCTGTTTAACATAAGTCCTTTTTCCTCCATATCATCAGTTCTCAGTTCTTTACATACCACTAATTATTTAAGCATTGCCCTGTCCAGTAATTAGATTTAAATGTAATTAAAAGTGCAGCAGCACATTGAAGATACATTATTGGGTGGAAAAATATCTCAAAACTCAAAGTATGGTTTTAAAGAAGAAGGATGGCAGCAGCAAGGCAGGCGATTGAATGACCATCTTCAACCCGATGCACTTGTGACACAAGGTTTCCCCCAGCATTCCCTTTGGTAGTTTCAACCCATTCACTGGAGTTACTGCAGGACATGTTGGAATAACTAGTGGTACGTTACATGGAAATGCAGATGATAACTCATGTCAGCTCCACTGGGGTCTGCTTTTAAAACATATTTTAAGACAACACTAATTGCGGAGAAAACCCTGTTTGCCTTAGATTTTTTTTTCCAAGGGTTCAGCTGTTTATATCCCTGCAGATCCAAACATTTACTGTACTCTGAGAGTTCACTGTACTCTAGCAATTAAATTAATGGCTGCAGCAACAGCAAGAAATCCTTTAAACCCCTGTGGGCTTGTTCCTTTGATTAGACTAGATCAGTGAAGCTACAGCTATTTGCAGGCAGATTAGATAGGCTAGGTTTTTATTGCCATTTGCACTAGAGATTGAAAGGTCATGTTTGTTGACATCGTACCAAAACCCATCTGTGAAAGTTTACTTTAAAAGTTATTCTTCGGGAATATTTTTAATATTTAAAGAGTACCATATGGATCTAAGAATAAGAGATGACCTAACCATACCAACAGAAAGCTGAGCACTCCAATTTTCCAGTGAACAACAGAACATATCTAACACCCGCACACACATTTCCTCATCTCTCAAAGCAAACTTTGAATGAATTGTGAAACATAGGCACTACTAAAGTTAGACTTTGGGGATGATTCATAAGGTAGTTCGTGCTCTGCTTCCTTCTCTGACTTGGTTTTGGCTAAAAAATGGATTCAAGGCATGTTTGTTTTTCCTGTTTAACTGTGCCATGCTATTTTTAAATGGATAGTCTATTTTGTTGTTGTTGTTGTCTGTTGGTTTTTGTTTTGTTTTGTTTTCCAGTAATGAAGGATACTTATAATAACAGTGTCATAGGTAGGAAAGAGCATCTCAGAACATCTAATAAAGCATTAATGTTTCTGTGTTATTTGAGATATCAAATGACAAACATTCTGGCATCAGAAAATATCTGCACAACCTTGTGAGAACAGCATTGAAATTCCTGGTTTCCTGAGACAAAGATAAAACAACATGAAAGTTAGTGGTAGAGCCGGGAAGTGAATCCAGCCTTCTGAAGACCTTATCATTTGCCTTAGCAATGAGACCATCATTTTCTCCAATGATTTGTTTCTCTGCAGTAATGCAACAGTTGTACTTTGAATGGCAATAATGCTTTAAGAACTTCCCCAATAAACAGCAAGATGACAACAGAAGCTAAACAGCAATCTATAAAAAAGTGAGATCCATCCTCATATTTCCCCTGTAGGGAAACTAGTTAATAGTAAACTAATGGTGTTTATACAAAAATGTGTTACCTTCCATACAATTAACAAAACCAACACTTTTCCCAATACCTATTCATTCTATAAGCACTACAATTCACAGGCCAACTAAGCATTAATGCTCAATCTGCTAACCTGTTTGCTTTAATTTCATTATTAAAGACAATAGTATTTATCAAAAAGAACATGGATGAAAAATGAAGTTCTGGATATTTTGGTAACAGATTATTAGTATCACTAAAATATTTATTTTCTTTTGATCAGTTCTAAGCTCATATCCAAAGCAATGCATGAAAATAAACATTGTCAGATATGCGATTACCATCCCCCAAATGAGATACTCATAATTTGTGTCATTTGTTTCATTTGTTATTGTTGTTTTAAAAAGATTTGGTACACTTAAAGAGTTTATGAGTTCCCAATATTTATTTATTATTAAGGTCATATTTGTTCAAATGTAAAAAGAAAAACTCACCCAATTGTACTTTTTTGAAGTAAATTATTTTGTACTTTGTAACATACAAGTTTCATACCAACTTACTCTATTCCTGCGGTTGTTCTGCCAGTAGTACGACTCTCTCAAGGAAATAAAACTTTTAAAGAAACATTTATGAGAAGATTAAAAGAAATTACAATTTAGTGTTCTTTATTTTTAGTGATATTACAATAGTCCACTGTATTATAACGGTGTAATCCGACTCAATGTTTGTGCTTCTAGAGAGGGAAGCAGATGTCTTCAACTTTTCTCACAAAGGGACAACTCCTTGTACAGAATTACATCTCCCTTAGGAGATAAAAAGTTTCTACATTTAATTTTGAAGTACATTAATTCACCTTAATTTTTTTATTACATTTTCAGTACATTAATTCACCATTTTTTTTTTCTGATTTAAGACTACTTGTAAATGCAAGGTATTTGTTCCTCCTTGCAAAGTCTAGTCATTTTCTACTCTTAATTTATAGCACATGGAATTAAGCTAGTGCCGCAGACTAAAAAATGGAAAGAAAAAAGACTCAAAAAAGATAAAATATCATGTATGTGGATGACTAAAGAAATACATAACCATTTTCCAATAGTTTGAAAATTATTTAGAACAATGGTCTTCTAAGACCGATCTATCAAAATGTAACTGGAAACAACACCTCTTCTTTGGCCCAATAGCTTTTGAAAAATTCAATTTTTGCTGATAAAAATATATTTTGCTGCTTAAAAATCCTGGGGGGAGGGGAATGTTAGAGAATGCCATTAAGAATGAAGATCATACATGCAAATCAAAAAATGAAGATCCCAAGTCATGCAAATAAAAAAAAAAAAAATCTTTCAAAACCTCAAATGGCTAGATTTCCAGACTGTTACCTACATACAGCTATAAAAGAAAGCCCACTTTGTGAATATATATGAGAACTGTAATCCATGAAAGTTATGTGAAAGATTAAGGGAAATTAAAATATGAATATATTTACAAGAATTCAATAATTATTTTTTGTGTGTTTTTCATTAAAAAAAAAAAAAAAAAAAAAAAAAAAAAAGTAGTAGTACATTTGAAATAGCCGGGAAAGAAACTGGACAGGGGTTGCATCAACTTCCTGAGAGCAGGAATCAACATTAGACCATGAATAAGTCTGAGACCACAAGCTGTTACGTATTATCTTGCCCCCCCCTCCCCTTAATGAACACTGTGAATTCCAATGCAGAGCTTCAGGGACTAATTCTCACACTGAATTTGGCATGAGTCTTCCATGCAGTCACAGCTCACACACCCTTACTTCCACATGCATGGTAGGGAACCTAAGATTTTGGAGGAACGTAATTCAGTTCATAATATAGAACAGTTACTTTCAACTTCTAGAAACTACACTGTATTAAAATCAAGTACAAGTACTTCTTCGTTCGTACATGATATTCTTCACATATTTATATGGGACTACAGAAATGTGTTCTAACTGAAATACAGAACACGATAAAACTGGTTTTTCTTACCTCATATAAATGTTTTTCTATTTCAAAAACTACACAAAGTATGATACAGTTTTTCAGTTCAATATCTGTGCAGGAATCCACTGACAATAAGCATGCAAGAAAACTACCAGGCAGCGAGAAATCTAGGTTGCAACTTACCTCCAGATATCATCACTCCTTCATTTCTTCACACCCTGCAGCACAGCCTCTACTTGATCACACGTTTGTTAAAGAGCCTTAGGAAAGGTGTTGTTATTTCATATTTTTGTTGTTACTGCCTATATATCTCCTAGACTTAATTTTTATACTTTATAGCTGTGCATTCTTAAGGGGGACAGAAAGCAAGAAACCTACTGGGTAAAGTTTCTGGGTTGTTTTTTAAAGAACTGCTATCCCATAACAGAGAATAAAAATCTTTGCACTCAAGTGGAACACTTCAATCATTTCCAAAATTCCCCACTACAACAGTAAAGAAACAGTTTTTTATCTCAACAATAGAGTTCACAACAGACAAAAATGAGGAAATACATAAACACATTGATATCTTTAGTTTTTTATTTGTCATATTACCTTTATGCCGTGCTCCGGTAATAAAAAAAGAGAGGTAAATCCCTCAGTGAACTGATACAATTCAGCAAACCACACAACTTGACCACTTATCTTGGGGTAATAGCAGTTTACTAGTTGCATGTTCTGCACGGTTCTTTGGAAAGAATCCAGTTATCAAAACCAGATTTTTTCTGCCTTTCTTCTAGTCTCTATTCTCACTCACTGCTGATTTTATAGTAAAAAACAAAAACAAAAACAAACAAACAAACAAACAAAAAACACCAACTACAGAACAAGTTGATTCACTTTTAGAGACAGTGGAGTACGAGTAAAAGAGTAAAAGTCAACCATATGTACCCATCTTAACTCAGAGTGACTAAGGAAACATGGACAAGTAACATTAGTTTACAAAACATAAATATGATGGATGCATGAAATAAGTATGACATACAGAAAAGGAACAAAAATATGTTCTTGAAATCGTTGCATGTGGTCCAGGAAAAAAAAAAAAAAAAAAAAAAAAAAAGGTATTATATACCAGCAACAATACCTAGATGTATTTTGTGGAAAGTTAACCTATTCCTTCCTGTGAGTTTCTACACTGACCAAGTTTTAAACCTTGCCAATTGTTCTTTTTTCTTCAGTTTGGAGTGCAAGGTTTTATCCCAGGCTGGAAAGGAAGTTCTTACACTTATGAAATGCCCATTTGTCATTGCTTTGCAGTGACACAGCTCCCTAGAAAATTCATCAAAAACATGACACCTAACAGATGTTGCTTCTCTGTAGGAAGCCTCTCCAATTGCTTAGCAAATATGTTTCCCTTCCTTCTTTTGTTGTTTTTTTTTTTTTTTGGTTGTTTGTTTTTCCAGGATCTTCTCCCTTGACTTTATGGTATCAAAAGATGCTTCAATTATATGCAGAAAGTAAAACCATGCATAGTGAAATATTTTGGTGCCACTTCATAAAATTATTGAGCTCCTACGCTATAATTAATCTGGGAGGCGAATTTTTGTGATGTTTTCTCTCCCAGTCTAGCCCTGGTTAAATTTTCTAATGTTCTTCAGCCTAGAAGACCTTTTCATGTTTTATCACCACTAATTAAGGACTCTCTTTTCACAGGAAAGATGAATGGCATCTGAATTCTGTATTCTTCCTGCTTAAGGACACCAGAAAATTACAGTAAAGTTTCATACAATTGATATTTTAATATACTGGCAAATAGGCATATGGGAATGAGGTAATACTCCGGAAAATTTGTAGTTAACTGCAATCAACAAATGGGTTATAAATTTAGGTTGCTAATTTGTCATGTTTGAACTTGCTCAGTTTGTGAACTACTGCAGTATCAGCTAAAGAAGCATTCCTGCAGGAGGACTTGGATGCACAAGCTTTCACTCTTGTCTGATTATAGCTTATTGCTTTAATCTATAATCTAGTTGTGCTGAGTAGGGCTCATTTTCTAGATATTTAATCATGATCAAGCACTAACAGGCATGACATCTAGGAAAACAGTCTATGCACCTAATCCATAATGAAATCACTTCCTAGGGGAAGCATTATCAACTGTCCATTGCTTAACCTCAGTGATTTTTGTTGGATATTTAAAAAAAAAAAAAAAAAAAACTGTATGGAAAAAAAAGAAGATGCATAAGATTATACGCATTAAAACCTTATCACATGACTGTGTTGAACATAGGGCAAAGTATATGGTCCACAACAGCCTGAAGCATGGAGCCCAGCCCTGACCATATCACCTCAGCGAGTCTGAGTCTGTTCACTGGTCATACTGCAGAAATTTCCATTTCACCCAGTAGCTGGTGTGAGGAAGTCACACAATGCTGATCAAGATAGGGACCCTAAAGGGTCTATTTGCTTTGTCCTAATAGTACGACTGAGGAACAGATCTCATGGCAAGCTACTACCAAAGAGAAGAAGGGATCAATCACAGAATAAAATTTCTTTCAGGAAGGATATGAAGGAGGATGCACTGAGCAGCTAGCAATAAGTAAGCTATCCTGAGCCACAAGTCACAGCTTGATAAAACTTCAGAACCAGCTAGAGGAGGAAGCATTTTTCACTGTTATTGTCACCAAACCAGACAGTCTAAGTGTGACCAGCATGCCCTCATCCAGTCTCCCTACGTGGCCTTACAAGGAACAGCAACTTACCCAGGGAAAGGCTGCAAACACCTCTCCAGTGCTGCAGAAAAAAACATCATGCCTTCTCTGCCTTGCAGGATATAGCAACAGGATGTCTGTATGACACTCGCAATGAAGAGGCATTTTAAAAAGCACATTCTTGAAAACGTGAAGATTAAAGTACAGCCCTACTGCTGACTGCAGTTATTTCTAGTTCATGGATACCACTTTAGGAATATTCTTTTCATACCTTTTTTTTTTTTTTTATTATTTTTTATTTTCCATTTCAATGAAGCAGCATTACCAGCATGTTAAAGAGTTCATTCATTAGAATTAGAAACTTTCTTTTCATATTATTATCAGTTTTCTTTTTATAACAGCTTTTTTAATCTCTAAATTGAAATATATATACATATTTGTAAATGTATACATATCCTATTCATTTTAGAGGCATGATAGTGAAATCCCATAGGTATTTTTATTCCAGTATTGGCAACTGATGGATTTCCAGTGTGTTGATTCTCCCCTACTGACTAAACTCTCCATGATATTCATTTCACACAGAGAGACATCATATTTCATGCACTCCTTCAAACATTTAACAAAAAACGGGGACTTTTTTAAGCCTTTGTACATTTTGGATTAATAGAATGTCCCAAAATCCCAAAAGACATTAGTGTTCAAATGAATAGGAATGGCTTTTTGATCTTCAAATTGCAGCAATTATTGTATTCCATAAATTGCAGGAAAATCAAGTGGTCTGAATAAAAATTATTTGCTTCAGAAAGAAAAAGAAAAAAAACAACTAGGTAACATTTAGCACCTGTCTCACTGAATGCCACAGTATACATGAGAAAAGGCTGTTTTCTTTTGTCCTTAATGTTATCTTATGTAGGTCAAGTATTATTAATAATATGTGCATATATATATATATATATATATATATAAAAAAAAAAAAAAAAACCATTCAGTTAACAGTCTTGCATTTTGGAGAAAAGTAGATAAATCAGGATTATTATTATTTTTTTTAATCATAGGCCAAATAAAAAATGCTGCATAGAAGCCGAATACTTCTTAAAATTGAAGATTTCAGGAATGAGATCCTTCAGCCTTTAATTTCCCAGACGTCAAAGACTCTCAGGAATTTTAAAAGTGCTTATTAAATCATCTAATATAACTTCTCCACAAGTGCAGAACTCTTTTCCTATTACGTCTCAGTGGTGTTTTTAACCCCTAACTTTGAAACCTAAAAAGCACAACAGACTATAATGACATCTTACTCTCAGAAACTTTTGTGATATTCTAGATTTCTGCTTATTCTTTTTCTTCCTTCTCATTGTGTCTTATTTTTAACTGCCATATTGCTTTTTATGTTTTGATAAAACTCTCTTTTTATTCAAGACTTCCATAGCAATCCATCAGGTTCTCAATCAGTAGGATTGTAATATACATTGCCCTTCAAAGAAAAACTTCATTGCCTTCTTGGCCAGTGGCTTTGGCTTGGACATTCTTCATGACAGTATTTATGACAATTAAGCATCTAAACCTGAACAGCGTTCTCCTCTGAAATGAATGCTGAAGTAGAAGAAGTTACACACTGGAGATTGAGTCAATATGCCAGGTATTCTCAAAAAAAAAAAAAAAAAAAAAAAAAAAAGCACCAAATATAGATTATTGTTGGCTTGGTGTCACTGCACTATGCTGTCCAAAACCATAATTAGTTGATCAAATCACATGACAAGTTTGTTTATTAACCACCTGTAATTACCTCTAGGTGGTCACCTTCTTCCAGAAGAACATCTATGCCTGTATCCTTGCTTTCCCAGATGTTATGGTGATTTTTCCTACCTGTATCCTATCCATCAAAGCCATGTAACAACCTGCTGGAAGCATACACAGCAATGTTGGACAAATTTACTGCAAAGCCTTTTCCTCTCTGCCGGGAGGCAACAACAGATTTAGCACAATTCAGCTTAACGATACTCAAACATGCTCCTCCAGCTGGAAGGCTGAAAGATGCACTCTGAGAATTATGAATTGGTTGAGAAGGCTGAACACAACTTGAAGATTCTCATTCCTGGAATTCTGCTGTTCTAGAGACAAACTGCCTTTCCAATGTCTAAAAAACACCTCTCTCTTCCATTTACGAGCCTGAAAATAGATAATGGAGAATACAGCTCCTGTGTGGGAAAGAGTTCTTATCCCTCCCTCCTCCCCCATTCCAAAAGGACAAATGTATAGTATTTTATTTTTCTTTTCCCCTCCTGTATTTATGGGTGTACATGGACAAACATTCTTACAGTTCCTCCAGAACAGATGCAACAGCAATAAGAATGAAGACAGATGTTTATAGACATGAATGCTAAAAACAAGAGAACACAGATTTAACAGAAATTCATCCCAGATGAATGGCTGGAGAAGTATGTCAAAGGAGAGAGGTGAAAGCTTTCCCTTGAAAAAGGAAAATCAGTTGGAAGCATTCCTGAAAAAGATACTAAAATATTTTTTACAAATAAAACAAAGTATTTATGAATTTTCAGAAATACTTGTTTTGATGACTGTTTTTTTTTATTATTATTTTTAAATTATATATTTGTTAATCCTTTAAACATTCTTTTATGTTCAAGAACAGACCTTTTTGATGGAATAGAAACAAAGATGTTTGGAAAATACTGCCTTATGAAAAATTTAAACTTACATTTATTAGTTTTCATTCTGTTCTCAACAGGAAACAAATTCAATTAAATATGAAAAGGAAAATGTAGTTTCTAGTCAACTATTTTAAGCTGCTCTGGACAGCTACCATTGTTAAAACCACTATCCAATACTACTTTCTAAGGTCTGACCATGATTTTTCGCTAGTATTTGCCAAGGTATTTTACTACGTCCCTTTTCACATTCAACATCTCCTGCCTTTTTGGTCTTAGCTTACCAAATGGCTACAAGGAGTGTCAAAGGGCTGGCTGAACTAGGAAAAATAATAAGCAGGTGAATAACCCACACTAAGTAACAGGCTACCAAATATTTTCATGCATTCATATTTAGAATTGCAATTAAACATACGGAGAAGAAAAAAAAGTTAAAAATTGAAAAACAAAATAATATTTTCTTTGTGACAACAATATGGTTTGTTTTTGATAAAAAACTGAAGGCAAGCATCAATCTGTTTTACAAAAGCGTGATTTCTTGTTAACAAGTTAGCTTTGTTCTTGTTTTTAAGAGGGTATAAAAAGGTATTTTGAATTAAAATTCAGTGTTTCTACTTGCAAAGTTCAACACAAACAAAAAGATTAGGCCAAAGACTAATATCAGTTCAATGTATCAAAGGTAACTTGTATGGCAGGAAGCATTCTGGTACATCAAAGAGGAATGAAAAGTTAAAGGCCTCTTGTATTATTTATCAATTTAATCCGATGTACTCAATACATACATATCTCCTGCAGTATTTGGAAACCTTCATGATTCACCCATTGCTTGCTTAACATTCAGCAATGCAAAAAGGAGAGTGATTCACATCCCAGGCACACCTG
Organism: Aythya marila; assembly: GCF_965140915.1. Classification (NCBI taxonomy): domain Eukaryota; kingdom Metazoa; phylum Chordata; class Aves; order Anseriformes; family Anatidae; genus Aythya; species Aythya marila. Next base: position 8,387,752 of record NC_139051.1, on the reverse strand, counting down.
GATAACGTACCCTGTACTATTCATGCAACACTCCAAAGCATACCTTTTGATATTGCTGCACTTAGTTCTCTTAGCCATTAAAATAAAGGGAGTAAAACAGGTCTGAAAGCTGCATTTTTGTCTGATTACAATCAAAGTAGCATAATCTAAACCCCTCCTTTTCACTGAAGCTGCTACAACAAACATGCACACCAACCCTGGGAAAAATATCTATATTACACACAGTGTAATATAGACTCAAGTACTGACTAACCTCATTGTGTTCAGTGGGACTTACATGTACAACATTTGTGAAGTATGTGTTTGTTGTTTTTTTTTTTTTTTTTTTTTTTTTAAATAGGAAACAGAAGCATCAGGAAAGGTATGAAAGAAAGACTACAGGTGAAGGAAAGAAAACTGCAACACCCAACCGAGGTTTATTAGGACAAGGCAGTTTTTTCTTATATTCATATTGTTAAAAGTTACTCACATTTTCCTCTTTTTATTTGTACCACTTACTATAGTAGATGCTCTAGATGTTTTAGTTTGATACAAACTCCCAAGTCTCAGTTGCTTAGCCCACTTCTTAGTTTTAGAACACTAGAAATAGCAAGTCTTCATCAACAAGCAATAAATATTCCTAGGGCAAATTTAAAAATCCCTGCCTATTGTAGAACCCTATTGCTGAATAAACACATCCCTTTGAGATTTCTGTCTGCATCCATCCTCCCTGCAAGCCTGGAAATGCTGTCAGTTGCAACATTTGTATTTTCAAAGTTCATTTACTCTCCTGCCAGGACTACTGGAGAAACACAGACCAGACCCTGTGGAAAGCATAGAATTCTTGTATGCTACTCACACTAGACTACGAAACAGCTCCAGCACCATACTTTTTCCATCAATATGCAAGAAGAACATGCTTTAGCAATTGTCATATAATCAACGATTAAATACCTTAACCTTAGCAAGCTGATGCAGCATCTGTCAGATGAAAAATGTATAGAAGCATATGAGTGGGGGGAACAAGTTCCCAAGCATTTTTGATGTACTTGACTTTGTGAATAAGGATAAATGTTTGGGTCTTATGTTTTGATTTTTAACTTTAAGCACTTCTCATTGACTTTCAGCTACATTTTGTTTGCTGAAATATGAATTCAAACAGTCTCTGTTAGTTTCTTATCTACAACTCACTAAATCATTGCAATTTAATGCATTGTTAATTAAAAGTCAGAAGGTACACTAGTAACTCAGAGTCCAACAGATTCTTACATCATCACTATGACACACAAATTAGCTGCCAAACATATGCTTTGAGAGAAATTGCCTTTTACTTATCAATTTATTTATTTCCAATACTACTGTGAAAGAGCTGGACAGAAAAGCAGCAACAAGTCAGTTGAGAGGTGACTTCAGGGTTGCCATGGAAATTTGCCTGTGAGCATTCCTCTGCGTGTACTTGGGTGTCAGGAAATTCTGTATTGAGCAAAGCGAGCAGATAAGGAGGTTTAGGCTATTCTACACTAAAGAAGCTTGAAGAAAAAGCCTGCAGCCCAGTCAAATTATACAAAGCAGTTTGGTACTGGTGATTTATTTATATATATATTTTTTTAATTTCTGTAAGCATCTTATGACTATGAATAATTGATGTATAAAGTCAAGAGCACCATATCACCCTCATTCAGTCAGAGCACCTAATGACGTCTTCAGCCTCTAGCTGAGTTGCATCTGCTAAGTACCAACCAATACAAAGTGGTGCTACAGTGATCAGATCAGTCATTGGCAACATAGAGATCAGTCTTTAATATTAATGCAAGAAGTCCTAAACTGAAAAAATAACTAGAAACTGCTACTTTTAAATACCTTACATGTATAAAGTTTCCTTTTCTATATTACTGTAGTTTTTGTTTACATCCTTCAAAATGGCCCTGTTTTGTATCATAATTCTGAGTAGAAATACACATTTACATATAACCTGTGTGTCTGGATAAGGAAACACCGCCTTGAAACTTGCAAGTTTTTCCTGTAACAAGCCTCTACTTCTAAATAATTCAGACTTCTAGACGAACATCTGATAAAAAAAATTTCCAAACACACACATTGAACAAATGGCCTTTTGACAAAGACTGGAGCTTCCTCACCAACTTTCAGGCAACCTGCTATTTCTAAGCAAACCTGGGCAATTCTATTATTTTTCTGAAAAAACTTATTATCCATTTTTTTTAAAAAAGGAGCTGTATTAAAATGGAAACATTTTACAGGAACAGGTTGGTTTGAGTAACATTTGCTATAACTTAAAGTTCAAATGAATTCTTACCTTATTATAAGCTTTACACTCTTCAGCTTTATCATTTTGATTCCTTTTATTTTGGTTCTTCTAAAAACTAAACCATATTACAGCTGAACAACATTGATACTTTATATGAAGGATGAACTTCATCACCAGAAGATATTTTCATAACAGGAAAACTAGAGTTTGTGTTGCGGCCATTTCAGATTTGTGTTTTTCATTCTGATTTATTTCCTATTAACTTTTTGTTGCTAAATAAGAAGAAAAGCTTTCTATAGCATAGTATTTCTACCTCCCCTGAAGATTTCTCTCTAAGCTGTGTTAATAGCATTCTACACTAATATTATCATACTGTAAAGACACTTCCTATTTTATAAATTTTATTTGCTTTTAAATCCAATACAAGCAAATAGTGTCACTGAAGACCTGACTACACTGCGTAAAACAAGTTCTCTGAATAATAAGGGTGTGTTCTTTTGTATCCATATGTGCATGAGCTCACACGTGCATGTGGATTTTTGTTTTAGAACATATCCAACAATTTGAAAAACAAACAAACAAACAAACTGAAGAAAAGGTTCAGAAATACTTTCCCTAAATAAATAAATAAAATTTGTCACAGTGAACCCACTGCTATCAGCTGCATTACTGAAAAACCCACCATGCCTACAACATAGCTTTGAAAGGACACAGAGCCAGGTAGAACAGAAGACGCACCAAAAATAAAATTTCTGCATGTCTGCCAGAAGAAGGTAAAACATGCAATCATGACCATAAAAAGGGTACAATTTTCTTTCACGTTTCATTCTTCTGTTCACAATGGAAAGGTTGTCTTCTTTCTTGATGCTTCTGCTTGAGATAACTTTTTAACAAATGCCTTTCTGTTATACCATTAAGTGGTATAACATGTCCTTTTCAGATCTATGTTTTCTGGAACATAATGTTTCCTGTCTAATTACAAAATTCATAGGAAATCCTGATACTACCTAGGGCAATAAAGTTCTCGCTAATAGAAATGGCTTCTCTATTTATTTTCAGAGCGTGAGAGTCAATAATTAAAGCCTGGAGCTTACCCACTTCTCTGAGCAGCTGTAATAACCAAAGGAAAGCTCATTTTGTTGGAAGCAGCATGGTGAGATAGGCGTTTTAACAATAGGCAGAAAAAAGAAGTGGGTATGGTAGTCCTATTTTCAGCTTTTAATTCATATTTCTCTTGTGAAAAGGTCAAGCATGGGCAGCAGCATGCAACTCTTTAATGAACAAAGCCCTTAGTGTTTTCTCAGCTTTCTTTTTATTCCAAAATGTGAAACATCCTTACTTTTATCTACATGAAGTCTAAAACATATTCTGTGTTCCAAAAGTCTCTCAATTTCTTCCCCAAATTTGCTGATCTTATTATCTCAAAACCACTGATATGAATTATGGTTAAGATTTTCATAATTACTTATGCTATAGCAAAGCTGCTTTGTGCATATTATTAAAGAAAGCTAAATTGCACCCTCAGAATAAACGTTGACAAATCACTTTTCATTATATTACATTCAATATTGTACTTCTGGTTAAAAGTCTAAATAATTCACTTTGAAAAACTTGGAGGTTTTCTTGTTAATGGATAGTGAATGTTTTATAATTTTCAGTTCTTATCAAAACACAAGAGCTCCCACCAAAAGCAAAATATATCTAACAATAACGTTAATAATAAACTGGCATAGAATATATATTTTCAGATGCATTCTTATCCAACCCTTGTCATACTCCAGTTTTTCAAATAAATAGACTTTTGCAAGAAATCTATGGGATCATTAGTTTGCTGAGAATTTACCATTATCATTTACCATTACCATTTACCATTATCACAGAAGGACCTGTTTGGGCATACATTAAGTTATGGTTAAGCTTACAGGCCTATTTTTACAAAGATAATTCAACTCTAGTTATAAACAGACAAGCACCAGAAATTACCTTTTTGCTGGTAAAAATCAAGCATTTATGGTTGCAGATATCATTACTATAATTCCTATTTTAAGGCATATTTTTAAGAGAATTAAGTCTTAACACTTTAGAAAGGAAACCTCTTGTACTTTTACTTACAAGGACATCCTTTACATTTCTATTATCTAAATGGCAACCAGAATAGAAAGGTTTGTATGATAATTACTTCATTTAAATAACAGTGATTATATTTATTTTTGAATGTAAATGATGATGAAATAAAGACATCAGACTTAAGCTCATAAAAGATTTTATTATCTAAGATGTTCTGCAGATTAAAAATGAATACAGGGGATTCTGGTTAGACATTAAAAAGCTCTTTGCCTTGGGAAATACTGAGTTATCTTTAGACTGACAAGATTTTGAAGTCACACGGCTCTAAAATTTTTAAGTCCATTCCAAACAACAGGTAAAGAAAAAATGCAGATGTTTAAGAGATCATTTCAGTATTTATTCATACACCATATAGCACAATATTCAGTGCTTCTCAGGAATACTTCATTAGGAACTTAAAAACTGAACTACACACCAACTAAGTATACACATAATTTTATCCAAGACTGGGGACTTGCTTTTGTATTTCCATTTTTTTTGGACCATAGATTCCTAAACTGTGAAATACCAACTAATAATTCTCTACCTCTCATCCCTCTAGCTAACTTGACTTTCCATAAAAAAATTAGATGATTTGGTACAGTAAGCACTGAGTATTTGTATAAAAAAGTCATGGAACCTACACTATGCCCATTTGCTTTATTCCCCTTGAGTCCCCCTTAGTAAAATTACAAGAACACAAGATTTCTCAAGTTTTATATCCACAGTCATACTCCACTTTTGTCAGCCCACCCAAGTTATTTCTTTAAGTAATTAATCCCTATAAAATCTAACTTGTTTTCTCATGCTCTTCCATAGAACATATCAGCTATTAAATAGCAATACACAGGAGAGTGACATTCTAAAATGCAAGGATTTTAGTTTTCTATTTTATCAATAAAGGGGCTGATAGGCTAATGTTTTAATTAATAAATAATACATACAGAATGAAATCCTGTATTTCAATTAGAAAAGGAAAGAGTGAAGAGAAGAAAATTAATTACCAGGTTAAAAACATTGTAACAGTAATTGTCAGGTCTAAGCACATTTTTATGTCCAAGTTATAAGCCTTGGAAAAAAGGAGTTTCTGACAAAAATGCTTACATAAGACTATGACCATTCCAAACACAACACTGTAATTATATTTTTTGATTGCCAACTAGTTGAAGGAATTGCCATCCAGAACAAAAATGTAATTTCTAGCTAGAAACAGTTAATCAGAATTTCTGGATTATAGTAAACTCATACAAGACTATTATCTATACAGCCACAGCCAGAAGATGTCAGGGAATCAATCCATACAACATGCCAGCTTAATAAAATCTGCATACAAAATTTATGAATACAGTAATATTCCTTTATATCGCAAGTTATTAATGGTCAATTTAATGAATATCTACAGCTGAAGTGCTTTGGTCCTGTATGATATTTTAATCATCTGAAGCAATGTATTTAAATGCATTTCATTTTATAGCCATCAGCTCCTTACTGATAAGGCAGCCTTTACATTCACATGGAGACATTTGAGGTAGCTACTAATTCTGTCTTTATGCTGTTATTGATTTCCTTAAAATTTACTACATCAGGAACAGAACTGCATGTGCCATTACAGCAGTATTTGCTTTAAAGCTGAAACTAGACAAAAAAAAAACAGTGTTTATAAGTACTACATGCATATTTTTTTTCTAACACTTCTTTATGATTACAATGAACAGTCCTACATTGCTGGGAAATCAATATTCCCTTAATACAAAATAAAAAAAAAAAAAATCAAACATCAGTATCCTCAAGATGAAAGTGTTCTTGTTATCCCACAATTACATCAAAACAATGAACTACTGAACTCACTTAAATTTTATTTTTACTTTATTTGAATGAAGTTATTATTCAAAAGTTCATTTGACATAATATGAAAAATTCAGGTTCAAAGAAAAGTCTGGATGCAGATGAACATAGGAGGCACGGTCTTTACAAAAAGATCCAACTGCTGAAATGTAATAGCCTTAAGGAGAAAGTCTCATTGAATTTGCCACACAAAAGTGACATCAAGACATACTGGTCCCCATCAATCCTGTTTTAAACATACACATCTGAATTGTCTTTGTGCAACAAGAACTCTTTTGAAATAGGGTACTATTGTGAAACCAAACAACAGTTGTGTTTCAGTAATAGATAACAAATCTCATTCTAATCAAGTTTTTTACTAACCTTAAAAAGAACTTTTCAACCATAAACACATTTTTCTGATAAGCATATGTTGTGGTGGGAAATACATGTCCTACTCATAAGCATGTATAACCTAAAAACTTTCTAATTTCTACAGTTGCTAAGAATTGAAGTACAAAGTACATGCTGAACACATGGCCTGACTCCAATAACATCTGGAAAAAATGATGAGATGCCATTTCCATTCTTGTTATTGAGGAAAGCATGTCATCTTAAGGTCAAGGCAATTCCTTTTTTTTTTTTTTTTTTTTTTTTCTCCTCTCCTGTGTCAATTTAATGCATGTATAGCCAAAGGAAAAGACAACCATACAAAAAAGAAACAAAGGACACCAAGTAGAACACTTGGGCATGATTCATTTTCTTCCAAGTAAAGTCTTCAGGAAATGCATGCTCATATGAAAAACCTGAGTCACTCGCACTTGAAAGGAGAAAAGACTAAACCAAATCTCATCCTTATTTGCCATATCACCACATACTTCCTCTTATCATTCAGCTTGAGCTAAATACAGATCTTTGCACCCTTATAAAATTCAGATCTCCTAATATTAACTCTAATGGCTCACAAAGCTATTTCTATTTCAATATATGTTATGAATACAGGTAATTATAATTCATTAAAATTCATTTTAATCCATTTCAATTTTCCCCATCTCATCAAGCAAGATAACATATGCACAAGCTATTGGACTACAGCAACAAACTAACCTGAGAATAGAATCAGCTAAATTAAATTATATGAGAGCATTTGTTCTATTTCTGGTAATCTGCGGCAGTAATATACGTTCCTGATAAGCAATACCAGGACTATACAAATATATGAATCACACTCTCATACATGTATATTTTAAGCTATAATGCAATGATGATATTATATAAATATTATTAAAGCATTTCAAAGACTTAAGAGAAATACTATTCTTATATGAGAACACACTTTCTTTATTTCCATAGCACTAAGGATCCTACAAACATACAGTTGTATTAGCAGTGAAAAGTAATAAATAAATGCTGATTTGTTCTTCAAGTAGTCTGTTTATTAAGGTTTCTCTGCTGCCTAATAAATGGTAAGACCCTATAAAATCTTCACATTGATTGGGTCACCATTAGTATCTCTCCTCCAGCCTACTACCTACTTATATTTGACATACAGTCTGCCCCATGCCAGATTTGATTAAAACTGAGGAAAGAACTGTCCCAGACTGAAGATAAATGGCAACATTTAAGTACTATCATGACGTATGATAAATACTTACTGTTGTTCACACATGTACGCATACAAACACAAAATCCTTTCTTCTACTTTACTTGCAAATTTAGTCAAAGCTGATAACCTCACTTAGGAAAGACAGTTGAATCTCTAAGACAGTAACATATTGACCCTACACATATATCATTCCTGTTATTTAGAATAAATTACATACATGTAACCAAACACGGTAGTATATAATCACGTCTTTGGTTGTTCTATCAAGATTTCATAAAACTTTTAAATGGTATTCTTGTTGTACAAATTCAGCATCTGCTCCAACAAAGTCGTGTTCAAAGTTAGTTTTATTAAAGTGACCTCATATAAATCACTAGTAAGAGTTTAGATTAACAAGGACTATTCACAGCACTACATGAGGGTCAAATCAGCATCACCTTTATTGCTCTTTTTTGTTTGTTTTATTCTGCTCTGTGAGATAACAGCAGTAAGATAACAGAACATGATGTTGAATATCACACAGGAATTTGTTTACATTGTGTAGTTGGCCAGGGTCTGCACTCTGACCTCCAGTTTACTGGCACAGGAATTTTTCTTCTAGAACTGTGTTATAAGCCAGGGTGCTCTATATAGAGAGGAGCAACACGCTGTGTATATGCACATTATAACTTGCAAGCATCTGATAAACACTTAGCATTCTGTCACAAAGCCAAGGCATTGTTTTGCATTTGTTTGGGTAGGTAAATTCAGGGATTGTCCATTCAGTAGATAGAGGAACAAGCAACTGTTAAACTCTATCAAAGCTTTGTAATACTATTCCAGTGCTTTAAAAAAGTTAAATGGCAACAATAACATCCCTCTTTCACATTGCCAGACTTTCATAATGAGTAAAGGAAAGGATTATGTCTCAAAATCTTTTGCATAGTAAAGGACAGGATAGTTTCCAGCTTGCTGTTAATAACATACTTAACATCATAGACTCCCCATGTTTGATGTTTCCCTTTACTACTTGAGCAGTCTTTTGACAATTTGTGAAGTGGGAGTTCTGGGGAAACTGAAAACCTGTTGACTGTAGAAGCCCAGAGCAACAGAGAGTAAAAATGACCCAGAAGTTTTTAACACCCTGAAAATAAGCATTGGAAGTCACCTAGCCTTCCGTTAGCCCATTCAAGCACATTGATGTTGCACAGGGATTCAAGGAAAAACATTCTTTCACATAAAATCCCAAGCTGCAAGGTCAGGAGGAGGCAGCACTTAAAGTTTTAGGACTTCAAGTATCTCTAGCAAAAAGCAAAACAGTGAAGTCAGACAAAAGCCAATCTTACTAAACTTAATGCTGTATACAGTTAAATTGAGAGAATACTTACTAATACAATAGTTTTGTAATCCTTAGATGGAATGTACTTGCTTATGTGGCTAAAGGGAATGGATGTTAGTCTTAGCCATCTGTCATGGTCCATTATGTCATTTTTTTAATGCTCCAAAGCACAGGAATAGTAATTGTACTAGGAATTCAGTAGGAAAAATGTACCTGTCCCTAGCTAAAGCTAGGAACAGAAAACAACGCCAAGGCACAACCCCGTCTCAACATAATGTGGCATAAAGGTATGAGATCCCACAACAGAGGAGGCAATTGCAGTTGCACAGATCTCCACTTTACCTGCTCTACCCTTGACCGTACCATGCTGCATACAAGCATGCTGCATGACAACTCTTATTAACACAAGCCAACTTGCATATCAAATATCCATTACTGACTCCCCAAATCTACCAATTCTAAGAAAACTGTCTGTTTTGTGCAGTCAGATAAATAATTTGCAGCAGCATCCTCTGTTTTTACTGTGAACATAGCTGATCCTTCAGCCACTTCTCAAGCATGCCTCCCACTGATGAAAGAGATGTGGCTGGCATCTGCAGGTCAATGCCTCAAAATTACTTTTAGGCATGACTCAGACCCAGCAGAAGGCACATTATAAAGCACTACTTCAGTTGTTTGTCCTGACAGGGAAAATTAATTTTCACATCTCATTCATGTCTCAGGTGTAAGATCTTAATTATCCAAATCAAAAACAAATGATAATTCATCTTACATTTCTGTGGGCCGTAATTCAACAAACTGCATAGTCATGTGCTCAGCTTTAAACATCTGGATAGCCTCCCGGTTTAAATGCACATATTAGTTTTTGATTCAAGCTATAAACTATCTGTGGATTTAGATGAAGAGAAAATATCTAGTTATGGTTTCAGTTTACCATCTAAACAACTGCCCTTTGTAACAAAAGTTTGCATTCTGCATTTAAGCTACCAAGAACAGAAAAAAATAGTGAAATTACAGTTCTACTGCACACAGCCTAAAGTGTACCTCTTGTTTGTCCTTTCTGCTATTAAAAAACTCACACAGAAAACAGACTTTATATATCCTTATGCTGCAAATCCCTGCAATCTAAAGATGTTTTCAATATTTAGCAGAAGTAAAAGTAGAATTCAAGTTGAAATATTATCACTAGTAGTTACTCTTAGGCATTTCATACATGACCTGACCTACTGAAAACACTTTTCTGATATTATTGACATTTGTTTAACCTATGACATTAATTCTTTGTAGCTCAATAAATCTGAGTATCTTCCCCCTGTATCATCAAGCGACTGGCACTGACAAAGAAAGTCAATCTGCAGCCCACACGCAAATAATAGCTTTCCATTACATTTGCCATTTCACCTGAATAATTCCTGATAATCATGAATAATGATGTTATTTGACATTCTAATGATATCATGCTATGCAACTTCAATCCATCAGTCACTGTCAAGAAGGTCAAATATTTGTATTCTATTACATTATGCAGAGTTCATTAAACAGTTAAATGACATTATACACCTTAATTATACTTCCAAATGAAACTAGCACATATCATTTAGATTTTAGAGTCTATGTGATGCATCTCCATTTAAAAGAAGGATCATGATTTTGAATACTCATTGGTGACAATGAAATATACTAAAACTTCTAACAATCATTTTAAAGCGCTATCAAATCCTGATGTAATGATGAGTTTACTTGATACACCTAAACACAATGTTCTTCACAGTCTAAGAAAGTTTATCTTACTTCCTACTGTGTTACTTGTTGCAGTCCTAACAAGGGTTCAAATACTGAGCCATAACTGATATAGTAAATGATTACTGACTAGAGCTAACTAAACAGATGATAATATATTTATGTAAAATATACAGGCAGGAAAAAAATGAAGGGAATTTTTTTGTCAGCTATCTTTTCTTCCATATTATCTTTGGAAGTATATCTCAACACAACAACTCAAAACCTACTGTGGTAACCAAAACCATCATAAGAAACATGCTCACCTGTTGCTGTAAAGAGTGCTGCTTTAGTAATACTTAATATTCAAAACCACTAAGCTCATGAAAAGCTATAAGTGTAATTATTTACTAACAAACTACTATCACAAGTAATCTAAAAGACTTGTTTTGCATGAATACATTTTCCTCTTCCCCATCAAAACCATTTTCCTTGACAAGAAAAACAAAAAGCGGCTCCAAGACAGCCATTAAGTAGCCATCAGAAGCTGTGTATTGATTTAAGTATACTTTTAAAGAAATCATAGCCTTTGTGATTGTACTGAGCATCTCTAGTCTCCAACAATTTTCTAAACGAGACATACACAACAGCTGCAGAAATGGAAAGATTAATACAAGGCAAAATATTTTTAAAATCCACCAAAAATATAAGTAGGGACAAGACCTTCATTAACGTAGTTTACAAGCTTACAAAAATCTTATTAAAATGCTGCTTTCCTCTTAGCTACAAAACAGTTGCAGCCTAAAGCATCATAAGTATTTGAGTCTAATAATAATAGAACAAATCAAGCTCTTCAACAGATTTTCTTTAATTCATTATCTTATTTTACATATGAAAAAAAAAAAGTTTGTTAGATTACAGCAGACACTAGTTGAGATCTTCAGTTCTTTATCTGTCTTGAACCACTGATAAGCAGTATGATTTCAAGCAATCAGAATCAACTCAGTCATGTATGAAACTCAAGAAAAAGCGACCATAGGAAGAAAAGATTTTCACCACAACCACACCTTCCTCTACACAGTACATTCATAACCTAAGTCTGATGGCTACAGAGATGAAAATCAGATTAGAAAGGTCTGTTCAAAAAAGCAATTAATTCTTGCTTATTCTTAAAAAATGTTTTTGCTTGAGTCATTAGTTCAGCAGGATTTCAAGAATTCTCTTGAACAGAACCTAAGGAAATAATAAGGTTTGCTTTTTAATAATGTCTTAGTCTTGCTTATAGGGCAATATATTTATGTTGGCACCTCTAATTTACAGAAATATAGTTGAAACAACCTAACTAATATAGTTTTGGAGAACAAATTCAGGCATGCTAATTGGTAAGTAACTGCTGTCATATAGACCTAGATGATTTTAGGAGTAATGGGAATTAAAATTATCTTTCTTTCATTAAGCTATCTTTCTTTCTTTGCTTTCTGAAGAACTGGGGAAAATATTGCTTTCATTTAGGTTATCTTTCACTATTCTACATCTCTCGTAGCTGCCAAAAGGTATTGGAAGGAACTGAGAAATAAGCAATAACACCCCTCCAGTTTTGGAGTTATTCCTTACTGCTTCAATAAAAGACATTTTCAAGTTATTGGAAACGACTTCCAGATGTCCATCATTTGTGGTATTTTTATATTCTGAAGTGAGCTGAGATACACTGTCATCTGCAGAGTCAAACCCAATTAATTACTTTTCTACTTCCTTTTGTCAGTGTCAAATGCACTATCACATCCTTATTACCAAATACTGCACAGTGGCGAAAAAACAGACCTTGGGCATCGGTTTTTAACAGAGCAGATTCAAGACACTGTAGTCTGCAGATGTCTCTAAAGGAGAAAACTGCATACAATGTTACAACTCCAGTTTTTGCTGTAGCTAGCACAATTAATTTCAATAAGCGTGACAGAAAGATAATATGACTGCCTTTTTCTTTTTATTGGATGGATATCTTAAACTTAATTTTCAACTGAATCTGCATAGAAAGTTTTGGAATTCAATTAAGCTTCAATAATATAAAAAGAAAAAACATTTTTTACATCAAGAATCACAAAACAACTAATAGCATATGATAAAACATACCTCTGAAATCAATCTTAAACTTTGCTAATTGGGCAAATTAAATTGCTTTCAGTATATGCAATACACTTCTGCTTCCCTTTACTTAGGAGGCAAAATACAGAGAATCCAGTAGTAACTAAAGGTAATGATATTTAATTGCTCAGTGTGAATGGCAATTTTTCAAGGTTTATCACTGTGTTGCATATATTTTGTTTCTATTAATATGAAATTTGAAAGTTTTCCATTTCATTGTTATTCCAAAGAAAGCAGGACTGTCATGAAATATAATTAGAAAGTCACAAAGGATTTTCTTAAACAGATACTCAGAATTTGGTGGCTCTGACAGCAAATACTTTGCAGAGTGCAGCAGCTCAACTGACAATGAACAAAAATTAGATTCAAGATGTGGAATAACATTAGATTTATATGAGTCTGCTGGCTTTCATTGCACTCCAATACTGTGGGACCAGGAAACCCCAGGGAACATTCTCAGCCCTATAGTATCGGCAGCAGTGCTCCTACTGCTTTGGCTTCTTCCATCTTAACTCTTCAGGCACATTTTAATGATGGCTCATTAATGGAAAACCATTACTGTTATGATCTAGGAAGGCTGCCCAAGAGCCTTCCAAAAAGAAAATGAAAGACAGGTCAGAACTTCTACCATTTTTCTCCAGGTTCTGGAAATATTTCTTGTCAAGCTGAAAGTTTCAAATCTATGGCAAAATGTGTGGTCCATCATTGCCAAAGCAGTGTGCTTAATTAAAATAAAAATGCAATCACACTGTATGTAACTACATAGTTCCATTATGAACAGTGCATTGCAGTTGATGGAGAGTACATTAGCATTATAGTTAGTTCTGCCGTCCTCTTCAGAATGAACCAAATGTTTAATATATTAAAACATATTTTTTTCTCTCATCAGTTTATTATTATGTAAAGAAAAGAATAACGTTCAACATTTAGTTTTTATAAGGGTATGAACAACTCAATTTGCAACTATGAGCTATTCAATAAATTATTTTTATTTTTTTTTATTATTCTGCTTTCTGCTTCCATTTTGTGCATAAGATGATACCAAACAGTTGTCTTCAAGATATTTCTATTCAAAGAATAGTATTTTTTAACCTTCAACACACAGAATAATGTATATGGAAAATAAAAGAAATCAGCAGATGTTAACTTGGCTTCTCAATTTGGAATTACTTTCATTCTTTCTTCAGGGATGGTATTTACAAATTAAAGTAATTTGAAACTATCAGCACAGAGCACTGTGATCCAAAGTCATTAAAAACAGGTAGACTTTCTTCCAGTGTGCATCTCACACTCAACCAGCTCTGAAGATAGTTTTGATACATGGATAATAATATAATGCAGCATTATTTAGTAAAAAATATGTTATTTTTTCAGTCCTTCTTTTCCTCAATGATTAGGCTGTGAGATTTTTAAGTGATTTAACAATTTGACAAGAGTCAAGCAGCTCTCTCTCTCGTAAGGAAAAAAAATATATATATATTATGCCATTATACCTTTCTCTTCCTTTTCTGTCCAGTATTTATATTGATATTTTTAGTTTTTAAATGAAGCATTTTTAAATACATGTCTTTAAGAGTCATCTGTTTCCAAATATCTATATAAAACCTTAGCCTTCATTTTAAACAACCACATGAACTAAAAACATAGTTAGATTGAGTAAGTCACCTTCTCCTCAAACCTCCAGAGGTAAGGAACATAGTAGGTTTCTATGACAATTGAGAATGATATAATCTCCTCACCAATTCAGTGAGAGATTTTAAGGGCAAGCATGCGTCCCGAAGTTGTGCAGTAAACATGCACCGCAGCTTACAATTGTTCATGCAAAAATTAAAAAGTTTCTAAAGGGACAGGGAAGTAATAAGATGGAAGATAGATATTGCTGTTGAATCCCCTGACAAATCAGATTCAACTTTTATTATTTAAAAAGACAAACAGAGCATCTGTGTCTTTTCAGTTGTAAGAAAACACAATCATCAAATCACATTATACTCTTTATTTTGAAATCTTTTAAGTAATTTAAAATGATCTCTTTTGACCAGCACTTTAGCTGTTGTACAAAGTTAATTTCATTCAGGTACTATCAATGTGATTGTTTAAGACCAAGGAAGGTGTGAGAAAATACACAAAGCTGGACTGCACAGTCTTACCCCTGAGCACTCACATGATGTTGAGAAAAGTGGAAGAACAAAAGCAGTAGATTTTTGGAATATATAGGCACAATAGCAATCCAAGCATTGCGTGGAAGGATCCTTACATTTCTACTGGTTGGTTAAATTATGAATTTATTCAGTTTTGTTTATCAGTGCCAGACTCTTTGCATTCATTTCATGTCAAAATACTCAGTGTTATGCAACCTGTTATTTAATTTAGGAGGATTAAAAGCCATTACATTTCCAAATACATCCTACAAATAATCCTCCTAATTCTGAACTAAGGTGGCTACCTAAGTATCATGAATTTGATTTGCACATGAGAACATCTAGTTCTAGCAGTCAGTTTAACTTCTCCATGCACTCTAATATATATAAATGAGCAGATAAATCTGTGGGCTTCTAGTGGACCAATGAATGTTGAAGAAAAATGCAGTCATACACTACAAAAAAGAATCCACACTAAGAATCAGGGTTAGGCCAAAACAAACAATGGTGCTGTGAATGCCATTGAAATGGGTCTGATGTTTCTTGTTTAGAGGGTGAATAAAGCCTGACCTGGAGTCTCAATAGAGTTTTGGATTAAATATGTAACTCACATATACAGGAAAACAAAAAAAAATTAATAAATTTAATAAAAATAAAATTAATATTGTTAATAACAACTGGCCATTATAACCAAAATAAAATATTTCTTCCAATTGTCTGCTGTGTTAAATTTAAGAAAATTATACAATGAGTGACTACCCAATCACAATGGGTGATCTACATGATAAAAACTAAGATAAATGTCGCAAGCATTAAGGGAAGCAGTTCAGTTTAGTTGAAAATGTCTCCCCCCCCACCTTTTTTTTTAACTGAAATGCTAGTGCAAGGTGTTTCTGAGGTTTTTCTTTCTGCAAACATCTGTTTTTATCAGATCCTTTCAATTCACCTTCATGTAAGAAATGTGTTTCTCTACATGCAAAAAAAGATGATTCAATATCATTGAAATTATATGTGTATATATATGTATTTATAAGCAAGTTACAATCAATATTAAATGCATTTAGTTTTATTTTGTTAAGGAATTGAAGAGGAAAAAAGGATATTTTCATTGTTTTCCAGAAGAAACCTCGGCACAATATTATGCTCAGTCAGCAGTGTTTCATTAATGCTGCTGTTTTCTGATTAAGGTAAAAATAGAATTATCCAACTCCACAATATTTTTATGAAGAACTTGACTGAGAGAGGTGTTGTTTTTTTTTTGTTGTTGTTTTTTTAAAGACAAAGAAAGTACAAGTTATTTCCTTAATATTGATAGTGTCATAGTAGAGAAACATTAATTGAGCATAGATGCCATTACCATCCTTCCGCATGACTAGATACTAATTAGGTATTTTTTTGTTGTTGTTGTTGTTTTTTGGTTTTTAAGCCTTCCTGCTAACTAAGAATGGCAAATCCATGTTTTATATGCATTCAAAATAACCAAAGGGAGAGAAAAAAAAAATCAGTCAAGCCTTCTTTAAGTACTCTAGTTCTTTAGCAGCTCAGCAGAAGCAGCCATATCTGAAGTCTCCCACTAAAATTTTTTAAGGAGAATCATTTGACAAACATATTAATCTTATTTCAAAGTGTTTTTTGTTTGTTTGTTTTCATTTTGTCTTTTATTTGTGCTAAGGGGGACTTATGCTAATAATTTCAATAGAACACTGAAACACACAGCTTTTGGCTCTAGTTAGAAAGTGTTAGACTGCTTTCAGTATCAATGACAGTCCATGAACCCGAACATTCTCCAGTTAGGAAGCGGTTAGCAGAGGTATCCTGCTAAATCCTCATGAACAGACAAAACGAAAATCTTAAAACATCAGCATTTTTCAGGAGCAGTAATAATTCAGTTTTACAATATATTGAATGCAATTCACAGACATTAAATGTTTAGACTTAAAGAAATCAATCAATCAACAATACCTAAGTTAAACAGCATTTTAACAAATTCTGAATTAGCTATTAATAGATGCTTAGCAGTGGGGTGACTTTATGTTCCCTTTCAAGCTCTTTGAAGGAATAACAAATCGTAGATCAATGATGCTCCTTTGTATAAAATACTCCATTACTATTTTCAAAGTTTAATGACATTCCCTTTGAAAATAAGACCCCCCTCCCTCTGTTTTGAAAGGTTATGCAATTATCTTGACCTTACTTCCTAATGTACATTTATTCCTTCCTTTTTGTATCAATCTTCCTTCTAAAGATGATAAGATTTCATTTTGCAGACTTAAGAAAAGCAAAAAATGTCACAGCTCATTGTTGTCCCACTGACAGTCCTTATTCAGACAGTGAAAGAAAAGGAGATCAACTATTCTGATTTCCTCCATGCAAACCAACAGATACCATCATTATCACTCCTCCATCAAGACAGTAACTTCCTACACACCTTAAAGAGAAGTCCAGTCTTGATTTCAAGGTACCAAATAATGACAAATGCTCCTAGAAATTTGTTTCATTCACTAAGTTGCTCTCAATATGAAAAAATAAATGAACAAGCAACAACAAAAACACCACTCCATCACCACCACCACCAAACATTTTGCTTAGAATTCATGCATCTTCAGCTTCAAATTTACAGCTACTGCTCTTATTAAAATCTTTGTTAGTCTAATATTTTTATTCCTGGAAACTGTGTTTCCATATAGGCAGGTATGACTGAATCATTGTTCAACTTTCTCTGGCAAAACCTTACACTCTGGCAACTTCTTTTATATTCGTGCAATGTTATCGCAAGTCTCACTAAATTTTGAGCTCTTAAAGCTTCTTCAAGGCACTACATGAAGTACTTAAACTCTACCCTCACACTCCCACCCTAAAATAAATAAATAAATAAATAAATAAATAAATAAATAAATAAATAAATAAATAAAGTGTTATAGTTCTGCAAAATAACTATATCCTGACAATGCATTTTCTCAACTATCTTGGGAGCATGAATGTAGTAAAGGGACCTACGTGTCAAATAAGGAAGGTTCTGTTTGGACCAAATCATCATTAACAAAACTGAGTCTAAGAAAGAATTGCTGAAACGTATGCTTTCAGTGACTAAACTGCAGTGAATGAATTCTGGCAACATTAATTTCTATGGCATAATATAAATATGTAACATGCCATAAAACATATCAGGGCAACCTGATCTAATGGGTGGCATCCTTGCCCATGGCAAGGGGCTGAAACTAGGAGACTTTCCAGACCCCCTCCAGCCCAAGCTGTCCTATGATTCTGTGGTATCTTCTTTCCTTGCAACCAGGCAGATTTTACCTGGGAGCAACAGAAAAAGAAATACAGAACCATACAATGACACATTTGCAAAACTACATTTATAGTTACATCTTTACTTGCACATCAAAGCAAAACCTTGTATTCACCTATGTTGAGGCCATCAGACCAGACTGCATAAAAAAGTAGTATTTTCAAATTCATCTATTTAAATTCGAACTTGTTACACACAATTTTCATTTTTATGATTTAAACAGCAATGTCATATCAATGCACTTTCAATTATTAACAGGTGAAGATAGCAAATCCTGAACTGAAACCTTGAAATTCAAAGATGTCCTGATAACCACAACCATGCCAAAACATATAATTATATTTAAAAAAAAAAAAAAAAAGTGAGATAAAATGAGTATTGATAAAAAATTAACTACTTTTCGGTAGTTTCTGTAGAGGTCACTCCTCTGAATGCAGTATGTTGTTAAAATGAAGACTATCAATAGGGGAATTTTCAACTTCTATTGCATTATATGAACATCTGCTCTAGCTAGCTAACTTGGAGAGTGCTAAGGTTTATGTTTTGATCAGAAACCCATTAGAAGTCAGCAGGTTATAAGAAACAGCAAAATACATATAAAATAATAATGATAAAAAAATACATTAGCAGGCAAATAGCAGACTACATATTTGTGCAACTTTAGAAACATAGATATTGTATGAGTGAGAGAGTGAAATACATCCATATCAATGAATCGGGCACTCAATTTTCTACTGTAACCTCATGTTATAGCAAAGCCTCCATTGCGTGTTATGTTCATACCAAACTTTGTACAACTTATTAAAACATAATTCACCCAATTATCTTGCTCAGAGAAGGTGCTTGACCTGCAGCTGAAGCTCTGTGAAGCAATTATAGGGCCATTTGGAATCACTGTTTTGATAGTCTCACCTGCCAGTTCAAACCAACAGAAGAAAGCATTTCCTAAACTAACAAAGCAGCACTCCTGAGCAGTTTTGGGCACACAGTAGAGCAGGAGAGACCATCTGTGCTGCCTTCCAGAGCAGGCAGCGGGGGAAAGCACACCGCTGGGCAGGAGTTAACTGTGCTACAGGGGTGGCACAATAGAAGAAAGGGAGGAAAGGACTTTGTCCTACCCAAGAAACAACAGGTGCCAGACGGCGCTGAAGCCCAATAGAGCTGGGGCCTTCCTTGCATCTCAAAAGTCATTTATTTTGCACAGGTATCCAGAAGCATAGTACTGCTTTACAGTAAAGCAACTGTGCTCAAAATACTCATTTTGTAAACTGTATTCCTTGAATTGCCTCTAAAAGAATCAGGATACAGTAAGGATTTACCCTCAAAGGACTGACATCTACACCAGGTAGTCCAAAGAGATTAGGCATTAGGAGATTATGGCATTTTTTATTACTCCTTTTGCCCTGGAGAAAGTACTCAGATCATACACCACAAAGCACTACTCCTTCATTTCTGCCTGTTTAGAGAATATTCCTGACTATTTTTCATCTACATGGCATGCCTTTTTTTCCCCTTCCTCACTGTTGGAGGTCCTTAAGTATATGTAAAAGATTATTACTGGTGATTTTATGAACTATCTACTTTAGATTGTAATTATGATCCATCAAAGAATATTTCACAGCAAAAAATGAGCAGAAAAGGGATGACAGTTTAGCATGTATCACTAGATCTCCTCTTCGGAGTTGCAACAGGAAATTCATGTCAGATGCCTCTCAAAAAGATCATCAAAAAGATGTACTCAAGGAAAACACTGAGTGTTGTATCACATTGAATAGCACAAAATATTCCAATATGCTAGAAACAATAAGGAATAAATGAAATTTTCAATTGACTTTCCAGCAAATCTATTTTCATTGCAAATGGAGATTTTGCATGTATTGCATTACATATGGTAATTGTGTGACATCTATTATGAATAACCATGTATTCCAATCATCTCTTTTAATTCTATTCCACCACAAGAGCAAGCCATGCAATACCTTGCCCAGACTCAGTTAACTGTGTGTGTGCTGCATATCACATTCTCATGGCTACGTTGAGGGCTAAAGGTGCTAGATGTGCACAAACTGCAACAGGAACGTTTTTCTAACTGTCATCACCTTCATTATTCAGAAACTACTTTAAAAAAATAAATAAATAAAAATAAAAATAAAAAAGTTGAATTCAAGTCCAGCTATGTGATGAGAAAAAAAAAAATAAATCTTTTATTCCTTTCTTTTATAAAGTTTCTGGTAATTGGTACCCAAATGTAAAGAACATGGATATCTGCTATTGATAGAGGGACACAAGTTTCTGTAGTGACAAAATTGCAATGACAGCACACTAACCTTTTGTGTTTGTTATCTATTGTCCATTTATGGCTGTTGAATTTGTTTGGGTTTACTGATGTGATAAAAAGTATAAAATTACAGGTTTGTTCAATAACCACTCCAATTACAAATTTGCTCTCTACTAGACTAGAAAATAACTGCTGGACTAAAAGTATTCATTATCTATGAACAGAACTTCGCAGCTTCTTCAACAACAGGAATGCCAATTATGGGTTAAAACTCAAAGGAAATACTCAAAAATTATATTTTCTGAATCCAACATCAGTTTCCCTGCCATTTTTCATATAAAACTTTTCTACCTCTTAATTTTACTTCATTTTGTAAAGCTTTGCTTCTCTTTTAAACTTGACATCTTACAGCTCCTTAGAAGGAGGATTTTCTTAATGAACATTGAGCCTGGTTTCTTGCTATACTAAAACAGGAGTGGGTAAACTTTTTTTTTTCCTTGTGATCTCTGCTATCCCCATGACAGGAGTCTCATAGTACATCTACAGATACAAATTGATGTGAAAAATCTTAACATGCTCTGCAAATTGTGAATGATGTTAAAGAGAAAATGTGGGGCTGTAACTAACCAAAAAGTTAAATAGTTTTACATATGAATGTGAATTCAATTAAATACTTTCAGCCCTCAAAAATACATGCCTTCATATAAAATTGGCTCTTAAAAATTACGTAAAAATGAAAAAAAAAAATCATAACATGGGGAAGACACTCGGTAGCAACTATGAAATGTGACCTTCCATAGCAATCAGCAGCCAACTGATCTAAGAATTTTTACATTTTTTCATGATGACAAGAACAGACTTTTCGTACTGTTCTTTACTTTACTGGCATAGTGTAAGTATGCGTAACAGGCACCACAATGGTGAGGACTCGTGGGCTATGCTTCAGAAATTCTTCTGCATGTATCTGGAGCTTATAAGGACAAACAAGTCCACTTTTAGAGGACATACATTAATAAAACGCCTTCAAAACTATATAGTGAGTGCCACTGAAATACATAAAGCAGGTTCATGCATAATGTGGTGGTGGGTTTGTTTTTGTTATTGTTTTGTTTTTAGTTCATTTATGAGTTTCAAACAACAATGATAATGAACAGGTAAATAAGAGATTAGACGAGAATGGTACTATTTTAGTTGGATATCAGCACATGTTACCAATGTAGCCAAGAAATTTAATTACACAGATCCAACCTATTATGACACACATATTTTTTTCTTTCCCTTTTTTATATATTTTTTTTTCCTGAGATAGATCACATTTTATATAGTGAGATTTGAAGGTCAGTTGAACACATCACTAATAAGAGACTGCCAATCCCTCTATGGCATTTGGTAAGATGGATTTTATATGAAGCACTAGGTTCTACCTTGGGAGCTACTGCTGCTCCCAGATGTGGCCTTAAAACAGCTTTGTTAATAATTCTTCCGAAGTAGGTTGTGCTACATCCTGAGAAATTCTTATCGTTATTCTGCTGAATGTACATAAATGAGTAATTTAGTTAGTAACTTACTCCATTTGCAAATTAGCAAAATATGTTTGATTTCATTACTTTCAGTTTTTCTTTCTTCCTGAAATGCTGGCACAAAGCATTTAGAATGGGATATTCATCAACACCATCATATTAATGCTACCTTAACCATGCAAACAGAATAGATAAATCCTTATCATGAAGTATGTCTCCTTCAACAATGAGCACCTTTCAAGTGAGGCAAGATTTGAAGGGAGAGAAAGTGTTTTTATTAGACCAAATGATACAGTTACATATTGAAAAATAAACAATCAAAAATACAAAGAGACAGACAGACTGACAGACAAGCTTTTGTGCATACAACCCTGAATCTATTATCTTCTGAAGCAGCATTTCCTAATGCGAGTCAAACACTATTGCTTTGTTTGTAGACTGCAAACAAAATGACTCCAGCCCTGAGATAATTAACTGGCCTCTCTATCACCACTAAATTCAAGTGGTTTGCATACACAGAGCTGAGCAGTCATTCTTCGGGCTGTCTGAGCTGTACATTTTTTTCCCAGACGGTAGTTCAAGAATACAATGAAGCTGACCTACTGGTTTGCTGTAGCTAGGGGTGCACTCTCACTTCTTACCTTCTGTGCAAGGTAGTTCATACTATACTAAAAAAAAATACTAAGGATAGGAATTGTTTTTCCTACTCGTGTGCATGCAAACATTACAGCATTAGTAAGTCCTACTTAAGGGATCAAGGCTGCTCATATATAAGGAAGAGTCGTGGAACAGCTTTATCTGGGAGTTGACTGAGAAAAAAAACAGTCATTTTGTACTGATGCTGAACAGCTTCAGCCTGGGATCTCAAAAAGAAATTATCAGACACTGCAAATATAGAAAGTCTCAATCTATTCTGCATTCCTGCTGAAGAAATATACTATTTCCCTCACATTTTCACACCATATTCATCACATATCTATTCTCACACTGATAGTTCTTTCTACACCAGTAAAGCTACTGCATCCCTGTTCCTCGTGCTCTCTTCTTTTCTGAGAAATTTTGAGAAAATTTTTTGAGAATTTTTTTGAGAAATTCAAGTAAAAAGTTCAGTCCTCATTGCACCAAGCAACATTTTCTGTCTTTATGTGATTTCATTGCTATCCCCAATGCCCTACTTAGGTAACAAAGTCTTCACAGAAAACAGCTATTTTTAGCTCTTTTCTTGAAAGGCAACTGACACACTGTGGCACCGCTTCACAACTGCTCCTTAACATTGCGCTAATGCAAACTAATAACAAAAGTAATGTATATGAAGCTCCAGCAACCAGCGCTAAAGAATACTTTCCCACAGGGCTGGATATGTATCATGTGTAGTTGTAACAGCGCAGTGTATATTATCTCAATATGTAAATGCAATTATTTACATTCTGCAATAACTGATTTTTATTTTCTAAAGCCTCATTTTATGGCAAATATTAACACTTGTTTGGGCTTAAATACATAAAGTTCATAATTATGTAACATAAATACTGATGTGATATATGTTCAATGTACGAGCTAACTAAATGACAATAAACAGCAGCTCTGTAACTTTAGGAAGGATTAAAAGTTTATATTCATGCTAAGCACCTTTTTTTTCACCAAACTTATGAGAGAACTTGTCTTTCCAGAACCAATGTCCAATCTTCAATGGAAAAATCTATCAGGACTGTAACTAAATTAATTACTTTTAATTATTTTAACACACCACGCTAATTAAAATGATTTAACTGCAAATATTTTGTCACAATAAAGACTATGTCAGTCTCAAGTAATGCAACAATTCTGATAATACTTGAGAGCTCACAGATAGGTACATTGTACAGCAAACCAGATGCTATTCTTATATTGGATGACCTAGATTGCATCCCCCCCATGCAACAGATCCAGAACAATTACACTGCAGCTTAGGCTGTTATCAAATCTTTGAAGGAACATCTGGTCCAACAAATGTTTTCTCTACTCTATAAGAAAGGAACAAGTCACGGTCACTCACAAAACAGCACAATGCAATGCCTCAGCAACAAAGAATGACCACTAACTTCATATAGTGGTGAAATTGACAGAAAAAATATGTTGGTTCTTATACATACGCAATTTCCCTATTATCGGAATACTTTGTGGTGGAAGACAGCAGATCTCAATGGAATAGAGTAACACCAAATAGTCCGGCAACACTTAATATATAACAGCTGAACGGTTTGTTGTTTTTTTCTTTGCTTGATTTTTTTTATTATTTATTTATTTATATATATATATTTTTAAGTTGAATGCCCTTTTTGTAATCAATCCTGGATGATTTTTTTTTTTATGTAAAGGATTTATTCTAATTTATTATATGTGCATACATGTGCGCTTATTGGAAGTGCTGCACTGTCTACCATGAATTACTATAAAATTGCTTAGTCCTGATAGCCCTCAGCTCATCGTTCCCGGATGGAAAGCATGTTGTGTTTTTTTTTTTCTTTTAATAACCAATTCAATAAACTGTTGAAAAATGCTTTGTATAATATAGTACTGCCATAGATCTGATGTTTGTCTGTCATTACGTATTGCATTCAATCAATTTACAAATGTTGCTGTGTTCCTGTTGTGCTAGTTCTCCTTATGGCATCCTGAACAGAAATCCAAAGATCAATATCTTGTCTGCTGGAAAAGAAAAAAAAAAAAAAAAAAAAAAAAGTAGGACATAACAAATGAATAATTTTATTTACAAAAAAAAACTTCTAGTTCCCAAATGGATTCTACTAATGTTCAAATTCATTTTTCATGTTTAACACCAGATGAAAGCAAGCATCCTGCACAATACAGTGAGAAAGTGATAAAAAACACAGTTCATATTTATTGAAGATGTGAGCAAAACCATGTAAAGCCATGCCATATGGCTAGGAAAACATCAATAAAATGGTAGTATGGCTACAAAGTATTTGTAGCCATATTAAAGAGCAAAAAGTCCACATCAAGGAGCAGATGGATTTTCTTAAAAACACACTACAGTTCTGCTGTGAACTATGGAAGCAGCAAGACTACGAATGAAATGATTTGAGAAGACAAGCAGAAACATAGCTACTAGAGCTGATTCACTTCTTGCCTTGTGCATTCTGAGCGAAGGAAGGGCTGCATCCAGTGAGTATCAACACCCCTTGCAGTATTGCAGCTAGTGAATAGCTACCTTCTCTAATACAATTAGTAGTTTTTCAAGACAGCAACAGACTACTTTCACAATCTCTCTTCACAGAGCAGCAAGTTACCAGCACTTAGAGGAAACAGGGACTCCACTTTTCATGAAACATGGTATTTGTACCTGTGTAAGCTTGCTGGGAAACGTACAGTGTGTGGCTCACCTCCTCCCTGCTCCCAAACTAACTTCTAAGATTTTCACTGCACACAGTACTCCCATCTAGACTCTTGTCTCTATAAGAATCCACAGGGATTGCTGAAACAGCATCACAACATTTCTGTACAAAACGGGGGAAAAAGCACCCCCTAAAACAATATGTCACTAATCAAGACCTCTTGAGCCCCCTGGGTGGGGAGTGGAAGGCAAACACTAATTCTGTACACTGGCCGTGCATAGCTCTCCATCTCGGTTTGGTTACGCCAAAAGAAGTGAATGAGTTTGTTAGTAGCGTCAACCAAATGAGCACGTTTTTGCTTGGACAGCAGAGATTCCAGTTCAATGTCACATACCACCTGCTCCATACTAAGGTACCAGCTATTTCTTATTCCACAATTTGCAATAACCACTACATCTTCCCTCAAGGGGTTCCAATTGCAAAAAAGTTCATCACCCATTAGACAGAAGTCTAATGCTGAGTCAGATAAGGCATTCTCTCCAGGAACAGGACAGCTTTTCCCTTGCCAGGAATACTATGTTCTTGCTATTCCTACTCTTGGTTACTACAAGCACAGTTTGACTTTCAAGTGTCAAGCTGAATTCACAGGACCAACAGATAGAAATAAACAAAACTTTTAATGTGTTAACTGAGTAAACATGCTTTAGGATTGCTCAAATCACAAAACAGCGATTTCCATGAGACTGTTTTTACTGAAATTTCTCAGAGCACAACTGTATTTTAAAACTATTACAACAAATTCACAACTCCAATCCTATGTTCTGTTTCAAGATGGAATTTCAACCTTACAAGTTAATTAAAGCCACCACCTGGAGTGAGCTGGCTTTCAAACTGATTTCCTTTGTCTCTCTAATTCACATGCATTAATATTTTATTTTCTACAGGAAAAAAAAAAAAGAAAAAAAGAAAAAAAAAAAAAGGAATGTCATAAGTGTGCCAAAGACAAGGCAGATAAAATTATTGCAATAAAACAAAGAAAATACACTTGTTACTGCCAGGTCTTGAGACAAATGCTGCATTATACAGACATTTTAAAAGCTTACAACTGCAAATTGCTCTATTTTACATACTGTGTTCCAGCCTTTGCATTAAGATCTTTTCTAATTTTTTTTTCTTAGTGTAATGAGAGAGGGAAAGTGTTGGAGTTTTATTATCTGAACATTTATTCAACAGAGAAACAAAGACTATATTATATATTACAACACATGAGCTATTAAAACAATGTGACACTATAAAATATGCTGCAATACTCATTACATGGATAACAAAGCTAAACCTGAGCAAATAAATGTATCTGCCAAACAGTCAGCAATAACTATGCAACTAGAGTTTATAATCTTTAATTATTTAAGAAGGAAAGAAACTTGTAATAATTAAGTTTTATAGGATCCTTAAACTGTCACTTCTAGATGCTAACAAAACTTTAAAACAACTCTTTCATCTGAAATACCTCTTCATTGTTTAATAACAGATGCCATTGTTCACTTAACTAACCAACAGAATTGAACTCTTGTTTTAGAACTATGTACATACAATGTAACTATTGTATATAACTATATATATATAATAGCAATATAATAATAAAATATAACTATTGCATACAACTATAACAATAGAACTATTGTTTTAAAAACTTCCACATATAGTACAGAAAACATTTTATTTACTCTCTTTTACTCTAATTTACTTATTTACCTCCACAATGCATAAACCTACATACTGGTCAAGAATTTACAAGCTCCTCAACTCACAATGACTAATGGGATAGTGTCTTTAGATATCTTTGAACATATTTTGCCATTTTTTGCCTAAAAGCATG
Organism: Aythya marila; assembly: GCF_965140915.1. Lineage (NCBI taxonomy): Eukaryota > Metazoa > Chordata > Aves > Anseriformes > Anatidae > Aythya > Aythya marila. The sequence continues at coordinate 8,360,347 of NC_139051.1, read as the reverse complement.
ACGGCTCTGTAAGCCATGTCAATTTACATCAGATAGCTTAGAAACTTTTACTGGAGAAAAATAATTAGTTTAATTTATTGAAACATATTGATGGTAACATGTTTAGTTTCTATAAAGTCTGTGCATATTTGTCATACATTTATAACCAAACGATCTGATTTCTGGAATGAATAGAAACATTCAAAACAGGTACACCAAGAAGTTCTACATTGAACAGTTATAATATACAGAAGTAATGAGAAGAGAGGGACATTCAAAATTTCAGAGGAATAAAATACTTTTATAGATATAAAATTATATTAAAAGCTACTAAATTTAAAAGTATATATTAAATTATGAGAAACAAAAGAAAAGTACAGAAAAGCTTTCAATGAACTCCAGACTTTTTTTCCCCCCAACATGCATTCAGCCATTTCTTAACAGTTCTTACTAAAATTTTACCATAAACCTCTGTGGAAATGATCAGTCTTGAATATTTCTGAAAAGTTCAACCTCCAGCCACTGAAATCAGCACAAGTTACGTAGCACCAGAGTTCTAACTATGAAATAATACACAACATTATAAAATAAACTGAATAGATGCATTTAGCATCTTGCACAATCAAGTTCCCTTAAAACTTCTAAAAACTAAGTTTTGCTTACAACATGGGGATTCATTTTTCCTCAGAAAGTGTGTTTGCTATACAGATGGCTTATTTAATCCATTCCTACCTAAATTAATCAAAGCAATCTGTTCCCCCCCAAAAAATAATAGTCTTCATAGAGCATTCTGCTGCCATTTGACAAATTGTGTACATTTAGCTACAAGAAGTTGCAAATCCTCCATAAAGAAGTTACCACATCTAAAAATAAGTGACGTTATTAAAAGGGAAGCAGTATGTGTTATTTAGCATAATATGAAATTTAAACAGTATCCTCTCAGATACACTTTAAAATGCTTTTAGTAGCACCTGTTGTTTATACATCTTCTGTGGTGAAAAGGTCAATAGAAATTCACCTGTAAGGTCACAGTTGCTAAGCAACCCTTTTCGGCAGTTCTGCAACACCAATCAAGCGTATTACGTTCCACCGCCTGGTTTCAGAATAAATCCGCGCAACATCCTACCTGGCCTTCAGAGCATGCCAACCTTCCTCAGCTTCTCCACAGAACACAGGCACCCATGGCCAAGGCACTGCTCAAAAGGATACGGCCTGGGACCACCGGCTTGCGGTTCACAAGAGCAAAGGAGAGCTCAGTCTTCAGGAAGACCACGGACGGCTTGATGATGTGCTGCCCGAATCTCAGCATGATAAATGTTAATCTCTGGGTTCTGAAAGAGACAACAGTTAAGATAATTATGAGACTGACTTTGTTTTTCTGAGCAATAGGAATAAGTTGGCCAAGTTGTCTGGGTTGCTTCTGAAAGAAAGTGCCTCCTGGGCTTACCAAGGTATCACCAACCTTTCCAAAAATATCACTGATGTGAAGGGGTGACTTCTTTCCAAAGCGTGATTTTTACATTGATTTCTAAAACCAATCATCTTGGTTGGGCTACAAAATTTGGGACAGAGAGTTAATTTCTTCCTCCCGTTTTCATTCGTTGTGTATTATATACATTTTGAGTCATACGTGCTTAGAAAAGCACAAATAATATTTCACATGCCCTTTGTGAATTAATGCACATAGAGGCTTCCAAAATAAAGAAACTACATTTTCTAAATCAACCTGTCCACTAAATACCTCAACTGAAGAAATACCAGTTAACTAAGAAAAACAAATTAGTTGGTCATTTTCTGTCCATGCTTTCCAATTTGAGCAACTGATGTGAAGATCAATAGCTGTATGCAATGTTTTCTCTTAATCATAGAACCAAAGATTCCCACTTTCATTCACTAAAATTTTCTTGTCTTTTGGAGACAATGAAAATCCTGCTTAAATAACTAAGGCACAATCCTAACAGTATCTATTTTAGGTCTTTAAGCCCTAAATTATTTAACATATTTAATTCAATCAGAAATATCCAAGATGCTGCAGATTAAAATATGAAGTTATGAAAAATTTCATGTGACACAGTATTTCAGACACATCAAAAGCATTACAATAGTATTACCTTACTTGAACCACGTGACTCATCAGAAAATTCAGTTTTATAAGTTACTTTGATGGAGGAAAAGACACTATTAGAGTCTAATGGGGTCTTTTGATGCAGTTTTTTTCTTGCAAGCCTACGGTGTTTAGTAATACTCAAACGCCTGGATATCTACATTTCAAGTCCTTGGCATGGATTCCATTTTCACATGGTTCTTAATCTAAACATTTTTTTGTAACTTAGCATCCCACTCCGTCTATCTGTTCAAGCAAACACTTCCACTACTCCTTCTTGGTCACTCTCATCCCCTGTGCCGTGGGGTCCCTCCAACGGGATGCCATCCTCCTTGAACTGATTGATCCTGCTTGGGCTTCCAACAGGCAGCAGCTCTTCAAGAACTGCTCCCACACGGCTCCGTACCATGGAGTCCATCCATCAGGAGCAAACTGCTCCAACCCGGGTCTCCCATGGGCAGCAGCTCCTGCCAGGTCACCTGCTCCTGTGTGGGTTCCTCTCCACAGGCTACAGGTCTGGCTGGGTGCCTGCTCTGGCACTGGCCCTCCACAGGCCACAGCCTCCATCAGTGCAGGTCCACCTGCTCCACTGTGGTCTCCTCCATGGCTGCAGCATGGAATCCTTTATATATAAATATTATATATTTATATATAATTTTATATATATATATATATATACACACACATATACATATATATATTTATTTATATATATATATTTATATGTTTATATATATTATATATTTATATATATATATAAATATATATTTTTAAATATATATATATTTATATATATATATATATAAGTATATATATTTTTAATCATATATTCTTCTTTATTTTTGGAGAGATACTCAAAAAAGATTTTGTCAGCTGAGCTGACAACCTGCATAAATACACTCAACATATTTGCCAAAATAAACATACACAGCACTATTTGGGATAGAGTTTGGATCACCACTGCTCTTTTTCTAATCTTAATGAATATTTTAAATTCTTTAAAAGCAATAAAAAATTCATTTTCTGAAAATTCGAAATGGATCCACGCACAGTAACCGCAGCCTGGGAAATTTAGATCAACCGTGCCACATGGTCTTAATATACCTACTGCATGCATCCAGGAAGAGTGAGTGCAATAAAAACACTGGCCTCACACCTCCCTAAGCAAGAGTCTGAAAAATCAGGTTACAGCACAATTGGTCTGACCCAGAATCTAGAACTGAAATAATCATTAGAACATTTTGAAATTTCATGCATAAAATTAATGTATCAAATGCTTTCATATTTGCTTACTATATAATAATATGCCTGAATAGTGTATTTCTTTCTCTCAATTCAGACTAAATAACTAACGCATGTGTTTCAAATGTGCGATGGTTGTATTGGTTGCACTATGAAACACTGCAGACCCCAGTATTCTCCTCTCTAAGTATGAAAGGGGATTATTTTTTATTTTTTTTTTTCTTAAACAATTATCTATTAGATATTACTTAAGCTGTTTTCTGTCCTAGTGATCCTTTGTGTTTTTTCTGTAAAGTGTTATCATCTATGCTTAGCACCAATACAAATGCTAAAAAATACATTAGGAAAATGAGTAATGGTTGTAACTGAAAAACTCATGGCTATGTAGCAGCACACTGCAGCAAGGCTGGAATATTCCAGAGTGCAGTGAGGCAGGAAACTGCTACCAGCAGAGCAGGTTCTCAGTCATCCGAATTCTATCTGCTTATTGCTTGAATGACCTGTAAACAAGCAGAAATTGATACAGTACAGGTGTATGCATGCAGGCCATGAGATGCAAATGGTGTGTGCACAGGGCTTCCCAGCTGATAGCAATCACCTCACTAAGTCTGTTCCCCTGGGGATCTCCATTTTTCACATAATGAGAAGGTCATTGCCAGCTAAAACCATAATCTAAATATAATTTGTGAAAGATGTTTCTTCTTTAATGATAGTAGTCTTTTTAATCCCAGTAATAAGGAGGGCAATTAGGTAGTAATGTTAAAAAATGAAAGAAATCCATTTCTAATAAAAGAAAATTTCATCTCAGTTTAACACAGTTTCTATTCTGACTATTCAGATAAAAAGTGTATTTACTCTTCTTCATATTGCGCGTATATATTACATGGCCTTTTTCATCTCCCTCATTTTCCTAATTAAATTTCCTTCAAGCTGTGTTCCTGTAGTTGTAGGTGGGAGTATAGTGTTAAAGGCTAATATAACAAGTGGACTAATTTTACAGTCACAACAGATCTCAAATCTGTATAACCTCTACTAGAGGGGAAGAAACAAACAAACAAAAAAAACAAACAAACAAACAAAACAAACCCTCACATTGGCACTCTACATTATACCCTTAAAAGTAAGAGTGCTAAAATTAATAAAAATGTTGAGATCATAGAATCATAGAATATCCTGAGTTGGAAGGGACCCTTAAGGATCATCAAGCCCAACTCTTGACACCGCACAGGTCTACCCAAAAGTTCAGACCATGTGCCTTAGTTCACAGTCCAATCTCTTCTTAAATTCAGACAGGCTCGGTGCAGTGACCACTTCCCTGGGGAGCCTGTTCCAGTGTGCAACCACCCTCTCTGTGAAGAACCCCCTCCTGACGTCCAGCCTAAATTTCCCCTGCCTCAGCTTAACCCCGTTCCCGCGGGTCCTGTCACTGGTGTTAATGGAGAAAACGTCTCCTGCCTCTCGACACCCCCTTACGAGGAAGTTGTAGACTGGAGATATACTGACATATTTTTAAATATTACCAGTTTTGTAAAATTTCAAGAACAGTCATATTTACCCAGCCACTAGAAATGCTACTCATACATTTAATGTAATTTTGAGAAGAAATCTAAACTTAGGTGTCAATTCTCCCAATGTACTTGGTTTGGGGTGCTGAGGGTTTAGTTTTGTGCTTTATATTTTTAGATCATAGAATGGTTTCAGTTAGAAGGGAGCTTTAAAGATCACCTACTTCAAACAACCTGCCATGATACAGTCCACTAGATCAGTTTTCTTGAGGTCCAATCCAACCTAGCCTTGAATAGTGGATGCTGTAAAAATGTTGGCTTCAAATACACAAAATAAGTGTATACTTGTCATGTGTCATCACCACAGACCAATAGTCTAGAATACCTTTGGAAATGACTTTCCCTGTAGTGCCCATAAGGAGAGATTGCACTAATTCTTCCTGCCTTTACAGACCTCCCACCTGGATGTTTACTTGAGGCAGTGCTGGTACTCCATAACACCCTTTTATTTTATCGTACATTTAATTGTCCTTAGCTAGGAGGTGTTGAGGTCACCACCTGCTGGGAACAAAGCTCAGGACTTGTACTGGACAGTTGCATTAGTAGTGTTCTAGAGAAACTACAAATTTGCTTGTGAGGACAGAACATAAGATAATGCAAAACGGGCTGCTCACTTAAAATGTGTATATTGAAAAAAGCCAATTATAATACAATTATCTCTCTGTTCTAATGATTAGGAATATTTCAGAAACAAGGAGAGAAGTATTTTTAATTTAAAGTTTTCCATATTACTGTATTAAGGTTACCTGTTCGTTAATTTTGACAATCCTTATTCCGCTACTCAGTTTCTATGTTAAAACACAGCAAAATGGCATAAGTAGTTGTTGTTTGTTTGTTTTACAAAAAAACATTTTTTTGTTTTTGTTTTACTTTTTTTTTTTTTTTAATCTACAAGATAAGACAACTTGTGTAACACAGAGTGGTTAAATGATGCATATCATCTACAGTTAATGATGCTTGTGGCTAACTTCAGATTTTCCTATGGCATTTCCTAAACTGCCCTTTATCCCCCACAATTATATACTTAATGTATATTTGGATGTTTTCCCTCTAAAAGGTGTTATTGTGCAGAGAGAGATATTTCTACTTAGACATCTGAACTCATCATATTCAATGAATGTCGTACTATGAAGAACTGCCCTGCATGCTGTCTCCTCTCTTGTCGTGCTTTACCATTTTTTAAATTATTCCCTCCCATTGCTGCTACTTTGTGAAGATGAAATCCACACAGTTCAGACTATTACTTATTTAACCCAAGCACATAGCAATGAATTTTCTTGTTCCTAATAGTGAGGATTTGCCACTTTGATCAAAGAGAACTTAAAAACACTAACAAAAATATTATAAAATTACTAATTTTTTCTACTATCCCTTTCTTCCTACAGGGGCTATGTCTCAGCATCCTCCACTCTTGCCCTTGTACAAGATTTAACTAGATATTTTGAATTCTTACAATTTCAGAAAAAGGCCTCTAATTAAAATAAAACAACGAAAAAAGACCGTCTCTGACAGACAAAATATAGCATCCCATTGCTATTTCTGTTCTGAAAAAGCCAGAAATTATTATAAAACTAGGAAAGGTGCTCAAGCATCTGACAGCCAAAGCTTAGTTTCTCTCAATGGGGTTGGTATTTAATGCTCTACATGGCACTGAAGGGAGAAGATTGTGCAGATTGTTTTCCATTTTCACCGCCCACAGAAGCTACTGAACAGAAAGCCCATTAAATGTGATGCATGCAACCAGTCTTGGTATTGTTGACAGGGAGTGATTTCTTACATCATACACAGATTATGATAGACTTGAATCCAGTACAAGTGGCTTCACCTGCTTAATCTAGCAGCAAATAAAACATCAAAATTATTACTATTTAAACATCGTATTGTTTTCTTAGCATAGTCAAACAAGCTAAATTATCTGATCCCTTTCACCCACACTGCAGCAGTACTGTTTCCCAGCCCCCCAAGGGCTGTGTTTTTCCATTCTGCTCTCACACTGTTATCCTCACAGTCTTGCACCTGCAAGCTCCAGTACTGCTGCTACAGCAGATTTGCCTAGGGAGTGACCATGACAAGAACGGCCCCTTTCTCCTCTTCTCCAACTGCTTGTCTGTAGCTCTTGGTTTACACCAGGAGACCCAAGAACATGTCTACACAAAGTTTACTGACCAAGTAGCACCCTGCCCTGAGTACAGCACAATCCAGGTAACACTAATAGCATCATGAACAGCAACCTGATGGAGGCCTCGTGAATGGATCCTGATGAAAATTACCTAGTTTCTAATCATACTGATCTGACTGGGATAGGGTTAACTTTCTTCATAGTAGCTTGCATGGCACTGCATTTTGAATTTGTGACTAAAACAATACCGATGACAGATGTTTTAGCTATAACTGAACAAGGCTTTCTCTTTTTCTCCCATTCTTCCTACTCATAGTGAGTAGCCTGGGTGTGGGCAAGAAACTGGGAGTGGACACAGCCAGGACATACAAGCTTAACTGGCCAGGGAGACATTCCATACCATGTAACATCATGCTCAGCAGAGAAAGATGGAACAATTTTTCAAATTTGTTCCTCTTCAGGCATTAAACTGCTTGTCTATAGCTCACACTTCCCTCCCAGTTATCTGGTCTGTCATTCCTATGACATTTACAGTCTTCATTAAATAAATAAATAAATAGGAAATTCAAACTTCCAGACACATACATCGTTGTTGACTGAGAAGGATACAGACACCTAAAAGGAAGCGAACAGCTCTGTAGCAACATTGTACAGCAATCACAACATTGACAAGGTAATCAACAAACACAGAATCAAGCTAGACAGCAAGAGCAATATACCACCTATAATATGCATAGAGGGCATAAATATTTTTAAATTATGTAGAATTATTTGTCAAATTCATTTCTACAACAAGTATTTTGGAATACAAATTAGGCCAACTTGTTTGTTCCTTATAATTCAGGTAACGAGTGCAAAGTTATACACAATAAATGAAAAGATTTGTGGAGTCAGAAGAACTGTATAATCCATTAAACAAAGAAAAATGAGGTCTGAGAACAGTCATGAAAAAGCTAAGCACGCTTTACATACTTCAACTGTCTATTTGTATATTGTGTTTATTAGAAGATGACTCATACAGCATCTAACCATCCTGAGAAATAATTCTGGCAGTGGAAGCTCAATGTCTGTCTGTGTGATCAGATAACAGCTTGATTTTTCCTTACATTAGGACTTGTTTCTAAATATCACATTAAAACATCCTTGCTATTTTGACACCCTAGAAATACATGAAACTTTGCTTTTTCCAAACAAACATTTATTATGACTAACATGAAATAAAATTCCTGTCTTGCATTATACCGGAGCGGGTTTATGTCCATTTTATGCCAAAACACACAGCCATGAACTTAACACACAGCGATGTTCCAAGCGATAATCCTTTAAACAGAATCCCAGTGCAAGACTGTTGATCTAGATCTTCACAAACTTCTTCACCAGACATTTCTATTTTTATCAGGGAAAAAATATTAATACTGATCATGCCGTTTTCTAAAGCAGAAAGTTGAAAGGCAGAAAAGGAAAAATTCAAGGGAATGCTACACACTGTGCAACAACTGACGGAAATTATACTGTGAAAATCCCTTCTTCCAGGGTGGCTACCTAGGGCTACCTTACATGCTAGAGGAACAATGGAAGATTGGGACATTGCTTGAGATACGTAAGTGTAAGGAACTCTACCCTAGGGAAGGTAGAGATGGGGGAAGAAGGTTGCTACTGAGACTAGCACCCTGCACTCTGAAAAACAGGAGTTTAAACTCATCTCTTCTGAGGCTACAAACTACGAGCTAATGCGGTGGAACAGCTAGGAATATTTTTTTGCTTTACCCTTCAGTAGAAAAAGATGGCTTTAAAAATGCAGAGAGAAGAAAAGCTGTCATGTTTTAGCATTCTTATTTATTACTTATATAGCACTATATAAAGTCACTTTATAGGCTTTAGTAACACATACCAAGACTAAGTCTTCCCCTGAAGTGTCTTACTGTTTCCTTCGAGTGAATGTGATTTAGACATCTATAGTATTGGATAGAAGAGATGCAGTAAATAGAGTTGCAGAAGACAAGCTGCTTGCAGTTAAGTGAAAAGATTCAAGGAGTAAGAGTCCATGGGGAGGAGAGAGAAATGGCTCTTACCAAAATTCTATGATGGTATTAAACAATTAGAAAGAGAGAATCAGATCAAGTCTGTGCCATGGCAAAAGGATGGGCCACACAACTCAGGGCCAGCACAAGAAATTGCATAAATACAAAAATCATGACAAAAATAAGTGTGCAATGAGCAATAGATGTTACATGGTATTATTTTTTTTTTTTCTTTTTTCTTTTTTAAACTTAAAACATCGTGCTACATGATCTCATGTGGCTCCAGGGATGGGCAAATATAAGATAGGTCAACATGATCACTGAGAGCATTAAAAAAATGTTAGAGAGGTTTTCCCAGCAGTGTGATTTTTTTTAGAGCATTCCCATATGTGGTATTAGAGCTTTAACTATACTGCATTTTTGAACATTCATCAGAACCAGCAAGAGGCGGGAGTGATGCACTGTCACGATGTACATTATGGCACTAAGAAACCAGTATTGTCACTTAAAAAAAAAAAAAAAAAAAAAAAAACTATTGGATTCAGTACATACCTTAAAGATTGCTCTACTGTATTTTATTCTTTTGTCCTGATTGTATTTTGTACTTTAAGCTTTTTGATACTTACCACCAGAGAAACTGAAAGATCCCAAAAGTTTCACTCTCTTCAGGCGAAACTACTTGAACTAAAGGACTGCAGAGTCAAAGTAAATCCAGACTTACTAAAAAGAAAATTATCAACAGAAAGAATGAAACAGCCAGGACTTCCGGATATTCAAAAAAAAGAAAAAGTCCACACACACAGCAGCTCCTGACCACACTTTTTGCCCATGTGAAGTAAAAATAATACTTGAATAATAAAACTATGGAATGATTCAAATTAAATCACATTTAATTTCATTCTGAATGCAACATATTAATATTACAGCATGGTTTTCCCTCTGTAATACTATGGATTTGCTATACTTGGAGCAATTCCTTCAATATCCAAGTTTCTCCACAAGCGTTTCATCTGAGTTAATAAATGTAACACAAATATTTAAAGGACTGCACTTGTTGGCGAACTATTGTAAAGAATGGGGGTTATGAGTAAAGAAATCAGTCTGAAAAAGGCTGTACACTGCTCTAGGTTTTACTTTCCCTCTCTGTACATTCCCCCTGATTTTCAACAATTCACATTCTGTATATACATAGTAACTATAGGTAATATACACATAAGTAACGAACTATAGGTTATAGTATGGTGTCCTGATACAGCATCTGTGAAACTACGGCTCTTAAATTGGAACAACAGAGAATGGAGAAATAGGATAGGATAGATGCACAACACCTTCTTGCAGCAGTAAGCTTTATCTAGAGTAAAATGATGAACACTGCACTACCTGCTGAAATAGGAATCACTGCTGCATACATCTCCCAAGACACTTTCTATTTCAATATTTTCACCTGAAATTACTTTATGAGCCTTTTTCCACAGTAGATGTGAGATCTTAGTAAGTTAACCACTAAAAGGTATCATTCAGTTTTCTAGCTTCAGTAGGTGACTCTGAGAAGTCAGAAAGTATAACCAGGATGCAGCAACTCCAGCATTTCCTCTTTAGTTAATTTTCTCAAGCAAGAGAAGTCAAAGACAGTCTTGTCCATATCTTTTAAGTCAAATTTCAAAAGTATGCACGTAGGAAGGTATTTCTGCCTAACACTGTGCAGCATAAATACTGCAGGTAAGTCAAGATCAGAGAGGAATGTATTACGGTAAATAGCCTTGACCTGCATTTTCAAAATGCTGGCCTGCACCTTTGGTAAGGTTGAAGAACTCTTAAACTGTTTCTTTAAACATAGGAAAAGTTTTAATTATGCATGATTTCTACAATTGTATGATAATAATGGTCTTATGACATAAGTATGTCATAGCATTTACTAATTATAACTGTAACTGTATGTGCACATCATTCTCCAGCTTGTTTTTTATTTTATTTTTGCCAAATATCCTGAAAAGCATGCAATTTAATCCATCTGTGACTACCCCAAGGTTCCTGAATTTGTTTCCTTTTAGGCAGTTTCAATGATTATCCCTGGACCTAGTCTTACCGTACAGAATTGCATGAGTCACATAATCAAGCTATAAACCAAGCAAATAATTCTGTACGTTTCTGCTGCATTTCTGGCTTTCTTTCCAACTCCACATCACTTCAGGCATCAACAAAAATGTTTTAGTGTTATTCTTTTTAACTTTTCAAGATTAAAAAAAAACATTTATGGTCACATGGTGAATTGGAGTAACTGAGACAGTATTATATTCTCATTTGTCAGTAAACTTGATAACATTTTAAACAAGAATTGGGTGCCAGATGACTGCTCTGCAACTAATTCTGGAACAAATTTCTGTATAATTTACTGAAAGTGCTTTGGAGTTCCTTGCCAGCAAGGCTTTCTAATAAGATATTCATGAGTAATTAGAAATCTATAGACATGATTAAATCTTAATCTACAATCTGCAGGATGAATGTTTAGGCTGAAGCTCAGCAAACTGGCAGAGAACTAAGCTGGAGGTCCCTCTGTAGGTTCAAGAATTTGGCTGGCATTTGTCAAAGCTGAAACTCTGATTTATTTGTGAATTCCTCAGACTGCACTGGTTTCCACTGGACAGATAACTTGTAAAACAGATTGCTAGCTCATTTCCACAGCCATGCACTACAGCCTTAACTACTTGAGTACCAGGATCAAATATTTTACAGAAAGTGGGAACAAATCAGTTATTTAAAATTAAAAATTTGGACTACTATCACAGCTGTTAAATAATGGATTTAATTTGCCTTCCCTTTATTATTTAGAAGAATATTTCCATGATCCATATGTACTACACAAGCTGCCCAGTTGGTAGTTCTACTTAGACAAGCAAAGTTCTCGCTAACTTTCATTTTTCCCCCAAAGCAAGAAGTTGTTCTGTAATAATGTCACAGCAATACCATAAAGCTCTGGGAATAGCTGTTTCAGAGCAGCCCGGAAATGGTTACAGCTGTTAGCACAAGGGACCCTGACTGAAGCTACTGAAAATTTCATTTTCTCTTGTTATAAGAAATTTATTTGCTTATGCAAGTCCATTTCATAGCGAGGACAAAGCCTCCCAACTTTCTACATGTATAGTAGCCTTCCAGTTCCACAAAATCTATGCACTTGGCACAACAGCGGGAATGTAGTCTAATAACAAGCTACATGTAGGTTAACACTAAAAAAGCATTTAAAGAAACTGCTTCTGCAAATAGCTAGGCAATTGTAACATACATGGCCACTGCTCTGATAAGCAGAGCCACACTGAAAAACATCTCACTTCTGTAATAATTGTCAGCTAAAGATTTCAAAGAGCTTTGGGAAAATATACAAATATACCCATCTTGGTTGAGAGACTCCCAATCACTGTATTTATCACAGAATCACTTTGGTTGGAAAAGCCCCTTAAGATCATCAAATCCAACCATTAACCTAGCACTGCCAAGTCTACCATTAAACTGTGTCTGTAAGCACCACATCCACACTTACTTTAAATAACTCCAGGGATGGTGACTCAACTACTTCTCTGGACAGCTCGTTCGTTCCAATGCTTCACAATCTCTTCAATGAATATTTTTTTCCTGATATCCAACCTAAACCTCCCCTGGCACAACTTGAGGCCATCTCCTCGTCCTACTGCTTGCTGCATGGGAGAAGAGACTGACCCACACTCTGCTACAGGCTCCTTTCAGGTACTTGTAGAGAGCCATTAGGTGACCCCTGCCCACCTTATATACTTACTATATAAAATGTGGATATAACACGTATAAACAGCCAATTAAAGTTTTCCTAAACAAAGGAAAATTATTTTGCTAGATTAACTCATGAATCTTTTGGGATGTAGAATGTCTTCACAGAGGAAATAAATCTGAATATACTAAGAAAGTAAATGAATGTAAATTTGTGAAGATCCTCCTAATATGTATAATAGAAAAAAATAGCCAGCAAATTTTAATCAACATGGTTTCTCAATTAATATTCATTCCCCAAATTAACTGGATCACAAATTTCAATATTCCCAATTAGTCTTTCTCCATTGCAAATGTCAAGCAATCAAAAATTGACAAATATAAGAATTCAGATGGATTGTGTACCCCCAATTTATGTACAACCATTAAGAAACAGTCTAATAATAAAATCATATGGTAGAGCTTTCAACAGGAGCCACTGTCTCTTCAGCTCTGCAAGTGACTCACTGAAACTCTTTCCGAGAAAGCTCAGAGATCCTCTGTGGTGCTACATGAGGTAGCAAACATGAACTTCTTGTTAGCGATGAGTAATGCCATTTAAATTTCCTGTTTATACACTGGGGATGTGGGGGTACATTTCTAGACATGAGGAAAGCACACCTGAAGCTGAAGTAGTAAGTGCAGTTTTCTGAACACAATAAGCACTACACAATCTGAATTGCACTATAAACCCAAACTTATGTCTTAAAATGTGCAACCAAATTTGGTGATTTTTTTCTGACCTTAATCTCTGTCAGTTCCCCATCTGTAAAACAGAGATAATACCACTTCCCTCACTGGAGCTTTGTGGAGATAAATTTAATTTAAAACCTGTGAAGCACTTGGATACTGTAGTGATGAGCATCATAGAAAAGCCTATGAGGAAATTAATAATTCTGACTTCTGAGCCGGGTCTGAATGATGTGATGTAAATAATGCTTAAGGCCACACATCAAACAGTAAGGACAAAACAACATCTTAAATAGCCGCTCATTAATTGAGTACTGTCCATATCATGTACTGAGTAAGGAAGAAGTCTCCTGGAAAAGTACTATAAGATTTTGCAGTTAAAGAGTTTATCATAATGCATATGCATAACAGAAGCTGAATTTAGGTTGCAATGCCAACTTTAATGCTAACACTCTCTTCTCTCAACTACTTGCTTTTGCATTCTTAATCATATTCTTTCTGTGCAGTTTGTATGTGTAACATTTATATACAAAGAAAGAAATATGATCTCATTGTGAATCTCTCTGATTTACATGCAGAAGTGGTAATGAACAAAGCTTGGTTAAAAACATTTCCATTAGAAAAATAAAATACCGAGCTTGCCTAGGCTTGGTAAATTCAGCAAGTCTTTCTCTGAGCTTTCTCTTGAATTGCTTGGAATGGTCCAAGTGCTGCTTCTGTTAACACCTATTATGTATTAGCATAAGAGACCGGGGAGAAGAAGACATGTTGGGGGACTGTCCTTTCAATTTTTATCAAAGGCATTCCATTTTTAATCTCAACAACAACAGTAACTGACATGTTCCCTTTGCTAGTTCCTGTGAACATAGGCAGATATTAAGCCAGAAGCATACATGGGAGTCAAGGAAAAATGCTATTGCTCCAGTATGCTCTGCAGTGCCTTCTTTCTCCCTCTAGAAATCCCCTTGCACCTTGCAGGTGAAAGGTGATAAAGACTTTTAAGATGTATATGCAAGTTTGATAGTTGGACCAGATGATCTTGAAGGTCTTTTCCAACCTTAATGATTCTATGGTTCTAAGTCCCTTTCCAATGGCAACCCTCTTTCAGTGCCTCCCTCTCCAGACTGCACATGCATGCTCTCAAGGCATCAAAAAGAATTGCAACAGCACCCTGACATCACTTGTGTGGAAGTTCTACACAAACAGTCCTGTCATCTGAGTCATGACAGTAGATTCTAGAAAGCTGGATAGTTTCCAGTCCTAATTTCTTTGAGATGACATGCAAGTTGCTCATCAAAAGTGAGAAGAGTTACACCCAGAAGACAGAAGACCAGAACCAGATCCTACATCAGTTTAAGGAGTACTTGAGCTCTAAAACAGCATAATGTGCTTCAAATTACAATGAATTTTGTGGATATTCAATAATTTGAAAGTCATCACATATTTACTGTTCATTTGACAAGAAAAATAAAATGTGCAAAAAACAGATTTCTCAGAGACTATTTGTCCAAATATTTAAGAAAATAATTAAGAAAATAACATTCTCATTTACTAACCTCATGTGTAAAACTGTCAGCGGTCTTGAATATCTGCTGGACCAAAGAAGTGAAATCTATTATATTCTAGCTAGAATATGTCTTCAGAGAATACTTGGAAAACATTCTTTGTTCAAATCAACAATGTTTCACTACACTTTGTCAACAGATCTTACATATATAAAGCAATGTTTACAGTAATATCAAACCATAAGATGTTGTACCTGGAATATTCTATCTTCTCAAAAGGCCAACAGAAAGCTAAGGTTTTTTTAAATATTTAATTAGGAGTAAAATCAAATTTACATAGTGATATGCCACATTTTCAGCTAGTGATGAAGACAAACATCTCTGCATATTATCAGTACTTGAAAGTGTAGTCATTTCTATTTCACTTTGCTTACAGAATGTCTCAAGAGATTTTCACACTATTGTGCGTCATTTCAGATGCTTCTGCTAGTTTTTTTATTTAACTGGTTCATTGTTGATGTAAGTTGGGACATTACAGTTTCGGCAGTAAAATATTTGGTACTTGACCAAAGTTTGAGATATGCTCTAAAATAATTGTATTTGCCTTTAGCAAACATTTTATTTGAGTTTTGAACAAAACTGCTGATGGTAGCTGATGAAAATTACTCCAGCTTGAAATGCACTGACAGATGTGCTATCTAGCAAGGGATTTCCCTGGAAATTTTCTAATTTTCTTTCACTAATTTAGAAAACGTTCATTTAAAATCTGTTAGAATGTACTGAAGTACGGGGTCACACAATATCTAGTCATGGGAAGAGAGATAAAATGTAGCTAAGAAAACTAAGCTCCAGCAGCTTGAAATTCATCCAGAAACCAGGAGTCTTTTTAATGATTTTACATTTTCTAGCAAACAAAATGTAAAACCTACAATTTAATCACAGAATTAATAAAATGCACATGCATTCTTCACTTTATGAGCTTCTGGAAAACAAAGGAAAGGAAAAAAATCCACAGAAAGCTTTCTCATTTTTTCTGTTGAAGATGTACTTAATTGCTAAGAAACAAATTAAAGCAAACGGCAACAAAAACACGAGCACACAAACACTGCATAAAAAAAAGCACTACAAAGATATTAACATCTCCAATCTGTTATATTAAACCAAACAACATATTTCAAGGTTATGACTTGCAGGAACTTTAAAAGTTCCCACACTGATATAGTTGCTTGTCAGGCATTCTGGTTTCTATAAAGTCAAAATGGTATCTCATATATATATATATATATATATATATATATATATATATATATATATATGTATATATATATATATATATACACATATATGTAAATAAATTATGAAAACTAAGTTGATATCATGGGAAGAAAAAAAAAAAAAAAAGCCACCAAAAATCCCTCTCCTTCAATGTTTGGTCAGCTACTAATTTTTTTTTTTTTTTTTTTTTTTTTTTATTTCCCAACAGCAATATAACCAACTGGCCTGTGCATTTCCTTCTGCCTCCCCAGCATTAGAAGATCAGCAAGTCAAAGGTGCAGAGGGAAGTAGTAATTATTTTTATTAGACCAACGGCTATAAAAACTTGAAATGCAGGCCAGAGAGGATCCCTGTCCAGCCTCAGGACAAAAGTGACACTCAAACATGCTAGCCATGACTTTGGACAGCTGAAGCTCCAGGGATGACAATTCCACAACCAGTCCTGGCAATCTATTCTTCAGCATGAAAAAAAGGTAGGTTATGAGTGAGGAAAAAAATATCGTTAGGTTTCTACCAATAACATCACGAGCCTTATATGGAGCCACAGGCTCTTACATTAGATAAATATTACTCTCTCAACTTGTTAGATGGCATCTCACCACAGAAATGCTTCCTAAGAATCATCAGAAACATGGAAGGCTGCATTTTTCCCATCCTTCTCCCATCTCTTTGCATTGCTTCAATGCATGATTAGCACAAGCAAAGCATATTCCAACAAGTGTGCTGAGGAAAGTTCCTTTCATAAAGTTGTACTAAAATTTTCCCAGCTTGCCTATTACAATAATGTTAGAAACCTTTCTTTGAAGTAGAAACAGGTAAACGAGCTCTTATTTTACTATATGAGTAAACTAGATGCTTGTACACATGGACATATATCAATACATGTTGATTTCCAGACACATCATTCTGTTTCCTATATCAGTTATATCTTCAAAATTGTAAGCTTTGCAAATTAATGAAGTTTAATAAGTGATCACTTCCAAGAAAAAACTTACCTTATCAAAGGAAAACTTATCAAATTATTCTTATTCTTGTGTTATCTGAAGCAATTCTACTATCAAGCCTGAGTTAATCCAGGTTACTTAGTATTAATCTTGATAATTGATTTTTATTTTAATATATGCTTATTAACTGTTCATTGCAAAAGTTGAGTGAAGCAACCTTCTAGCAACCCAACATGCTCTCTATGCAATCCCTTTTGATCTGTTCAACAGCCCTCAAATGAATGATACAACATACAAATTCACTTTCCAGTATCTTACTGGAACAGCATCAAAGCACAGAAACCCACATCCACAAAACTGAATATTTCCAGAATACAACAGAAAAAATGATTGAAATACTTGGAGATTTTGCTTTGTTGTTCTTGCTTGCACATAAAATCCTCTTTTAATGCATCTCAGTAAATGGAAAGAGAAACAAATACTACCTAGCAACATGCAGGAAAAGATCCTCAGTCTACATGCAGCAGGTATGTTCCAGACTGTGACTGACCCATATGGTAACTTTAAAGAATGAATCTTTGGTCTTTATCCTTTAAGATGTAGAACTGATATTTTGTAATTCCTTGTTTTAACTGAAGAGAATATACAGGTTGCTATAGCAATGGCTAATCTGTATTCCTGCATTTGAATATTTTACTCAGAATGCTCACTTCTGCAAAGTACTTTTATATACATCTCTGTAGAACGTAGAGCACTGGATACTACATCTCAAGATTTGCTCAGGTGCAGCTCCCCAGTTTGTGCCTGTGCCCTCACATTTTCAGGGAAGTATGCTTTTGGAATCTTTGCATTACAGATAAAGAAGCTACTCTGCAGAATTAGCAATTTGGGATGAGAAAGATAAGATGAAAGAGTCGCATCATCTCACAAGAAGTCCCTGAAGCTATTGCATCTCTTGAAATGTGATTTGAAACTCAAAATCAGTGCAGGGAGCAGCTACTTCTGCTGTGCGGCCACATCCCCCTACTTGCAGTTCTGTGCATAGGGGCAACAGGACCAAAGAACACAATACCTCCACGTGGGGAGAGTTCATCCTGAAAGGCACAGTGAGGGAACCGCGATGGAGTCTGCTCTCTTCAGTTGGATGGGGTG
Source organism: Aythya marila (assembly GCF_965140915.1). Taxonomy (NCBI): domain Eukaryota; kingdom Metazoa; phylum Chordata; class Aves; order Anseriformes; family Anatidae; genus Aythya; species Aythya marila. The sequence continues at coordinate 8,341,977 of NC_139051.1, read as the reverse complement.
GTTAATATTGGGCATGGTATTTTTTTTCCCCCACTTGCTACATGTCCATAAAGAAAGTCCGGCTAAAATTTGTAGAAGAGCTTTTTATTTAAAGAAGTAGTATGTATGATGAATTATCTGGAGAACAGTACTTTATGGGAGAATTCTGAAGACGGAAACCAGAGCACATTATTAATATGGCATTCATTTTGCTAACATTAGATGCACATATATATATAATATATATATATACACACACACACACACATATATATACACATGTATACACACACACACACACCTATGACCCACTCAACAACAGAAAGAAAAGTAGTTTTATTGCCCAGATTTTGCCATTCTTTCTATGTTGTATGAAAAATCAGCAGAACTTGTCTCCCCTGCTAGTTACACTCCCCCTTATCTTTTCCATACATTTATATTCCCTATCCCTACTGAACATAAACACACAAATACTCAAACATTTATTGGGTACATAGGAAGCAAGCCAAGGCACCAGAAGCCAGAGCTATTATTTTCTCAAGTTCAGAATGCAGAATTTACCCACCCTGATGCAGGGTGTTCAGGGAAAAGACAGGAGAGAGCAGGATGATAGATGAATCTGGACTGAGCAATCCTTTATTCTGCAAATAGATCTTGCTAATACAGTAGCATATGAACGATCAGCTCTTCCCCAGGGGCAACCCTGTCCCTCAATGGGTATGGAATCTAACATGACAAATATTGATTTCCCCAGAGGAATTTGTTTTCCAAACACAAGTGAACTATTATCTCAAATCAACAATCAAACCTCAGCAGCAGTTTGCATTTAAAGATGTTTAAAATATAACTGTAGTGTACATAATGTAACCAGGTAAGCCTAAATGCAATATGTATTTGCATACAATTCTTGTAAGTATAAGAGACAAGTATTGCAATACTTAATTATTTGTGAATCAACACTGTTTTTAAATTAACTCCTAGGTGTATTTTGGTGTCATTTATTAAATGCACAATCCAGCGCCTTTTCAACTTGAAGGAAAATTCCAATAACACCGGAATCAACAGACGTGTTCTAATAAATCCTGTTTATCCATCAATATAGCAGACCTAGTCTCTTCTGCTGTAGTTTAGTGCCGCTTCAGTTATACAAATTTAAACTAGGTAAATTATACATAATTTATTTTACTATTTGAGATAATTTAGAGTCTCTCTGCAGTCATTGGTATGGCTTCACTGGATGTGAGACTACTATTTGACTCCTATTTAACTGATATTTGTAAAATAAATTTCCCCAAACTTCAAGAGGAAAATAGTGGATTATAAATGGATATACTTATTCCATTCAAGAATACCTATTTGAGATTTATCTTATTCTTTTACCATGAGCATATCAACACAATAACATGAAATGACATGGAAACTGGAAAATTAAATTCTTATGTGGTATATATAGCTTTCTCACATTCCTCATATGAATAAAGGGCATCAATTAATCCCCTTTTAATTTAGTCCATTAACTCATTGTCTATTTGCACAGTTTGTCTGAACTGCCTATTCAGTAGTACCCTTAAGATGATACTAATTAATTTTCTATATCATCTGATGCACCTTCAGCAGTATATATACTACATGCTCACTGCTGGAGCTATCACATTATTTCTGCTATAAAACTAATGTATAATGTAAGAAAACCAAGACCAAACCAAAACTATTTTTTCTGTTCATAAGTATCAGTTGGGGAAAAAAAAAAAAAAATGAAACAAATGCTTAATGTCATCAAACGTCCTTTTGTACCATGAAGACCCAAGAACAGTTTCTTCTCAGGCAATTCAAGTAAGATTAGTATGATGGTGATGTCATGCTTATCAAGTTTACATCAAACTCACAATCTGGGGATAGTACTTTTTCAATATTTAACCTGTCTATCAAATTCTACCTCAAAAATATCTATTCCAGACTGATTTATTTTTTTTTAATCTAACACAAGAAACATTAATTAGTGTTTATCACATGAATCAGGTATTACATTCTTCTGTCTTCTGAAAAATTATAAATAAATTACTGGATTTATCTATAGTGTCAAAAATACTTCAGACAAATTATAATACTTTCCTTAAACTATACATCCTCAAAGTAAACTCCATTCATCTATCATAATCAAATATAGACTCTAAAGCAGAAACAAGCTAGATTAATTTCCCTGGCCAATAAAATCTGCTTTTCCTGTGGAATACAAATGGATATTTTCTCTAAGCATTGGAAAATCTTTCCACCAGGGCAAATATTATACAAATTTTCATATGGTTGTTTCTGAACTATGAACATGGAGATTCAGCATCCATCTCAGCTCCACTGAGCATAATTTCTGTTTCAAAGACTGAAACCATTTATGGAATTCTACGATATTCTAGTACTTAACAATACCAACATGTAGCAACCCCAGTGGGGGAAAGAACAAGGACAGGAAGAAGACAGGAAGAGAAGAAAAAGGAATAAAAAGAAAATGAGAGGAGAAAAGAGAGAAGAAAAATAAATGACAAAAAGAAAAAAAAAAAAAAAAAAAAAGGGAATAGCACAGTTCTTGAAAGATCATTTAGAAAATATTGCCTATTTTTCCTTTCCCAGCACTGTAAGTAAAAATTCAGATGATAGAAACAGAACTACCCATGACACAAAGGAACAAAAGCTGAGAATAAGTCACTAAATTAAGCAATTATGTAAACTTGAATGATTAAAGTGTGAACTGTTCATCATAAAAGTCAGTTGAGAACAGGTGATTCAGAGAGTGGAAAGTTGGAGATTATTTAAGAATATCTTGCAAGCTAACAAAACTAACTCAGCATATGGAAATTTGGCCAAACTGATTTAAATAAATAAATAAATAAATAAGCTAACTTAGTTTAGATAAGCAGTGAAAGATACATAATGAATGGAAGAAAGTAAAGCATTTCCAGCAATATCAGGACTAAGAAACTGCATAGCTGATCAGGGAAAAAAATGAAAATTTGGAGAAAAAAATGTCTAGCAGATTTAAGTACTAAAAAAGATCACATCAAAAACACAGCATTTATAAATACGTTCTGTATATCTACACAGTTTATGGAAAATGTATTAAGATCAATAATAATATAGGAAAAGCAGAAATATTGAAAAAAATTAGTCTTCAGAAAAAAGCTAGCTGATAGAGTGTGAAGTGCTTTCTACAGCAACAATAGTTAGAGAGGGGCGACTAAATAACAGCTGCTGAAATTAAACAGATCTGATTAACCTGCACCCTAAAATTTTGACACAAAAATTGGTCTCAAATTTGTGGTGCTTGGTGCTAGCCAAGCAGCATCAAAACTGTCCAAAAATAAGATTACACTGCTAAACTTTGAAAAACAGACAAACCAATAAAATCCACAAAGTGGAAGTCAGGTAATGACAGGTAATGATGCTCTTGTTGGCCTGACATCAGCTAATGGCAAAATACTTAAATCACTGACATACGACTTAGCTAACTTTATTTCCCATAAATACATATTGACCAGCATTAATTGTACTTTATTTTAATTTCTTATTAGCAATCTGGAACTTAGCTTTCATTTCGTTTGTTTTGTTGTTTTAAATGTATTTGAAAGCTTGACTGATAAAAAGGCTGCATCTTCAAAATAATACTTTTCTACAGAACAAAATTTTCAATGAGAAATTAGACTTAAATGAAGTTACCATGAAATTTACAGAATTAACTCAAAAAAAAAAAAAAAAAAAAAAAAAGAATGAAAAAACAGTAATATACATCATTAAATGATGGTAAATAAGAAACATCTGGTTTTAGCTGAACACTGCAGAACTTGGCTCTTAATTCCATAATTAACATTTCTACTGGTAATTTGAAATAAAATTTAAATAATTACAGAATTACAGATAAGGTTTGTATACAACAGACATGAAGAATGCTCTAAAATACAGGAAGACACAAATACTAAGTGGGGTCCACTGGGAAAGCTGAGCAAAGAGGAGTAGAGGCTGGACTCAACATCAAGTTCAACAGAAGTATGCTGTTGTATTTATGTATTAGGAAACTATGTTGAGAATCAGTAGCTTAGAGGAAGCCTAGAGTCAAGAGAATTAATCACACAGATGCTGCAGCAAAGATCAACATCATCACTGGATGTACATACAGGGAAATCCCAAGCAAACAATCAGATGTTAAACTGCTTTCTGTACTTGGCTCCGGTACAGCAACAGCTGGAGCAGTGCCCCATTCCAGGATTTATAATTTTTTTAATCAGGTGGATATGTTAGAAAACATTCAGGGCAGAGACAAATACAACCAATCAATTAGAAAACATTGCATTGCAAAAGGCCACAGAACTCCATCTATCTCGCTTATTGAAGAGAAGCTTGAGGAGTGACTTGAGTGTAAAAGCAGCTACAAGCTGCATACAATTCCTAATATACAACTCCAAAATCTAGGAAGACTTATGTATAAAAACTTCTAATAATGGAATTTTATTAGTAAGATCAGATTAGAAATTAGGTACATTTTGTTTGCTGTTCCTTAAGAATAATTTATTACTTGAATAAATTACTAAGACCAGTATCCAGAGTCACTTTCAACAAATCAAGTTAAGATGTTCTTCTGAAAGATGTAATTCAACTGAATTAATTTGCGAAAGTCATTTGGCCTTGTCCCATGATTGTGGAAGCCAGGCTAGGCTGACCAAACTGGTGCCAGCCTCTCTGAACTGGAAAACAGTGCCTTTAAGCATTCTTTCAGCAGTATATGCCAGGTACACCAATGTTTTGGTGCTTTTTATAGCATGTTAATGATCATTGGGCAAACAGGTATGGTAAGGGACTATGATTAAATGAAGTAATTTGTAATTAAAATTAAATGCAAGTTGAATTTCTGTTACACCTTTGATTCTGTTATGAATGCTAGTCCAGTATTTCCATAATAACTCACATTAATCAACATTATCTCTGCAGCTTTTTAAAATCTTTGTATGCAGCCACTTTTCTCAGTACAAGAAGTCCGCCACCACAAGGAGAAAAACAACAATGTATGTTTACTTATAAAATATAACTTAAAGAGCTTAGAATGACTGTTGGAAGGTTGGTTGGTTGTAATTATACATATGTCTTAATTTGTAATCAGGTATAAAAGTAAATTTTAAAAGCTGATTACAGTGTAAACAGTACATAAAAGTAACTATTTTGTTTTGTAAATAAGAAAACAAAAGTTTGGCTTTTTCCTCTCTTCAGTCTCTTCTTCCAACATTATTTTTTGGAACTGGGCAGAGCATATACCAGAGAAAATAAATAAGGCAGATGGTTTAACGTCTGTATTATCTGGAATTCCATCAATTTACCAACTACTGAATTATTGCTAGGTATGTTACTCACAACCAGTACCAAAAAAAATTAATTAATCCTTAGAGGGTTGTATAAGCTAGCACATAAAGCAGTGGTCTTTCATCCCCAGTAATATCCATACAGCATAGTTCTTCTAAAATTTTGCAAAGATTCAGCTGCTGCTACCAGAGCAAAGCAATGTTTCTGGAGTATGGAGATTGATTCAGAAAGGTACTTACACACCTTTTGTTTGTTGAAAGACCGTTCCTATTTAAAGACCATTCCTATTTCAGACAACACTTAGATGTGTTGAAACTTCAGATGAATTTCTGAGATAGGTGAAATAGGAACAGACTAGCGACTCCTAACACACACACAAGCCATCAAAAAAAAATACCACACTAAAAGACTCCTTCAGAATTTAAAACTGAGCTAATTCTAATCATCACAGAGTTTTGAATAAGAAAATAACTCATAAAATGTCTCACTGACTGAAGTGAACCATTATAATGATCACTCTGTTGTATAAATACTTTTGCTCAGGGTACATCTTCATTTGTTTAAACACAGAACTCTTGTTAAAATGCAGCTTACTTTTTAGTACTTTTAAGAGTATAAAAAGGGCTGTCTTGGAGGAGGCTCTGTATTCTTTAGGGATTCAGAAGCAAGTTAAAAAACAATCTCATAGTCATCATCTGGACTCCTGGAAGCAGTCATGTAGACGAAGAGCAGATAGATTAGCAGCCCTTTAGGCAAGGCTTGAAACTTGACCTTATCTATCACAAAGCAGAAATCAAAAACAATAAGAAAAACTTATGAGTGAGCTCTGTTTAATTTTCTATTTCCACATTACTAACACTTAGAATGATACAATGTTTCCTAAGGGAATATATACATTTCTAATCTATGAACTAAAATATTTTTAAATTTAAGCACATCAGACCTGAACTTTGCATCCAGAACTGCATGAGTCCAACCATCAAACGTATTAATTCCCTGTTCATATCATTTATGCATACATTTATCTTTCACCCAAGTTATCCTGAGTCATGTTTGAATTCTTTTTCTATAACGCAGGAAATAGTTATCAACAGATACAGCATTCATCACATATGTTGTGTTTCTTTTTTTTTTTTTTCTCCTGTATTTCAAGTGTTATGAGGTGGTGTGTTTTGTTTTTTTTTTTTGGTTGCTTGCTTGCCTGATTTTTCTCTTTATGTTTTAAGATTTGTGCTCCTGTAAGGAAGGGTAAGTAGACAACACTAACACTGGGAAGTCCTATCTTCCTCAGTAACCTATTAAAAATAGTAATAAAAATTAAGATTAAACCTCCTATGTACGCCTACAAGCAGAATGTAATTTTCAGCAGTGTTTAGTATCCAGTAATTCTCATTAATGATCCTACAGGTGCCCCCCCCCCAAAAAAAAAAAAAAAGTATGGGAATATGATCTGTATTTTAGAGTAGAGCAAGCTAGCAACATAATAGATTTTTAGTATGTTCTTTATGGAAGAGATACACTTGTTTTATCAAAATAAGCAAAACAGAAGCATAAATAGAGGCATGGCTCTTAAAAGAAACCACAGGTCTGCCCAATAATAAAGAACGGCTGAAGAGCAGTTCATCCTTGGCAAACAATTTACCTCTGTCATCCAACCAAGGTCAGTGGCACATCCAGTTAATAGCTACATCAAAGACAGAAGCATAAATTATGGGAATACTATAACTTCAAGTCAGTTTGGGCAGAAAATGGATGAAGTTTGGAATTTGTAAGTCTCCCCTCAGCCTTTTCAGTTTTTGCATAAAGTTATGTGGTCTTTCAATGTGATAATTTTAATTTTTAGTAATAATTCTCTCAGATTGCTATGAGAAGAGCCCAGGAAATTTTTCTTTCAATTGTATTTTGTTAATCCCAAAATACTGTAGCCAGTAGACCAAGGTCTGTTTTCCTGAACACAGTTAGTATGTTTAACTTTAAGCCTGGAAGTATTCCCTCTGAAGTTAATTTGACTACTAATAGTTGTTACTAAATAATAGAGGAATTCGTGTTTTTTGTCCTCACAAGCAGATCATTTCCAGTGCTGGAAATATGTGCATGCCCACACACACCCCTGAAGTTTGACTATTACAACTAGTTCTACCAAACCTGATGTTTATACATACATGAAAGTGGTAATTTTATTTGTGTCTTAAATACAAATATTTTTTAAAGCCTCTAGTTTTCTTGGTGGTAGCTGAGCAATGGAAAAGTCATTTAGGAGGGAAGTTCTTCTGAAATTAAACATCCACTTAAAGAATTTAAATGATCTCTTGTACCCAATGGTCAACCTGAAACCCTTAGCGCTGATTTTCTGGCAGCTTGATTTATACATTAGAAGTATTTCTTCTTGGTGGCTTTTGCTGACTTTCAGGAGCCTAACATATGAGCCTTAAGACTATATACTATGGTTCTGTACTGCTACAGCGGCGAACAATTGGCTGAGACAAGGTAATGTGATTTTAAAGCGGTTTGCTCTTGCCTACCTTAATAAAATGAAATGTAGTGACAGAAAAATGTGACTGGAATAATATTGAATAATCCTATAGTAAGATGATACTCCTGCCACATGACAAACCTTGTTTCACATCACTTTAGGCTATTGGTTATGCTGTTTGTATACAGTTATGGTGACGACGTTTGGTGTTCCCTTCCACATGCCTATGTGCATTTCTCCTGCCTATCTATTCAGATTGGAAACTGACTGGGATCATGCTGCTTTTTCTGTCTGTTTGGGTGAAATGTTGTGACTGTAGGTACCTGTTCAAGTACTTACTACAAGAAAGGTATTTTAAGTAATGTTTAATAGACAACAGAGACAAGGGCTTCTTCCTAGATGTAGAACCAACCAATTTCTGTAGCTTGACTTGCAGATAATAAAATTTTTGGTGTAGTTTTTAGTTACCAAAATACATGGCACTTTCCTCAAATAGATGTTTTTAGAAGTTCTGTGAATGGTATGGAATTGAATGAGGTTTCATTTATTTATTTATTTAAATGACAATGGATATGATATAGGAACAGGAAGAAAATGTTGCTACGTTAATCAAAGTTGTCAGCTCTCGTTACTGGAGCACTCTTTGTATCAATTTTTAAAGGGTTTAATAAAACATGGGGACTGTTTCTCCTTTTTCTAGTCTGTAGTCATCTGGCTTCACTGAAGTTAAGAAAGCTCCTTTGCATGTAGACCACAATAATGAGAAGAGAACTAAAGATTCTCTCCTGCTGAAGGCTTCAGCACCTGGTAAGCCATTTTTTCCTGGGTTGAAAAAGAAATCAGCGGTAGGTAACAGCCTCTGCTTAAACTTCTTGATGCACCCTTTGCAGCTTCTACTGACTACTGGGCAGCGGTAATCTTCAGTATGAATTTTGGGCCGAATTCCATGTTCATTTATTTTTGTGGATCAGATACAGCTCTAATCTGATTTGCTTGCTTAAGGACTGAGAGGCTAATTTAGTCTCTTGGGTATATTACATATTTTCATTTTGCTATTCTGTACATGCATATTAAAAAGAAGCAGGACTGCTTGATTTTTCATGAAGCTAGGAAATGCAGTGCCGTCCTTTTAAAGCTCTGAAGTTTATGTTGTGTACTAAACACATAAGTAGTTCTGCTGGGTTTCCAAGATGCAGTTCTTCCTGGGGTAGGCTGTGGCAACTGCGTAATTAAGACAGCCACACAGTGCAGCAGTTGAGCTTGGGAAACAAGAGTATTGCACTGAATTGAAATGGAAATGATGAAGGTCCACCTTAGCCAACTCAGGCTGTCTGACTACTGTAACTACAATAAGGAAGGGAACTCAGCAGTTACCATGGAGGAAAACTAAAACTTGTTTTGCTGTGCTTCTGTAAGGGAAGATGTTGAATACAGTCACCCCTGTAAAAATTAGTGCTGACAACTTTGCAGGAAGAAATAGAAAAGTGTTTACAAGAAACATTTTAAAACTAATTAGAATGGAAAGCAGTTTCTAGGTCTGACACAGAAAAGTGGTCTGCTGGACTTTTTTTTTTTTTTCCCTTTTCCCATTTATCAAAGAGATTTTTCATCATATTGCACATCTGCAGCCTTCAGAACAAATTCTGGCAAGAGTACTCAGCGTCACCATGAGAAAGAGCCTTAGATATTTCCCCAGGATAGAAAAAAGCCAACCCCTATCAATTCCCATTTCTCAAACAGAATGATGCCTTTAACACTCTGTAATGAAAGTTTTTATGTGTGAGAGGGATTACCAACATCAGCCTGTATTGTTCTTTGATGTGCCCCAGAAATATTACAGCAGAAGTTACTAAAGAATAAATTGGAGGGACTGAGTAGCCCCACCAGCACAGTTTGTCTCTTCACCATTAGCCAATTTATATCAGGGTGAATTCCTTCCTTCAACAGGCTTGTTGAGTTTCTTTATGCTTTTCTGTGTTGTCTTTAAAATTCATACGTTAGTGTCACGTACATCGGTGACTTTTTGTTTTACATTCGTGTTTATTATTTCACAATATAATGGTAAGAAGTAAATCAGTAACAAACCGGTATTAGATGCCTCTGTACCGCAGAAGAAAACCTTCTCAGTCCTTTAGATGCAAAGGAATGGAAGCTGCATTTCTGAATGCCTCCAAACTGGTATTTGTACAAAAACCACTAGGTCTAAACCTTTTGGTAGCACCTATTGCCAGTTTCTAGAAACATTTGCTTTGAATTATGGTTAGATCAGGCACAAGGAAGCCAAGAATTCCACACATTGCAGCGCACATCACTCCCCTGTCCACAGAATTATATATCCATATATACCTATATATCTTAAAAAAAAAAAAAAAAAAAAAAAAAAACACATACTGGGCTGAACATACAGATCTGTAATTTCTCTGATTTACTTTAGCAACTTACGTCTCAGGATGGATACATCTAGACCCTTACTCTGAGAAAATAATTATTAACTTGTTCTTTCTTGTCCATCAACCAGCATGCTACTTTTCAATATCACTGTCAAGGTCCCGAGTGGTTCTATGTGAAATTTCTGAAATCCAGACCTGTTCCTTGCATTGCTTACTTTTTACCACCTACTCTGTTCTTGTATTGGAAAATACTGCCATGTTGGTTGACATACATTTTACAAATCTGCTTACCTGCAATGTAGCAAATCCTATTATTGTATATGAGCACAAATTAACTGTGCTACTCCATGCACTGTGACTTCACATACATCAAATATCCTTCTTTCAAGGGACAATGTTGCCCTAGGTCTTTTGCACACTTGAGGTTAAAAACAACAGCCTTTCCCTCCCCTTCCCTTCCCCTCCCCCCCCAAAAAAAAAGACCAAACAACAACAACAAACACTATTTAGCTATTAGCTACTATTTAACTAGTAACTATTTTAGCTATTATCTCTAAGTAGTCATTCACCAGTGCCCTTAAGAAGAATATTAGTCTTACAGGACAGTTTTCTAATCTGTGTGAAGCACATCTTTTATGTAAGGACCCCAAGACATTCTCTCTCAATTCAAGATAACAGTATTCCAGTGAGGAATCTGGACTTCTATTTATTCACTCTTCATCAGATTTTCAACTCTGCATCCTTTCTTGCCTCCTTCAATGTACAATTAAAAAAAAATAAAAAAATAAAAACCTTTTAAAGCAGCACGGTTGTTCTAATTTATCTGTTGCCATCTCTCCTTTTTAGGATCTAAGCTGCTTTTTTCCCATCCCTATTATTTGATATTCCTCTCCCCCAACATTTAGTGTTATCAAGGCAGGGGAGAAATACTTCATATTACCCTTCTGAATTCTAGTACAAAAGTTGCTCAATATTATATGCAAATACTTCATAATATATCTATATACTTCCTTTCAAGCTCCCTAGTCTCAGAGGGAGCAAGGCAAGAGGCTCTCTAAAAACAGTGCATGATACATTGCCATTTCTTGGTGTTCCAAGTAAAACAATGGAAAGGAGAAAGATTTTCACCGTTGTTCATTTTACTGCCAGATCGATACCCATAAGCCCTCAACAGGCTCATCACCTATGACAAAGCAGAGCTCCATGCATTTACACCCGTTCTCTCCATAGGGCACGCTCCCCCTTCCCCACCTCTCCATCCTGTATCCAGACATCTCTGCACTGCAGCCAGAAGACTACTCCACTACATCTCTTTTCTTACAGTGACACCAGAATCCTGCCACTCTGTGCGGATCACCCATTCTTCTGGCTTGCTTTCCTTTGCTGTGTGCTTTCATGTATCAGTAATTAGAACTGAATTCTTATTGACAACTGCTTTAAAACATGTAGTGGCTCAGGCATCCACATCAAACTTCCTGAACCAAAAGTTACTTAGTTTAAAACCGGAAGATTCTTATTCCGCAAACTTGTGGTGTCACGGTCAATTGATGACTATTGTAGAACATTACAGTAAAGCATTTATTTTATAAGACAACACCTGCTACACAGATAGCTTGATAGTGCCTAATACAAGAAGCAATAATCAAGAACACGAATAGGCAATTTATTTTAAATTGTCATTACTTAAACAGTAGACACAGTTCTCCACTGTATATAAAAACTTGCAAGCACAACTGTTTGTATTACAGTAATTTTAGGAGGATATTGGATGCAATTTGTCCATCTCTTAATGAAATTTAACTGCTTGAAATAAGGCCGTACAAGCTGACTCAAGGTTTCTACAAAGCCCAAGCCTGCACACCCCAGTTCACATCAGCTGCTCTGTGATACGTGGTTAGCATTGAGGCACCAAAATGGATAGGGAGGAAAGGGAGGGAACTGACCCCTTAGCAGTGAATCATTTTCAGACCTGAGAGTCTAAGAATAAGAATTTACCTCCATGACAAACAATTTCTGTTACTGTAAACTCCCAAGCCAGGAAGATACCAATCTTGATTATAAGCTTGCTTGTTTGGGGAAAGAGTTACTATCACCTCCTCTTTAGAAATGGATGAAAAGAAAACAAAGAATCAAGTACTAAACCAAAAACTAGCAGGAAGTCCTTGCCGCATTTTAGAAGTATTCAGATTTTTTAATTTTTATTTATTTATTTTTTTTTTTTTTGAAGAAATCCAATTCTTCAGACTGAGGATTCAGTATTAAATCATTACCAGTATTTTGTAACTGGGGCTACAATTTTTGCTGTAAATAAAACAGATTGCTTCAACTTCCCCTGTTTTCTGAGACTATAATTTAAGAATAAAGTCATTATTTAGAGCGTATTATGAGGTAAATTTTTTAAAATTACAACTCAGAGAGGAACAGATGCTCAGCACTTTATTAATATGGATTAAATGTTTTCACTTCTAAGATAGCTTAGGGTTACTCTTCCGCTCAGCCCCATAACAGAATCGGGTCACCTACTGCATCTCCCAATTTCTTGTTTCCAGAAATATGACAGTCTTACCAATGTGAGTAGACTTGGGTACCACAAAAAGTCTTTTATATTTCACTGTGTGTGTGATGGCCAAGTCATATTACTGTGAAGATAAAATATCACGTGACTGTGTGGGGAACAAAACAAACAAACAAACAAAAACCAGCAAATGGGAATGTTAGAATAAGAATATTAACCTGCCTTTTGCAATTTCTATATATTTTCAAGACTGAAGAAAAACTGCAATAAAATTTTCTAGAAATACATTTTTAGAGGACATTAAAGATGGTAGATTTCAACATATAGGGTAAAACTCCTTGAAAAATTAAGAGCAAATTAAAAGATTAATAATAATTCTAGAACATTTACTTTAATGGCAACTTTCATCCATATTACAATGTCAAAACCATTCTCTGGAATTGAAGTTAAATCTTGGAGATTTACTGTGAGTAGCCCAAGTAAAAATACCAGACTATCTGGATATTGGAGTACTTCAGTTAATAAATGTTTAATATTAATAATTTCTGGTGTGTCCATTTTAAACTTATATTTCAAAATCTCATTTCTTAAAGATAGCCTAATGCAGGACAGCTCTGATGAAACTCAAAAAGCTCTTGCATTACAAGTTGGTCGTGTCTATTTCCAAACCAAATCCTCAAAAAAAAAAAAAAAAAAGTTAGGAGTTAGGTAAAGTAGTTAGGTAAAATTGCCTTTGATGTCTGCTGAAGGAAAAGTAAGTTTTGTCTGAGTAATTATCATGGTACCAATATACCATGACCCTTTCAGGGACCCTGAAAGGAGTCAGTCCCCAGGAAAAGCTGTTTCTAAGTTCTCCAGAGAACAGAACTACTGAACCAGGAGTCTTTCAACATGAAGGTTCATATTCCCTAGGAAACCACGTGCAAAACCACACAGTGTAAATGAAATGCTAAAATGGAATACCAAGTAGTTAGATGTAACTAACATTGATCTTTCTCCTATATCAGATATGGTTGTGTTGTTCCAAAAGAGTACTTCCCAAGTCCTTCTTCTTATATACAAATATTAGTGTCTGATTTGCAAAGTGAAAAAAAATAATATTATACAAGCAATCTAAGTAATTAACACTCATGTTGTTGCAACCTCAAGCTAAAAATAAACCTCCCATCTCACCCCAGGCCCTATTCACAAAAAGGGACTGTGTAGATGCCGTATCATTCATTCATGGTATCCAGCACGAAGTATGGATGAAGCAATTTTGCTTTCCACTACAATTTGCTTGAAAAATTAGGAAAACAATTTCCTAAAACTGAACTGTGCACTTCTGGAAACAGGGAAAAAATAAAACTGCAAAGCTTAACTTGCTATAGGAAAACAACGATTTATCAATTTAAATATGAATTGTTGCTTTTGCAGAAAATAGCTTACACCATGAATGCTAAGAGGCAGCAGCTAATTGAGTGTATATGTTTGTGGGGGGTGAATGTCCAAAATTGAACTTGTAAACTGCCAAGCAGAAGTGTGCTACTTCCTGGTGGTAACTTGTATGAATGACTCACGTAAGTGTCAGTAAGACCCAGACTAAACTGGCATCCAGATCCAGTACAGGGTACTCTGTCTGGACCATGACAGGAACTTCTCCTTCAAGAGAAACCTTTCATCACAAAATGTTAATCATACCAGTATTTTTTGAACAAAATATAGGCACACCAGGAAAACAAACAAAACAACACGCCAACAGAGTAACTAAGGCAAAGGAATAAAATGATAAAATCAAATATTTGCTGAAGGTAACAAAAGCAAATTACGACTTCTGAAAAACCTATTAGGATTCCACACCAGGTTTCTTCTTTAAATGGTTGGAACAATATATTATTATTTTTATGATGTATTTGCAAGCACATGTATATACACACTTATATGTACACTCCTATATGTATTTGGGCCAAGCAGAACATACATGATGGACTGAAAATGAGATACTGGTACTGCTAAGCGAAAGACATGAAAACATTTATAGCAACATCTTAGAAAATCCAGATTAAACTAGTAAACTGAAGACAGACCATTTTCTTGGCTAATGCATATATCCTTTGAGTCTACAGCTACAGCTGATAAAAACAAATTGCAGCACCTATTTCCAAAGAAGCAGACATGAAATCTAATAAGCCTAACCATGAAACTGAATTGGATAAACTTTCTGTTGATCAGCCAGTACCTTCTTTTTGATTTTCCCCATTGTCTGGCTTCTCAAATCTTAGCAAAAATATTTGTGGGTTCATGTGGCTTAACAGAAAGTGCACATATTTCAAAAACATCACTTCTCATTTTTGCTTATTGGAATGCAAGAAGCAGGGTGGAATAATTTCAGCCAAGTTAACTAAATTTTGAGTCAAGTTAACTACAATTTCAGCACGATTACATGTTAGATTTGGTAAGAATCAGGAACAAAGTGGAGAGACAGTTTTCAGCATCTTGTTCACCTCCCCTTCAAATATATGTTTTCATGTGTAGAAATTAAAATCCCCAAGCCACTGCAACTCTTTTGTAAGATGACACACAAGGATAAAAATGATCGGTAAATGAGCAAGGAGCAAAAAGGCAGACAAACAATCAAAATGTCTGAGGTCATTGCTTATTAACTCCTTTGAGAGGGAGCCAAGTCCAGGAGCAAACTTATGACTGATGCTAGGAAAATAACTTTTAAGATTAAGGGTTCTTTCCTGTACTACTGCATATTTTTCCTGAAAGAGGTAAGGCTTTATGGACAGTATATGTATTATGACTCCAAGCAAAACACGGGTGCAAACTCATCTATTACCTTACAAAAATTTAAGGCATAAAATTTAGGATCATTGACTGATAATCTTTAAGATCTCCAACCAAAAATACAATTTAGCACAAAACAAAGGAAAGGAGAAGCCTTAGATCAGAAAAGTTGTTCAATTTTAGAAAAGCTCAAGTGCAGGTAGCAATAGCTAAGGTAATCTGCACTTGTCCCTTGAGAAGAAGTTGATGCATGCTGGCTTTTTATCTACAATTTTTTCCTCTTAATTCCACTACCAGGCTATGTGCTTTGTTGTTGTTGTTTTTGTTTGTTTATTTTTTCTACTCTCTTTTCTAGCTATTAAAAGAAAGAACAGTTGAGAGCAATTCCCCATCAGTCCAGTTAAGTAATCTAAATTCCGAATTCTAATTCTAAAATTTCTGTATCCCTAGGAGCTGCCAGAAGAATCAAACAATACCTCTTGAGGCCAGAACAGGTAGAAATGGAAGACTTAATAACTGCAAGTGTTCAATACAGAGAAAAGAGGAGTGAAAGAAATGCAAGTAGCCCAGACATACACCATGAAACTTCAGAAGTCTCGTTATTTAGTGAGCAATGAAGAGACAGATGTGTAAGTAGCTAGATAGTTTAGGCACTCAGATTCTTCTAAGCAAGCTATTATTTGGGTTATCGGCTATCGTCGACACAATCTAGTTTTAAAATAGTAAGATACAGAACCACTTAAAGGTAAAAGATGAGAAGAAAATTCCCTTGTTGCACTTACAGTCTTACTGAAGCTTACTGAAGATGACCATCAGCATGCTTAATAAAAAAAAAATGACAACAATGGGAATTTTGAGGTTATAGTCGAAGTGATATCTACTCAAATACAGACAAAAGCATGTGTCAGAGAGAGGATTTACCATTTGTTTTCAAGAGACACACCTGAACTTCAACCTTAAAAGTAACTTTTTTTTTCCCCCTATGGTTAGCAAGAATTTTTTTCCTTTGATCCAAAGAACTAATAAGCGATGCTCTTCCTTAACACAATAACATCTGGCAATAACAATTATATTGATTATCTGATTCCAGCTACATTTGCAGAACAAAGTCACAGGCATGAGTGAATAACTCTCACCTCTCTATCACGGTTTATTATGTACTAAGACAATGACCAAACTGAGGGAGGAAGCTTTTTACTGCTAGTCTTTCAGATATATTTAAATACCACCTAGCTGCTTTTTCTAATAAATGCAGAGTGACTGGATAATTAAGCCTCTCGTTAAATCAGCCTACTGTTTGGGATTTCAGGTCCCGTTTACATTTTGCCCCTCCCACAAAAGCAGACATAAAAACAAGCTTACTTGAGTAAACTGCTGAATTGCTGCACTGCCAGAAACACTGTGCCTTTTATGACAGCAAAATTCTTCTTAAGGAGACACAAGAGAAATGAGCTTTGATAAATCACCATATTTCAGACCTAATCTGTTTTATAGCTAGAAAGTAGATGAAAAAATGTTTCCAATGCATAAGAAAAAGCAACCTCCCATTTTTGCTCTTCCACCTTCTTCTCTTCTCGTTTTTTTTTTTTCCTTAATGTGTAAGAAAAGAAATAGAAAAGGAACACACACACAGAGGAATATCTGTAACACCTCTACCTCTCTATAGTTTAGTGCAGGCTCCCAAAGAAAGCAGATCTTTCAGGCAAAATCTAGATAGTTTGACAGTAGCCTACTGGCATGTTGCACTCTAAGAAACTCTACACAGTAAAATTATAATCAATATCAACAAATAAATTCAGCAGCCACATAGGAAAATATGCAAATTGTGTTTGTAATTATCCACTTCTTTCTGAAAAAACAAACATCATTCTATTTTGTAGATTCATTAATGGCAAATTAAACAGATTATTTTTATTACTGTACCACAGTCTGGGCTGTGTGCATTATGCAGCTAAATAACATTGACGAAACTACTACACTGTTAAACAGAAATGCAGAATGTAATTAGTATTCCACTTAGCATATGTAATTACTGGCATACTATAACAAAGAATGAACTGATAAACAAGATTCAGGACATCACCATTTGCCCTCATTTCAATCATTGTATTTCCTAAAAGAAATGGCATCGCTCAAACCAGTTTCTAAATATCTTAACAGAGAAAAATAAACTTGAGATGTTCTGGAAAGAAGGCCGGGGAATGCCACATTGATAACAGCATTGTGTTCCCATGATGCGAATGAATTATTGAAGTCTAGGACATGAGAATGTTCATTGTGTGATGAGGATAGTATTGTGCTTCTAGTAAATTAAGTTGGTTTGTTCTCCTTTCTGTGCATGTGCCTTTTGATTTCAATATATTGTAGCTGAGTATTTAGGTTTTACTTAATTGTTCCACAATGTCATAAAGTGAGGAAAAACAACAAACGTGAACTGTACTGAAAAACAACTCGTGATTGAGTTCCTGTTTTATAATATTCTTACTGACTCTAGTAATGTTTTGCCTTGTCTGGCTTTCAAGACAAGTACAAATACTGTACAACAGCGAAGTTTTCAAAACTTTGGTAGTTGGACACAACTCCATTTTTAGTATAACAACAACAAAAGTACTAACTAGGAGGAACAGCTCTGGAGATGTCCATTGCCTCTTATGTCCCGGACTTTGAGAATGCCCAGTTGAAAATTAAGTTATAATACTGAAGCTAGTAACATGAAGTATAAAATAAAACAGGTTACTCAGAGGATACACTATCCAAAATAGCACTACATGAATTCTACTGTCTTAAATAATGAATAAAAAATAATAATTAAATCCCTACATCAATACACTTACTTGGATTCCATTTTTACCCCTTTGGGAATATAGAAAAGTGCTACACCACATCCACTGCCCTCTCACAGCCAAGTATTAATATATAGTAAATGAAGATATCATTTTGTAGTGGCTATGTCTTTTCTTTAAACAAAAACAAACAAACAAAGGGACAACTTTTTTGTTGTTGTTCTGATAATGTTAGAGACGTTTTACAGAATTCTGCTAATGCTACCATGACACACACCAAATATATTTATGTTTCCTGGTTATATTTTATTCTCTGCTAAAAGTATTTCCTTAAGCAACACATGTGACAGAAAAGACATGTAACTGAACACTTAAACAAGTGAGTACTTTAATGGCTGAAAGACTGCAAATGCATAGAGTTCTGCTATCTTATGTCATAACTGTCTTCAACACAACTCCAAGGGTCAGAATATCAGAATCTAGAAAACCAATGAGCAAGCATTTCAGTATTTTTTTAATGGAATCAAACCATATGTATTCAGATGTTGCTGTTAAATTGGAACCAACAGTTATTGCGAATAAGTACCATCTACCCAATCTCTTCTCTTCATGGGTAAAGCATT